>NC_066622.1:126918365-127565744 GCF_025201925.1 Gopherus flavomarginatus | reverse complement strand
AGGAGAGGCAGCACAGCCAGCAGAGCCAGACGGGAAGAGGCGGGGCCAGAGTCACTCTGCTTCTGGCCACGCTGCTCTTCCCCCCAGCCTCCGAAGCAGCTGCAGCTCAGGGCTGGCAGGCTATGGTGGTGCCGCTCGGCCCTGCTCCCCAGAGCAGGTTGTGGCTGTGCTGCCTGGCCTGCCGGAGCACGCTGTGGCCGTGCTGCCCGGCCCAGCCCGCTGGAACATGCTACGGCTGCGTCACCCGGTCTGGCCGCCAGAGCAGGCTGCGGCCATGCTGTCCAGCCTGCCAGAGCAGCTCCAGCCAGGCCAAAGACATCCTCCCTGGCCCTCCCCAGATAAGGTGGGAAAGGATGGGATGGGGAGAGTGTGGGGGTCCTGGGCTAGGGGTGGGGTCATGTGGGGGGTGGTCACAGGGGTTACTCCCCTGACTCCCAGCTTCCTCCTCCCCCGCCCCCCCAAAATATTTTTTTTCCCCACCAGTTGCTGTCCTGGCCTGTCAGGGTAAGCAGCTCACGCTGGGACACTTTGTTTACTAAGATTTACCTCCGTGCCCACAGACGCTTGAGGTAAACAAACCATCTTGGCCCGCCAGGGACTTATCCTGATGGTCCAGGAGCCAAAGTTTGCTGAGCCCTGAATTATAGGTTTGGCTTATGAAATTTTCCATTTTTACTTATCCATCTTGGGGAGGGGTCAGCTTATAAACAAACTGGCTTATGATCAAGTATATACGGTACATGGTCTTTGTGAGTATCAATCTCATTTGTTCTATTTTGATTTTTCCAGCATTTATACATGGCTATACAGGTAGCCCTGTAAATTCTTCAGTACATAGAGTATTTTACAGTCTAGATCTCCTGTATTTTAATAAACTTTACTGTATAATATTGTTCTCAAAGCACTGTGCAGCAAATTAAAAGCCAAACTGTATTACTATATCATCCGCAGTGTTTCCCACAGGTTTTTTCAGGGTTGGAATAAATATTCTCCTCATACCAATGGTGCAAGGAAATTTCTAGAGGGTACTTTTTCTAAGCCCCCAACGGATCACTTTAAAAATAGGTCTCTCCACCATTTCACTATGTACCAATGTTAAAAATGTAGTTATCAGGAGTAAACAAATTGGCTGTGTATCTGACTGGCGCTTCTTGCTGAAAAAATGAGTCTAATACATGAGGTCCAGATTAATATAGTGGAATTTACAGAATATAATTCTGGATAGAAGAGAGATCCTTTTTGGTTAACTCTATTTCACTTTTTCTATCTTAACACCCTTCCTCCACTACCAATCGCTCTTCCCCCCTCCCTCCTTTGTATTCATCTCCTCTCCTTTCTGCCTTTTTCTCTCTTCTTTGTGGCTGCATCTTCACTTAAAAAAAAACAAGTTGTGCTGATAACTTGATGTGCAGTAGCATATCGCTGACAATAACTAATTTGAGGTAAAATCCTAGTGAAGACAAGACTGTTTATAGTTTGTACACAAGTTAGTGGGTCAATTAATGTAAAAACTATGAACAGTCTTGTCTTCACTAGGATTTTATCACGAGTTAGTTAACTCCAGTTAGCTGCCTCAAGTTAGGAACACACCTTTTTTTCCTAGTTAAGACAAGGCCTGAAACCTAAATTATTCCCTCTGTAGTGCTATGTGGGATGCTTTACAGGTAGTGTTGCTGTAGATGCATTGAAACTTTACAGGCGAAGCATATGATATTAGAGACGCAAGGTGGGTGAAGTAATATCACAGATAATAGTCTTCTAAGCGTGTGAGACTATTCAGTTTCCCTCTGCAGCTAGCTCCAAGCGTAAAACTAGATGCTGCTGGTACCAGATCTCCTGTGAGGGTGTACCACTTTTGATCAGGGACAGAAGTAGACAGATCAGGGATCATGGCAGAAGGGCAACCGTGCACAGCAGATCTGCCATGGGAGAGTGCTTTGAGAAAAATGTGATGTGGTGATGATTTGTAAAACTCAGGAGATTGAAAGTGTTTCAGCGTTATTTTTCATCACTGCACCACTTTATCTAGGGGTTGTGTCATTTTCAGTTCTGTCTGCTCTATCCGGGCGCAGTATGCCGAGGACATGTTTTCAGCCTTAACATTGGTTTTCCTTATTTTGTTATTTTTATAGATCAGGTTCGATGCTTAATGCATTACTTAATACTGAATGTTTTCCATATTAAATAGGATTGGAATGAATCTCAAAGCAAGTAAACCTATGTGTACATATATACCGTGAGCTATTGAACTTTAATATTCCAGTCCTTTGACCTAGTTCACTGCAATTTGGGGGCTATGAGAAATTTTGTATTTTGAAGGAAACAGGGAAATGTTCCTCTAGCATGTGGATTTTGTATCTGTCTGACCTCTTTTATCTGTATTAAGTTAAAGAACATTGTGTGTGCTCCCAGGGTCTTGCTTCCAGTAAATATGTGTTCTGCAACTAAAGCAATACTGGTTTTAAATAACAGATCTGAGTGTCATCTGCTTTTTGGAAAAGCTAATCTTATACATATGAAAATCTTATCTCAGTGATGAGACATAAATTGTAGCGAATAAAGGGACCAGAATATATCCCTAAGGGATATCAGAGGAACAGATACCTACTATTAAAACAAAAATAGCATCTGTTATTGAAGCAAAATGTCAGTTTGATATAGTACCTGTCAACATGGCACGATTTCTGAGTTAGTCAGGCAAGATGTCACGGTCTGTGGTGTTGAAAACAATACTTGACTCCAAAAGAATTAAAACAAACTGCCTCAGTCCACCAGCAAGAGTGAATTGCTAAAGCTATTTCCTACCAAAAAGCCCACACTTAAAGCCAAATTGAAACTTGCCCTGGGGATAATTCATAGTGAAGTGCTAATGTAACCCAGAAAAATAAAATGTTGGTTCTATCAAGTCAGATGAAAGTGACAGATTTGATATGGTGTATGGTTATTTAAAAGTCCACATCAAATGACAAGTTTAGCAAAACATTCAGTTCTGCTTACAGATTGTGTTAGTCTTCCTTTAGGCTTTGTTATCATAATTAATTTATTAATCCATAGCTTTTATTTAGCACTCTTCATGAGTCGATATCAAACTGCTTTCCAAAGGAGGTAAATATTGTTGCATTTTCAGGGGTAACTGCACCTGAATACCCCCTCCATGGTCCATTCCAGTAGCTCCCTGGCACGTCTCAGAACTCCAGCCATCACCCGTCTCTGGGCAGGGACCATGGTCCCATTCCCGTCTTGCCCTGGTTTTTCAGGCTGCACAGTCCCTGCCTTATACTCGGATATCCCCAGCAAGTGGTTCTGCCTAATCCCAGCACCTGTGCATTGCTTTCTCTCCAACAGCAATGAACAGTGTACCACACAGCTCAGCAGAGTGCATTTATTTTTAAGAAAAAAGCAATAAAAGTCCCTGCATGCTTACTAAAAGCTTACCAGCAGTCACCCCCCATTCCAGCAATGGGCTCTGAGAAGTGTCAGTCTCTTCAACCCTTCAGCAAGCGCTAGGATCCCCCAAGGTCCTGTGAGTTTGTTGAATCAAAAGAAAGACCACAAGTCAGTTCAAGATCATCATTTTCTATCAAAAGCCCTTTTGTTGTTTCCTAGTCTCTTAGGGTATTTCCAAGCTGCAGCTGGGACTGAGCCTCCCAGCCCAGGTAGACAGACTCGCAGTAGCAAGGCTTGAGCTTGCACACTAAAAATAGCAATGTGGACATGGCACCTTGGGTAGCAGCTCAGGCTCTCAAGCCCACCTGATCCCCTAGACTTGAGAGTCTGAGCTCCAACTCAGACTGCCATGTCCACATTGCTGTTTTTAGTGCACTAGCTCAAACCCTGCTTGCACAGATTTGCGTGGGTGTTCACTCCCAGATGCAATGTAGACACACCTTGGAAAACCCAGTCTGAACCAGTATATGCAAACTACCCCAAGGGATGCTGCTTTTTTGGAGTTGTCAGCAGTCCCAAGAGTAATTACCTCTTACTGGTTTTAGTTCCTGGAAGAGCTGTGGTAACTCTTTCCCAAGGAGTAGAACACAATCATATATAAACCATCTATAAATGTAATACAGTGGTCCCCAAAGATACTGCATGGCATTGCAATATGTCACAAGTGTCATTATCTTCATTAACAGATGAGGCAGTTGAGGGACAGAGAGGTGAAGTGACTTGCCCAAGGTACCCCAATCAGGCCAGTGGCAGAGCGGTAGTAGACTAGAATCCAGATTTCCTCAGTCCCTGTCTAATGGGTCCGTCCACTGGACCACTCTGCAGCCCCTTGTTAGTAATATACAGTATGCTTGCAAGAAGCTTGGCTCTTTGTTTCTTAAAAGCTTATCTGGGCCTGTGTTTTCTTCCCTTCCTCCAGTTAGAAAGCTTTGTTTGCTGTAGAAATGGGTTGGATTGAACGGCTTCTGGCAGGTATATCATAGAAGCAGTTCTCCGCTAGGCCCATTTGTTCCTGACACACTTAAAATTTCATTTAAAATGTTACATTTGTAGCTCTTGTGGTGGTGAAAAAAATAATTTTGGCTCTTACTTGATGCACCTGTCTTTCTGAGTCTGCTGACAAGGAGTCAGAAACAATAGCTCTGTGAGAAGAAACTACAGCCCTTAGAGGTCCAGCTAGTTCAAAACTCAGCAGTCTGTCTCTGTCTGAGCAGTCCAGCCTGCTGAGAGCACATCACTCCTGCGCTTCACTGTCTCCTCATTGAATACTGGGTTATATTCAGGGTTTCAGTCCTCTTCTCTTCAGAGCCCTCCATGGGATTCATTGGCTCAGATGACCAAGGACTTCCCACAGCAGCTCTATTCCTCTGCAGCAGTGAAACTGTCAACCTCAAGAGGGAAATGCAGGCACTGGAAACTTGTGAGCTTTGATAGTAGCTGGGCTCACACTGTGGAATTTGCTTCTTCAAGAAATCAGGGTGAACCTAGAGCAGGAACATTTGTGCCTTCAGAATGACATGTAAATCACACTTGGACTTGCCTGTCCCACAAGAACACCACCTCCAGATTATAATCCTCCTAATACCTAGCTCTTACACAGCATCTCCTAAAGCTGTTTGCAAAGGAAGGCAAGTACCGACCAGTATCCCCATCGTACAGATGGAGCTGATGGACAAATATAATTCCCATTGGCTAGGGTTGGAGAGAGAACAAAGAAGTTTGTACATTTATTTCAACTAATCTGTAAGGTACTTGAATCCCCCTTTGAATGGCATGTGATAAAAACGTAGAAGAGACATGTTAACTGGTCCCTCACACTGCAGTGGGGTATTATCTCTGAAGTATAATGATGACATTTAAAATGTCAGCATTAAGTATTCCACTGCCAATCATTTTAGAAAGATCATCCAACTGTTTTGAGATTTTTGTGCTGAGTTAGAATATCACCTCTCTCCCAATGGGATTCCTATGTGGAGATAATCACTAGCTGAGGAATAAGCACCATTTTCCTGTCTCTGTCTTTCTAATATATGTGTCAGTGTAGTTAGCAGTCATTGAGGAAAAGTCAACAGCACTTTAATCTTATTCTAGAGAGGCTGGCTGAAACTAGTTAAAAGCCTCCCAGTTAGTCAGGTGTGTGTGGTGGTGGGGGAGGGCGGGGAGTCAGGAGATGTAGGAGGAGGCCGTGCTGTTGGAGAGACTGAGAATGCAAACCATATCAGGCACAGGGAAGGAGGCTCTGAGACAAGGGTGAAGTAGATACGGAGGAAGTGGGGGCTGCTGTAGGGAAGTGGCCCAGGGAATTGTATGTGTCCTGTTTCTAAAAGTCAGCTACCATAGCTGATACTGTTAGGGTCCCTGGGCTGGAGCCCAGAGTAAAGGGTGAGCCCGGGTTCCTCCCTTTCATTCCCCCCAGCCCGATTAAGCGCAGAGACTGGGAGACAGAGACTGTACAAGGAAGGATAACTTCTTACCTCCCTTGCTGGCTGATGATGAAAATGGCTCAGTAGACTGTGACCCTTGCCTCTAGAGAGAGATGGAGGGTCACACTGAGCCTCTGAGGCTAGCGAAATCCGCTAGGAAATGTGGGACCCATGGAGACAAGAACAGAGCTTTGTCACAATGTGTAGGCACGTGCACGCACACTCTGAAACAGAATCTAAATCTGTTACTAAAGATGGAAATTAACCCAAAATATTAGGGATCAATTCTGCAAGGTGCTAATTGCCCATACCTGCCTTTGGCTTCAGTGAAAGCTGAGGGTGCTCAATACTTTCACAAGGTTGGCTCCTAAAAGTGAGCTAAGAGAAGCCTCCTAATTCAGTCCTGCTTTGTATTAAGCTACAACCATACACCACCATTAATTTTACTGTAACAGAACTCCTCTTTGCACCTCTAGGTTCCTTCTTCCTGTTTTTCATACAGTCATATTCATTTTGATGGAACAAATGGGTCCAAAGAGTCAAAGGTGTTAATCTGACCTGAAACTGTCCAATATTAAATGGTGTACAACAAGATTTGGTATACAGAGACCTCTGCCTGCTTAGTACCATGGAAAACACTCCATTAAACATCCTTTTAACCTTTTATTAATGATACAGCAAAGAGAAAAAAATGCAGTTTCTGTTTCTGCTGTTGAGACTCACTTGCAGTCTCACCGCTGGACAAACACAGGCCCAGCATATGGTCTTATCAGCCACCGGGAGATCTGGCAAACGTTTATCAGGATAGATCTGTTTAGGTAGGGCATTGCTTTTAGCTGCCTGTTTCTGGTCACAGTCTTACAACACTGTTGCAAAATATGCAGTTTTGGCTGGCTGAGCCAGTCTTATTAGACAGAAGGCAAAAGGAGAAGTGTGGGGAAGGAAAAGAAGACACTGGGGAGGGTGGGGCGTGACAAGGTCTCATGCCCCAAGTACTATTCGGGATTGAGCTGGAGCAGGTGGCGATGTAATCTGTCTCCCTCTCTAACTGGGTTTGGTCAGGATTAGGATGAAGATCCATGCTCCCAGGAGATGGTGGGGATGGCAGCCATGATGGTAAAAGCTTGTTCTAGTAGCTAGTTTTTATCCCCAAAATCTCTCTCTTGAAGAGCAGCGAAGGGGAGTGATGAGAGTAAAATAGCCCATCCCCTTATTCTTTTGTCCATATATTAGGCCTAATTTCTGACACAACAGTTTTGGTTCATTGATCTCTCACTGTTTTTGTTTTCCAGTTATTATCTTAATACAGTATTGAGTTATATCAGAAAGCCTTTTTGTTTGGTCTAATTTCATTTGTCTTGTTTTTGTACCTTTTCCCATCAATATTTGTTATAGGTTATTGTGGCATTTTATTAACTTTCACTCACTTTGTACAGTTGAGCTCACAATTAGGGTACATTTGCAGGCCCAGGTATCACAATACTCCCTCTAGTTTTGACAGCAACAGCTTCTATAACTAGCCTATGTAATTGCTACCTCAGCATATGGTTATTGTTAGTTGTCTCCTGACTTTCCTGAGAATTCTCACTAACTATGGGGCAGCTGGTAAACGCTCTCACTCCGTATCATTCTGTGATTTTTCTGGTGAGTTTCTCGACCACTTTGATGGTCTGCTACACAGTTAATGCCAACAGTACTTCTGTAAGTGATAATTCCGCAGCCATTCATTCCGAGGGGTTTTCCCACTGCAGCATGGTCCTGCCTTGGCAAGTGTTGTGAGCTTTGTCCAGATACGAAACGTAGATATCAGTGAAGGCCTTGGCAGAGCTATAAAGATCCCCATAGCAAATAAAAACAATTAAAAAAGGATTTTCAAGTGTGAAGTCACACAATGAAAACACATGTAAACGTTGGCAATTATAGACTTTCCGTTCAATAGCGAAGAGCCTGAGTAGTAGCCATTGTGAACTGGTCACATTCCTACCCTATTGTTTCTTTCATGTGGAAATCTTTTTGACACTAAGCGTTTGTTTATTATTGTGAGGAAAATTTTAGTTTACTTATTTATCTACCTATCTTAAGTCTTTATATGGCTTCCATTACCATGTAATCTGTTGATGAGTTTCTTCTGTTATGACAATTTATTAGTGATCAGATCTCAAGAGCATATGTATACTGCAGCTAGGGCGTAGCTACTTTCAGTCCATTACACTTCTGTAGCCAGCCTCATCTCCTGCATCTGATATATTGGGTAATGATGCAGCTTGCAAGAGCGGGAAAGTCCGGGGCTGATACACCTCAAGTGTGTTGTGAGTCTGTTGTGGGGATGAGAGGATTTAGATCTGACTTGATACCTATGATTTAGAGGAAAGTAGCTGCATATGCATGGGGTGAATGAAGAGGGAGTCATAATGAAAATAACAAATAATGTCCTCTTGTCTGTTCGCAGCCGTACGATGTAAATTTACAAGTTACATCAGTGTTGTCCAAACTGTCCCTGTTTCCCCATCCACACATCCACGAATACCTTTTGGATCCCTATGTAAATCTGGCTTCAGGCTGTCGATCTCTGTTTTCCGTTATTGTCAGGGTGAGTAAATGACCATCTAACATTTATATGTAGCTACAGTGGTGATAAACTTAATAGCTTTGTAATGAATGCCAAAGGAGGGTAATTTTGTCTTTATTATGGCAACTGTCTGGTCTGTTGAAGGGAAAATACTTTTTTTTTTCCTAAAGCCCTGAATATGGATTTTCATACCAAGTAACACTGAAGAATACACTTTTCAGTAAATCTATTTACTTTCCATTGGTCTCTGAAATTCTTTTACTTGCCATGTTTGCTAAGTTTCAAAGATGTGGATGTAAAAGTTTTCTTTCAAGGTTTTGCCTTTAATTGTGAAATAAAGTTGTTTTAATTCTGAATGGATCCTGTTGGAATCATTGACATGGCAGTGTTATGTAATGCCATAAGTACAGGCATATGTCTGCACTAGAACTGGATTGTGAAAGAGCTGGTTTTATTGAGGCACAAGTCAGTTACACTCCTGAACATGCTGTGCTTTTGGATGGAACGCTACAGCATATCATCATCTCCCCTTCAAGCCTGATTAATTCATCCTGTCCTACCTGTAACCCAACTGCCAATCCATGTCCACTATAAAATTGCTATACTTCCCTCAAGTCTCCCATATCTCCCTCTGATCTCATCTCTCCCTCTAATACCAGGTATGATGAGGTCTGCAAGCCACACTCAAAATATAGGGAGGAACATGTTAAGAACCCTTCCTGCCTGCAGACAGCAAAACCAGCTCCACCAGGGATCCTCTGAGAAATGTCAATTATGAAGAGAACTGGTCCCCAGTGGCTGTAGCTAATCACTGCAAGCCCACATATAAAGAAAGAGGAAGAGGATGAAAAGGAGCTGGGGCAGAAGAGCTTGAGATGTGCAGGGAGCAACAGCTCTCTGCCAGAGGAGCTAGCACCATGTTACCGCTGAGAGATTTAGAACCCCCAGGAAGCACAAGGGAGGTAGATGAGGAGATAGAAGCCCTGAGGGCCAAGGGCTTTTTGACTTGTTTATGTGACATTTATGGCCTACGGCTTCTTTTACTTGATTTGGTTTAAGCCACTGTTATGTGGTCAAACACCAACGTAAGCTGCTCGAACTGGGTTTTTGCACAAGATGGTGTCCATCACCCCTTCTGCAGTCCCTAAAGCCAATAAGCTAGTTTCCTATACCAATATTTTTTAGGGATCCAAATTAACCACTAAGATAACTGTGGAGTCAACAGAGTTCCACCTATTCATAGAGCAGTGAATTGGGCCCACAGTTATTGGGACTTCAAGTCTCCGTTCATCAGTTGTTCACACATCTCTAAGTCTTACTAATGTTTTTAGTCCTTATGCACCAACACTGTCTAGCAGCTAGGTTTCAAATTGGTTTACGAGTCTGTACAACCCAAAGGCACAAGATTTTAGATTCAGAAATCCCCAAGTTCAGTTCCTCCACCCATCAGGGGCATTGTGTTATGTGAAGATGACTGTAGTATGATGGCTGACACCCAAGTGCTTCCTCATGGCCTCTGCAGTGCCCTGCCCCTCTTTCCCCTTATTCAGGGCTCTCTAAACAAAGTCAGGGCCCTTCATGGGGTCTAGGTTTTTAATTAACAAAGTTGCCAAAATCAAACACATAAGAAATCTCCACCCACCCTTAAACAGGGCATAGCCCTTCCAGGAAGACTGTCCCTTCCTCAGGGACCACGTTGGGAGACCCTCTCTCCCTGCAGCTTCACTCTGCAGTCAGCTTCTAGCGCTGCTCTTCCTTTGAGCTCTTTGCTGTCACTCACAGGCTTCATCTGGCTAGGGCTCTGAAGGAGCCAAACTTGTTCCTTGTAGCTGCTCCTCCTCACCAGTCCCAGGTCCACTCAGTCGCCTCTTTCCTGAGCTTTCTCAGGTTACTAACCAAGCTTCCTGCCTTGGGAAATCTGAACTATACAACCTCCTGCAGCTTCCTGCTGCCTTATTTATTGGAAGCATTTGATTCCTCTCAGCTGAGGCTCATCTTATAATCAGCACTGGCTTAGCCCCAGGCTCTCCAGCCCAGGGGCAAGCTGCCCGGTTGCCATGGCACTCTGAAATAACATAAGGGTATGCTGTAGATGGCTGGCAAACTAGATCAATCTGAGCCTGAGGGTTCAGTGGCAGAAAGATTCTGAATATCCCTCACCCATGTTGGGTAATTGTAAAGGTGAATTAACAACCTTATAAGTTGATCATTATTTGAACTCTCATTGGCTGTTTCTTTATTTGGCTCTCACTTCATATACTACTACTTTGCCTCTGTGTGATTTGCAGGTTGTTGGAGATCTTATGGTGAGGATCCAGCGCATACCAGATTTCACTCCCAAACTTCTGCTGGTCAGAAAGCGTCTGCTTGGATTGGAACCTGAAGGGCCCATGTAAGTAAATACATCGCAAATCCTCCACACAAACCGTTTTTGTGTCCGGATCTCCTTAGCGCCTGTTGTTTTTTTCTTTCTCAGTATTGACCACATGACGTTGCTGGAGGGCGTGATTGTACTGGAAGAGTTCTGTAAAGAGCTAGCAGCGATTGCATTTGTGAAATACCATGCCTCATCTACACCCTAAGCAGCCACTTGAAGTGACTGGGCTACAAAATCGAGTGTGTTTCAGTCAAAAAAGACTATTGACTTCACCAAACAAGAAGAGAGAGCGCGCCTCCTAACAAAGAGTTGATGTAATTTGACAGTTGTTATGGATGGCAGTGGAGGATGAGTTCTTGGCCACTGTTCATGATTTCCTGGCGCACTCTGCACTCTGATGGAGATGTAATCAAATGGACATTGAACCCAGGATGCAATCAAAGTGACTTCAGGGCAGACAAAGCAACATTTCCAGTCACTGTTTGAAGAACTGAAAAAAATGTCTGAAGAGCCACAAACTTTAGAACTTTGGTTACCAGGCCATTGTTTTAACAACATTTTAGGGGGTAAGGATTTTTGATGTGCTCTGGTGCTCGTATACTTAAATTGTCTTATGTGATCGCTATTACTTTTTAAAATATCAAGTTATTTCTCTAATGTTTTCATGTCATCAGTTTTTTCTCTTCAGTTGAAAATATGAAAGGAAAAGTACAGCATGCCTGTACTTATGGTATTACAGGACACTGCCATGTCAATGATTCCAACAGAATGGTATCACATCGGAGAAAGGATGAAAAGACCTGCTAATGCATATGTAGTATGATATGATCCATGTGGATGAATTCTACTTTTGTGAATCTTCTTATATTGTAGTGAATTCTGGGCTGGTGAATTCTGATTCATCACTGTGTTATTCCAGTTTTAGACTGATGTAATTCCTTATATTAATGAAATTATACGTTGGTGAGTCAGGGCCTGTTTGTAGACAACGATCATATCCTAAGTATGCACGTTTCTAGTGCTGTGCTTTTTGTCTTTCCAAATGATTTCTCCTGAGTTCAGCTGTGTAACTAGACTTGCCTTAGATTTTTGTATGTGAGCCCCAGTTTGTTTGATCCATGTCATCTTTACAAGGATGCTATTATACAGGTCATTAATAGTAGTTGCTAAAACCAGTATTTTTTTTAAATGCTATTTAACATTGATTTAAGAATATTTTGTGCCTTGAAAATTGGCAATCTAAATGTTCTGTTATTTTAAAAATGTTTTATTGCTTGTCTGAACGTAACGATAGTGTCCAGACAAAAGAGTGACTGATACCATTTTGAGCAGCAGAAAAGAGATGATACAATATTTAGGACCAAAATTCACCACTGGTTTTCACAACACTGGGATGCAAAGATGTTTCCCCAGTGCATTCTTTGCAACGTGAATTCTACCAGCCAGAGCAGGAATTTCCATTGCAGGCCAAGGATACTCTAGCATACTTTGCTACTGTTCCTCCTGAATAACTGCAGCTAACACTTGCTGCTGACATCATCATTGAAGCGCTAGCAGGCTGGGAGGGCTGGATGTGCTCCTTAACCTTCAGATCACTCTTGGTGATCTCTGTAGAGAGACCTGCCTGCCTGTTTACACAAGAGAATACCTTCATATTGACACAGTAGTACAGACAGACCAAGCAGGATTGAGCCCTTAATGTTCATATTCCATTTCTTTGTCTTTTTTAATATCCTGTTGGACAGTGAGTGTCAGTTTCTGATCTCATTTCACTGTAAATCTGGACTAATTTAATCAGTCAGTAACATTCCTCCTGATTTCCATGAGCGTTAACTGGGATCAGAATCTGGCCCTCCATGATTTTGATGTCTGTTTGTTTTTTACATTTATGGAATCTGGATTTTGAACAACTCCTGAAGTTACCAGGTGGCTTGTCCAACAAAATTGAACATTCTCACAGTTAATGGGCTAAATTCACCACTTATTCACAGCATAAACTCCAGTGGAGGGTCCTGCTGGTGAAAATTACAGGGTTACAGGCAGATAGAAATGTGGAGTACCACTCCAAAAGAGAAAAAGCATTGCCCAAAAGTGGCTGTGGCCAGGGAGTAAGATGATTCGGTAGCTCCCTGCAGGTCCTCTCATCAACAGAACTCTGGCACTTCAGCTAGAATGAAAGATGTTCTCAAGAGCGGGTGGCGGCAGGAACCTGGGTTTTAGCAGCCATATGCACCAGCTTTGCTGAATGTGGCCCAATGTTTGCATACCAAAATAGCTTAGTAAAATAGAATTTAAGAAAGGATACTTTCTCTTTATTCCCGTTCTTTACACGGGTATTTGGAAAGTAGCAAGTGATTTTTTACTTATTTTTTTCAGTGCAATGTGTAATACAAATGATCCATTTTGAGAAGCTTCATTAATATAATGTACCTGCCTGTGCACACAGTATAAAAAAGTATGTATATGTGTAGATTTATGTTTAATGCATACATTTTTGATAATTTAGGCCCCAGTTCTGCAAAGCACTTAAGCATGAGCTTAAAGTTAAGCATTTACTTAAGACCCATTTAAACTGAATGAGTTAGGAAAACACTTGAAGTTAAGCCAGTGTTTAAATGTTGTGCTGAGCAGCAGTGGAGTTATGCATGTTCTTAAATGCTTTGCTGAATCAGGCCTTTGTTGTTTTAGGTTTTAGCTTGAGTTTAATTATACTTGCTGCAAAATTTAATCCAGTTTTCATTATTTATTTAAAAAAAACAAAACTCTCTGATATATAGAATTACTCCTAAAGTCCCATTCACAATGTAAACTCTAGCAGACATAATGCTATGAAAAATGAGTGAGAAAAAATCCACGTTAGAGCATTCCAAACAATATGAATCAGTTGCTGCTATCGGAGCTAATTACACAGTAAGGGATTGCATCAGTTAGTTTATGCAAGGATAACTGCAGAGTCTGTAGTTTTTAAATGCAAAATGATTTACCTAGCTAGAAGCCCAATTGTTTAATGCTTGCAGTTGAACAATAAGATATCACTCTAAATATTCTTTAAATTCAAGATATAGTTGTGTAGCATTCAGTCTTCAGTGTGTTTAGTAGCCATGGTGATATTATTTCGCAAATCAAATATTATTCAGGCCACAAATTATAAAAAGCTGATCCGTCTTGATAACAAGTGAAGCAATGCTAGGAAAAGCTTGAGTCCTTCTGGTTTGTATAGGTGCTGCTTACAATAATTACCATAAATTGTGACAGTGACATTTATTTTTGTAAAAGCTATTGACTCTTCCTTAAGAGATGGAAATAGTTTAGTTTTATTTCTTGGATTTTATGCACTTTTATTTTTAAAAGTAAAAATTAGTTGAACTCCATATTTTTACTCATTGAATCTATGCATGTCATTGAGTGGATCAGTGTGTGTGTGTGTGTGTGTGTGTGTGCATGCGTGCGTGTGTGGTTATTTATTACCCACAAGTGGACACCTGAGAAACATGGCCTGATACTCAGAAGTTCAGAGCACCCGCAGATTTTTCCAGTGTCAATGGGAACTGCAGGTATTGATCACCTTTGTAAAAATATGGCTAAGAGTATTATTTTGAAATATTTGAGGGGAAAATACTGGGATAATTTTGGTTAAGTAAGCAAATTCGAACTGCATTTTTACCCTGATGCACATTTTTGTAAATAAGGACACGTTTTTATTTTTCTGCCATTTATTGTATGTATTTGATTTAGATTCTGATGTAGAAACTTTTGTAATAAGCAACATGCTACATCTGCTAGAACAGAAGTTCGTCCTTAGTCTATTTCCATTATGATTGTAATCTTCCTAGTGTTCAAATCTTGTCTATGTAATGTTCGTATAATGTGTTCATTTGTGCAATACGGGAGCTGTGATTTGATGCATAGCTTCAATCTGGTTGTACATCACCTATGTATCTGTAAGGACTGAAATCGTGAGCTTGCTTACACTATTGCTAGTGTAAAGATTGTTACACTTGATTTTACAGGGCACAAGTAATCATGGAATTGCTTTGTAAATACATGGTAATTTCCTACCATGCATTGCTATATGAATAGACCGTTACCATTCAGTTATGAAGTACATCATTATTTGTCTTAGAGAAATATTACAGTGAAGTACTATGTAAAATCTACAGACTGCATGGTACTTCGGGTTGTATGATAAATCCAGACATATATAATGCGTATCATACAGGGCTTTCCAACCATGATCACTAATAATATTTTCTGTGCCCTGTAAAATAATTTACTCTCTATATATACACTTTTTAGTTTGCCTCCTGCCTTGTTTACATTAAACAGAGGATATTCAGTAAACCTTTTTTATTGAACTTTATGTCGGTCACTGACTGACAGTGTTGCCAAGGTTTAGCAGACATGGGATATGCAACAAAGGAACTGTTGAAACAGCCACATTTCTATAGGTAAAGTACTAACTTTTGCAAAGGAGGCTCTGATAAAATTCAATTTTTGTGCTAAAAATGCATGCAGGATTAAAAGGGATATTCTAAAAATAAATTAATTTAAATGAAGTGACTTATTTTTTCAGAATTCTAAATAAGTTTTGTATGCATGTTTAGAGGAAGAAAATGGCACAGAATCATTGAACTGATGATGATGATCTTGCTTGTCTTTCATCCTGAAGGATTTTCAAGCTTTCAACAAACTGTATAATAATCACGGCAGCCACATCTGGGGTAGAGCACGTTGGATGTTGAACAGAGTACACTACTGTTTAGGATACAAAGTGAAGCAGTATACTCGCTCCCACTTAAACTGAAGGTAAAATAAGAAGACAAAATATAATCACTCAGAACACAAGCTAGTGCCCCCTACTCTTGAGAAAAGTCCATTAGGAAGTTTAAAGATTGCAAGTGGTCAGGATCCCTGGTCTCATGCCATCCCAAGAGTACAATGCTCTCTATCACTATACGAGTCTATTGACTCTGAAACAAAAATGTCACCTACGTGAATCACTGCCATTACTTCCTGAATATTATGATTCCGGACCTCCCCGATGCATGCTGGGGTGTGTTTGTTTCTTTCTTCCACTGAAGTTTCAGTGAAGGCTATGGCTGGAGAAGGGACACCAAATGGAGTGGGCTTATGTTCTGAAGTGGTACGGAGAATAGTAATCTTTCTCAGATGCCTGGCTGGTGGGTCTTGCTCATATACTCAGGGTAAAAATGATTGGCATTTTTGGGGTCAAGGAGGAATTTTTCCCTAGGGCATCTTGGCAGAGACCTTAGGTTTTTTCACTTTCTTCTGCAGCATGGGGCACGTGGCACCTGCTAGGATCATCTAGGTATATCTAACCAAATAAATTCCTTACCATTTTGTCTTCTCCAACATTGGTCCACCTCAGTCCCTTCTGTTCTCGGCCTGTGGCACACAAGAGTTTGATCTCCTGAGGGCTGTAATACTTTAATATAATGCAGTTTGCTGGCTCAATACAGGAGTAACTGGGTGGAGTTTACTGGCTGTAATATACAGGAGGCCAGACTAGATAATGTGATGGTCCCTTCTAGCCTTGAACACTGTGCTGTTAACCTTGTCTGGCCAGGTTTAGCTTCTCAGGTCTAACAAAATCACAACCCGAGTTGGTTTGTGGTACACATGTCCACACTAATGTATGTGGCATTCAGTGTTTGAAAGAGGTGCTTGCTTTGCTTTATTTTCTTTGTCAGATACTTTCCCTTGAAAACTCCTTCAATTTTAGTTGCATTGCAGTTTCCGTAAGCTTAGTAAAAAATCTTTTATTTCTTGGGGTCCATCTTTATTTTTTATTCAATCAAGATGGAGAAATGCCTTTTGTTCTGTGTTTGTACAGTACCTAACGCAATGGGATCCTGTTCCATGACTAGGACTCCTGGAATGACAGTAATACAGACAGTAAATGCTCATGTAGTGTTAGCGGTTAGATGGCAATGCTTGCATCACCTGCCATAGAAGTATCTTGATAGAGCTTTTTATGGACTCATGAAGTCTCAGGCTTTTTATCCTAAATGTTGAAAGTTTGTCATTTCCTCCAAATCATTTAATTTCTCTGTGTGCATAAGGCATTCAAAGATTTTACCATTTAGGGATGGTTGGTTTCTCTAGCAATGAGGAAATTCCTTCAAAACACTCTTCTTAAACCTCAGTTCTTTCCCATGATTTGCTGTTACTTTGACATCCTCACAACTTTCCATTGACATTGAAATGCAGGATTGCAAACTGGTGTATTGAGGCTTTCTAGTTCTGATGAACTATGAACTAGTCTTCTGCTTCAAGACTTTGACTCCTTGCATACTTTTTTGTTTTTAAGTCACAGTAGCCCACCCAAGTGCGGCCTCTACTATAATGCTATTAACCTGTTTCATGGAATCTGAATAAAACTCTGTGCAGGTATAGGTAATGCAGGATCTATTGGATTTTTAACACATTCGGCGCTAGTGGTGTCAAAGCCTCAAGGAGTTTTGCTGATTTGAAATGTGAAGCAAGTGGGTTAAGGTAGATTAATGTTCAGAGCACTGAGTCTGGCATAATTTGTATCTGTCCTTTGGGCTAAAACCATGTGCTGCTGATGAATCTTTTTTTCTACTAAAGCTTTTTTGTTTGATGGATGACTACTTGGAACAGGAAAGCTGAAGTGTAATTCAGAAATCAAGTGAAGCATATGGTGGATTAGAACCTTCAGGTGTCCTAAGCGTCTGGGGAGTCTCAAAAGGAACGAAAGTGGGAAAAGCTGAATGTTACAAGTTTGGACAGATGGCTGGCCCTGCCTTTGGAGTCAGAGATCTGTAAGGATACGAAGGTGCAGCTAACTGAAATCTTACAGTTTGCCATCTACCCAAGTGGCAGGGCCCATTCCCACTGCCCTTAGATTCATAGGTTCTAGGACTGGAAGGGACCTTGAGAGGTCATTGAGTCCAGTCCCCTGCCCTCATGGCAGGACCAAATACTGTCTAGACCATCTCTAAGAGACATTTATCTAACCTACTCTTAAATGTCTCCAGAGATGGAGATTCCACAAGCTCCCTAGGCAATTTATTCCAATGTTTAACTACCTTGACAGGAACTTTTTCCTAATGTCCAACCTAAATCTCCCTTGCTGCAGTTTAAGCCCATTGCTTCTTGTTCTATCATTAGAGGCTAAGGTGAACAAGTTTTCTCCCTCGTCCTGATGACACCCTTTTAGATACCTGAAAACTGCTATCATGTCCCCTCTCAGTTCTCTTTTCCAGACTAAATAAACCCAATTCTTTCAGCCTTCCTTCGTAGGTCATGTTCTCTAGACCTTTAATCATTCTTGTTGCTCTTCTCTGGACCCTCTCCAATTTCTCCACATCTTTCTTGAAATGCGGTGTCCAGAACTGGACACAATACTCCAGTTGAGGCCTAACCAGCGCAGAGTAGAGCAGAAGAATGACTTCTTGTGTCTTGCTCACAACACACCTGTTAATGCATCCCAGGATCACGTTGGCTTTTTTTGCAACAGCATCACACTCTTGACTCATATTTAGCTTGTGGTCCACTATAACCCCTAGATCTCTTTCTGCCGTACTCCTTCCTAGACAGTCTCTTCCCATTCTGTATGTGTGAAACTGATTGTTCCTTCCTAAGTGGAGCACTTTGTATTTGTCTTTATTAAACTTCATCCAGTTTACCTCAGACCATTTCTCCAGTTTGTCCAGATCATTTTGAATTATGACCCTGTCCTCCTAAGCAGTTGCAATCCCTCCCAGTTTGGTATCATCTGCAAACTTAATAAGCGTATTTTATGCCAACATCCTTGGCAGGATGGTTTTTGTGTTATGTGACTGATGCTTTTTTTTTGAGTTCTGTTTCATGGAATTGTTGTTCATTATTTACAAGAAATGCTGCTGGCTGTATCAAATTCAATATACTGCTATAGAACGACAATTACGACATTGGGTATTTTTAATGAATAACGTGGTCTCATCTTGCTGCTTCTCCCTTTCTGCTCCATGGTATCATAATTAAATACAGGTTTTTTCCCCTGGTGTAATACACTTTCAAAGTGAAAAATATGAAAACTCCTGGAAACAACAAGATGTGGCCCCTACCAAAGTACTGTGTATCAGTGTGTCAGGTTGTAGGACCCTGTAGAAAAATACAGAGCTAGTCTGCTGACTTACCCTGGTAGCCAGATGAGATGGATCTCATTACCATCAAACAGCTCTCAGGAATAGAAGAGCTAGAAGAAAGGGAAGAAGGTCCTTCAGAGAGCCCCAAATCAGCCCACTTTAGAGTTAAGGCTTATATTTGTGAGTATAATTCTGTCTTAGAAATTTGTTACATTAATAATTAAAGGCAAACTCCAGGAAGTCTCTGGGGGGTGGGGAAGAGATGGAGTGTTGTATTGGTGTGTTTCAAGGGGGTGGAGATGCCAGCAGCCTACAGTATCTCAATCCCCAGTTCACCAGAATGAAACTGCACAACATTCAGGTCTTCCTTATTCGTGAAAATTCATAAATGTCTGTGCCAAAATAGAACCGGGCTGTGAAGAGCAACAAAAAATAGGAGCCCGGATTGATTGGAGAGGATGAGTTAAATATATTTAGCTGGCAAATGATGACTACAACGCATGGTGCATATAAATCTTCAAATATATGAAGGGTTAAACACCAAGAATAGAATTGTCTAGCATAATTTAAAGGAGTTTAATGAGTAATAGGATGACATTAATGAAAATTGAGACTCAGTATCAGTGAAAACTTCCAGACAGTGAGATCTGTTAGCCTATGGAACAATCTCCCGAGTAGAGTGGTAGAAATCCCATCACTTGACACATTTTAAAATCAGACTGGACAAAGCGCTATTAAATGTACAACAGAAATTCAGCCTACATTGGCAGGGAAATGAACTAAACCAGTCTTACAAATCTCAAGATTCCAAGCTAATTATGAGTTCCCGAATAACTTAAATTGGTTCTGCCAGAATGCTAGGGCTGGATTCTTCTGCTTGAAAAATCTCTTGTAAACCAAACAGTTCTCTGTAATCTGAGTAAAGCAAGTTCTAGTCCCCTAGATGAGAGACGTGAGTAATAACCTCATTCCAAAAATTGCACCCTTCACAGATAGTGGGGTGGGTTATTGCCTGATTAGCCTTGCCAAGGAGTCCTTCATGCTGTGATGCGTTACAGGAGAGAAACAAATAACCCAACTCCTGAAACTTCATTATCCTTTTCTTGAGAAAACCCATTGCTACCTCCCTCATCTCCGTATCTACAGGAAGCCCCCGTCAAGTTTGTATTTCTTAATTTGATTTTATTTTCTAGGTCATGAATTGTTACTTCCTGGGGTTTTCAAAGACTTTCATTTTCACCGTTAGCAGGAATGTCGATCAATATTATATTTGTTTCCACAGCTTCAGTTTCCCTCTAAGCTTCCTGTAATAGTATGAGAAACTTTTCTAACTTTCGTCTTCCTGTCTTCTGAGACACCCTTCCTGTTCCTTTGCCCTTTTAATAGGGTTAGCACCTCCAAGACTCAGGAGGGGATCCCTTGAGGGCTGAGGTAAGGGTTTTTTTCTATCATCCCCTCCCTCCTGATGAGCCTTAGGTCTGTCCTGCTTTCCAGTGCTGGCAGGAGCCACGCAGTAGTTACAAGATCACTGTGTGGCTGCGTGTGCATGCAGCTTATGAGGAATGTTGGTCCCAAATGAAGAAAACCCAGCATATTAAATCTTTTCACTGGCCAGGCAGTACAAAAACCAGCCAGGCCAGTTAAAAATCAGCCAGGTGATGAACCCTGCTTGTTAAATTCATCTCTTCAAATTTCTCAGAACAGCTTCTCTCTGTCTCGACTACCACAATCAGTTGTTATTTCAACTTAGTAAAGCACTGAGCTGACAGACCCAAAAAGGGGCCTGATGCTGTAATCTGATCCATGCCTGCAGACATTGGGGCCTGCACTCACAGTCGTAGGCTCTGCCCACACAGATCCAGTTGCAGGCCTAATGTCCCATCCACAGAAGTGAAACTGGCTTGGATTCCTGGGGTGAAATCCTGGCTATAATGAAGTCAATGGGAGTTTCCAACTCATTTCTGAGCTTTTGGGTTGTGTTTCAACTTTCTGACAAGGAACAACTGCAGAAATGATGTAGGAGGAAAGAATCAAGGTGGCAGAAAAGCGCCACCCATGACCTTAAAACAATCTGTGAATGGAAATTGGCCTGGGAGGTTTTAATTATTTTATTATTATTATGGCTGAGAAAATGTTGAGATTGTCTAGGTTTGGGGGTTGGTTTTGTTTTTCATGGAAGTTTCTTAGGGTACGTCTACACTACAGGATAAATTCAAGTTAGCTTAAACTGATTTTATAAAACAGATATTATAAAGTCGATTGTGCGCGTCCACACTAGGCACATTAATTCAGTGGTGTGCGTCTGTGGTCTGAGGCTAGCGTCGATTTCTGGAGCAGCGCACTGTGGGTAGCTACTGTAAAATAATGAGGCCAATAACGTCGATTTGCGTCCACGCTAATCCTAAATCGATATAGTAATATCGATTTTAGCGTTACTCCTCTCGTTTTGTAGGAGTACAGAAATCGATTTAAAGAGCCCTTTAAATCGATATAAAGAGCACTGTAGTGTGGACGGGTGCAGCGTTAAATCGTTTTAACGCTGTTAAAATCGGTTTAACAGCATAGTGTGGACCAGGCCTCAGTCTGCTTGTTTTACACTTGGAATAGAGGTCTCGTTTTTCCTGTAGCACAGTGTGACTGGCTGACTGAACTAGTTAGCATTATGACATCACAGGTGGGACGGAAATGAAATTTGAATAACTGAGAAGAGAGAGGATTTTTAATCAGACTGTTCAAAACTTTATGGTGTTTTGTTTTTGTTTTTGTTTTTTTTGGTAGGTTTGTTTTTTAAGAGACACCTATTTAACTCAAATACCTGACAAACATTGTTTAAAGATTCAGTCACCAGCACTCCTTTTAGGTCTTGTCCTGTAGGGACATTTTTTTCAATGTAAACTAAGATGTGAAGTGAAACTGATAATAATACAGGTTGTGATGGGGGGTGCTCCCCACACTGGCCCTGCAAGAGCTGAATTGGGCCAGGAGGGCCCAATCAACTAATTAGGCTGCAAACAAGGGAACCTTAAGAGGCAGCTAATTAGAGGGAAGGGAAGCTCAGCTGTGCAGGAACAGATGCTTACAATAGAAGAGGCTGCTAGGAAAGGTTGCAGTCACTCTCTGGGAAGAAGGAGTTGGAGCAGATATATCCAGAGAAAGGGGAGGAACCAGAAGAGAAGGAAGCAGTCCAGGGAAGGAGCAGTGAGGTCTGAGAGAGTAAAGACCAGTACTGCTGGGTTGAGGTCCCTGGATTGGAACCCGGAGAAGAGGGTGGGCCCAGATTCCCTTACCAGCACCGAGAGCGTGGCATAAACTGGTGGAGCAGTGAACTCGTAGACTGCCTGGGTCACTATGGGAGTCAGAGAATTGAAGGACTGAACCCCAGAAGGGAGGAAACGCTAAACAGCATAGATGGAAGGCTGCATCATGAAGAGAACAGCTGCAGCTCCTGAGAGCGAGAGAGGGGCTGCAGAGGAGAAACTGTCAGGATGTAACTGCTGCAAGGGGCATCAGCCTGACCCAGCTAATCCCCAGAACCGTCAGGAGGCAGCGCTGTGACACAGGTATAACCCTCCTCTGGACACTCATATACTGAAATAACCATGTCTGCCTATGTGATTATACCTGTATAACTATACTGGTATAGCTGGTAAAACTGTCCTGGCTAGATAAGGCCTTACAACAAGGACAGACAGACAAAGCTCCCATTTCACTGCTGTGGCCCTCAATCAAAATCAGGAAAAATAATAATAGTGATACTCTGTAATTAATCTGTTTACATTTTTAGCCCTTTAGGGTAAGGTCTGTCTCTCACTTCGTATGTATAGTGCTGATTGCTGTTCTGATCTCGGTCGGGGTTACTTTAATAACAAAAATAAATCCATAATAAGACTTGGTATTTCTAAGGTAAAAAACAAATAGGAAAACAAAACTTGCTAGACCTTACTATACTTCTTAACAAATCAAAAAAAGGGGGACAAACCCCATGTTCATTTTTAACTCATGATACCAATTTGGTCTGCTCACCCGCTTATTGTCAAACTTCTAAAAGAGGCTGTTTTTCTTGATTTTTTTTTAATGCAGCAACCAACTCAAATAATACATTTGAAGTATTCCTTTAATAAAAACCATACAAACCCTTACAAGATTAAATGTGCTCTGGTCACCTAGTCTGAAGGTACCTTAGTTTCAAAGCCACTTGCTGAAAGTTATTAAATTCCTGAAGTGAAGTTTGACAAGCAGAGTTCTGGCTGGTTCTTTAAAAAGGATAAGCTGTAACATCAGTATTTATATAATGCATTTCTGTGCTGGTGGAGACAGAAAGCAAAAATTGACTATCAGAGGTAGCTTTAGACTACAGTGCAATTGACATTGATTCTTTGAGCTCTGAGCAGCTATAACATACATCTGATATTTATCCAGTAAATCACTGTTTGTTTATCTTAATTTCATTTCAGGGGAAGCAGAGAATGTGGGAACTGTAACTAATGTGATACTAATTCTAGACAGAGTCCTCAGTAATTGACACCTTTAAAACCTTTCCTAAGTTTACTTAGTGCCCATATGGCTTCTGTTACTAGATTCTTGCTGATTGGTCACTGTGTCTTGTTCCCTTCTCCATTTAACTCCTTTTTAATCACCTTTATTATTATCCTTGCATGACAGTGATATAGAATACCTGGTTCCCAACAGAGTCATTCTGTTCTGTGTCAAGAATGCTAACTTCTTGGGTTTGTGTTCTTGAGTAACTTAAGTGTTTAACTCTTGGTTTGAGGGCTGGAGAACTTTGACCATGTATACCATCTGTAGCAAGTGATGTAGCAACATCTAGTGATCAACTCTCATACTTCTGGGTGAAAGATGATGAGGGTTCAGGAAAGAATTATTTACTGTTAAGCATGTACATTATGGATTTTTTTCACCTTCTTTGGGTATCTGCAGTATCCAGTGCTGCCTGCTGCCACATATGACACCAGACCAATGGTTCTGTAAGGATTTGTCTTTTCCAGATTATTTATGACTATGTTGAACAGCACAGGTGTCGGTATAGATCTTTGGGGGACTCCACTATTTACATCTCTCCATTGTGAAAACTGACCATTTATTCTTACCCTTTGTTTCCTGTCTTTTAGCTAGTTACTGATCCATGAGAGGATCTTCCCTCTTATCCCATGACTGCTCACTTGGCTTAAGAGCTTTTGGTGAGGGACCTTGTCAAAGGCTTTCTGAAAGTCCAAGTTTGCTATATCAACTGGATCACCCTTGTCCACATGCTTGTTGACACCCTCAAAGAATTCTAAAAGATTGGTAAGTTCCAGATTGTGGCTTATCGCTGGGAAAGATTGCACCAACGTGCCCCATGCTATGGGTCAAGGATTTTATTTTCCAGTCTAAGAATTCCAATGCCTTTCACTACAGAAGAAAGTGTTTCAGTCTCTCCTTCCTCTGATAATGACTTTATAGTTACGTAGCACTGTTCATTCCAAAGAACTTTACAAATGTAGCTCAGGAGTCTGGGCAATCCAAATTGGTGGAGTTGAATGAGGTCTGTCTTGGTTTCCTCAGAGCATCCATTAAGTTCCAATGAGTGAATCTGTTCTGGATGTTCAGCCTATGCCATTACCTTCAGCTGCCTTCGGTCTCACAACCTGTATATTCCTTGCTACTAGCAATATCAGAGCAGGCATGAAAACAATAGTGAGAAACTTGCCAGAAAGCCAAAATAATGACTGACACACACACATTTTAGAATTAAACAGTAATTTAAATGTCATTTGATCAAATGTACAAGGGTGAATTCCTCCTTTTGCCATGAGGAAGAAGATTCTGGTATGTCTGCCTACATGGCAGCTGTCTGTCTTCGTGATGCTCCCTCCAAGTGTCCGGAACCATAAACCTGTTCTGGCACTTAAATTGTGTGTCTCAGTTCCCTGCTGCACCAGTTTGTCCACCTCACCAACAAACTCCTCAAGAGCGCCAGTCTAAACCTTGCCTTGGAGGTAACGTGCAGCGAATCCCACTTCCCAAGATCCCCAGAGACGTCTCTCTTTTAGTGTCTAGTCCCTTTCACAGGACAATCACAGACATTAAGTCCGCTGTCTCGAGAAAACAATACACAAAACACCAGCCATGGGGCACACTGAGGACACTCTCTCTAGCTTAATCTACAGCACTGAGATAGGCTTGTAATAAAACAAATATAAATGTATTAATAAGGAACACAGATTTAAGTGATACCCAGCAAGAATAAAAGATAGAAAATGAGTACAAACAAAACATAAATAACATACTTTCTAGTGCCTGAAACTTAGTTCTAGCAAGCGTGTCTTTGCCTAAAACAGTTTCTCACTTACATCAAGCTACCCCCATCTCCAGCCTTCTAGGCAAGATGGTCCCAAGTTCACAGAATCCCCCTAAGTCAGAGGTGGCCAACCTGAGCCTGAGAAGTAACCAGAATTTACCAATGAACACTGGCAAAGAGCCACAATAGCGTGTAAGCGGCCCTCCATCCGCTACCCATCTCCAACCCCTAGTGCCTCCCGCCCACTAGCAGCCCCACCAATCAGCACCTTCCCTCCCGCCCACAGCAATCAGCTGTTTTGCAGTGTGCAGGAGGCTCTGGCGGGGAAGGGGGAGGAGGGAGGGAATGGCAGGCTCGAGGGAAGGAGTGGAGTGGTGGCAGGACCTGGGGCAGAGCAGAGTGTTGAGCAGTGAGCACCCCACAGTGCATTGGAAAGTTAACATCTATAGCTCCAACCTCTGAGTCAGCACCTATGCAAGGAGCATATTAACCTCTGAAGAGCTGCATGCAGCTCCAGAGCCGCAGGTTGGCCACCCCTACCCTAAGTGATGGATAACGAAGGGATTCTCTCCCCTGTTTTTTAAATAGTTCAGTAAATCATTGAAATGTATTCTTCTGAAGTGTCCCCAGATAAAGTTTTTCTCCCCTGCTGCTTATGCTCCAAGAACCTGATGCTCTGTTGTCTTCTCATCCTCCTGATAATGGGTATTTGCCTCTGATGCAAATGCACTTTCATTGTCTCTGGCTCACAAAGCTGGACCCTAGGCAGACTGGCAAATCCACATTCCTTTGTGTAGGAAAAATTTGTTTATCAACACTCTGTTCACAACAAACTTTAAGAACATGTTTTCAGCATACAGACAACTCTTTGTACACCACCCCTACATGCATCTCACAGTGATATTTAGTGACCGGCGTGTCATCAGCTTTCATAAAAGACCTTACTCGATTCACTCTTATAGTACAACAATGTTGTACATAATCAGTTGACTCAACTGATGATTGTTTGGGGTCAGACCCCCGGTTTTTCACCTGGACCCTTATTGTCATAATCTTGCCTTAGAATTTTTGTGCTTGACCCTGCAGTCCTTAGTGTGGGGGTAGAAGATACCCCTTAAGATATTCCTGTGCAAGGCCTGCAGAATCTGGCCCCAAAGCAAACACCATTGGAAGCAGGCAATGGGCTGTTTATGGGGCAGCTAGGGACTATCGTTCTTTAACACTTCTCTTGCAGCACTTCTGAGGGCTCTGACCAGGCTGGGCCCCATTGTGCTAGATGGTGTACAGACCTTGAAAGTGACCATCCCTGCTCCAAAGAGCCTACGATCTACAAGACTAGCACAGGGTCATATCCTGCGATGCTTACTCAAGCAGCCTCTCTTTCTCAGTAAGGACCTTAGGTTGTGACCCCATGTGACTAGATTCCAAACCTACTAAACACAAATGTTTCACTCAGATCCTCACCACCCAATGGCTGTGAACTTCCCCTGTAAGTTTTGATTTTGCCTGTCTATCCTCTTCTTTGTTTTCAGATCCCTCCACAAAGCAACACGGGGTCACTGTTCCAGTGACAACATACCAAGAACAATAGCTATTCCTAAGGAGATAGCGAGAAGGTGGGAACCAGGAGAAGAGCTCCGTGTAGCTCAAAAGCTTGTCCCTTCCACTAACAGAAGCTGATCCAATAAAAAATATTACATCACCCTCCTTGTTTCTCTACTGGTAACCATTATTAGTAGGGCCCTACCAAATTCACGGCCATGAGAAACATGTCACGGACCATGAAATCTAGTCTTTGCCTAGGGTTACCAGATGTCCTGATTTTATAGGGACAGTTCTGATTTTGGGGTCTTTTTCTTATATAGGCTCCTATTACCCCCCACCCCATCCCGATTTTTCACACTAGTTGTCTGGTCACCCTATCTCCACCCATGAAATCTGGTCTTTTGTGTGCTTTTACCCTATACTATACAGATTTGACGGGGAGACCAAATTTCTCAAAAGGGTTGCAAGGTTATTTTAGGGGGCTTACCGTATTGCCAGCCTTACTTCTGCGCTGCCTTCCGAGCTGGACAGCCAGAGAGCGGTGGCTGTTGGCCGGGTGCCCAGTTCTGAAGACAGCACCACGCCAACAGTAGTGCAGAAGTAAGGGTGGAAATACCGTACCATACCATCCTTCCTTCTGCGCTGCTGCCTTCAGAGCTGGGCAGCCGGAGAGTGGTGGCTGCTGACTGATACCATACCATGCCCTCCTTACTTCTGCGCTGCTGCTGGCAGTGGCTCTGCCTTCAGAGCTGGGCAGCCGGAGAGTGGTGGTTGCTGACTGATACCATACCATGCCCTCCTTACTTCTGCGCTGCTGCTGGCAGTGGCTCTGCCTTCAGAGCTGGGCTCCCGGCCAGCAGCCGCCGCTCTCCAGCTGCCCAGCTCTGAAGGCAGCACTGCCGCCTGCAGCAGCGCAGAAGTAAGGGTAGCAGTACTGCAACCCCCCTGCAATAACCTTGTGACCCCCTCAACTCCTTTTTTGGGTCAGGACCCCTACAGTTACAACACCATGCCATTTCAGATATAAATGTCATGATTTGAGCTAAGATTTTTTAAATCCGATGACCATGAAATTGACCAAAATGGACCATGAATTTGATGGGGTTCTAGTTATAAGTTACCCACACAGCACTTCCCATGCAAGCCTTTACCTTTATTCTTAAATTAAAAAGCATTAAACAGAAAACATGAAAAACAATAAAGGAACCTACATTCATGCAATGAGTTTACCAGAGTTCCCCCTAATCCTAACAGATTCTGACAGGAGCAGTCCTTCAAATCCCTACTGAAGGGGGATTCCTTGTGGTTATAAGCTGATCGCACATTCAGATCAGAACAAGCACACTCATAACATAACTCATGAAATCCACCTTTTATACAGTTCAGGGGTCTTTGCTCTGGAGTTTCCAGGAGCAGGTAATTGGTAGACAATGGTTTATCCTCTCAGGGGGTAGCTTGAAAAAATAGGATTCCAAGTGGGTCATTTGTTTGCCTCAGGCACTTACTAGGAAATCCACTTCAAATGACTTTTTGGATCAATAACTGTAAAGTTCCTAATACCTTCCAGGTATTGCGTTGGTCTCCCAGAGAAGGTACCTAAAGTACATACAATTCCACAACAACACATACACAATTGCATTTTTAATACAATGGACACCAAATATGTTAAACTTAATCCAATAGTGTTTATTCGAGATATTGGAGGATACTGTCAGTCTGTCATAGCAGGGTATAAGTGCTAACGTGCCAGTTACTGTTATAAAACACTTTGTCAGCTAACTTCCCACATATTCATGCATAATACTGCTTGCCAAAAACAGTTTAATTATAATGAAACAACAACAAGGTGCACACCAGGCCTAATTTCATAGCTGAAAAACTGTTTGGTGATGGAGAGGTTTTGCAGCCCTTGACTGACAATGAACTAGCTGCATTCGCTTTTATTAGGATGTGAGATGGCAGAATTACAAGCAGGGCTTTGCTAGTGCAATGTAAATACTTGCTTCCCCCACTGAAATTTATTACTCACTCTGATCTGTCCATGCCTGATGGCCAGGGAGGCAGACACTGGGGGAGTGAATAAGAGGCTCTTGCAATCTGACCTCCAAGGATAAATAACAGTGGCTCAGCCTTTTGCACTGACACGATACTCTAAAATATTTATTCCTGAGCATTCAGAATTGCTTAGCCTTGTGGTCTGCCTTCTTGGTCCCTACCAGACAACATCCATAATTCAATGGCACAAAGCAAAGTAAAAAGGCTACACTGGGGGGAATTATTTTTACTGCCCCCTGAGCAATCTTAAGCAGAAGGGGGAAAGAGCTTAATTACACAGCCAGTCAGAGAGGAGACCCCGAGACTTGCAGCTGCACCCCATTGTTCTGGGCAACAGAACAAGCATGGGGTTAGGTTCGACTGTAACTGCAGCAGGCTTTACCACTGTTTCTTTTTAGATTTTATTTATTTATTTATTTTATTTTTAAAAGTGGTCCCTGATGTCAAACGCTCTGGTTGGTCATTTTCACAAAAACTGCATGAGATTCTCTCTCCTCTTGCCTGCTTTCAGTAAGGACAGCAGGCAGGCGCTCGCTTGGCAACCACAGCAGAATAGAATTGTGCTGCAGCAACAGAACAAAAGGCACAAGACTCAGTGCAAGAAGCAGAAAGTAGGTTAACGCTGAAAGGTATGAATGGGAGTAATTCATTCTTCCCATCGTGGAAATGGGGTGTTACATCATCGTTCCGTGTACATGCACTTTTTTCTCTCATATATCAGTGAACACAATACTCCTTTGCCTCATTGTACTGAATACATTGCCTTTTTAAAACACTTCCCTTTGGTGGCTCAGTTGGTAGCATACTAAGATTTCCAAAGTCACTAGAATTGACCTTGAGATTTGTCCCCTTCCACTCTGGCAGAGGCTAAGGACACAGGTAGGTGCTTGCAGCTGCTGGGTAGTGAGGGAGATGATGAGATTGCAAAGAAAGTGGATATTTGCAGTGTAGTAGGATGGGGTTTGGAGGCTAAAATGAGCCCTCTCTTGCTTAAAATAAGGCAGTAAAATCATAAGATCCATGTACCTGCCTGTCAGTGCTGGAGGGCAGAGTCCCTCAGTAGTTGAACCAATAATACAAGAAACGTGACCGTAAACAAAATTTCCAAGAAAAGAAGTGGTGGTTTGGTTATTTTAATTTAACTAGGCCCGAAACCTGACTGCACCAGAGACAGAGCTTTGCCATTGACTTTAGTGCTACCAGGACTTGAGCTTTAAATACTTTTAATACAAAACTAAAACAAAATAAAAATAAAAATGCAGTACCTTGCACTATGTTGACTCTAAATTTGGACTCTGGCAGGTTTTTCGTTTGGGAATCTATCCTAACAGCTGTATGGCTCCTCTGCTTGAGTGAAAGGAGAATCTCAAGTACCAGTATTCTATTCCAGGCCTCCCCTACTACAAGGTCTGTCTATTGCAGATAACCAAAATTAGTCTTGTGTGCATTTGTATAACAGTGGTTTTCTTCATTCTTTGTATGCACTGACTTCAGAACAAATGTCATCAGACAGCTCAGGTGTATCTCTTGTTGCCTCAGTAAAATAAGCTGCCCTACTGAACCTACGGAAGCATGCATAAAAGCCAGTTGTACTCTTTAAGAAAGCTAGGTCAAAATTGCAAACCATGAATCATCAATCTGTAGCCTTTTTTTAAAAAAGGCTTTTCCTATTTCTTACTTTCCTTCCACTATAATTCTCAGCTGCAGCAATATCCATTAATAGCAGTTACATTGTTACACTGTTGTGACACTTCAGCAGAGCCCCCATCCATTTCAGTCATTGATCCACGGGTGTCTGCCACATGGAAGAAGGAAGGGGAAAAAAAAAAGGGAAAGGTCGAGCTCATTCTTTCTCTCTGCCCCCGCTTCTTACCAGATGGTGGCCACTCACTCCAAGCTGTAAATCCCTATCAGGTTTCAGAAGCTTGGTGTTAATTGCCATGGTTCAAAATTTGACCCTGGAGAGCAAAACTAAAATTAAAGCTGCTGGGCCACAAAGTGAGTGAAACGCTATAGATGGTAATGAAGCTGGAGCTGCTTCTCTCAGCAAAGATTCTGCCCCACAGCCTTCAGACAACAGTGGGAACTATAAATTAGCACCTGACCTCTAAAATACATGCAACTTCTGACCCTGCTGGAATTCTTATTGGAAAATAAGACTGGGGAAGAGGGAGAATCTAAAGCAACGTATAGAATATGGATTAGAAAGAGACCAACACACAAGCCAGACACCAGAGGGATGGAATCTTAAATAATAAATGCAGATTTGAACGTGGTGAAAAAAATTGGCCTTATTTTGGACACTGGCAGTTAATCCATACTGGAATCTTGTGCTTAAGTAAGTTACTGAGTCACAGAATTGTTGAACTAAAAGAAACATGTCTATAACTTCTTGTTCTTTTTTTTAATAGTCTATCCAAGTAACTTGTGGGTGTACACTCGCTCACTTTCTCACTCTCTTCCTGTCTCTTTCCTTTTGTTCTGTTCTTCCTGATCTCTACCTTCATTTTGGAGCAGAAAAAAAATCAAACATAAAATAAATAAAAATCCTATTAGTTTTCAGAGGTCCACATAGCAGTAGCTAATTGGTTTCCAGTCAACCCTAGATTGCCGTTGATCTCTGAAGCTCTTGCAAAGGAATATTTTGCTAAATCTCATGCATATGCATGCCATTGGACTTGCAGGAGATGTCATTTAGAACGTCTGTAATTACCTGTGCAGTGTCACTTATAACGAGAGATTGATAACACTGTGTTTGTACCTCTTCTTCTATCCAAGGAAATGCAAAGCATTCTACAAACATCAATGAATTAAGACTAAAACTATGCCCCTGTGAAATAGATGAAGTAAATAATGTTACCCCTGTTTTACAGATGGAGAAAGAGAGGCCAGGGTCACACAGCAAGTGTGGACCCAGATTCTTTTGATTCCAAGACAACTCTGATTTAATCACAGTCTTTCTTCCTATCAATCCATCTTTGCAAGCAGATCATCCAATCAGATTCTTCTTTCATTCCTTAATGCCCCTTTTCCCTCATCTTAAAGAAACTTTTTAAATTATTTTAAACAAAGTGCTGTATGCATTCTAGGAAAACAAGTATCTGAGATAACCAAGGTGCAATTAATATTCTCAGTTTTGTAGGAATCTCACTTACTTTCTGCAATAAAGCCGATAGTTTGGTCACAAGACACAATTCTGTTTTTTTTTCTTTCCTAAGGCACAGCGACTTGGGATTATCTATATATACAGATACAGTCTGTAACTGAAACAGTTTCTTTAAATAAATCGTATACTGTACACTCATTTTGTTAAAAATTGGTCTCCTGTCAAGTTTGTACCCTAGAGGAACCACCAGCCTCACTGTCAGAATCATTTTCTGTGGCTCTGAACAGGTTTATCAATGAAAGAGCAGCATCAGCGCAATGGAACATTCTGTCCCTGAAGGAGATGGCACCAGAAGCAGCCCTAACACACTTTCTGGCTCAGTCATGTTTATACAGGGTAACAAAGATAAAGGCATTAAACATGGCTCTCAGGTCCCCTGCACACCACTTGGGAATTCTGATTAGTGATCCAAGAAACAGAAAAATGCCAGGCGAGTAATTAGAGTCCTACTAAATTCACAGTCCCTTTTGGTTAATTTCACAATCAGAGGATTATTAAAATAATAAGTTTCATTTTCAGCTATTTAAATTTGAAAATTCTCAGTGTTGTAATTGTAGGGTCCTGACCCAAAAAGGATTTGTGGGGGGGGGTCACAAGGTTATTGTAGGGGGGTTGTGCTACTGCTATCCTTACTTCTGTGCTGCTGCTGGTGGGGCGCTGCCTTCAGAGCTGGGTGGCCAGAAAGTGGTGGCTGTTGGCCAGGCGCTCAGCTCTGAAGGCAGCCCCCCACCAGCAGCGGTGCAGAAGTAAAGGTGGCAATACCATACTATATCATCCTTACTTCTGCACTGCTGCCTTCAGTGCTGGGCAGATGGAGAGCGGCGGCTGCTGACTGAGGACCCAGCTCTGAAGGTAGCAGTGCAGAAGTGAGGGCATGATATGGTATTACCACCCTTCTTTCTTCTGCGCTGCTGCTGCGGGGGAGGAGGGGGCGCTGCCTTCAGAGCTGAGTGCCTGGCCAACAGCCCTTGCTCTCTGGCTGCCCAGCTCTGAAAGCAGTGCAGAAGTAAAGGTGGCAATACCATGACGCCCCACCCCCAAAATAACTTTGCAACCCCCTGCAACTCCCTTTTGAGTCAGGGCTCCCAATTTGAGAAACACTGGTCTCCCCCATGAAATCTGTATAATATAGGGTAAAAGCACACAAAAGAGCAGATTTCATGGTCCGTGACATGTTTTTCATGGCCGTGAATTTGGTAGGGACCTACTTATAACTGTAGAAATTACTTCCTGTTAAGCATCTCTGAAGAGAAATAAAGTATGTTCTGTTTGGGCAGCCCACCTGTGCTGAGGATAAAGTGTAATTAGGGACCTGTGCAGCCTGGAGATACCCGTCAGAAAGGAAAAGAATACGGTCTCTACCCAAAAAGGCAAATTTGGGAAGCCTGAAAGTGGGTGCCCCTGCTGAACCACTGAGGGGAAATACACGTGCAGTTTCCCCAGGCTGTGATACAGTTTTCTAACCAACTACTTCATTTAAAATGTTTCACAGCAACTAGCATTTATAGAGCCAGAAATTCCCATGAAAATGTACTACAGCATTCTACGCCAGAGGTCGGCAACCTTTCAGAAGCGGTGTGCTGAGTCTTCATTTGTTCACTCTAATTTAAGGTTTCGTGCGCCAGTAATGCATTTTAATGTTTTTAGAAGGTCTGTTTCTATAAGTCTAATATATAACTAAAATATTGTTTATGTAAAGTAAATAAGGTTTTTAAAATGTTTAAGAAGCTTCATTTGAAATTAAATTTAAAATGCAGAGCCCCCCGGACCAGTGGACAGAACCTGGGCAGTGTGAGTGCCACTGAAAATCAGCTCGCGTGCCACAGGTTGCCAACCCCTGTTCTATACTAACTATCCAAAGCGCATGACTTACTCTAGTATAGCAAACCAGCCTGAGATTTTTTTTCAAAGCTGCCAAGGAGACTTGCATAACTAAATTCCCATGAATTTTGAAGGAAATGGGTGTCTAAGTCCATGAGGCAGGCTTGTAAATCTCAGTTATGTGGTAATATTGTAGAATGTTATGTTTTACAAAGGTTGGTAGACTACAACATTCTGTATAATACAGGCTAGTTGCTTGAAAAGTAGACCATTAATCTTTATGTACCTATGGGCATGTCTACCCAGCAATAAAGCACTTGTGGCAAGCCCATGTCAGCCAACTCAGGCTCCAGGGGGCTGCAAAATTGCAGTATAGACATTCACGCTGGGATAGGAGGTCCTGGAGCCTGGGCTCCCATCTGAGTTGGAACATCTACACTGTAATTTTATAGCCCTGCAGCCCAAGCCCCCAAGTCAGCTGACACAAGCCAGCTGCAGTTGTTTGATTCCACTGTAGACATACCCTGTGTATTCTGTTAATGATACAGTAAGCCAGATTCTTATTTACACAGATAGTTCCTTATACCACTCTAATAGTGTAAAGGGGCCATACAGCGAGTGAACGTTACATTTACACTTACTTCAAGACCTCTTTGTGCTACCAGAGCTGTGTGAAGGGACCATCACATATATGAGAATCCGGCTCATTGTCAAGACACTTAAAATTGAATTGTCCAAGATACAAGTCTGAAGACGGCCTTGTGGTAAAGGAACTGGACTGGGATCTAGGAGATCTGGTTTCAATTGCTGGTTTTGTGACAGGCTTCCTGTGTAGCCTCGATCAAGTCAGTTAATCTCTTTGTGCCTCAGTCCATCCATTAAATGAGGACACCAGAGCGGGGCCTTGTGGTGATAAATTCATCAAGGACAGTGAGATTCTGAGTTTACATTGATGAAAGGCCTATTAATATATCGTATGACTTATAGGTTGGGAAACATCCTATTATTCATCATACCAGGACAGCCAAAATCCCAGTCCACACACTCTGATCCTTCAGTGGAAAGATCTTGGTGCCATTTGTTGACCGGTGTCTCCAAACTGACACTGATATTGAGTGTTCTGCCTCAGCAACCTTCTATAATCACTGGAGTACCAGAGAAAAAGATCATTAGTCTGCATTGCCCCTTGCTTAATCTTCCTCGGGTTATAGAGAATAATGTCTCTAAAGAGGACATTATAAAGTCAATCAATAGAAGATACCATAAAGGGCTGTTAGAGGAATTTCTCTTTCTTCCTTTCCGGGGCAGTAGTTCACCTGTGTACATATATTTTCAAGATTTATAATCAAGCATAGCTCTAAACTCCTTTGTGAGTGTTAGCTTTTTGTATTGGTGTGTCTGGGGAGAAGATAGCAAATATGTTTGGGGTTGGTTTTTTTTGGTCAGATCCACTGAGAGTCTATTATTGCAGGTATTCATCTGTTTTTTATATATTTCATTTATGAATTTGTAACTATTACAGACCTAGTTGTGCCTCTGGACAATATATTTCTTCTTTTGGCCTTTTTTAAGTAGCTTAGGAATTGAAAAGTGAAATCCAGTAAATCCAGCAGGGCTGCATGTGCTTCCTTTTTTTTAACCTAGGCCCTTTCTACATGTAACTTCAGAAAATTATATAATTCTTCTTCTTTCATTGTTTTAAATGTAAAGCTTGGTAAAAGTCAAATTCATTATGACAAAGTATGACTTCCAAGGATGGTTTGTCTGCAGGTGGCAAATGCAAAAGTTATACTTTAATTTATAGCTAAAACTATGTACCAACCCTAGAACAAACACACACATTGGACCCCTGCTGTCTGTCCTCAAAAGATTAACTGTTGAATGATACACGATCCTTAATTACTACTTCATATACACTTAAAAGGAGCTTTGATTAATTCTGGGACCCTGAATAGTAGAGGCCAGACCATCCACTTCTCTGGAAACCTTGATTGACTGGAATATTTAATTAAAATTGCAATAAAGTTGAAGTGCCACATATTACAGGAGAACACAAAAAACTTGGGGTAGGCCTGAACTTGGGGGAAGTTTATATCCTGGACTTTATGGCCTAGGCCCATGGCTAAGACAAATATTTTTACTCTTTTAGGTGACCAAAGAACAATGTCAGTTTCTCTCCATTCTTACAGTCTTAAAACACTCTACTTTCATGTTCTGAACTCCCAGCTTCAAGGAAGGACTGCATGAAGCCCACCAGCTAAGATACAGACCTGTTGGCTGGATGACAGAAGAGGGTGACAGAAACCCAGAGTTAAAATATGGTGAAACTTCAGCTGCTTGGAGAAATCTGTTGCTCAAGTTAAATGGACATTTATCTATCTTTGGAGTGAAGCAATATTTTAGTGGTGGTGAAAAATTAACACACATGTAGACTGTAGTAAATGAAGGCTTGTCTGTTAGACTGAATGTCACACTTCTGATGTAGGGAATTGATTTGTTTATTGCTTTACTTATAAAATCCACAATGATAACATATTTGTAGAAAATGCCCTATCTTGTCCCAGGAAATTGCTTGGTTTTCTGCAGCATAGTTATTTGAAGGGAAAAACCTTGCGTGGTCTCTCTCTCTACCTACCCAATCCTGCAGTGTTTACTGAAGAAAAGTTCTCATTGATGTCAATATAGATGCTTCCCAAACTATTGCATCCCCAGCATATTTTCTTCTAAACTGTTGAATTTTTTTTAAAAAATACCCTTTTTCTCTTGTGCTGCAACGTATATGACAGACTTGCACTGAACAAGTGTGAATTCCTTTGTATTTTATATAGGGATTTTTTTTCAAAGGGAAAAAAATCTCACTTTGAATCTACATAACTGGAAATACAGATGAGGAGCAGTGCATATGCCAAGAAAATTCCCACTGACTTCATTGCTGGGGAGTCAATCTGGTTTGATCACATTTATCCCTGCTGTGACTCCACTGACTTCATTATCAATGGAGGAAGAGCATGGCCCATCCTGTTTTTGGTGTAAGGGTGAAATTTGCCCCTGTACAGAAAGCCAGCTCAATGGCTGTGTAGCATTTAGTTGATGTAAATAGGTCTTACATGCTGCACAGCCATTGTGCTGGCCCTGAGAACGTTATTTCTCCCTTCCCCTCCAAAAAAGTTCCAGAATAGCAGGAATTGCAGAATTAATATCACACAGGCTTTGGAAAACTGATGAATAATGATCTGTCTTACAAAAATTCTCCTTTAAATCAGACCTGTGTAAGACTAGATGTGCCCAGATTAAAGGATAAGTCTAAATTGGCAGGCCTCTGGTCAGGGAATGGTATATATTTTATCTGATCTGCCACTAGGTAGCTTCAAGGAGTTCTTTAAAGAGAGAGAGAGCATAAATCCCAGCAATCAGTTCAGAACAGCTAGAAAAGAAGATAAAGTTCCTTTGTCTTTGTGCTGCATATACCTCCAGGCATCTTCCACCTGATGTTCTCTGCAGGCGGATTTCAGCTCTGCTTCAGAGATACTGAGGGAAGCTGTATCTGAAAGCAGAAAAATAGATCTCTCATAAGATTTAATTTAAAAAGGGCAGAGTGGGGGTAGGGTGAGAACAAAGGTTTTTATTCAGCATTATGGCATAATTTTTTTGGCCATCTATTAAGAACACACACAATGCCTGGCTGATTTAACTGGTGACTTATTTACTGTATGCGTGTGATGTTGCACCCCATAATGCTTTATAGAAATATGCTTATGAGTATAAATATTACATGACTGGAATATGTTTTGGCTACATATGCCATGTAACATATCTCTGCAAAGGTTATGATCTACTGGATATATTCATCCTATTTACATGCATGTATCATTTTTGTAGTCAAAGTTATGAATATTGACTATGTACTTGTTTGATTTTAAGTAGCCTTAGTGAAATATTTGGTCAGCTTCTTGAGAAAAGACTATTCTCAGTAAGTGCCCAGTCAAGAAACACTTAAGCTAACAATGAACTTTGAGAGATGCCAATCCACATCCGAGTTTTCCTGGGAATGTGGCATCAGCCAGTAAAATTCTGAGTCATACATGGACATGTGACTTGCCCATGTGACTCCAAAACTCCATCTTGCAGCTGGTTTCTGCATAAGAGAGGAGAAGGGGTTTCCACCCACAAGAGGGAGTTTATTTAAGCCCCTGGAAACCTCTCCATTTTGTCTTCAGCTGGCTCAAGAGGTAGCCTCTTCACCCCCAAAGGATACCTGAAAGAAACTGGAACAAAGGACAGTAACTTCAGGGGTGTGAGTGATTGCTGGACCCAGAGCAGAAGGAGGCTAGTCTGTAAAAGAAGCTTACTGGAACATCTCTGAGGGTGAGATTTCATCTGTATCACTTCCTTACTGTATTAGGCTTAGACTTGGGTGTTTTTGTTTGTATTTTGCTTGGTAATTCACTTTGTTCTGTCAGTTATTACTTGGAACCACTTAAATCCTACTTTTTGTATTTAATAAAATCACCTTTTACTTATTAATTAACCCAGAATATGTATTAATAATACATTTTTATACAGGCTAAAACTGATTTATTTGGGGTTTGAATCCCATTGGGAGTTGGGTATCTGAGTGCTGGAGACAGGAACACTTCTTAAGCTGTTTTCAGTTAAGCCTGCAACTTTTTGGGGGATGTGGTTCAGACCTGAGTCTGTGTTTGTAGCAAGCTAGCATGTCTGGCACAACCAGGCAGGGCACTGAAGTCCCAAGCTGGCAGGGAAAACAGGCTCAGGGGTAGTCTCAGCACATCAGGTGGCAGACCCAAAGGGGTTTTTGTGATCCAACCTGTCACAATATGCCAAATTAGTATCTTTCATTTACCACTAAATACACTTCTGGGCAGGGTAAAGAGTACAGGGTGAGGCTCGGATCCACAGCTAAGGAGCACACAGCACAACTCTGGAATGGTGGCTTTGTCTCCTCTCTCCACCCGGAGCCTGGACAGCCTATGCAATAGGTCAGTCCGCAGCATCAATTTAAAAAAGCCTGGGATACAGGCTCCCCTCTCTGGTAGTTTGTTCCAAACTCCCACTCCTTGGTTTGTGGCCTTGTGGGAAGTAGGAATGTATCTAGAAATCAGTCCAATGCACAGATCTATCCCAACACCTTTATCACAGAATCACCGTGTCGATGCAAGGAATGGTTAATGCCAGTATAACAAACTCAATGTCTCAAACAAGACTCGTACCCCACCAGCCAACAAACTGGTCCAACTGCCCATCCAGACTCAGAGTCATGGATCAGGGCTAGTCTCTGAGCCTGCCTCCCAGTTCTGAGCTCTGACTGCATGTGCAGTCTCTTCTCAAATGGCATCTCCATGCTTCAATGGGAAGAGAGCTGGCAGCAGAAAGTTCAGATGGGATTTCCTGCCAGCTTTCCATCCCATCAGAGCTTTGGGGGATGGAGAGGCCAAATTCTTTCTGCCCATCCCCTAAACAGCAAGGGCTTCTGGGGACAGGGCCAGCATTACAGGAGTGATGCTAACGTGTGAAGCGAGGGCTCTAAATGTCTGAACGCTGCTCTAAATTACACTGTCCACCAACTGTCCTAAAGAGCCCGGGCCTTGGCAACCCAGCTATGCCTTCTATTGTAGCCACAAAGAACCGGTGGCCCAGGAGCCATTACTTTGGTTCTAAGACACTCAAGCAGCCTCCCGCAGCGGAGTGATTCTTTCTTTGTGTTGGCTGCATGGGGCAAAGGTTAATGGGGAGAATCCTTGGTATTATACTTTGTCATATAGTTTTCAGTTAGGAATTCAATCAGAATTTTTTAAAACTTCATTTAAAAACCAGTTCTTCAGTACAAATAAATTGAATTTTTAATTCGACTCTGAATTAACTAAATGCGCCCAATACTTCTGAAAAATAAAGACAGTTGTCTGAGCTGTTAAATTGAATGAAAACAAATGGGGGGAAAGGCTCACATTACTTGTTTAAGTGGCAATTATAGCCTTAAAAAATCATGGGAGACATAAGGCACCATTTTATGGACTGTCTCAGACAGGAATCTTTAAAATATTGTAATACAGATATGTATTAATATAGCGCCAAGAGACCCCAGCTGAAATGGAGACATTGTCCTAGGCACTGAACAGACACATAGTAAGACGACATCATTACCCTCAAAGAGTTTACGCTATAAATAGACAAGACAGACAAAGGGTAGGAGGAGGGAAGTATTCACAGGTGGTGTGCTGAGGCCCATTGAGAGGAAGTGACTTGTCTGAGGGAGGTCAGGTAGGAAATTTGTGGGAAAGTCAAGAAGTGCCCCCCAGTTCTCCTGAGTCCTAATCCCAAACCTTAAGCACAAGATCTTTCCTCCCTTACAACATGCAAGTTTGATGTGTGAACAGCAACTTGACATAGAGGCTAAATCACAGTAAATGTCTGTATCATTAGTAGTCACAGGGGATGAAATTCACCCCAAAGCAGAGGGATGAAATAACCAATCAAATTTTACTATCAAATCATCAATTTTTTTTCCTCCAAAATCCCTTGTTACTGTTGTGTGTGGTGTGCAGGCAACTTGGGGTTCCCACTTTAGTTGTCAGACTCATTGTCATTTGCAGTAATATTATCCCCCCCTCCTTTTTTTTTTTCCAGATTCCATGGACCAGAATGACTATAAGCTTCTTGTAACTCATTCATCTGGACTCTAAGTCTGGCAGGGTGTCAGACTGATGCCATGGCAGCCATATCCATGAAGGATTATTTTTTTTCCAGGACATTTAGTTCCTGCCATCTGCTAGTTGGCTCAAGTCTAGGAAATTCAGCTTTTGTTGCCCTCCCAAAGTGTTTCATTATCTAGGTTGTTTTCAGAGTATCCAGTTTGTCTTTGTGAAAGTTCCAGTGACTGAGCATTTGAGAAATGATAAAATGCTTCAGACTTTTCCAAATGCTGCTTTATTTATTAATAAACAATAATTGTAATAATTCATCCATATGCAAAACACCTGGGAGCCAACGATCAGAAAATGTTTCCAAATATTTAATGAAGACTCTTGGGTGTCTTCCAAGCATTTTATCATTTTCTCCATTTGGCACGTTACACCAGCCTGGGTTGTTTGGTCAAGCCTCTCTCTTTTGCTGTTCAAGGAAGCAAGTATCGCTTGTGTTTTGTCACTTTTCTGAGTCAAGAAATCTAATTTCAGGGTAAGAAATCTGGCCATTCCACCACCTAGTGCCTGTGGTGGATGTAAACCATAGGTGGATGCCCTCTTGTTGGTAACATGCAGTTAATACAATTGACTATATCTTTCATGTTTCTTTTCCCTTTGAAAAGAGGTAACATTTTATTCAAGGTTACATAGCACTTCTCATTAAGTTTTCCCATTTAACTGCCAGACTCCAAATCAATCTAGCATAACATTTAGATTAGAAATGGGCCTCAGAGCCAGTGTTTGATAATAGAGTGAATTAGATTTAAAGTAAGGTTTAGTTATGAGATACAGCTAAGGTTTGAGCTCATCAGAGTCAAAATCTCATGATCTGTTTTTATGAGACTTCTGCCTGTAAAGATGGAAATTTCAGTAAGATAGCTGGTGGATCTCTGATTTAAATCTGCTGTTCTCATGAGATTTCTGCCTTCTTGGTCAAATCTCAACTGGATCCTGAAAAAAGGTCCCTCTCTGGGTTTAGATATGAAGATTTGACAGGCCTCTTCCGGTTGTGGATCTGAAGATATGGCAGTCTCCTTCTGGTTTTGATGAGATTGGATTTGGAAATTTAAGATATGGGATTTTGGATTCTGCTTCAGGCCTTTATCTACTTTAAGCATGTTCAAAAATGTTACACGAATGGAGTTTCTGGATGAAACCCATACAAAAAGGGACATTCAAAGTACAGTAGGAAAACAAAGATCTAGGCATATAAGGGCATGCCTGCTTACTGTTATCAATTATTCTTGTTTTAATTGATTGCTATCAGAAGCGGTCCCTTAACCAGAAAACACAATGATTATTTTCTGCAAAATAGTTCTGCTGGGATGTTAGGCTCAAATTTTGTATGTCTCTCAAGTTCAGTTAAGTTACATTTTGTTTGTGTTTTGTTTGGAAGTTTTCAGCCTCAACTGAAAATGAGTGGTGTGTTTTTTGTTTTAAATAGGGTGGGGAATAACAACAACTGGGCACCAATTATACTGTATAAGATTTAGATAAATTTAGGGTTAAGACAGCTCTCTTGCCCTCAGCCATTGTAGTTAATAATTTAGAACTGAATTTAGGGGCACTCCAGCAGCAAAGTATAGCATTATCCAATTTCTGTTGTTGCTCAGAAATGTAGCAAGCTTATTAAAAATGAATGGGGTAATCGGACAAATTCTATGACTCTGCATGAGTGTCTCATTAATGTTTCACTAAGGAGCATCAAGACTAAATAGGCTGCACTAGATTTAGCAGTAATAAATGTACTTCAAAAGCCATGGAACTTAATGACCTTCCTCTGAATGCAAGGATTAGAAGCAGAAGGGTATCAGCAAAGCCATTGGGCATGCTTGGTAACACATGCAGATCTCCTCTTGCACATCTCTAGTCACCTTATATAGTTTCTCATTCACCAAAATATCCAGTTTCCCAGTATGTTCCATTCAATGCCTTAGAGTAAATTTTGACACTGTTATTCAGTAGCAGTCCAAAGCATTGCAGCTTATCATAATATTACTACAGCACAGTATTTGGGATGACTGCTGTAGAACATTGTAGTTCTATTCTTTTTAGTGGGGTGCAAAATGCATCTTTAATCATTGTCAGCAATTAGGCCCCGATCTTGCCAACTAATGAGCACCCTCTATTCCCCATTGTCTTCAGCACACTGTACTTGATGGGATCAAGCCCTGAAGTTGCATACCATGAATACTACTTCAAGGTGAACTGAGGAGAGTTAACAAAAAAAATAAAATTTTTTTTTCCTTTTGTGAGTCTGGGAGCCCCTCAACGCAATACTATGATTCACAATCAGACCTGATACACTCAGTACCCCCAACATGCACTGTTGTCAGATGTATCTAAAAGGTGTCATGAAAGATATTGTATGTGAAGTGGTGACATGCTGGTCCTGAAAATCACTGCATCATTTATGTCTGGCTTGCATACAAAGAGAGATGTATGTGTCCTGAAAATATGGTTTTAAAATCTGTTTGGAAGGCAGTGCCTAAACCTTGCCTGCCCCAGGCAAAGGAATGTGTGTTTACCTGTCTGGACAGCTTGATTACTGACAGAAAAGAGTGAAAGTACATTTACATATGTGGTAAACAAAACTATCAAGGTGCTGAGAAGCAGTTTAGTGAGCCCACCCTGAGACAGAGTCTGCACCCCAGGAATCTTTCCTGGCTCCTGAGACAGAGACAATTGACTTCGGGTACTATAGGGGGAGCAAAAAGGCATTTTAGTGATTCATCACACAGGGAACAAAGGAGACAGCATCCTCTGATTCTGTGAACATTGAGTCCCCTGGCCTGAGGATGCTGGTAACTTGATGTGAGTAAGAAAACTGTTTAGGCAAAGATTATAACTTGCTAAGATTAGGTTTGTCACTAGAAAGCATGTGTTTGTTTGGAACCATAATCTGCTCTTTTATTTTCTCTTCCTTAGTATTACTGAAATCTCTGTTCTTTGTGAATAAACTTATTCTTGTTCTACTACAAAACCATGCCAGGGCTGTGTATTAAAGCAAGATATGAGTCTCCAGCTAATCTAACAGGCTGGTGTATGCTCTATTTCTGTGGAGAGAGCTAACCTAGTAGTTTCTGTGAGTGTCCACTGAGAGGGACTGGACATTGCAAGGAGACATCTCTGGGGAATTTGAGAATTCAGGCTCACTGATTGTTTCCTGCGTGGCAAGGTTTACTGGCAGAGTCTTGAAGAGTTTGCTGGCAAGACAGACAGGCTGGTGTATCAGGGAGCTGAGCCAGAGCTTACCAGCAGCAACACTTTCCCTTGCTGAGGCACAGCGGTAACACAGTGGCTCACAGCTCTGGGTGCCTTGAGCAAGGCATCAGAACTTTGCTGCTACTTTATGGTAAACACTGTGTCAACATTTTATTTAAAAAAATTACCTCTTTTTTTTCTTTCTTACATTGAAAATAGCAGGGTGTCACGTCCCTTTCTTTGATGGAGGACATGAATCATGATGTCACCATTCTTTGTCCCTTAACAGAGGCAAATATGGTCTCAAAACTGAAGCCATCAGTTTTAAGAAAGGCTGGCTTTCAGATTCCAGTTGGATTTTGTGCTGTCAATTAGAAAAAAGTCTTATGAACAAACTTATTTTTGTATTATTTTTTCTGAAAGGAGAAAAATAAACATTTTATCTTACAGATGAGTAATACAACTGAAGCAAGATATACAGAAATATATAAGAACCAGGAAGGAAAGGTTAATCAGAACATAACGCCCATACTGGATCAGACCAAAGGTCCATCTAGCCCAGTATCCTGTCTTCCGACAGTGGGCAATGCCAGGTGCCCCAGAGGGAATGAACAGAACAGGTCATCATCAAGTGATTTCATCCCCTGTCGCCCATTCCCAGTTTCTGGCAAACAGAGGCTAGGGACACCATCCCTGCCCATCCTGGCTAATAGCCATTGATGGACCTATCCTCCACCAACTTATCTACTTGTAGCCAAGAAACAGCAGAACTGATCAATAATAGGTTCATATTTGGGTCATATCATGTGGAAGGACAAGGTCTTTGATTTAAAGGATAACTAAAGAGTACTTATCCCACCTTGAGGGTTTTAACATTCAATGGCAAGGTATGTAAATAAGAACTGGACATGCCTCATTCTGTGGAATGTTGAGCAAGGCCTTCTAAACCAAAAAGTTATATTGGCTTAGCTGTGGTGGTCAGGAGTATGACAAAAGCCATAACCCTGACTGATTTAGCTATGCTGAAATAGAGGCATCTACACTGGGGGTTATGTTAACAGAGGGCTTCTGTCAACTTAGCTAACTTCATGTGGGGAGGTAGTGTTCCTGTTTTGACAGTAAATCCCTTCTGTTGGTGTAGGCTGCGTCTACACTACAGGGCTATGCCAACGTAGTCCTTGTGCATAGTCCCTCTGTCGGGAGCCATTTAGAACACTGAAGCCAAGTTAATGTGGATTCTCTGAGTGACTGTAAACATGAAACCCTCTATTTACAGAGTCACATTTCAGAGGAAAAGTTAAAAGTTAACCGTCAGAAGGCTGTATCCAGATCATCCCGAGGAGTCCTGTCGTGTTTTAACAACTCAGCAATAGAACCAAACTTTCCCCTGTCTTTTATTATCATGAAGAGAGACATTACTGGCTTATTGTTACAGGTAGTAATTAGCATCTCTACACACTCCAAAGCCTAAACACTTACAAAATTGAAAAAATTATGGTTAAATTGAACTATTTCTGTCCACTGTAATACTGTGTGCTACATTGCCTGGAGCTCCTCATTTACTGAATTTAAGTATCTCATTCTTTAGTGATACAATTGGCTGTTACAGGCTATGTACAGTAACTACTTGGTGTGTGTGTGTGTTTGCACTTCTGAATTAACTGGTGCTAATCCATGGTTACTTATGCTTATTTAGGGCTAGATTCTGCCATAGGCACATTCAGAGGTGGAGTGGCTGAACAGCAGTTGGAGTCCCAAGGATTTAATTCTGACAGCTATGATTTCCTCCCATCCAGAACACACTGGTATGTCCATCCTTGAAGAGGGTGCTGCATACTCCCACTCAATTCCAGGCTAGCTGTGGACATGAGGGAAATGGCAGGTCCATGGCTTTGACTTCACCACCACTCACCTTCTTTTAGGCACCTAGAAGCTGCAACAGATAGACTTTTTTGCTGCTTTTAGAAATTCTAGCCAGCCCTTGCTCAGCATTGCTAGAGAAGGTCGAGCATCTTGCATGGGAGGGTCTGAATCTAGTATGTAATAAGTCATTATGGTCCAGATTGTACCTCCAAGAGCCGTACGTGAAGGGGACCCTTCACCCTGGGCCTTCTCCTTGCTGCACAGAAGGTGGGAGGCTTTCAGCTGCCTCCATACCACTGAACTGTCTCCCCAGCTTTGCATGCCATGCAGATCTGGGACCTGTGCTTGGGAATGTGGCGGAGTTTTGGCAGGCTGGGAAGAAGAGTGAGGGAGTGAATAGAGGAGGGTGCACATAATTCCAGCCCCAAAGACAATCCCCAGGAAAATAATACAGCTTGGGTTTGGAGGAAGGCATGGCCTGGGGGAGTTCCTGGCAGTATGGGTGCAATGGAGCAGCGCTGTGAGGCAATTGGGAAGGACAGGTGAGAAAAGTCAGTCTGAGGAGGAAGACAGTTTAATTAGCAACAAGCTATGTGGAAAGCAGAGTTGTAGGAAAGATCTTTACTGAGCATGATTAGAGAACTGTGTTACATGCTGAAGCCGATAAGGGCCTGGTATCTTCTTTCTTCAGTTCTACTCATACCACAGGACCCACCCGGTCTGGGGGTGGGCCCTATAACCATTTCCTCAAGGGGTTGAACTGTACCTCCCTGCCTGGATGATGCAAAGAGATCTCTGCAACAGGATCCTTGTGGAGATTTCCCCCCAGAATTATGTATCTGCAAGTCAGCGTTCAGGGGATTTTTTTAAAACTTCTTTAAAAAAATCCCATACAACTCCTTGCAGCTAAAGAATTGAGTGAGGTAGCATGGAACATCACTGCTTTGCAGAGACATTTGATAAACTGTTTGCCAATTAATGCCGCCTATGAAAATCCAATGGCACATGGATTATGTATCAGAGCAGCTCATAGACAGGCTGGGGCCTATAGGCCAGGGCCACCCAGAGGATTCAGGGGCCCTGCAGCAAAGCTGGGGAGCTGCGGTGCTTGTACTCACCCAGCGGGGTCTGGGTCTTCAGTGGCATTTCGGCAGCAGGGGGCCCTTCAGTCGCTCCACGTCTTCAACAGCACTGAAGGGCCCCCCGTTGCCAAAATGCCACCAAAGACCCAGAGCGACTGAAGGGCCCCCTGCTGCCAAAATGCCACCGAAGACCTGGACCACCGCCGGGCAAGGGCTCGCGGGGGCCCCTGTGGGGCCGGGGGCAAATTGCCCCACTTGCCCCCCCCAAGAGGCCCTACTATAGGTCAGGTACATTAGGCCCACTAATACCCAGAGTCATTGTGATTTTGTGAGACAAACAGATATTGGTACTGAGGGACAGATTTAAGGTATTTCTGTTAATATACCAACTTCTTCCTCAGACTCTAATCCTAATGTGATCTCTTGCAATTAATCTTCGCCAAAATAGTGCAGAAAAGGACTATTGCCTGTAGGCATTTCTTTTAAATTTCTATAATTATTAATAATCATTTAGATAGCACTTTTCATTCATAGATCCCAAAGGTCTAAAACTACTGGACAGATTTCCATGGAAACCAAAATCCAGAATCTTCACACCTCTCCAGTGCTCTCTCTGCAGAGGAATCTCATCACTGAAATGTGACCACCTCAGGAATGGAATTCTAGAAAGAATAATTTCAGAGGGTTTTTTCTATTGACTACATGGGATCAAGCAGGACCTTAGCTTTGACAGATCTAGTAAGTTATAGCTCCATAGATTCCAAGCCCAGAAGGGGCCACTGTGATCTCCTGTACAACACAGGCCACAGAACTTCCCCAAAATAATTCCTAGAGCTTATTTTTTAGAAAAGTCTTTTACAAAAAACATTCAAACTTGATTTTAAACAGACCAGTGATGAAGAATCCATCACAATTTTTGCTGAATTGTTCCAGTGTTTAATTATCTTCTTTGTTAAAAATTTGTGCCTTATTTCCAGTCTGACTTTGTCTAGCTTCAGCTTCCAGCCGTTGGATCATGTTATACTTTTCTCTGTTAGATTTAAGAGCCCATTATCAAATATTTGTTCCCTATGTAGGTACTCTATAGACTGTGGTCAAGTCACCCTTAAACTTCTCTTTGTTAACCTAAATAGATTGAGTTCTTTGAGTCTATCCCTACAGACATAGCTCTTACTACAAGTTGCAAATCACTTCACAAATCAGATGACCATGTATAAGTACCTTCATGGAGAGAAAATACCAAGTACTAAAGGCAGGGCCGGCTCCAGGCCCCAGCGCGCCAAGCGCGTGCTTGGGGCGGCATGCCGCAGGGGGCACTCTGCTGGTTGCCGGGAAGGTGGCAGGTGGCTCCGTTGGACCTCCCACAGGCGTCCCTGCGGAGCGTCCGCTGGTCCTGCGCCTCCGGTGGAGCACCCGCAGGCACGCCTGCGGGAGGTCCACCGGAGCCGCAGGACCAGCGGACCCTCCGCAGGGACCCTGTGGGAGGGCTACCGGAGCCGCGGGACCGGCGAGCGGCAGAGCGCCCCCCCGCAGCGTGCCGCCGTGCTTGGGGCGGCAAAATGGCTAAAGCCGGCCCTGACTAAAGGGCTCTAATGTAGCAGAGAAAAGCTTAACAAGAACGAATGACTGGAACGTGAAGTCAGGTATATTCACATTAGAAATTCCACCCAAGTTATTTAACAGTGAGGGTGATTAACCACTGGAACGAACTACCAAGGGAAGAATTGGATTCTGTATCTCTTGTGGTCTTCACACCAAGATTAGTTGCCTTTCTGGAAGATATGCTTTAGCTAAACATAAGTTATGCTTTAGTCAAAATAAGGGCTTGATACAGGGGTACATCAAGGTATTTAAGCACATGCATACAATGGGTAGTGCTATTAACATCAGTAAGACTACTTGGGTGCTTAAAATTAAGCACATGCTTTAGTACCTGACTAAATCCAAACCAAAATGAACCAACAAATTGAGCAATGTTTATCACTTCTTTAAATGTTTTATCTGCTTGGATTACAAGAAAAGATATTCTTCCTCCTACACTATATTTAAGAATTTACTAGGTGTGATGCTATCTGATTGAATATGACCATTTATAGCATTGATATTACTGCTGTTATAAAATTGCAACAAATATTGTACAAAGTATGTCATGTAATGTGTCAACAGAAAAGTTATGATTTGCTAAGTAGGATTATCCTGTTCAGGTGCACGTATCCTCTTTGTATCTGAAGTTATGAATATTGGCTATGCACTTGTATCTTATATGTGTAGTATTTCTGACCCCCCAGGTAGAATTTACAGACAGCCAAGTGTTGATGACTCACTCAACTCACAATGGGCCTTCGAAGAAATTCACTTCCCACCCAGTAAGCCTTTCCTGTGGACACCACAGAAAGAATATGGGCAATGGCTGCCTGTGTGTCACCAAGCCATGTAAGGACATGTGATATGTTCATGTGACCCTGGACTCCATCTTGGGCAGTAATTTTCCATGCACCTGGGTTGTGGGCTTCATTTGAGCAGTAAAGTTCCATGCACTGGCACCTAAGACAGCTCTATTTTGTCTTTAATTTCCTGCTTCATCTCTCTGGACTGATTTCTAACAAGGAAGCTTTGAATAAGGACTGGTGAGCCCCAATCTGTTCGGGTAATTCCAGAGAGACTTGTACAAACTAGCAGTTTATTCTGTCACTCCTTCAAACTTGATATAAGGACTTTGCAATCACTTTTGTGTGTTATATATATGAACTATTAGCCATTTATAACTCTTCTTTTATTTTCTTATTAAACTTTTATTTTTTACTTAAAGGATTGGCATAAGTGTGATTCTTGGGTAAGATCTGAGTTATATATTGACCAGGCTAGGGAGCTGGTCCCTTGGGATTGGAAGGACCTTATAACTGATTAAATTGATTTTTCAGCTGCCACTCATAAAGTCTGGTGTCTGGATGGTGAGCCAATGGCTAGAATGCCTAAGGAGATTGCATTTTTGTTAACTCCTTGTTAAACAGTGTGGTGGTATAGAAGTACATTTTACATTGGCTTGGTATAATGACCAATGGTTATTGGTTCTGTCTAATGACAGAATAATCACCAATTTGGGGTGAGTCTGCCCTATTTCTCAGCAGTCTGTCCTGAATTTGGCATCCTCAGCTGTGATACACTGAGGCATGGTACCTCTAGGTAATGATTAAGGCCCCAATCCTGCAAGCCCTTGCACCCCGATACAGACACAAGGGTGCATCCATGCAGAGTGATTTGCAGGACAGGATCCTACATTTTTACACATGTGGATCCTTGCTTGTATTTTTTGCAGAAAGAGCATAAACAATTATTTCTCTCCCTGCAATTATTCATTGTATGTGGACATGGAAAACAAAGTTGGAACTGTAAAATGAGTCACAGAAAGTTGATACACAGTCACAGATTTTCATTACTGTGTCTGCTATAAGACACTGAAGTCCAGTGTCATTTCTCTTAAAATCATTTTTATTAAGAAAAGGCCACTTTCCCACAGCAAGCAGAGCAGTAACCAGCTTCACTTGCAGAAGGAAATGTCATTCTTTATTCTCTGCTGTGGGCATCACCGTGAAAGCTGTGGGTTATAAATACCACCACATTACCTAATCAATAACAATTTTTTCTTCTCTGAAAAGGGCATTCCTCCAGCAGTTCAGAAAATCGAGTAATGGAACAAATTAACCATCATTAGTAAAACATAACTAAGTGAGTTCCAAAGCGAGTGTATGTCAGCGTAACTCCACTGTCTTCACCTAAGGATCTGGGTCCCCTTTATAACTAGAGCTCTGCAAATCTGCGGATATCCATGGACCATGTTTGACGATCGGATGCGGATACAAATTTTGTAATGGTAATGGTTTTCAAATACCACTGACACCAGACAAATTTTAACTAGTGATCTTGAGATAACTGGTTCAGTAACTGATTCCCAGCACCAATTCCCTGAGTTCGAATTAGCATTGCCTGATGAAAGGAGAAGTCTGAATCTATTTTCCCATCCACCCACCCACCCACCCTTTATCTGTAATACACATAGCATTTGGTAATTTCACATATTTCCTGGGTTTGAGCCCTGATCCAATCCCCAGTGAAGTCAAAGCAAGTCTTCTATGGTATTTAAAAGGTCAGGTCCTTTATGCATAACATGTTTTTTAATCATTCAGGTAGAATTAAGGGGCCTAACATAATTACATGCTCATCTCCCATTGCTTTTCAATGACAGTTGTGTGCCTAACTCCTTTAAGCTCCTTGAAAATCCTAGCCTTAAAGAAAAAACAAAAAATAGCAAAACAAGATCCTCCTTACTTGCTGTAGCAATGCTGGAGTTCAGATGCAAACTCTGTGCCCATCCATGGTTACCTATATTAGGCAAATCATTTCAAAACCCTTTTCTGATTTAAACCAACCCTTAAAAAGCAGCATCTCAAGTAATCTGTACAGGAAGGTTATTCATAGTCCCTAGCTGCTGCTGCATTATTGAAAAGCCAAGATGTTCTTTGCATGAATATCTATGCAGATGGTGATGTTCACATTTTTGTGCAGTCTGTTTCACTGATCCATCTAAACATTAGAAAGCATTTTCAGGCCAGCCCATTGACCTAATGATAGTGCTTGGCACAAATGGCTCACATTTCAATCCTTAGACTGGCATCTTTTTTCACAGGTCTTTAAGAATGCAGTTCAAACTGTTCTTAGGTAGGACAATGTTAGAATCCCATTTTCAAATGGTTAGGTTAACACAGCTAAACTACACATGCAAAAGGGACTTCTCATGTTAGGACTGTTGTAGGTAGAGGTTTCATGTCTCACTCTTTGGGATAAACCCTGCTGTCGTCAAGCATCACCAGTGTGGTGCTCTGCTCTATCCAATGATGATAGCAATCGGTGGAGTGTGTGTGTTCTCCCTATGTGCTGTCCCAGCCCTGTGCAGATCACTGGCAGAGCAGATCTTGAGTGAACTGCCCAATGACCACAGACTCCAATAAGGTACAAAGGCACCTGGCCAGGTTTATTGCCAAACGAAACACAGTCACTAGCTCCCTGGATCAGATGTCTACAGTTCTGCTAGTACATATGTGCTCCCTGACAATGGACCGGCTCAGTCAGTGGCGGGATTTACCACTGCCCCCTAGGCCAGACAAAGCCAGCCCTCCAGGGATGTGTTCTTATACACAGGTACAAACAAGTTACATGTCACTCCTGACATATTGAAGTACAACCTCTCTAAATGTTAGGGTGCCGCCTCCCACCTTGTACATGTTGGTTCAGACAAAACAACTCTATCCATCATGAACAGGAGTACTTGTGACACCTGTAGCAGGGTGGTTACCTGCTCCAACCCTGACAAGGTAGAAGCCAGCCCTGGGAGAGGGCTAGGAGAAAAAGGCCAAGCTGATAGGGGAAGTTGCTACACCTGGGCCATATATAGCTATGAAAAGGTTGAAGTAGCCATATCAACTCTAAGAGGCTAATTAATTAAGATGAGCTATAATCAGCAGGAGGAAAAAAAACTTTTGTAGCGATAATCTTGATACGTATCTTGATTATTGCTACAAAAGTTTTTTTTCTCCTGCTGATTATAGCTCATCTTAATTAATTAGCCTCTTAGAGTTGATATATATATATGTGTGTGTGTGTGTATATATATATATCCTTACTATATGGTCCATTCTATGCATCTGAAGAAGTGGGCTGTAGCCCATGAAAGCTTATGCTCAAATAAATGTTAGTCTCTAAGGTGCCACAAGTGCTCCTGTTCTTTTTGCAAATACAGACTAACACGGCTGCTACTCTGAACTCTATCCATCACATTATCCTTTTGCCCCTGCCTTTAGGATGGGTCAGCCTGTTCCTTGTTATCTGTGTGGAATGTGCTAGTATCAGAGTGTTCTGGTATCATCCTGGCACGTTTATATCTCTAGTGTCCAGTACCTTTTAGGTATGTGTATTTTTGCAACATCAGCCCTCTCCTTGCCAGACTCTGAGCTGGGTCTGCCTCTTGCTCACAGCTCAACTTTGTTTTATGTTAACGAAGTCTTGATCATTACTAAGAACAGGCCTTAGGACTCATACCGGGCCTCTGATACAAGGGTTTATGTTTCAGGGCCTCATCTTACTACACCTGTGTCCACTGAAATCAATGGCAAAACTCCCATTGACCTTTTCATGAGCCCAGGTTTTTCCACCTGCCTTCTAGGAGAGGATCATGGCACCTCACTTCCATGCATCAGCAATGATGGCTGCATCTACCAATCCTTAGGAAATTAACCCTGTGGTAGCAGTCAATATTTTTATGATCAGAGTGTAGCTATGTAAATGAGCACTATGCAAAGAATTTGTATAATTAAATCCTGCTTTACTTCCAGAGGGTTTGTTTTTCCTGAGACCAGTCTATAAAAGGCTACTTATAACCTTACACCCATTATTTTTTAAGAGGGAGAGGATCATTAAAAAACCAAACTACTCTACAACTAACACACAGGATTTTATTACAACAAATTACTCACCTGTGGCCTGGCATACGTGGTACTGAAGTCAATAGAAGCTGAGGCTATAGATTGAGGGTCTTAGTAGCAATATGGGAGAGAAAGAATGGTCTAGTGGCTAGGCCATGGGTGTAGGATTCAGAAGATCTGTATTCAATTCCCATCCTTGAGCAAATCAATTAATCTAACATAGGCCACAGGAGTACATAGATAAGATATAGGCCCTGATCCAGCACTGAGTTCCATGCAGATGGAGCCCTGCTTGCTGACTTAAGTAGGGTGGGCCCCAGGTAAAATTTTGCCCCTGTGAAGCTGCGTGCCCCACAGGGGATAGCCATTGCTGTCTAAGCATATGCATATTTTTTGCTGAAAGTGTAACTTTGTTTTATCTGCTAGGTTTATGTTCATTGCAAACTAAGCAACCTGTCTTGTCTCTGGGAAAACTAGGGCCCCAATATTCCTTGCTCTAGCACAAATTCATTAGCACCCATGGGAGTTTTTTCAGAGTAATGAGTGTGCAGGAATCAGGCCTGAAAAGTTAGATCTGAGTGCTGCACTTCCTACGGTGGCTAAACTGAATGGCTTAGAAATCTAGAAAATTCCTGTCCTAGTAATACTTTCTTCCAGGATTCTACAGAAGCAGGAAGATTAATAGCCTTAATACCTACTCAGTGGAATATAATTATTTAAAGTCATGTAACAAAGATACAATGACTAACAGTGTGATGGGCGAGAAGGAGAGCTGCTTTCCAAACCAATTAATCAGAAAGTCGTGTACTTTGCTGCAGAATGATGTAGTGTCTCTAAAAAGCATCACCTCACACCCATAATATCTGTTGCATGATAGAGTCTGAACTACTTGCATATTTATGGTGAGCACAAAATGTATAAATATCACATCTAAATGTGATATTCATGAAATCAAGTTGCCTGGGAAATGACTGATCTGATCCTGCATGATAGGGAACGATTTATAGCACCTTCTTTCTATACCAGGGGTAGGAAATCTATGGCACGTGCACCAATTTTCAGTGGCACTCACACTGGCCAGGTCATGGCCACCAGTCCAGGGGGCTCTGCATTTTAATTTTAAATGAAGCTTCTTAAACATTTTAAAAACCTTGTTTACTTTATATACAACCATAATTTAGTTATATATTATAGACTTATAGAAAAAGACCTTCTAAAAATGCTAAAATGTATTACTGGCATGCAAAACCTTAAATTAGAGTGACTAAATGAAGACTCGGCACAGCAATTCTGAAAGGTTGCCGACCCCTGTTCTATACTAACAGAAGCTGAAGGAGTTCCATCCCATTCACTGAAGAATGGTACATTTATTTTCTAATTAATTAGTGCCAGCCACCATATAATATTCCAATACATGTATCCAAAATTTAGGCCTGGATCATGCAAATACTTATGCATATGCTTGGATGATCATGGAGTCATAGATTATAAACCAGAAGGGACCATTATGATCATCCAGTTTCACCTTGTGTGTGACACAGGCCATAGAAGTTCAGCCAGTAATTCCTCGTAAACCTGCAATTTCTGGCTGAGCTTTTAAATCTTTTAGAAAGACAACCAAATTTGATTTTAAAATTTCGAGTGATGAAAAATCCAATTTATTCCAAGGTACAGTGGTTTCAGTGGCTAATTAACCTCATTGTTAAAAATGTGTAGACAAATTCTGACTAGAAATAACCCAGGTTGTGAAGATAGGGGTCTAGCAGTGTTTTCGCTGTTGGCTGATGTTCTTTATGTACTAATCCTGCTCTCATTGATATCACTGAGATTTTTTACAGTTGACTTCAAAAAGACAAGGATTGATTCCCTCATGCTGATGTAACTCTGTTCACGTTGCTGAAGTTAAATCTCATTTACACCAGTGCAATCCAGTTGAGAATCAGAAAAGACAGTTATGAGCAACACATCTCAAAGAACAACAGTTACAAAGGTGAGTAACCGTCTTTTCTTCTTCGAGTGCTTGCTCATATTCATTCCAATTAGGTGTGTGTGCGCCACGTGCACGTTCGTCGGAGACTTTTTACCCTAGCAACACTCGGTGGGCCGGCAGGTCGCCCCCTGGAGTGGCGCCGGTATGCCGCCTGATATATACCCCCGCTGGCCCATCCGCTCCTCAGCTCCTTCTTGCCGGCTACTCCGACAGTGGGGAAGGAGGGCGGGTGTGGAATGATATGAGCAACACATCTCGAAGAACAACAGTTACAAAGGTGAGTAACCGTCTTTTCTTCTTCGAGTGCTTGCTCATATCCATTCCAATTAGGTGATTCCCAAGCCTTACCTAGGCGGTGGGGTCGGAGCGAGACGTTGCGGAATGTAAAACCGCTGCGCCGAAGGCGGCATCGTCTCTAGCCTGCTGGACCAGTGCATAGTGTGATGCAAAGGTGTGTACGGAAGACCAGGTGGCCGCGCGGCAGATTTCCTGTATGGGAACATAGGCCAAAAACGCGGCAGATGAGGCTTGAGCCCGAGTAGAATAGGTGGTAAGAGGACCCGTTGGAACATGGGCCAAGTCGTAACATGCCCGAATGCAGGATGTCATCCAGGATGCAATACGCTGAGAGGAGATTGCCATGCCCTTCATGCGTTCCACCACTGCCACAAATAATTGAGGTGAACGGCAGAAGGGCTTGGTCCTCTCAATGTAGAAGGCGAGAGCCCTTCAGACATCTAACGAATGGAACTGTTGCTCTCGTCTCGAGGAATGCGGCTTTGGGCAATAGACTGGCAGGAAGATGTCCTGGTTAACATGAAAGGCGGAGACGACCTTAGGGAGGAACGCCGGGTGTGGTCGCAGCTGTACCTTGTCCTTATGGAACACAGTATATGGAGGGTCCACAGTTAATGCCCGAAGCTCCGAGACTCGTCTAGCCGAGGTGATAGCGACTAGGAAGGCCACTTTCCAGGACAGGTACAGCAGCGAGCATGTGGCTAAAGGTTCGAAAGGGGGCCCCATGAGCCTGGTTAAGACAAGGTTCAGGTCCCAGGTAGGGGTAGGCCGTTTGACCTGTGGGTATAGTCGCTCCAAGCCCTTGAGGAATCTTGACACCATAGGGTGGGAAAAAACTGACTTGCCAGCCTCGCCCGGATGGAGGGTGGATATAGCCGCTAGGTGTACTCGTAGAGAGGAGATCGCCAATCCCTGCTGCTTGAGAGACCACACGTAGTCCAGAATAGTGGGGACTAATACGGAATGTGGAGAAAGGCTGTGCTGGTTGCACCAGTGGCAGAAGCGCTTCCATTTCGCGAGGTAGGTCGAGCGCGTGGAAGGCTTCCTGCTACCCAGCAACACTTGCTGTACTGCGGCGGAACAGCGCAACTCCGACTGGTTTAACCAGCCAGGAGCCATGCAGTCAGATGGAGGGACTGCAGGTCCGGATGGCGCACCCTGCCGAACTCTTGCGTGATCAGATCCGGCCAAAGAGGCAGGGGAATTGGGTCTGCCAGGGACAGGTCAGGCAGCATGGTGTACCAGGGCTGCCTTGGCCAAGCCGGAGTGATCAGGATGAGGCGAGCTCTGTCTCTCCGGAGTTTGATCAGGACTCGGTGGATGAGAGGGAAGGGTGGAAAGGCATAACAAAGACGTCCCGTCCACGGGATCAGGAACGCGTCCGACAGGGAGCCCGGGGAGCGACCCTGTAGAGAGCAGAACACCTGGCATTTCCTGTTCATTCTGGAAGCAAACAGGTCTATGTGGGGAAATCCCCACCTCCAGAAAATCGAATAAAGGATGTCCAGACGGATGGACCATTCGTGGGATAGAAAGGATCTGCTCAGGTGATCCGTGAGGTGTTCCATACTCCCGGGAGAAAGGAGGCCACTAGATGTATAGAGTGGGCTATACAAAAGTCCCACAGGTGTATTGCTTCCTGACACAGCGGGGAGGACCAGGTCCCGCCCTGTTTGTTGATGTAATACATGGCCGTTGTGTTGTCTGTGAACACTGCAACACAACGGCCGTGTAAATGGCGCTGAAACGTTTGACATGCCAATCGGACCTCTCGCAGCTCGTGCACATTGATGTGGAGCGTCAGTTCCCGTGGCGACCAGAGGCCTTGTGTGCGCAGGAGCCCCAGGTGGGCACCCCAGCCCAGCGAGGACGCGTCCGTTGTCAGGGACACAGAGGGCTGGGGGGGGGGGTGAAACGGCAGGCCCGCACACACTTGGGATGACGTCGTCCACCAGCCGAGGAAGCCTAGAACATCCGGTGGAATCATTAGGATTGTGTCTATGGCGTCCCCGCCTGGCCGACAGACTGACGTGAGCCAGGTCTGCAGCGGGCGCATGCGCAGTCTTGCATGCCTCGTGACGAAGGTGCATGCCGCCATGTGCCCCAGGAGAGCGAGGCAAGTACGAGCAGAAGTGGTCGGAAAGGCTTGCAGACTTTTGACCAGGGAGACTATGGCTTGGAACCAGTGCAGGGGTAAACTGGCTGTCGCAAGGTTGGAGTCCAGCATAGCCCCGATAAACTCTATCCTCTGTGTAGGCACCAGAGTGGACTTGTCAGGGTTGACAGTCAAGCCTAGACTCACAAATAGCTCCCTGATGATGGCAACATGGCCGAGCACCTGCGCCTCCGAAGTGCCTCAGATAACAGTCGTCGAGGTAAGGGAAGACGTGAATAAGACGACGGCGCAGGGAAGCAGCGACGACCGCCATACATTTGGTGAAGACCCAAGGGGCCGAGGAGAGACCAAAGGGAAGGACAGTAAACTGGTAGTGATCCTGATTTACCACAAAGCGCAGATACCTCCTGTGCGGAGGATAAATTGCAATGTGGAAATATGCGTCCTTCATGTCAAGAGCGGCGTACCAGTCTCCGGGATCCAGGGAAGGAATGATGGTTCCTAAGGATACCATGCGGAACTTGAACTTTTTGATGAATTTGTTCAGTCCTCGCAGATCCAGGATGGGTCGGAGGCCCCCTTTTGACTTGACGTGCTCCACAGTTCCAACGACCGACACGGGCGGTAAGAAGGAACTGAGGAGCGGATGGGCCAGCAGGGGTATATACCAGGCACCATACCGGCGCCACTCCAGGGGGCGACCTGCCGGCCCACCGAGTGTTGCTAGGGTAAAAAGTCTCCGACGAACGTGCACGCGGCGCGCGCACACCTAATTGGAATGGATATGAGCAAGCACTCAAAGAAGAACCTGTGTTTCTAATTTAGTCAGTGCAATGTTCAAGCCTTCAGCACTTTAAAAACCAACGTGTGATAACTGGAACCACCACCACCAAGTTTTGTCCCCTGCTGCGCCTCTGTCAGCTCAGCTGTTCAAGAGTCTTCAGTTTTATTGGGAGTTTAATCATCCTGGGTCATCAGCTGTAATTGTTTCCCCCACGCTCCCCACTGGTTCTAACGCCTTCAATATAAACTGCGAGGACTCTGAAGAAAGACAAAGTGAGCCAGGGCAATAAAAAACGCAAAGTGTCTGTGACAGGGACGAGCAAAACAACTCATGGAGAATAGAGCCGAGAGGAGAACGGGGCAGTTTTCTGCCCTCTCCCATCCCCCGCATGGGGCACAACAGAACCCCACCCCCCATGCGCCTCTAGCCAAGCTGCGTGGTGCCATCCCTGTGACCCCCTCCCCTCGACCAGGCGTTTCTCTGGAAAGCGGCTCACCCTCTGCACAACGCTGTGCACACGCTGCAGCCTGTGCACCGCGGGGGAACGGAATCCCGGCCCCTCCCGGGGGCCACGGCCCCCCGCCCCTGGGCCGCCCTGACACCGCTCAACCCGCGGCAGCAGAGCCCAGCCGAGCTGCAGGCTGCGGCCTCTCTACCCATCTCCGCTCGCACCCGCCGCAGGCTGCAGCGCCCGGGGCCGGGCAAAGCCTCCGCCCAGCCCAGCCCAGCCCCGCCGCGCCGGGCGAATACTACATCTCCCAGCACCGCCTGCAGCGCGAGCCTGCGCGTGAGCGGGGCACCGGGCTCTGCCTTGCTGCGGCCCGGGCCCCACGTGGGTAGAGGGGAAGCGCGGCTCCAGAAAGCCGGGCCGGAGCCGCCGGCCCTTGGCCTCCACGGTGCATCTTTAGTCTGGGCGAGCCCGGCCCGGAGCGTGGCTGAGATGGTGCACGGGAAGCTGGGGCATGTTATGGCCAACCCAGCAGCAGCTAAACTGCTCTCTCTGAGCGGGCTGTTTGCTGTGTATAAACCCAAAGGGCCCACTTCAGCTAATGTGCTCAACCAGCTGAAGGAGAAGCTGCTGGCAGGTACTGCAGGGATGGGGAAGGGGCAGGATGTCGCCCTAGGGCTGAGTGGGGGAGGGCACGGCGGGTGTTTCAAGCTGGGACTGCGGGTACGCTGGGAGGAGGCAGGTCTGGATGACACATGCTGGGAGCTTCGTGCTCTAGGAGTCCCACACACCATTAGTGCTGAGAGTATCAGTCTGCACACAGTACTTTGCCCTCTAAATGTATGTCTGCAAATCCAATTGCTGCACCATCAGTTTCCCCTTTGCAGGTGGCTGGGGACCCCTTGCCTGTGTAATTGTCCCATTCCAGTTACCCCAGGCCCAAGTAAGGGTTTTGTGTGTGCAAATTATTGCCTGTGTGTAGCTTCCTTGCTGTGCAATTTCTACCTTCACCCCTTCATATCCCCTAATCAGCATAGTTTGAATCCACACCTAATTTGTGGCCGCTCCTTCATCTGTGCATGGAGGTAATCGTGAGTTTACTTGACATACAAATTCTGATACCAGAGGTGCACCTGGAAGTTTCAAAGCAAGTTTAAAAATCTGGATTTTCCAGGGCTGCAAAGCTGGAAAAGTCTAATTGAGGGATACTTTGGTTAAAGGGAAGTGAGACTTGTAAAATGTCTGTTAAAATCCATATAGACAAAAATCCTTAGTCACAGGAAGGAGACACTAAAAACTGTCCTAACATTAAATCCAAAATGAAAGTGCCACTTTCATTCAGGTGTCTGATTTCACAAACATGTTATCCATTTGTGTTCACCTACCTAGGCTTTCTCAAGCTTCTGATATGTATTTGAGCTTCCTCTTTGTGATTTTAGTATCCCAGCAAATACAGGCAATATCTAAATCATAACTCCTAGGAACATATTACCTTTTCCTTTTCAAAGTTCATATCACTGTTGTCTGTCATGGAAAGAGAGAGCCAGAAAAAGTGTATTTTCTCCTTAGTTTTTCAGATTGTTTACTCTAGTGGGTCCTGCTCTTGCAGTATGGTCCATGGTGGTGGATTCTTATGCCTCCATCAAGTCCCACTGAAATAATTTTAGTCCCACCCAGAGGCCCATGAGTCTGTCTGAGTGGAACAGAATTTAAGGATTGTGAATAACAGGGTTGGATCACTACAGAACCAATCCCCACTGACTTCAGGTGGGCTCCATGCCATTCCTCTCCATAGTGAATTGCAGGGTTGGGGTTTAAGATTGTAACCTCCTTAAGGGGCAAGGACCATGTTATCTTGTATACAGCACATAGCATGATGAAGCCCTGATCCTAATTGGAGATTACAGAACCTCCTGCAGTATAAGGCCCCAATCCTGCATGGAAAACTGCAGTAGACACCTATTGAGTGGGGCTCCATGCAGGCACAGGGGTCTGCCCATGAGAGTCCCAGTGCTGGATTTATGTCTGTGTAGCATAATTACAGTTGTAGCACTTTGTTGACAGCTAGTTTCAAAGTTCTTCTTTGTATGAGACTCTCACTGTAACAAAAGAGAGAGAAAAACACTTGAAATAATAGGAAAGTTGTTATAAAGCTATAGAAAATTGGAAAGGGGACTTGGGGGCATGTGTATATTCAGTTGACTTGCTTTCAAGTTTATAATGGTCCAGAGAGTCTGCTGAATGTTTCTTTTTTCAGGGAGTGATCAAGGCTGTGGAATTCCTAGATGGGATTGTAACAGGCCAGTCACATTACGCCACACGAGACTATTTATTATATGCCATAACAGCAGATGGGCAACAAAGAGCAAATTCCACTCAGTTGCATATAGACATCCCTATTGAAACCATTCATGGAGCTGAGTGGTGTGTGGCCCATTAAGTGCAATCAAATAAACAAGAAGGCTCAGTGATGCTTTCTGTGAGTGTGTTCAGCCGCTGATAGTGTTACATGTTTCATTAATGAAACAAATCAAGTAACCTGTCCACTCTGGTGTTTCTTGTATATGCCTTTAACACTTCTGTGTATAATGGTGCATAAGATTATTTATAATTAGCTGATAGCTAATTGTGTGTGTGTGTGGGTGTGTATATAATTCATGATTTCATCAGAGCATGGAGAAACATTATTTCCATTGAATGTTTTCTTTTTTAATGTATTGCATGTGCCATGTTCTGAGGTTGTTCTGTAATGCATTTTGTCAATTTATTTTTGCAGAAGCTGGTATACAAAAGTGTGCAAGAAAAAGGAAAAAACAGATTTTGAAGATTGGACATGGTGGGACTCTAGATAGTGCAGCTGCAGGAGTTCTGGGTAAGTAAAATATGCATATCTGCAATATCTTTGTTTTTATTTAATCAATTATACTTCTAATAGCCTGAGAAACAGGTACTTCTGTTTGGCTAAGCTGGTGTTTTGTAGCTTCTGTAATTTTCTGTAGTGTTTGTTGTTATAATAATGCTTTATATTTCTGTGTCTTTATCTCAGAAGATCCCAAAGTTCTTTAGAGACTAGAGTTGTGTAGGATTCAGTTCAGTTATGAAGTGCAGCAACACAGTAGTTCCGGATAGGAAGTGAAAAATAACCCATCTAATAAGGCATCAATGAAGTTTCTACTCTTATTATCTCTCAGTGATTTCTATAGCAAGTGTGTTCAATTAATGGTATTGGAATAATAATTGCCAGCTGTGTAAACTCAGCCTTGAGTCCAAGAGTTAAGATGGATGAATTCCAATTTGCACAACATCATCAATAATTTTGTCGAAGAACAACATAGAACAGAATCTGCAGCTTCCATAATCTTAGCTGTGTTGCTCTGCAGGGCTTAAAGGAATAAAAGCAGTAAAAATTCTGTTTTGTAGTTAAATTCAACAGGTGTGACTGTGAATATACATAGGGAAGAGATCCATTGAGTTTTGACATAGTCACTTCTCAAAGTAGAACTGTGCTTCAGGGAGACAGAGTCTGTTCCTAATGGCTGCCAGTGTGTTGGTAATTGTCTCTCTGTGGCCTGCATGCATTGTAAAATATAACTCCCACAGACTAGAAGTAAACTTTAGCTCTGCTTGTTCCAATTTCCTGTTTACTCGGTTGCCATTTGATGAAGAACATTGTGTCTGGTTCTGAAGCGGAAGGTTCTTTTTCTTGCACAGATGTTCCCATTGAGCACATTATTTCTTGTTGTGGGAAGTCATCAGCATTGATCCAGAAAACAAAACACAAAAAAAAAATCATTGAGGCTTTTTAATTGCTTCTCCTACTGTCTTCTGGCAGCCAGTGGGCTCCAGAGCTTGCATCTGTGGCATGACAGAATTTATTCAAGCTCAATGTACGTCTGGTAAAGACAGAAGAGTGCATCACCTTAATATGTTTCCGATCGATGCTTCACAAGGGCAAAGGATGTTTTCTTCTAGTGACAAAGAAAAATCAATGCAGGCCAAATAGAAAAGGACAGAATTGGTAGGTGGGTGGGAGTGAATGCTTTAAAATTTCTAAAGATGTGAGAAGGAATAGTTGGGGGAAGGGAAGAAATAAAAGAGAGAGAATTTTTTTGTTACTTTTTCTAAAAGTTCAGTTAGCTGTTCTCTATTGTCTCCGGCGTATTGGTGGTGGTGAGGAAAGCTTTCTTCCACCTACAAACCAGCATCACAAGAAGTCTTTGAGGCTACTAAACATCTCCTCTTGATCTGTGCATCTGTGGCCTCAAATTTCAAGATCTGTGCTCTGATTCTTTCTCTCTGCTTGATATCAGACCTTTCTGCCTATTTGTAACAGCTGGGTGAAAGCACTCTCACCACTGACGTTCGAGCATTTGAGAGATCACTAGACCAGGGGTAGGCAACCTGTGGCACGAGTGCTGAAGGCGGCATGCAAGCTGATTTTCAGCAGCACTCACGCTGCCCGGGTCCTGGCCACCGGTCTGGGGGGCTCTGCATTTTAATTTAATTTTAAATGAAGCTTCTTAAACATTTTAAAAACCTTATTTACTTTACATACAACAATAGTTTAGTTTTATATTATAGACTTAGGCCTTGGCTACACTGGCACTTTACAGCGCAGCAACTTTCGCGCTCAGCGGTGTGAAAAAACATCCCCCTGAGCGCTGCAAGATACAGCGCTGTAAAGCCTCAGTGTAATCAGTGCCGCAGCGCTGGGAGCGAGGCTCCCAGCGCTGCAAGCTACACCCGTAGAGGATGTGGTTCACGTGCAGCGCTGGGAGAGCTCTCTCCTGGCGCTCCGACGACACTCACACTTCAAAGCGCTGCCGCGGCAGCGCTTTGAAATTTCAAGTGTAGCCATACCCTCATAGAAAGAGACCTTCTAAAAATGTTAAAATGTGTTACTGGCACTCAGAACCTTAAATTAGAGTGAATAAATGAAGACTCGGCACACCACTTCTGAAAGGTTGCTGACCCCTGCACTAGACAATGCTTGAGCAAGGCCTAATACAGTTCAGTTTGGGGTTTTTATTAAGGAGCAGCCTGGCTCTAATGTAAAACCTTTGGAAAACTTTAGACCAAACGTTTCTGATTGTCTCCCTCAGTGGGTCGAGGTCTGCCCCAGAATAGGAGTTGAACAGACTGTAGTTATGTGAAGTGTGGTGGTTACATGATGGAAGGTAAGAGAAAGCAGAAAATTGTACAAGCACTTTGATGTGAAAATCAGTTCAATCACCGTCTTGACAAGGCAGAAGTCACCATTTATCCTCTCAGAATTGAGTGTAGGCTGGGGAATGGTTGGTGCATGGAAGTCTTCTGAGATAAGAGACACCAACTTGGGTAGTGGCTGATGTTCACTAGTTAGCCATGAAATAGGTTCAAAGTGTCAGCAGCAGCCCTGAAAGCTTCCTCCACCCCCCTGCTAGTCTGCCGGTGTGCTTCTACCCTGACCTGTAGTGCCTACCCTTTAGAGGTGAGAGCAGTTCAGTCTGCATGTTCGTATGAGCTTCAACTTCTCTTCTGAACCTGGCATACGTTCTGCAACCAGTGTTGCATTTGGTATAGATCACAGACTATCAGATTATGACCACTTTCAATCGCTATTTACCTAAGCTGTATTTGAATCGGTGACCTAGAAGTTAATGACTTCATAGCGCATATTTACATTGCAATAAAAAACCCTTGGTACCAAGTCTTAAAGCCTGGGTCCACTCACTCAGGTGCCAGGGGCTCACACTATGGGGCTAAAAGTAGTAGTGTAGAAGTCTGGCTCAGGCTAGAGCCTGGGCTCTGAAACCCAGAAGGAGGTGGGTCTGAGCACGTTTTCACTACTATTTTTAACTCCATAGTGCAAGCCCAAGTCAGTTGACCCAGGTTCTGAGACTCATAGCTATGGTTTTTTTTTTCTTTGCAGCATAGATGTATCCATAGTATGTTGTTGTATCCCATGAATTATGGTGGTAAAACAAATGGACGTGGAAAAGAGCTATTGAGTCGGTCTCCCAGCCGCTACAGGATGGTTCTCTATGGTGCATGCTAACAGTGTTTTGTCCAGTCTGGTTCTAAATACTCTAAGTGGTTGTGGCCCTGTCCACTTGCTCTGAAGGTATATCTTGAGCGAGGCCTAATACAGTTCAGTTTGGGGTTTTTATTAAGGATCAGCCTGGCTAGCAGGGTTAGCTCAGTGGTTTGAGCATTGGCCTGCTAAACCCAGGGTTGAGAGTTCAATCCTTGAGGGGGCCACCTAGGGATCTGGGGCAAAAATCAGTACTTGGTCCTGCTAGTGGAGGCAGGGGGCTGGACTTGATGACCTTTCAAGGTCCCTTCCAGTTCTAGGAGATAATTAATGGAGATATCCTAATCTATATTGGCAATAAAAGACCTGCAGAATGATGATAGTTGACCTGGGCTTGTGGGGCTCACGCTACAGGGTTATACAATTGCAGGGTAGTCATTAGGGATTGGGCTGAAGACCCAGTGAGGGGGGTAGATCTTGGAGCTCAAGCTCCAGTCCAAACTCAAAGATTTATACTGCTATTTTTAGTCCCGAAGCCCGAGCCCCACAAACCCGAGTCAGCTGACCCAGGCTCTGCGATTTGATGCTGCGGGTTTGTTATTACAGTGTAGATGTTGTGATGTTGCACTCCGTATGTTTATGGAAATATGCTTGAGTGTAAATGTAATGTAACTGGAATATACTTTATGCAAAAGGTCTCTTGTAAAGTATCATTACAAAACTTATAATCTACTGAGTGTGTTCATCCTATTTGTATGAATGTATCATTCTTGTATCTGAAAGTAGGAAAATAAAATATAACTCTGGGGTCCTATTGTAATTATGCAAAGTGTGGACTATTAGTGGTGGTTCAGAATCTTGATGGCTCCCATTGATTAGGACAGTTGATTGTAGATGGTTTATTTACCTACAAGCCTTCCTGTGGACGTGGGGACCAGCCTGTGGGTAATGAAGAGTGAGGTCTTATAGTGACATGTGACCATGTCACCTGATACTGGAATCCATATTAAACCTGGTGCTTTTCCATTTAGAAGGAGGGGTGGGAACCCAGAGAGACAAAGGATTCCCACCTTGGGCCAAAGCTATAAAAGTGGGTGGAGCAGAACAAGGAGGATTGCCGGTTATGAAAGTCTCCTAGTTGTCACCTGATCTGGAACTAACAAGAATTGTACTGGGGAAAGGATTGGTCCCAGACTAGGAAGGAGTCTAGTCTGTGAAAGAAGCTGATTGGAACATCTCTGAGGGTGAGATTTACCTGTATTCAGTTTCTTAATGTATGAGGCTTAGACTTGCATGTTTTGTTTTATTTTGCCTGGTAACTTACTTTGTTCTGTCTGTTATTACTTGAAACCACTTAAATCCTACTTAATAAAATCACTTTTGTTTATTAATTAATCCAGAGTAAGTGATTAATATCTGGAGGAGCAAACAGCTGTGCATATCTCTCTATCAGTGTTATAGAGGGCAGGCAATTTATGAGTTTACCCAGCATAAACTTTATACAGAGTAAAACAGATTTATTTGGGGTTTGGATCCCATTGGGAGCTGGGTGTCTGGATGCTGGAGATGGGAAACCTGCTGAGCTGTTTTGGTTAAAGTCTGCAGCTTTGGGGTCGTGGTTCAGACCCTGGATCTGTGTTGCAGCAGACTTGCATGTCTGCCACAACAAGGCAGGGTTCTGGAGTCCCAGGCTGGCAGGGAAGACAGGCTCAGAGGTAGTTATTGCAAAATTGCTAAAAATCATATAGTTTAATGACACAGGGAAATGGTAGGTCCAATCTTAATGCCAGTTCAGGGATATGAGTCCCATTATTTCAGCTACTTGGAGTTCTTGCCATGCCTGAGGGGGCACTATGATTTAAAGACAAGCAAAATAATTCTTCAGCTGGCTAAATTGCTTTTGTCTTTGTGTTGGGGAAACTCTCAGAACATTTTTAAGTTAGAGCTTTAACTTTCTTTTATTCAGTCAGTTTTCTGAGATATCCCTTTAGTTCCATCAAGGTTTAATAGAAGTGGAAATTTTATTTCAAATGAGTCCAAACACTCCAATGTTGCATATAAAAGTATTTAAACTCTTAGAAGTCATTTTAAACTGAAATGATTGTTAAATAAAGTCTTTCAACTTAAAGAGTTATGCAGCGAGATTATGTCTTATTTCTTACCAATCTACGGAGGTTTTTCTTGCCTTCCTGAGTATGGTAAGGAATTGGTTAACCATTGCTAGGTAACTAATTAAGTTTCCAATTAATATGAATGATTTTATACTCTGATGGCTTCTTATATTAGCAATCTGTTATAGCAAGGTCATTTGATTCCATTTTTTACATAAAACATCCACTGTTCACATAATAGTGGTATTGAGGCAGTTATTACATTTGCAAATACACATTTCAGAGCATTTAAGGGACAACCAAGGTTTTCACCTTCAAAAGGAAACATAGTTAGACATAACTATCATCCATTAAACGCTGTCCAACCATAAATGTTTTTCTTACCATTTGAAGACTTTAGAGCAATTGTAAAATAAATCAGTTTCAATAAAGTTAATTCTAGAAGTCTTTGGTTTTTTTCCCTTTGCAAGGGGGAAGGATAAAGAGGGCCTCTTTTATTACTTAGTTTCTAGCTCTGATAATGCATTGTAAACATCACCCCCCTTTGGAATATCCTGAATACACAACTATTTCTTTCTAAAACACAAGTATTTTAAGAAGTTTTATTTTCTTGAGATAAAGATCGTGTCTATACCAAACTAGTCTCCTGTTCTTTAACGAGACACTCTTGTTGTTTGCTTGTCTTTTGACCAAATGGTTCCTACATTTACAGCTTGTAATTAACTTCTATCAAATAGTTATTGTGATTTGTCCCTTGTATAGACTAACACTTTTATGCTATTTTGAAAGAGGTATGTAAAAAAATATATAGACTGTTAAAGCAAAACAGAAGTTGTAAAGCTGCATTCCAGAGCATGTATAAACGCACTTGGAGGTAATATATTTGGTTTTATGGCTACAGAGGTGTCCTCCTCTGTGACACTTTTGGTGCCGGTTACTGGTTGATGGAAAGCAAAGACTTCCTATGGATTCCCTTAGCATTTGATTTCATTAATTAGCAATTAAAAACTTAAGCCCATGAGCTATCATATTCTTCGAGTATTGTGTGTGGAAATAATTGTATGTCCTAAAATTGAGTAAAGGCAAGATTATACTAATTAACAATATAAAAGAGAATTACAATAATTTATTAATAACCATTTTGCAGCAATATTGAGGTGTATCCCCTACACAAAGTAGTACTGGAGAATCCTACCATATACTCTTTGTATGGCGATGACAGTTTTACAAATGCGTGGTTATAATGTTTCTGGTTTTCTTGTTTTCCTGTTCATGTTCTATCTACTATTTCTGAACACTGTGCAGAAAACCAATGGAAAAAGTTAGTAAAGAAAAACATGTTACTGTAGGAAGTTTTAATGTGGATCCTAACACAGTAAAGAGATTTTTCTACCCGTTTACTTTGAAAATCTGATTGTTAATCGCTTTGACATGTCAAAGTGTAGTTTAAAATTGAAAAAAACAGTGGGCCACACAAACACATGAACCTGCCTGTTTGATTTATAAGTGATCCTAGCAAGAGACTCGGGGACTTCATGATTATTTTACTTTATTGCCCTGGTCCTATCTGTGCCGAAGTAATTCTATTATGTTATTTTCTGCTACCTTAGCTGCATTACTACAGGTCGCTAATAACCTTTAAATGGTCCATTAGTTACAGCGATGGCTTTGGCTTATTAATAATGAACCTTGCCAAAGACTTTAACAGGCCAGACTGAGAGCCATAGTTTGTGCTATGTCTTTCTTTACTGATGACTGAAAGTACAGCAAAATAAATCCAATCACAGCGTAGAATTAAAGCATTTTAACAATAGGCAAAGCTTATCTGTCTTCTGCTTCTTGTCCTTTCCTCAGCCCCAGCAGATAGAACATCAGAGGTATTTTCTCTTAGGCAATATCTTTATCTTTTGGTATCCTCCTCTTAAAAGACTCATTCAGCTGATCATGATAATTGAGGCCATTTATATGCAAGCAGTGCAGGAAATGTGTTATTTCTGAGTAGCGTGATGTATGACAGTGAGGAGAGGGAGGTTGTGAATCTAGTCATTGGAATAGAATGATGTGATATTTCTCTTTCTGTCTTTGCAGTGGTCGGTATTGGAAAAGGAACTAAAATGCTGAGCAGTATTTTGGCAGGTTCCAAGGTACGGCACACTAAGTTATTGGTCTTAATATTTTTTTCATTGTCAAGGTGAATCGTAATACAGGCAACTAAAACACTCAGCATTAAGCAAGGACCCAAAGTGTTGCTATTATAAGCATACTAAACTGTTTGTCGGAAACCCTTGTCTCTCTGATGATGTCCCAGAGAGTAGGAAGATTTTTTCAATGTTCAGTTCCTTGTAGATTTTAAATAATATGAGATGTAGAAACACAATAATGAATGATGTCCTGTAAATATTTTTCTGTTTTTAAATCAAAACTTTTAAATCCCATCCTCCCTATCTTTTCTTCAAGTAGATATAAGAGTAATGCTATGATTCTTCCATCACAAGCTGTTACGAAATTACATCTGTTCTTCACATCTGCTTTTTAAAAAAATTTCATGCAGTCTTAAAAGATGAAACCCTCGTGTTTTTTTTTTTAATCTTTATCATTATTGCTATAATGGCTAGATGCAAGCGGGGATGAGGGCTCCATTGTGCATAGTCCCAGCCCCAAAACATTTGACACAAAATGTTACAAGCAAGTGTGACCAAAATTAAGAAGGGAGGATAAAGGTGACAAAAGTAATCTATGTAATCACACAAACTTATATATGTGGTTCCTGATGTTTCCAAATTGTCTTAGATTTTAAAAAAGCAAATGAACAGCAGTTTCCCATGGATGTATGACCAGATCATTAGTTGGTTGACTTTCTTGTAGGTATCACAGCAAAAGTTGGTGAAAAGGAAGGAATTGGAGGAGGAGTGGGTACTGGTGTTCTGGTTTAATTCCATTGGGGAGTTCCATGTATCGAAGGCAGCATGACATACAGTGCATAGATGGTTCTAGGAGTGGCTGTCAAACAGACCTGCAAGGCTAATAAACAACTTTATGTTAATGTTTTCTTATTCAAAACACACTGTGCACTTGGGACATTATGTGCTCCTAGACTCTGATTTTAAGGACTCTTTGATCAGAGGAACATAAACCCATTTAGATTATAAACCCTTCAGAGCACAGATGGTCTCTCTGTTTCCTGGGTTTGTACAGCATTCAGCATGGTGGGACTCCAGTCTTGAATGGGGATTTTGGGAGCTATCATAATATATGAAGTAATAGAGTTAGTAAAGTTAACCAACAGAGTGTACAATCACACAAAATAGAAAAGCATCATGTATTACCAGCTTAAGGACTGATCCTGCAAACATTTACCTACCTAAGTAGCATTAGTCCTGTGAGGAATTCCTTTATCATCAACTGGGCTACTCACATGAATAAATTCTGTGCATAAGTATTTGCAGGATTGAGATATTAGTATGCAAAGCACAAGTGACAAGAAGTGGATTTGGAGAGCTCTCATTCTGCATAGTTAACAGATGGGAGCTTGACTTACCTCTGCTTGTATTTTCTGACTAGTCGCATCAAAACCTTGGCTTGTGTGTTTACATTTCCGGGAGATAGATGTTGGGTAAGTGGATACGTGGACCTACTCCAGTTATCCAGCAGGGTTGGTTCCAGCCCTGGGTGTTAGAGGTTTTGCACACTATCTTGAAAGCTGAAAATGTAAAGTCCTGTTGTTTTAGAGAATACTTTTAAAATGGGCAAGAATAGGAGATGAAGAAATCAATTCAGCAGTCAAGAGATCTCCAGATTTTGTTACTTTAGGAAAGTCAATAATGACTTAAAAATAATTGACTTTTTCAAGTCAATTGACAGCTCCTCTAATGCATTTCATGCTGACTATTTATTTTTTTTCCTTTTTTTCACATCTGATCCATGCCAATGAACTATTTATAGATGCTGTGGTGGTGATGATTTGAATTAGAGCCTGACTGATAGTCACCCAGGTTTAAGAAGAAATAAAAGACAGAAAATCAGTTGTGGCAATAGGGCCTGATTCAAAGTCCCTTGCAGTCAATTGCGATGCAGTTTTAGATTTGATTTTGGTAAGTAATGAGGATGTCATAGAAGAGCTAGTCATAGGAAATAACTTCGGCTCAAGTGATCATGAGTTTATTTAGTTTAAATGAAATGGAAGGATAATCAAAACCAATCAGCTATGGATTTTGGTTTCAAAAGGAAAGACTTTGGGAAATTAAGGGAATTTGTTGAAGACATCAGCTGGATTGAAGCACTTGAAGACTTAAATGTGGAAGAGGCTTGGGATTTATAGTGTTGTTAAAAAAAAAAAAAGAATAAGAAAGAATGAGGTTGGGCGCTGTTCGGTGTGGAAGGGAAGGAGGTTGAAGAGATATGGCCCAAAAACTAAATGAATATTTTGCCTTGGTTTTCAGTAAGGATGATAATATGGAATATGGGTATGAAGGCAGGATGACAGATGGAAATGAGTGTATGGAAATGACCACATCTGAGGTGGGAGAAAAATGTGAAGATCTTAATGTGATCAAATCAAGGGGGACCAGATAATTTCCATCCCAGAATACTGAAAGAACTGGCGCATGAGATTGCTAGCTTAGGAGCAAGGATTTTTAATAAATCTTATCTATTTGGGGCTAGTGCCATATGACTGGAGTATAGCTAACATTGTAACTATATTTAAGAAAAGGAGAAAACAGTGATCTTGGCAATTGAAGACCTGTTAGTCTGCCCTCAGTAGGGTGCCTAAGAACTGTGGTTCTCAAACTGTGGGTCATGATCTGATTTTAATGGGGTTGCCAGGGCCAGCATTAGACTTGCTGGGACCCAAGGCTGAAGCTGAAGCCCTAGCTCCAGCCCCACTGGGGCGGTAGAAGTCAGGATGTGGCCCCCTCTCTACCACACTTGGGGCGATGGGGCTTGGGTTGTGGTTCCCTCTCCCCTCCCCAGGGTGATGGGGCTCAGGCTCCGCCCCCCCACCCAGGGTCATGTAGTACCTTAGTTGTCAGAAGGGGGTCACGGTGCAATGACGTTTGAGAACCTCTGCCTTAGAACAGATGGTGAAGGAAAGGATAATTAAGTTCATGGAGACAAACAGTAAAGGGGATATAATTCAACATGATTTTCCAAAGGTAGATCATGCCAGATTAACCTGATTTCTTTCTCTGGAAATTAATTAATTTTTTTTCACTAAGGGGAATGCAATAGATCTAACATACATGGACTTAATAAAGCATTTGGTACAGTACTACATGGGATATTATTATGTAAATTAGAGACTTTGGGATTAGTACAAGCACTGTAAAGTGGATAAAGAATTGGCTAAAGGGGAGAAGGCAGTGGGTTTTGTTGAAAGGTTAACTATTGGACTGGAAGGAGGTTACTAGTGGAGTATTGGTCTTGGAATCAGTCTTATTCACTATTTTTATTAATAAGCTTGTCACAAAAAGTAAGTGTGTGCTAATGATTTGGATGACCTTGAAGACTGGAGTGACAGAAATGTGATGAAATACAACAGTATCAAGTGCACAGTCTAAGGGTCTAACAATAAGAATTTCTGCTGCAAACTGGGGGCTCATCATTTGGACATAACGGGGGAAGAGCGAGACCTGGGTGCATGGGTTGATCGCAAGATGACGGAGGCACCAATGTGATGTGGCCGTGAAAAAGGCAAATGTGATCCGAGGCTATATCAAGTGAGTCATTTCCAGTAGCGATAGAGAAGTATTAATGCTATTGCAGAAGTTACTGGTAAGACCTCATCTAGTTCCGGTCTCCCATGTTCAAGAAAGATGAATACAAAGTGGAACAGGTGTAGAGAAGAACTACAAGGATGATGAGGGGAGTGGAGGGCCTATCTTAAAAGAAGATATGGAAAGAGCTTGGTTTGTTTAGCCTAGCAGAAAGAAGGCAGAGAGAGGATATGATTGCTCTCTATACATACATCAGGGGGGATAAAAACCAAAGAGGGGGAAGAGCTATTTAAGATAAAAGACAATGTTGCCACAGGAACAAACTGGCCAGGCTGGAAAGAAGGTTTCTCACTGTCAGAGGAGTGAAGTTCTGGAACAGCCTCCCAATAACAGTTGTGGGGGCAAAGAACCTCTCTCTCTTTAGAGCTGGGCAAATTTATGAGTGCGGTTGTGTGGTGGGGTTGCTTGTGCTAGCAGAGGACAGCAGCGCTGGAGTTTACTTCCACTTTGTCATATGTTCCTAAAAGCTCACGTTTCAGGGCTTCACCTGGCCACCAGGAGGGGGTCAGGAATGGATTCTGTTACTCCCTCTTTCCAGTGTATTTTGGATTTTTTTAGGTCTCCTTCCTCTGATGCATCGTAGAAGGCCACAGCCGGAGATGAGATATTGGAAAGGATGGGCTAGGGCTCTGAGGTAGTACCAAGCAGTCTCTCTCTCAGGTGCTTGGCTGGCTGGTTCTTGCTCACAAGCTCAGGGGTTTTCCCCCAGGTCAGATTGGCAGTGACCTTGGGGGCTTTTGCCTTCCACTGCAGTGTCTGAGTGCGAGCCACTGGCAAGGATCATCCAATTATATCTCTCAATCATTTCCCTGACCTCGCAGGGGCCTTGGCGTTGGTACATCTCACTCACTCTTATTCTCTCACTGTGGCATGTAACCATCTAGTCTCCTGCAGTTTTTACTAATTTCGCCTGGTTTTGGTTGTTGGGTTTAGTGTGAAGGTGCTGGGTTGTGTTAGTGGCTTCTGATATACAGGAGGTTGGACTTGGTCAGGATGGGCAAACCTTTTAGAGCAAGGACTGCATCTGGGTATGGAAATTGTATGGCGGGTCATGAATGCTCACGAAATTGGGGATTGGAGGGTGGGAGGGCTCTGGCTGGGAATGCGGGCTCTGAGGTGGGGCTGGCCATGAGGGGTTGGGATGCAGGAGGGGGATCAGGGCTGGGGCAGGGGTTTGGGGCATGGAAGGGGTTCAGGGGGGCAGGCTCTGGGCAGTGCTTACCTCAAGCAACTCCCAGAAACAGCGGCATGTCCCCCCTCTGGCTCCTATGCAGAGATGCGGCCAGGCGGCTCTGCACACTACCCTGTCCGCAGGTGCCGCCCCTGCAGCTCCCATCGTTTGCGGTTCCCAGCCAGTGGGAGCTGCAGGGGCAGCACTTGGGGTGGGAGCAGCTTGTTGAGCCCTGGCTGCCCCTACGTGTAGGAGCTGGAGGAGGGACATGCCACTGCTTCCGGGAGCCATGCAGAGTGGGGCAAGACCGCGACCCCTCTCCCTGGCTGGAGCACCAGAGCGGGGTAAGCCCTGGCCCCACTTCCTGGTGGGAGCTCGAGGGCTGGATTAAAACATCTGGAGGGCTGGATGTGGCCCCCGGGCCATAGTTTGCCCACCACTGGACTAGGTGATCTGGTATTCCTTCTGGCCTTAACCTCTGACTCTAACCTCTGACCCCTAATTGGGGCCTCCCAATTGACCTTGGCAGGCTTTGGATTAGGCCGATTATACTCATGTAATTTACTATAGTTCTTGAGGTTGAGTCCCTGTTACTTGAGACTTCAACTGTTTATAGTCTGACATCCCCTTTTCAATGCCTTATCCATTACAGAAAAGCTTTGTCATATCAGCTAAATCAACTTTAAATAGTTCTAGCTAAACTAGTACAAAACCTTTAGTGTAGCTCTTAAATCCAACTAGGTTAGTTTAATTTGGTAATTTATTACCACAAGTTAAAATTATTTTTAAGTGAGGGCTAAACCAGTTTGCAAATCTCTGTAGTTGGCTACAGCGGTCTCAGGACTAATAGTAGTTAGCCATGACTATTCTTTATTCTAAAGTTGTTGAAAAAATTTCTGCCTTTTACGTGTCATGCCGTCTACTAGGATTGGAGTGTCTCTTACTTCATCAAACATATGTTTGGTGAAATAATTGTTACTTTTGCTCTGATTTGCTCCTTTTTTATCTTCGATTCCACTGCATTTAGTATGCGTTTCTGCTGGGGATTTTCTTTTTAATTACGTTAAAACTAGCTTCTAGAGACATTAGATCAAGTCTATCAACGTTGGCAGCATAATTACACTAATGGCCCAAAACTTACATTTTTGCTGTGAACTCTATATGGCAGCTCTGCCAAAAATATGAATGTCAGAATTTTTCCAAACGTCCTATCAAACTTAAGCTGATTTGGCTGCCATCAACATGTTTCCCTGATCTGTAATTCATACCGCCTCTGTAAGGATTATCATGCTTTATCAGTTCTGCAATTAAGTGTGTGACCTTCTTAAAGACTAGTCAGAGAAATAGAAATGTCCAGCCAAGTTTCTCAAAGCTCCAAGTTTCTTATCAAGTTCCTTAATATTTTTCCAGAAATAGATGTGTCCCTTTTGGTTTATTTCAAATGTTCCAGCAAAATTGTGGAGTAAATTACAGCATGTGAATGGGCTACTCTTATGACTCAAAGACTGGCATTCTGTGCTTCCTCTGAAAGATGTGGGGTAGTTGGTGATCAGAGTAACTCTATTCCTAAGACTGAGACAATGTGGAGATGTTTGTGGGCAGATAATTTAGAGACCTCTTGCTAACAGCGGAAAGTTTAAAGGAGATCATTGCTTTAGAAAAATCTCTTCCCCACTAAGATGTGCTGTAATAATGTAGCTATGCAAAAAGAAGTTGTGGGCTCATCAGGGAGGTAGGAGGCTTGGCAGCCTAAACAGCTGGCAATGAGATATTGTATTATTCTAATAATAGATATTGTATTATTCTAATAATTCCCAGTGCAGGGGATAGTGTGGGGGAGGGATGTCTCTAGCACAGACCGCCTTTACTGAAGTGGGATAAAACAAGATAGTCAAAACTTCAGGCACCAGGTAGCATGTTCACTCATATTTAGTTATTTGCATTGTAAAGAGCACAACTCTGGCTTCACTCACATTCTCTTCAGCAGGGTCACATGCACCAGGGTGACCCCGAGTCTTCACTGGGGTCATACTAACGTAAACGAGACCAGAAGTTGGGCCATCATGAGCATTCTATGCTCTGACTCCTCAAATACTGACGGGTTGAAAACCTGCTTTTCTTTTCTGGAAGGTAGAATCTCTAGTCATTCTTTTTTTATCTGAAGCCCCAGGAGCTCCAGTGGCTTGTGGAGAATTAGAATTGACTTCCCTGCATTGATTGCAAATGCTCGAGTGGAGAGTAGGTGAATTGAGCATTTGATCTCAAAGGTTGCAGCCTCTCCAGAGGGGCTCACTATCAGAATGTCATCTGGATAATATAAAACCCAAACTCCAGATCACCTCAAAGACTAGAGACAAAAAAGGATCAAGGGGAAAATGAAGATGCTGAATTAGTGGCCTGGTGTGGAACAGTGTGGATTTTTTATAGTTAGAAAACTGAACTCCTGAGGATCCCGAATGGGGCACAGAAACCATTTCAATTATCCAGTCTTTTTAAAGTGCAGCTTCACCATGTTTTGTCTCATAAATGCAGAGCTTGCTTCTTAAGGATTCTTCCGGAGAAACTGGACCAACTTCCTTTGTCGTATGAGAACTTCTTACTGACCTAAAAGTTTATTGTAGCATCATTCTAGGAAGTGACTGATTAGATCCATGGTCCATCTAGTCCAGAATCATTTCTGCAGCGGTTAGTCCCAGATGTTGTAGAGAAAGATGCAAGAGCCTATAATGAAATAAATGTCTCATAGGGAACATTATTTCCTAACCAGTAATTTACAACGGGTTGTCTTATGCCCTGAAGCGTGAGAATTTAGATCCCTTAGTTTTTGTATACTATATAATATAATTGTGGATATAATAATAATGCATATGGATATCTAAGTCTCTTTTGCCTACAAAATACTTGGCCACCATCTTGTGGCAATGAATTCCATGGGGGTAATTATGCTTTTTTTTCCCACTTGTCTTCTCTATTATTGCCATTATTTTGCCTATAAATATACACATATGAGGATATGACTGGCTCTTTGGGGTGGGAAGGGGAACTTTTTCTTTAGGACTAGAATTTTTTGATGCCCTTACATTGACTAGCACCTTACTCCACAAGTGCTCCTCAGTAGTCCTCTAGATTTTAATAGGACTAAAATGTATTCGTCATGAGTAAAGGTATCTGTTTTTGGCCTTTCATCATTGGTGAGGGTTAATAATTAAAAGCATGCACTTGGGGGAAAAAAGGTAAAATGTGAAAAAGAATCCCTTGACTGTTGTGCTATTAGCACTATGAAACACGCTGAAATAAGGGTCAGTTTCCCTGGGAAACTTCTAATCTTGGGTGGGAAGAACCACCTCCTCCCTAAATTTAAGAGTCAATAAAAAACAAATACTCCCTCTCCCATACACTCTATGTTTGCACTGTATCTTCTCCTGTTTCCTTGCTCCCTTGAAAGAGAGATGGTCTGACTCTTCATCTGTTATAGAATTTTACAAGAAGAGCAGAGTCTCGTCGTTGAAATGATGAACAGAAAGAGCTGTGAGGCTGTGTAAAAAGCAGATGCTCCTGTTGCTGTGAAGAGTGAATTGAGCAAGTATTTGCAACCTACTTCCAAGAATATAACACACACACTGGAAAAATGATACATGCCCAAACTACTTATTGTAGACAAATGTTTCCTTTTTTTTTTTTTTTTAACGGAACAATTAAAGATTATGGAGGGTACACTAAGAAATGATTTGTCCTTCTCTTTTACACTGTTCCACAGTGGAGGACAAGGATTCACTGATGAAATTAATATCAGGTAAATTTATCAGTAACAGGAAATACTGCTTCAAAGAATATATAAATAGATGGTGGAGTTTGCTGCTATTTATTATTTGTTGTACTGTAATGCTTAGGAGCCGTAGTTAGGGACCAGGACCCATACAGTAGGTGCTATACAAACACAGAACAAGCATAGTTCTTGTAAATGGAAGTGGCCGGGGCAGAACAATAGCCTTGTTAGGACAAGAGACTGAAATCGAGAGAACTGGGTTCTAGTCACAGGCTTCCTGAGTAAACCTTGAGAAAATCACTTAAACCCAGATTTTTCAAAAGTTGATTTTGAGTGCTTCGATTTTTGTGTACCCACTGTGACACACAAGGCCTGATTGTTTTCATTCATATATATGTTGTGGATGCGAACTGTCTCAAGATGGGCACCTCAAATCAGTGGCAACTTTTGAAGTATGGGTCTTATGTTCCTGCCTCCTCCCTTGAATAATGGAGCTAATACTTGCCTACTAAACAGGGATATTGTAAAGCTGAATTCGTTGCTTTAAAAGTGCTTTGAGACCCTTTGATGGATGGCACTGTGGAAATGCAAAGGGGTGTTCGGTACAAAAGGAGTGTTCAGAGAATGTTATGCCTGCCCAGTGAAGCGTGCAGATGCCAGGAAATGCCAGAGGTTAGGCTCCACACACAACCTTGACTCTGACAGGCTCTGATTCCAGGCAGTCAGGCCTGGTGGTTGGGGTGGTGGTCAACGCCGGCTGTAGGATCAGGACATGGCCGAGGGCAGTGGTAAAACTTGGTTCTAGGGACAGGCCATGGGTCAGAACTGAGGTCAGAGTCCATAGACAAACCAAATCGGTATCGTAGTGAGAGTCCAGATGCAGGCCAAAGTTCGAAGCAGGGTTGGAGTGCGTCCTAGGGCCTGGCAGTCAGGAGGTGGATGCAGGGCTGGACAAAAGAGAAGGGCATGGACAAGGTTTGAGGTGTCTAGAACAAGGCTCCAGTAAAGTTGGGGCAGGAATAGGAACCGGAACCAGATGAAGGACAGCATGGAAGCCTAGGGAGTCTGTTTTATTATTATTAATTTATTAATTATTACATAATAAAATATCAGTTTCAATCTAGTGTTTTTCTATATCACTCATCACCAGGGTATCTGAACATTGAGCAGGTAAATTAGATCTGCATGCTGCCGTCCACAGCACACGTTATAGAGGATTCTGCTGTTTGCCTTTTCTAGGAGGCACTGCCTGGAGTATGAGTATGTCTTAACATGTCGGTGACAGTAGATAACAATTATAGATACCAATATGTAGCATCTTCTTGTATACCAGGCATTTTGCAACAGCCATTTAAATGGTAACCACACAGTAAATGTTGCTGTCATAATGTATTGTACAGATTAAGTGAAAACACACAGTAATAGTGAAATGCTGCTGGCAAATATAGGCCATTTCATTTGACAATTATGTTATATTTGAAGCTAACTGTCTCATCCCTTGAATTGTGCCTAAGCAAGGCTGCCCTATATTGTGAAAAGGAAATGTGTTGTATATGGCTATTAATGGTATGTCTACGCTATGAACTTAGGTCGAATTTGTAGAAGTCGATTTTTTAGGAAGCGATTTTATACAGCGGATTGTGTGTCTCCCCACTAAGTGCATTAAGTCAGCGGAGTGCGTCCACAGTACCGAGGCTAATGTCGACTTTCGGAGTGTTGCACTGTGGGTAGCTATCCAACAGTTCCCCCATTCTCCGCCACCCATTGGAATTCAAGGTTGAGCTCCCACTACCTGATGGGGCAAAAACATTATCGCGGGTGGTTTTGGGTACATGTCATCAGTCGCCCCTCCCTCCGTGAGAGCAACGGCAGACTATCGTTTGTCTTTTTTCCGCACAGATGTCATACCACGGCAAGCATGCAGCCCGCTCAGCTCAGCCGCCGCTGTTGTGTACTGGGTGCTGTTGGTGGCAGACAGTACAATAGGGCTGCAAACCGTCGTCACGCATCTGCTGCCACTCTGCTCTCCTGCTGATGCCATACCACGGCAAGCATGGAGCCTGCTCAGTGTCTATGAGCGCTGTAAACACCTCGTGCATTATCCTGCAGTGTATATGCAGCACCAGAACCTGCAAAAGCTGGTGAGGAGGCGACGGCAGTGCGGTGACAAGAGTGACGAGGACATGGACACAGACTTCTCTCGAAGCACGAGCCCTGGCACTTTGGACATCATGGTGGTAATGGGGCAGATGCATGCCGTGGAACGCTGGTTCTGGGCCCGGGAAACAAGCACAGACTAGTGGGACCACATAGTGTTGCAGGTCTGGGATGATTCCCAGTGGCTGCGAAAATTTTGCATGCATAAGGGCACTTTCAGGGAACTTTGTGACTTGCTTTCCCCTGCCCTGAAGCGCAAGAATACCAAGATGAGAGCAGCCCTCACAGTTCACAAGTGAGTGGCAATAGCCTTCTGGAAACTTGCAACTCCAGACAGCTACCAGTCAGTCAGGAATCAATTTGGAGTGGGCAAATCTACTGTGGGAGCTGCTGTGATCCAAGTAGCCAACGCAATCACTGAGCTGCTGCTATCAAGGGCAGGTCATAATGGATGGCTTTGCTGCAATGGGATTCCCAAACTGTGGTGAGGCGAGAGATGGAACGCATATCCCTATCTTGGGACCAGAGCACCAAGCCAGCCAGTACATAAACCGAAAGGGGTACTTTTCAGTGGTGCTGCAAGCATTGGCGGATCACAAGGGACGTTTCACCAACATCAACGTGGGATGGCTGGGAAAGGTACATGACGCTTGCATTTCAGGAACTCTGGTCTGTCTGAACGGCTGGAGCAAGGGACTTAATTTCTAGACCAGAAAATGACCATTGGGGATGTTGAAATGCCTATAGTTATCCTTGGGGACCCAGCCTACCCCTTAATGCCATGGCTCATGAAGCCATACACAGGCACCCTGGACAGTAGTCAGGAGCTGTTCAACTATAGGCCGAGCAAGTGCAAAATAGTGGTAGAATGTGTAATTGGACATGTGAAAGCGCGCTGGCGCAGTTTACTGACTTGGTTAAACCTCAGCGAAACCAGTATTCCCATTGTTATTACTGCTTGCTGTGTGCTCCACAATATCTGTGAAAGTAAGGGAGAGATGTTTATGGCGGGGTGGGAGGATGAGGCAAATAGCCTGGCTGCTGATTACGTGCAGCCTGACACCAGGGCGGTTAGAAGAGCACAGCAGGGCACGCTGCGCATCAGAGAAGCTTTGAAAAACAGTTTCATGACTGGACAGACTATGGTGTGAAAGTTCTGTTAGTTTCTCCTTTATGAAAACCCACCCCCTTGGTTCACTCTACTTCGCTGTAAGCCAGCCGCCCTCCCCTCCCCACTTCAATCACCGCTTGCTGAGGCAATAAAGTCATTGTTGTTTCAAATTCATTCATTCTTTATTTATTAGTCACAGAAATAGGGGCATAACTGCCAAGGTAGCCAGGGAGGGGCAGGGGAGTAGTGAAGCACTGGGTGGGGTGGAGGAGGAGGGAAGGACAAGGCCACACTGCAGTTCAAAACTTATTGAATGCCAGCTTTCGGTTGCTTGGGCAGTCCTCTGGGGTGGAGTGGTTGGGTGCCCGGAGGTGTTCCCCCCCCAGTGTTCTTGGGTGTCGGGGTGAGGAGGCTATGGGACTTGGGGAGGAGGACAGGCGGTTACACAGGGGCTGCAGCGGAGATCTGTACTCCTACTGCCTTTCCTGCACCTCAGCCATACACCAGCGCATATAAGTTTGATCCTCCAATAACCTCAGCATTGCCTTCTACCTCCTCTCATCATGCTTCCGCCACCTCTCCTCTTGTGCGTCCCTCCTGTCCTCACGTTCATTTTTTGCTTTCCTGGACTCTGACATTGTTCGCCTCCACACGTTCTGCTGGGCTCTTTCAGAGCAGGAGGACTGCATGAGCTCAGAGAGCATTTCATCACGAGTGCTTATTTTTTCATCTTCTTATCTGTGCTAGCCTCTGGGATGGAGATAATAGTGGTAGCTTTGAAACATTTGCAGCTGCGGGAGGGAGAAAAGGTAGAGTTGGGTTGACCATTTAAAATGAGTTGGCCATTTGAAAGGAGGGGCTAAGTTTTTCAGGTTAACGTGCAGCACAAACCCAACTTAACCCGCCCCCCGCCCCCAATTCTCTGGGATGATCGCTTCACCCCTCTCCCCATCGCATGGCTAACAGTGGGGATGTTTTCTTTTCAGCCACAGGCACACAGCCCAGCAGGAACAGCGGCCTCTGAATGTCTCCTTAATAAAATTCCCCTATTTCAACCAGGTGACCATGAATGATATCACTCTCTTGAGGATAACACAGAGAGAGAAAGAAGGGATGTTGCTTGACTGCATTCCAGTAGCTTTATTAGCCTCGAATACATCCCAAGTCTTTAGGGAAAATTAATCATTAAACACGCTTGCTTTTAAACCATGTATTATATTTACAAAGGTACACTCACCAGAGGGACCTTCTCTGCCTTCGAAGTCCGGGAGCCTGGGTTGGGAGGGTAATGTCTTCAGGGTGATAAACAGTACCTGGCTGTCGGGGAGAGTGGTTTCTCCGCTTGTCTGCTGTGCACTGTCTTCAACCTCCTCCTCCTCCTCCTTCTCATCTTCGTCCCCAAAATCCTCATCCCTGTTGCATGAGACTCCCTTGCAGGAGTCCACATACAGGAGTAGGGTAGTTGTAGGGGCACCCCCTAGAATTGCATGCAGCTCATGATAGAAGTGGCACATCTGGGAGTCTGACCCGGAGCAGCCATTTGCCTTTTTGGTTTTTTGGTAGGCTTGCCTGAGCTTAAGTTTCACACGGCACTGCTGCGGGTCCCTATTATAGCTTCTGTCCTTCATGCTCTTGGAGATTTTTTTCTAATATTTTGGCATTTCGTCTTTTGGAACAGAGTTCTGAAAGCACGGATTCGTCTCCCCATACAGCGATCGGATCCAGTACCTCCCGTTTGGTCCATGCTGGAGCTCTTTTGCGATTCTGGGACTCCATGGTCACCTGTGCTGATCAGCTTGCCACTCTGGCCAAACAGGAAATAAAATTCAAAAGTTCGTGGGGCTTTTCCTGTCTACCTGGCCAGTGCATCTGAGTTGAGAGCGCTGTCCAAAGCAGTCACAATGGAGCACTTTGGGATAGCTCCCAGAGGCCAATACTGTTGAATTGCATCCACACTACCCCCAAATTTGACCCGGTGATGTCAATTTCAGCGCTAAACCCCTCATCGAGGAGGAGTACAGAAATCGATTTTAAGACCCCTTTAAGTCAACAAAAATGGCTTTGTCGTGTGGATGGGTGCAGGGTTAAATCGAGCTAACGCTGCTAAATTCGATCTAAACTCGTAGTGTAGACCAGTGCTAGGTATCTGATCCTGATTAGATGACTTGTGCCAATGAGACATTTTGCAAGGCAAAAGGTGCACAGCTGCTAATCCTTGTATGAATTTATTTAGAGAACTCAATGCAAAACATACTATGTATACCAACTCTGCAGTTTTTTCCAGCAGATCATATCTTGATCAAATCAAAATCACTTTTCACTAGAATACTTAAAGGCACTCCTCCCCCATAGGAGTCACTCCTGTGGCAAATTTGATCTTTCTATCATGGCTCCTTTTTTCTAGAGATGCCTTTATTAGAGGGAAGGTGAGACAGAATCTTCTTTGTATAATGGGGAAAGTGCTGCTTCCCATACTCCCACTTCTTCCCCCCCCCCCACTATCCTTCTCCTCATATCTTAAAAATAACTCAACTGTGTTTGCTTAAATTAAGAAAAAAATTCACATGGAAGATTTCAGAGCAAAATGTGATAGTTTTGGAAAGTCTGAAAACGGGGTTAGAATCAGGGATGGCTCTAGTTTTGGGTTGTTTTTTTTTTCCTGCCTCAAGCACGGCAGGCAGGCTGCCTTCAGCAGCACGCCTGCGGGAGGTCCCTGGTCCTGCAGATTTGTCGGCTTGCCTGCGGGAGGTCCGCTGGTCCCACGGCTTCGGTGTACCCGCCACCGAATTGCCGCCGAATCCACGGGACCAGCGGACCTCCTACAGGTGCGCCACCGAAGGCTGCCGCCCTAGGAGGGACTGGCAGGCCACCCCCTGCAGCTTGCCACCGCCTGCGGCTTGCCACCCCAGGCACACACTTGGAGCACTGGTGCCTGGAGCCGCACCTGGTTAGAATGAAATGCTTCTGCAACCTTAAGGTCTCTGACAATCCACTCTAGTGATTTATATCTGCACTGGAAGATTTGTATTTCTCTCTATATATACACACACAAAACATAGGTACTGGAGCTACTGAATTCAAACACTCTTCTGGTTTCCCTTCCCTTCCCTCTTTTTCCTCCCGCATCTTCCCCCGAAAATATAGGTTATAAAAGAGCCCCAGCTATGTAGTGCAGGTATTAATTTGCCTACTGCCCTACCATTAGTGAGCTGGCTCTTCGTGCTGTGTATTTCTCAAGTTTCTCTCTCTTTTATGTTAACCCCAGGGCCCTAACCTATTAATATCTCTGCTTCATGCTCTATTAATTTTCAGACTTTTAAAAAGTATAGTATTGAAAATTTTGAAGAGGCTGCACTTATTATGCTGTGGGAACTATTGCCTCACAAAATGGAGAGTCCTCTCCAGTTAGAATTTTTCTGTATTCTTTCTCTCTCTCTCTCCCCTCCACGCACCCCCTCCTTCTAACTTCTGTAAATTACATATTTGTATTCACTACATATACAATTCTTCCTTCCCACTTTAACAAAATAATAAATAACAGTGCTGACACACTGTCAACTTTTTTTTTTAATTATGAGATCATGGGAGTCAGAAACAGATGATTTTTTATCAGATCTGTTTGTTCCCACGCTAAAGCAGCACTTTCTAGTCACTCAGATTTTTGTACCACTGCCATTTGGAATTTACTAGATCTTAGCATGAGGAAACTTCTTTGGATTCAACCTAAATATTAATTTTCATAATTTACTTTGACATTCCTAGTTATACTCCATTGCATGATTCTAAAACCATCTCTTTTCTCAGCATATCTCACCCCTGTAAAGAGTCTGCTCTATTTCTGGGAGAAAAAAAATCCAGAATTTCCTTAATACCCGATTCCTCAAGATGTTGGGTGTGGGGTGGGGGTTTGTGTTTCCCCTTGTGCAGGCAGAAGAGGTTGAGAGTGGGAAGGAGGGAATGAGCTTGTGTCAGAATAAAACCGACCTCTATACAAGACCAAGGTTGAGATTTTTTTTTTTCCCCTCCAGTGACCGCAGAGAGTTTCCAGTGGGGAAAGTGTCTGGAAGCTTTGAATTAAGAGACTTAGTACTACCAAGCAGCTGGTTTCTTGAGTGGGTCTGCATGTTGTGAGCCCTTGTTGATGCTTAGCTGTGAGACTATGTATCACTGAAATCTAGGGGATGACCTGATGACACTAATATTTTTACAAAACTTCAATATTTTGTTCTGGTTTTTGGAATTCCCTGGAGTCTCTGGTTACATCCCCCAAGTTATCACATCACTCCCTAATCTCTGGCAGAACTTTCGGCCACAGGCTCCCCACTGATGAGTGGTGCTAGTCTTTCACTTTGAAAATCAGGTCACCCCATGTGTTAGAGCATTTTAAGTAAGAGGCTGACATAATGAGTCAGACAATCCAGCTAGTCTTAGGGTAAAGATCAGATAGTTCTTCAACAATGACAGAACAATTACAGCATCGAGCAGTAAATAAAATTTAGTGCAGCTTTAGTACAAAGTCAGCTTTTTCACTCAGGAGAAAAATGGATGCTAGAGGAGAGAAATTGTAATGTTTCTCTGCATTAAGAGGACATGTTTGGTGTTTGTAAATTTTGAACTTGCTTTGTCATAAAATTCTTTTTGTCCCTTCAGTAATCTCCGTTTTGTCTTTTGTTAACATTTTGAAATTGTTTGGGGGCCTCCTGCCTTTAATATGTCTGATCATGGCTGCTGGAAGATCTTTTGTTTTGTAAAATAATTGGGACTAAAATAATCATCCCTTTTCTCTTATCCTTGGGATGTCTTTTCTATTTAGAGCCAGGCACTGTTTCTTGCTATTTGTTTTGAACAGTGTTCAGCACAATGGAACCCCGGTTTTGCCTGAATCCTCTCGGTGCTATTGAAGAACGTGTAACAAGTTACATAAATAACTAATCTTGGTCAGGAGTTAGTAATAAATTTTATGGATCTATGGACACAAATTGAACGTACTTTTATAAATAACCATATAGGGCCAATTCAATATGTACAGAGGCCCAAGTCTGCAGCCAAGATGCATCTGCAGGTATGGTAAGTGTATGCACAAAGCATGCATTTACATGGTTAGGCGCCAGCATGGCAGTTTTGATGCACACTTACCCATTTTGTGCTCCAGCTGATTGCTACCAGTGTCCTTTCAACTTCTGTAGGCTTTCTGTGCCTCACTTTTGTCAGGCACATACATATATTGATATTCTATTTGTCAAATCTGATTTCTCTGATGATTCTCAGTCTGTCAAACTAGGGTTCTTAGCTCTCTTTCCGCTCTCCCCCCTTCAGTCCCATGTTGAATTGCTGCTGTGATTTGAAAACACCTTATCCTCAAATGAACTCTAAGAACCATTTGTCCTACTTCCTACAGTCCTTCCTTTCCAGGAAATTCCCGCAATGGGAGCCACCTTGCAACTTTAAAGACAGCTGCTAATGACCCTGTTTTACAATTGCATCCCAGAGGTTGAATCTCTCTTCTAAAAGTTTCTGTTCCATTTTTAAGAAAAGCTTTTAGAACAGGTTATAATTTAGGATTTCAGGTCTCTGGCCCTTTTCCCAATAAAACTTTGATATATAAAATAAAACAAAATTGAGAAGTACTGTTCCCATGGTCTTTCTGGCATTTTCACTGACTAGTGGTATGGACATGTCCTGGAGTCAGCCCAGGGTCTCTAACTATTGTGAAACTGACTATAAAGAATTTAAGGTTCCTAGCTATAAGTTCAGAGAACCCATGTACATTTTTTTTTCCCCGCTCCAGTAAATCTACATATTAAGTGAGAGTATCTTCCCCTCCCCATCAGGGTTTAACTGGTAAATATCAGTTGACATTAAAACTGGAAGCATTTATTTAGAGTGACTATTCTTTTAACAAAAGAAACATCATTGTTATATAACATCGTTGTTATATAATCCCTGTGGGGTTTGCCATTTGTGTGTGAATCCCACCAGTCTTTCCCTGCAGAGCCAAAGAGAATGGCTCAGGTTACCAGGCTCCCACTTGCAGTGGTGACTCCAGAAAAAAAGCTGTCCCACACTTCTCAACCTGCAAATCTGCCAGTGAGATATGTCACAGATGATCGAAGTATGGAACACCTGGGTTTTGTTCCACATCCCATCATAATTGACAGAGGGCTTTGACACTAACACCTGTTTTTAGGGATATTTCCTCACTGTATTAATGAAATAAACCAGTTTTACAGTCTCTTACAGTGTGGAGAAGTGGTGGGGGAAAATCCCTGCACTGCTTGCTTGGGTACCGGGAGGCTTAGAGAGACGGTTTCTACCTGAACCTCACATAGAATGCCTGAGGGGAGGCAGTTTTAGAGAGAAAGGACGGAGGTGGTGGGTGCTGCCTGGTCTGCCTCACAAGCCAGTCAGTTTAGTCTGAGAGCAGCTCAGGGCTGGCCTTCCCTCAGTCTCCCTTGGAAAAATGTTGTGGCTTAGCCTGCGTCCTCCCTCTCTACAGTTGTTAGTTCATGGGGTCACTCCCTCAGAGATACCTCTCTGCTTTTTGCAGGGAGGAGAGAGGAAGACAGGGCAGAAAGCCCTGAGCTGCTAGAGAAGGGTCTTCTCTTCCTCCTTTGATCATTGGTCCCTACCCTGTGAAATGCTGCTGTAGTTCTCAGCACACCAGGACAGGGAGTCAGCACCAATGTTGTATGTATCACGTAATGCAGTGCACTTGAGAGGTTTGTCAATTCCCACAACTTTCTAATTGCCATGCTGTTTGACTCCAGGTGCTATAGCAGCAAGCGCCTCCCTCTCTAGATAGTAGCAGGGCACGTGTGACCATTTCTGTCTGATACAGGCTTTGCCACAGTTATCCATCCGTTGTCACCTCCAGATTAGATAGCTGTAGGTGGGGCTGAAAGTTGAAGCTAGTGCAGGATGTTGCAGCCTGCTTGTTAAGGAGGGTTACACATTGGATTGGTGCTCCATAACGTGCAGTGGCTGCCAATAAACTTCTGGCTGGAATTCAAGGTGCTGGTTTTAACCCATGAATCCCTAAATGATTTGGGACCTGGTTACCTGAGAGATCGACTCTCAACTGTATGTCCCAGGGGCAGATTAGCAGAGGTGATTGGGCCAGAGTTTGCTCAGTAGAAATGAGAGGGAGCTGCTGGTGGGATGGTCTCTGTGAGGAGTTTTCAACATTGGAACTTGGTCCACAAGCCCATCTTTGTTACCCTTTGGAGCTTGCTGCAGTGCCCACCCTCTTTCCGTTTCTGTTAAGGAGGGTGTGAGCTGAGGTGATGATGTTGAAGAGCGGCTGTTTCTCTATGTCGATGTGGTAATTTATCACTTATGAGAGTGCTGGATTGGTGCCCGTAGGTGTATTTTTAAAATTGAAGAGAGACATAGCCAGTGGAGGTGGGAAAAGGTCACCAGAGTCAGACACAGTGGATGTTTCTGAGGGCAGGGAGAGCTGAAGTCCAAGGAAAGGCAACTCTGAATTCTAAAACAGTCAAATGAGAGAGGTCTAAGAGGAGCATTAGGCTCAGTCTGAGCTCTTGGCCTCTGTTCTGCAACTTCCATTCCCCTGTAAATGGTCAGTGATGACTGTGATAGATAGTTTACAAATACTCAAGGGTTCTGTTGAGATCGATAGTGAATCAAATATAGCTCTCAATTTCCTGGACCTTTTGTGGCTTGATTTTTCTCCGAGTATGGATTAGTGCGTCCTCACTTTATTGGTCTATAACTAAACTGGGATTTTTTTCTTTGCAGTTATAGAATCATAGAATAGAATATCCGGGTTGGAAGGGACCTCAGTAGGTCATCTAGTCTCCTTTGGTACATGTACTTTTTGTAAATTAGAAAGGTTTATGACCTTACACAGAACCAAAGAGATAGAAAGTGAGGCTGTGGAATGTGTTCATCATTCAGTGGTGGAGTTTCTATCACCTGTTTTTATATAGATCCAGTGTAAAGAATTTTTCTCCACTGCTGGAATGTTAAATTTAACAATGTGATTGTAATGGGCAGCCAGAAGCCAGTTGCTTATAACCAGATTTAAAAAAATCATCGTGCAGGCCAAGCTGATGCCAGGACTTTCATTCCATTGGAACCTCTTTCAGCCTGAAACCTAATGAAAGACCTTAAAGGTTTAGTAATAATAGAACCGTTCAGACCTGTTCTCACACTCATTGTAACCTCTGAAAAAGTTGTCCAATATATAGTGTTTTATTTTGCATCTTATTGTTCAAAAGTCCTTCCTTTCTCTCTGTTTGTGCCACAGTAGTTTGAAGACTGTTCTCTGTATTGCTTTATTTACACACACACACAGATATAAACTAGTAACTTTTTGTTTTTGTTTGTTTGATGGAGATCTTTGTAGCCTGGCACCCAAGGACACTGATAGGCCATATGGATAATATAATATAATAATAGGAGATATACCAATCTCCTGGAACTGGAAGGGACCTTTAAAGGTAATTGAGTCCAACCCCCTGCCCTCACTACTAGCAGGACCAATTTTTGCCCCAGATCCCTAAGTGGCCTCCTCAAGGATTGAACTCACTACCCTGGGTTTAGGTGTAGGTGGCTGTAATGCAAGGGCATACACACCTGATACCTGTATGACAATTAGCTTAGCATAATCAAGGCCTAGCTGTTCATAAGGAACTAATTCATAGATGACCTTATATCACAAGGTGTGTATTACAGTGGTACATGACAGAAAATGGTGATGTGAGGAACCGCAGATATATGCTTTTGGGATTTTAGAGAAAGTTTGGAGGATGTTGAGTTTAATTAACTTATATGTACTAATTGCAGGTATACTCTAGTAACTAGTTGACTTAAATGCTAATAATTATGAGGTAAATGGTTAATTAACTTATAGATGTTAGGAACCCCAATATTATTGAGGTATAGAAGCATGTGGCTAAAACCATTACTAAATATGTATAATGACAGTGGGCATTAGCATAAGCCATAATAAAAGTTGATACCCAGGCTGTGGGCAGTCGGAGACATTGGAAAACACTGACTTGATGACTATGTGTGAGCCAACTCGCCTGCACTGGGGGTCCGTGCGAGGGATGATGTGAATAATGCATGGAGTACTGGACGTTCTGTATTGGCACTGTCTCCTTTGCCATACTACAGGGTGTGTGATTCTGTTTGTTGTGCTAATAAATTTTATAGCACTGATAATCAGATAATTCTTTTCCCATCCGAACTATTGTGTGGTACTCCATTCCACTGCTGAACAGATGTCCTGCTTTGCCTCAGAGATGGCCGCATTAGAGTGATTGATTGATAAGTCCTTCATCTTCTCTCTCTCTCTCATATTGTATTAAGATTGCAAAGCACTGTGCAGTCCTCTGGGATGAAAGATCCTACTGTATTTAAGATATTATGGCAAATATTCTGCTCATTCTTTTATTTCACTAAAATATTTTTATTGTTAAGCTCTTACATCACACCAACTTAGTTTTAATGTTGCTTAGCTACCACATTACGTAACTTTTTAAAAAAAATCCTAAATCAATGAACGGCTATGTCCATGAATTACTGGGTCTCATTTCTTGTGAGTTTCCTATCTTAATATCTCCATCTTCGTTTTCCCCAGAGTTGTGTGGTTGGTTATTCATGATCCAGCTTCAGTAGTGCCATCTGAAGTTCTCGCTGGATGTTCAGTTAAACTCTTAAAGACATTAATCTCTTCTTTCCTTCACAGAAGTACATGGCCATTGGGGAACTGGGAAAAGCTACCGATACATTAGATGCTACAGGAAAAGTAACTGAAGAAAAGCCTTATGGTAACTTTACATTAATTAAATCATAGATATAGATTAAAGTGCAATAAATGGCCTGTATCTTACCAAAGCAAAGGAGAGATTTTGGACTTCACACACTTCAATTTTTTCAGCATTGCATTTGTGGGAAAGCAAAACAACTGACCTGCTGCGACGGTTAATACTTTAAAGAAAAACACCTTCTTGGGGACAAGAGGACATAGCTCTTTGGAGCTTTGTGTCTCATGATGCTGAGAATTAAATGTAAATTCTAAATAAATTGTATGATTATTTCAGCTTTAATCTCAGTGCCTAAGATCTCACAGCTGGGTCCAGCACAGTGATTGATTTCAGTTTTTTCAAGAAACTGGCATCAAACTAGTAAGGTGAAAAATAGAATCAGGCATAACTGTATTCTTTTGCCTTCAGTATACTGGCATCACCAATAAAATTGTCATCCTTCAGTGTACAATCCTATGAGGGATGCCTTTGCCCTTCAAACCCAGAAGGAACGAACTATTTCAGTCTCCCCTCCAAAAAGCCCCTTTAAATACAGGCTTTTTTATTTTAAAATGGGGCTGGCATAAACTCATCTTTTCAGTGGTTCATGCTGTCTCTTTTGCAGACTGGCTCCTAGCAATCTAAATAAATGAGCCTCTCCTATACAGAGACCATGGTGCATAGGTTTGACAGTTTTGAACTAATTCTATTTACTGCTTTGTCAGTTCACACGTTCTGGAGTGCATTCACAGATAGGGTAAAGAAACCACGATGTGTCTGAGAAATAATGCAGGACTATTTGGGAACCCACCTGAAAGTGTTTGCCATTAATTCTTTCGCAACATAAAAAGAATGCTATAGATAGCTCGTCTCCTAGCAACTCTTACAGGCCCCACTCTGTTTCTGATACCTAGGAACAGGTAAATACAATAAAATTACCTTTCATTATCTTGTGATGAAAAAGGTATGCTGAATTTTTTCTCTTCCCTCTTGCTTGTAATTTTTCTTAGTGCAGGCAAGCACCAGTTCCAGTTTCACCCTGAACTGCATTGCCAGTGCTGGCTAGTAATATCTTTTTGACTGCCTGGTGCTGCTCAGAGAACTTGCCCACTCTGCCTCCATTTCAATACCGAGTGGTCAGAGGCTACAGAAGAATCTTCTCCATCTATCTAGACATTTGTAAAGTTGCTCATCTGAGTTGTTAAACCATACAGTTTTATAATAGGTACAAATCAAAGTGATTTTTACTTGCTTCTCAGAAAGGCAGAATGCACGATTGTGTGCTAACACTCTGTTATGCTGACAAAATACACTGCACATTCACCAGCCCGTGATGAAGTATTATCACAAGTAATTAAAACTCAATTCCCGTTGCCAGAATAGATGAACCGGGTATGTTCCATGATACATTAGCCTTGCTTGCTGTCCTCACACTTCTTGCGTTCAGAAATTTAGTGCAGACCAGTGAGATTGTGTTGTGAATTCTCCAAAGGGGAGAGCATAAGAACCATGTGCTCTCCTTTACTTGTACTTCCCCTGGCTTGTTTCCTTCTCTTCCTATCTCTTAACAACCTCCCAAACTGCTGCTTTCAGCTTCCTGCGTAGTTGCTGATTTTTTTGTACATTATACACTGCTGAGGAGCTGAATTTCAACCTCCCTTTGAGCTTCAGGTCCTAATCCTGTGAGGTGCCGAGTGCCCCCTATTCCCATGGAATCCAGGACTGAGACCTAAGTGTGGGGGAGGGAAAGCGGCTTACGAGATGTGCAGAATTCTTCCTCAAGGACCACGCTGGGTCCAGAGTGGAGAGCACTTACAGAAAGCTGCCCACTGTCTGAAACAGAAGCAAGCACTAAAATCTTATAGAAAAGTCTCTAGACAGAAGTTAAGAAAACAAACCATTGTAAATATAAGTTACACACTGCAAGGATGTGTTGAAAATGTCTGCTTGGATTTTAACGCCTCCCAACCTTTTTTTTTTTTTTTTTAAATATTATTGTTTATTTTGAGGAAAAAGCACCTTGTACAGCCAGATTGAAACAATTTCCACTTGAGGAAGCAAGAATCACTTTATTGCCTTCCTGCTGGAAAATGAAAATAAACTTTGAAAGTAGCTGTGAACTTTGTAGTAGTGCTCCTCTGATGCTTTTCTGAGAGAGTCGTTTACATTTTGTGGCTCCTTCGATAATGATCCATGGTGTATATCCCTGACCCTCTCCAGCCTCTTATTGGCTAAATCCAGGCATTGAGAACAGAACTTGCAAGGACCTTTACCACGTAAGCGAAGGGATGTCATTAATGGAACTGGTTGAATAATTATAAAAGAGAAACAAAAGCCCTCTTTTTCCTCTTTGCAAATCATTTGCAAGCAGACTTTATCCCAGATCCTAAACTGATATATACTGGCATAGCTCCATTAAACTGACACTGTTTGGTGATCTGTGTGCTGCTTATGTTTATCTGAGTAATAGTTTATGCAAACAAACATTGAACAAATGTCACTCTTCAGCGTGTACTAGAGCACTCATACAATAATGTGTACCATTTTGTCCTGCACATATTATTTTGCTTGGTTTTAATCATTGACCTGTTTACCTTCTGTAATTTTATCAGCATCCCAGTGCACTGTTGACCTGAGAACTTCTGGTCTTAGAAGTCAAAGGAGTTATTTTGATTTACACCAGTATAGGTAAGACTAGAAGTTCTTCAGTCAGTAGTTGGGATCTTGATGGACTTGCAGTTGGGGATTATTCCATCAGAATCTGGCCTGTGTAGAGGTCACTGGTCACATTATTTCTTTCAGTGTTTAGTGTAGAAACCGTTGGCAAATTGTGTGAAGTGCCTATTCCAAGCACAAACTGGACATGACTGTTGTGTTTTAAACCATTGTGCAATAGGTGGCAAACTCTTAAAACCTGCATAGAAATACAAGGCTCCTCTATTAAATCATCCTTTTATCAGCAGCTTGAAGTCTGCATGAAGGTACTGTGTAATTTGTGCTGAGACCTACTAGCAGTTATAGCTTTTATCTCGCCCCAGAATGTAAGGGGTAGAGTATATTTCTCTATAGCTGAACAAACTAGATCTGGAAAAAGAGAGACCTGGCAGGGAAAACCTCAAGAACAGCCAATCCTGGGGAGAAAGTTTGGGCTGAGCATTGTGTGGTAGCTGTTGGATGAATTATCAGCAAAACCAAACCTCCCACTGGGGTAAATCTGAACTATGTAGAGTATGTGTATGTGCTAATCCGAGCAGGGTGAGTACAGAGCTTACACAATGTTTCAGCAAAGTCACGAATCTAGTGTAAACCCACAAAAGCAAAGGCAGCTTCAAGTGAAAGCAAAAAAATCCAAACTGACATATCAGCCTGTAATGGCACTGAGGGAGGAGCAGACAGGATTGTCATTTTTAATACCAGCCTGTTCAAACCTTGAGAAATTGCAGAAGACAAACATTATTTATTCTAGGTCTAACAGGCTAATTTGTAAAACATTTATTTTGATAAACCGATGTTGCACAACGTTGTTTAATGACTGAACTACATTATGCCTCGCTTTTTCTTTTAAATGATTATTAAATTAGCTGTACCACAAATTATTTTCTCCAGATCTTAGTGGACTTTTTCCTATTCCCTTCTCAATCTGGGGAGTCTGAGATCAAAGTGGGAATTGAACCCAGCTGTGTCATTAAGTGCCCTAACCACCAATTCAATCTAAGGGGTGAATATTGAAAAAGAAAATAAGTGACACTCCTGCTCAGTTTACATGCCAAATTTCAGCTGGAGCAAAGGGGTTCACAGCGGACATGCTGAGAGGCTCTAAGGATAGTATTTAGTGCCATATGGTTTCTTCTATGACACCTTGCTAAACTGTAGCAAACAGCAAGACTGCATAACAATAACATACATGAGGTTCTTTAGGGGAAGCGCTGAATTTGTTATAAAAGATTCTGCCATTCCCCTCCCCCATGCTAGTGTGCATTGGTCTCCCCAACATCCTTGACTGATTTATGAGTCGCTGCAGCATTACCATTAATGACACTTCTTTTAGACAGCTGCTGGGCATAATGGCAGCATCTGCTATTGAAATTGCAGTGTTTGGTTTACAAATGTGAGGCATAAGTTGCTCTCCTCTGATGCTGCAACCGAGAAGAGACTGTTTGTTCCTGGGGAATAAACCCTTATGCATATTGTGAGATCCATCTGCTTTGAAGAACTACTTAGAGTGCAGAATAAAACCTAATAAAGGGGCTGAGAATGCCATCCATTTTATTTCATTTTAAGCAGAACTCTGTTGACTTCATTGGAGTGACATGAACCAAATCTATTTTATGAGAAATGGGACCAGCTAATTCCTAGTCATTCATTGATTTGCATGTAGATTACAGATCTGAGGTTTGCGTTCTGAACAGATAAGAGGCAACTGTCATATTGAAACCCCTCTTAAGCAACCAACGAAACTGGTTACTGAAGAGACGGCCTTCTAATAAAGATAGTGCAGAACTGTACTCAGTACGCTGGGGGCAGTCTCTCTAGAGAGAGAGAACTAATAAGGATGTTTGCTCAATAAAATGGCAGTAGTTAGAATGCATAAAGAAACATAATGATGCCTCCATGAACTTTAATGGGTTAGATATTTGAATCTTGATAGTTAGGGAAATGTGATGTTTTGTTCCCACTCTCTTCCCTTACTGGAAAGAAAATGTGTGCTTTACATCTCAAATGTCCTGTAGGATCATTCCCCTAAAGCTATTGGATTAACTGTTAAGAGAAGCTGCTTGCTTTAGCCAAGCAGTTCCCTCCTTTATCAAAATCAAAACTGGGAAGGTTTTCATAGTCTTGCAGCATAGTTTTCAAAAAAAAAATGAATGCTCAGGCCTGAATGGAAATTGGAAAGTATTAATAAAATCACGTATGTTGGGGGTTTTCAGCTCCTAGTTACAACTCCCACCAGTGACTACCAGTTTCATCTGCTAGGAAGGAGCATTAACTTTCACAATGTCCATTCAGTTCTGGGATGAATGTGGAGCCCTACCTAATTCAAGAACATAAAGGAAAGGCGGTTGGGGGAAGACGTGGGCAAGGCTTATTTCTCTCACCCTTTCCTTCCAAGTTAAACTCCTTTATGCAGAAAGGAAAAAAGAGAGGGGAGCAGAGGATCCAGGGAAAGGAAGAAAGCTCCCTTGAGGGCTTCCCTATGTACACAAATTGTATGCAGTGATAGCAGTATTCTTGTATGGTGGGGGCTAAATTACACCAGTATAAGAGATGTCTATACCAGTGTAACTTTATCGAAATAGGGGGTGATGTGGTATAACTATTTCAGTAGGAAATTGCACCCCTAACTGAAATAATTAAATTTGGTACAAAAACTGTGTGTGGACCAGGCCTTAGAACTGATTTCCTAACTACAACTCCCTGCCCCTTTATGCCAGAAGCTGTGAGGTGGTATGACACAGAGCAGCTTTGCTGGTCTTCTCTCCCCAGGGATCCTCCTGTTCAAGGGAAATTCCCAGCTGGCCGGGTCTGCTGGGTTTCCAGACTCTTTTCTTTGGAAAAGGGAAAATATCAGAACAGAGAATCTGGCCCACTGTATTTACTTACTTTTTTTTCTTTTTTTTTAAAGGCCGCAGTTGAACATGATGCTTAAGCACACGAGTAGTCCCACTGACTTCAATGGGATTTAATTATTTGTATTTCTGTAGTATCTAAGACCGTAACAGTGGACCAGACCCCCACTGTGCTAGGTGCTGTGCAAGCACACAACAAAAAGGAGGTAACAATAATATTTGCGGCCTGGAGCATCTTTCTGTATTGGTGCCTAAAATAGGACTGTTGAACTAAATGTTTTAAACTACAAGAAATGTGTAAATCAACCCAGACAATTTGCTCTCCTCGGCTTGTGTTTACTCTCACTCTTACCTCCTCTTGTACCCACTGTGGTCTCCCACCATCTTCTGTGAGATTCTTTTCTTAGTTTAGATTATAGGATCCAAAGGGCAGGGACCTTCTCTTTGTACTTGTTTGTAAAGTGCCATGGGCACCGAGGGCCTATATAAATAATCAGTGCTAACGTCCATCTGGTTTGCTTTGACAGATCAGATAACAAAAGAAGATCTTGAACGTGTGCTGCAAAAGTTCACAGGGGACATAATGCAAGTTCCTCCACTGTAAGTTGTATAGTACTTGGGCACTGCCAGAAGCATTGGTCCACTTGGAGCATTTTTCAGCCGAAGCCAGTTTTGCCATAAATAAAGAGTTCTCTTTTGACAAGAAGATATTGGCAAGGCAGGTGCAACCTTTCGGTGGACTCGAGTTTACTTTACTGCCTTTATCCTAGTGCAGTGGTTCTCAAACTGTGGGTCGGGACCTCAAAGTGGGTCGCAACCCCATTAAAATGGGGTCGCCAGGGCTGGCTTAGACTTGCTGGGGCCTGGGGCTGAAACCCAAGCCCCACCGCTTGGGGCCAAAGACGAAGTCCAAGGGCTTCAGCCTTTGGCAGCGGGGCTCATGTTACAGGCCCCCTTGCCTGGGGCTAAAGCCCTTGGGCTTCAGATTTGGCTTCCCCACCTAGAGCAGTGTGGTCAGGCTTTGGGCCCCCTCCCCACCTGGGGCAGTGAGGCTCAGTTGGACTCGGGCTTTGGTCCCTCCTCCTGGCGTCCTGTAGTAATTTTTGTTTTCAGAAGGGGATCGCGGAGCAGTGGAGTTTGAGAACCCCTGTCCTAGTACCTAAAAACAACTTACATAGAAAAGCACGTGGAGACTCAGAATTCACTCCTTGAGGATGTTCAGCAAGGATTGAACAGGGTCAGCCACCCCCCAATCAAGTCAAAAAAGGAATGAGTTTAATTCTTAAGTACCAACTTTATAAAATATTATGATAAAGAAACAATAATAATAGCAATACCTTAATTTCTGTAACAAAACACGGCTACTCTATAACCCGCATACGGTACGTTATCTTCACAGTTATACATAAACATAAGTAAAGAAAACAAATAAAATATAAACAGGTGAGTCTCAACCGAAACACAGTGAGAAGTAACTCAGAGTTCCCAAAAACATAGTTTAAGTTCACCTGAGTCTCAGCTACAGTCTTTGATCACTAAAATGTATACAGTGTGCTGATTGAAAAGCACTGCAACATCATCTTCCCTCCACTTTCTTGCAAAAATCTCCAGCTGGAATCCATGCAGACTCTTCCTCCTCCTGTGCTAGTCAGCTAACTAATTAACCAACTGCTCAGTTTAAGTATATAGATTAAAAAAAATAAAATAAAATAAAAACCTGTTACAAGAAATACAAAATTAAGAAAAGCAAAACATAAATGACTCTTTCCCCATCATCATTCAAATAAGAGAAAAGTTGGTGAATCATACAAGTTGAGACAATTTAACTAAAACAGTTTTGCTAAAATCAAGCAACCTTCCAAGTATACAATTAAAATGAAATAAATTAGTTTTCCCTTCCAATTTCTTCTTTCTGTAGTTAACACCTCCAGGGCATCCCTGTTAACAGTATCGCTGACCTGCTGCAAAAGGCTTCAGAGTCAGGGGGAAACAGCCTGCTTTCTGCTTCTGTGTCTCCGCTTCTCCTAACCCCCACACTTGCATATGATCTTTTGTAAAGCAGCTGCCCCCATAGAGGCTGAGTCCAGTTACTGAGAAGGTACTGACCAGACTCAAAGCTACCATAGCCAATTTCAGAAACTTCTGAGGTGGAGTGTTAATTGTGCATCTGCCTCACAACAGTGAACCAGACACAACTCATTCCTACCCCCCCTTCTCTATAGATTGCTTGAAAAGATATCCTTCTCTTAGGCACATGGGTTACACAAGCTGTAGGGTTTATTAACTTGACCAATTCAGAGCTGACGATCATGTTGATTTTAACATCAGACATAAATTGTCACATCGTACTGTGCTTTGCAGCAAAATTTTAACAGAGAAGGAATCTGATACTATTTTTGCAGGAGTTTGTCAGGACGCTGCATTATCTACCAGTCAGCAGAGAATATTTTGAGACTTCCACTTCATTCTGTAAACAGAATGGTACTTTAACTTCTGTGTTGGGGAAAAAAAAAAAAAGGTCGGAAATTATTTCAATACTAGCTTCCTGAAAACTTAAGCCTATTTGCTGCAAGCTACATATAAATCACTTCTGGTAAACTTGGGTAGTTTTTCTCTTTTAACATTGACCTGGGCTGATGACTGCAGTGGTCTTTGGATAAGGCCCTTTGTCACCAATTAAATGAATCTAGCTTCATCAATAGTGGTCAGTTAGACATACTGAAACAAAGCTGGGTAGTTGGCAATTGCCTCTATTGAGAGACTCAAGGCTGAAGCAGTGGGGATATTCTGAGTCAGGATCAAGGTGGAAGGAAGAGCTATATGAAGGAAGCTGTCTGTACAGCATCAGCTGCACTGTCTACCGATCATGGGCCCAACATAACATTCAGTAGTGTGTTGGTCCCGTAGGCTTCAGTGGAGCCATGTGTTTGAGTCAGTTACTGTAGCGGGGTGGTCACCCGCTCCCGGCCTGAAAGGGTTAAAAGCCAGCCCTTGGAGAGGGCTGGGGCTGGGAGCCTTGGGCTGGGCTGATTGGGGAGGCAGCCTCAGCTGTGGCCACGCCCCAGACTGACCCAGCTGGCCCTACAAAGGCCAGGGAAGCCAGGAGCTGATACAGTCTTCTCTAGCTGTAGAGGGAGATGGGCCTGGCTGCAGGGAGCTGAGAGAAGGTACCTGGAGTGGAGCAGAGCTGGGGAGCTCTGACCTGGGCTGCAGCCTAGTATAAGGCCAAACAGGTACTGGAGTTGTAGGGGGCAGCCCAAGGCTGGGCACAGAAACAGGTCCAAATCAACCTTGCCTGTGATGAGTGGCTTATACTGCAGTCCGCCCCAGTGAGCGGGGGCTAGTTGGTGACTGGCAGTAGCCTACGACTGAGGCAAGGTAGGGATAGTGGGTGGGGGTTCCCCTAGGTGGGGAGACCCAGAGTGGGAATACTGCCTGGGGAAGGGGCACTGGGTCTGGGAGGAACACGGGGGCCAAAGCAGTGAGTGGTGAGACTTTGGTCTGCAGAGGGTGCTCCAAGGCTGGAGAAAGAGCTAATTCCCAGGATGCCAGCAGGAAGCGCCGCAGGGGTGAGTCCTCGCAGGATTACAGTTACCATACCCACTACTGATTCCTCACTTTCAGAAGCAATGAATTCAGTTATGAACCCTTTTTAAATGCAAGTATTGAACAGATGACTAACATTTATTATGCTTAACTGTTTCTTGTATAAATAGGCTCCTGTGTACAAATGACTTCAATAGCTCTTTTCTTTATGAGCACTTGGAGAGGATTAGGAGGCTAAAATATATCCTCCTATAGTGCAGTGTGAATAGGATTTGAGGACAGGAGGCTTGTTGCGTTACAGCTGTATGACACACATTTATACGGTCTATCCCATCAGCTATTCTGCTCTGAAGAGAGATGGACAAAGGCTGTCGTCTCTGATGAAGAAAGGAGAAGCAGTGGAAGCAAAGCCTGCTAGACCGGTTGTGGTGTACAGCCTCTCTCTCCAAAACTTCCAGCCACCGCTGTTCACGCTGGGTAAGAGTCAAAGATTTGATGTAGGCTGATGTTCCCAGCTAGTCTACACTCAACCTGGAAATGAAATAACTAAGTGGATTTCTGTTCACATGTTTAGTTATTAGAGGTTTTTAAGATAAGGCTTGACAGAGCCCTGGCTGGGATGATTTAGTTGGGGATTGGTCCTGCTTTGAGCAGGGGATTGGACTAGGTGACCTCCTGAGGTCCCTTCCAACCCTGATATTCTGTGATTATTTCAGTGCAAGTCTGCACATGGGTGCTTCATTTCGCAATACGAGCGTCCCGTTTTGATTTGACATAAGCTGATTTCGTATTATCATTCAATGGGGAACTTGGCCGGGCTGGGAAGGGAATTATTCACACTCACCACAATTGCATTCCAACCCCTTGCTCACTCCCTCCTGAAATGGGTCAGGGAGGAACAATGATAGGACCCCGTTTCCAATTTGTGGAAAGGAGATCCACACTCCCTTCTTCCATATGTAAAGAAATGTTGTTAACTCATTAGGACGCACAGCAATAGATTAGAGAAGCCTTTGAAAATCTTATCCTCCTTTAATATTGACAGTGAAGGTAGGACAGTTGTATGCCTTCTGGAATTACCCTGATTGTTCCCTTGGAAGCCCGTAGGTGTACTACATGTCGTGTTGTTATAAGTGGGTATGGCCACTATATTTCAGTGGTGTATGTTATTTAAATAGTTATTTTATGGTTGGGAGATAAGTAGCTGATCTCTGCAGGAGGCAGGGAAAGAGGGGGAGTTAAGGAAGACAGGAATAGTAAAGATGTTTTTTATAATGTCACAGCTCGTGTCAGCTGTGCACTTTAAGTACAGTCAGTATTTTAAAGTGTTCATTGTCGGTTTGGAGTAGCACTTAAAATGACTATTTTTCATCATTGGAAAGATGAAACCTGTGACCTTTTGAAACCTTTCAAGTGAACAAGACTGAAGTATTTATTAAAATGCCAAAGCCAATAGTTAATTTATAATGCATTTGTTCAGTCACCATGATGTTTGCTTTCTCTCCTCTCTGGCTTTGCAATCTCACCCGCACATATGTTTCAGGATGAATAATTTATATTGTATCCTATAAATATTTTATCACTTGATTGTTTGCTTGGTGCATTTTTACATTTGTTGGGAGCACTGTTTCTATGTAAAGTAGATTTCATACTGGGCTGGCAATTTACTATGTCACCGTTAACATTCCAGATGTTGAATGTGGAGGTGGCTTTTATGTGAGAAGCCTGGTCAGTGACATTGGAAAAGGTAGGCATGGAGAAAGCATGACTGCATACGGAATGTACATTTCTGCTAATAGAAGAATATTCTCCTTTTACATATCTCTGGTCACCAGACCTAATGTGCTGGGCTGCAGTGCTGTCATTCACTTTCGTGTACTAAGGTAGTTGCCCCTGGAGCATAAAGGAAAGAAAGATAAATAATTGTGAAGGAATCACAAGGGAGAGAATAAAAATGGAGGAGGTGAAAGTGTTGGGCAGGAAAAAAAAATACAAGGCCCTGTGATTTTTATTTATTCACCGTATCAGTGTATGCTTGATCCTTTAAAGGACAAATACAAAGAATGGTCCCTGCCCCAAATTTCTCCTTTTTGATTGCATTTCAAATTCATTTTGAAATCCTCTCACACCTAAAGAGATTAAGAGTATGTTTTAGAGACTGTTCATCCTATGTCCAAAGGCCAACTCTGTGTGTGCTGTATCCTTGTGAACTGGATTCGGAATCTCATCTGTCTCGGTGATTAATTACTGCATTGGTATTTATCATAGATTGTTCCTCATTTTATACTGTTCTAGTAAGTGATCTAAAATTTTAGAAAAGCCTAAGCCTTATTTTTAAAAGGGATTGAGGCTCCTAAATCTCTTTAAAAATCAGTGGAACTTAAGCTCTGAAGTCCCAAAGTCACTTTTGAAAACTTTACCCTGGATCTGTTTGAACTTGTATTACTAATTTTCCTTTTGTATTTTGATATGAATATGCAAAATCTTCTGAAGACCTTTGGTCAGATTCTGATTTCCTTTACTTTGAAGTAAACCTATTTGAAATTGTTCCAGTTTTACTTTGATGTAAGTGACCGGAGAATCTGAATAGGAGCCCCTTTTTGCCAAATATATGAAAAAATATATATAATTAGCTCACTAGGGATTTTGAATAAGATCCATAGTTTTTTAACTTGACTATTCACCTTTTCTGGCTGCTTTCTCCTTTTTATGCTATAGAACTCTTTTCCTGTGCCAATGTGCAAGAGCTGACCCGAACCAAACAAGGACCATTTACACTAGAGGAGCATGCACTTCATGAAGACAAATGGACAATTGATGAAATTGCACAGTCCTTGGAGCATTGCATGTCTCTTCTGGCAGAAGAGCCATCTCTTAAAAAATTAAAGACTGAACATTCTGAAGAATCCACTGTGAATTGTGAAGATAAGTGATGTCCGGTCAAGGAAAAAGACTGAATGATTGAGACATTTTAAGATTGGAGTAGGATTGTCTTGCCTTGGTGTGTAAATTTACAACCTTGTGCATTGAGGATGACAAATTGCAAGGCAAAGAAAACGATCCTTTTCTATCTTTTTCTTGTGCTAAGATACATGCACGCGCACTGTCCAGCATTTATTATTTCCTCACTCATATTCTGCACTGCACATTGTAAATGGGTCTGCTACTAATGTAAACTATTCATTGTACTCTTGAAAGACCTTGCAAGATACATTTTTGATACTACATTTGAAATAGAACGTTTAAGTTTAAATTTTGTGAAATGTTCCTGGAAGGGGGAAATAATTCATTTTCTTTCTGTAGCTGTTAGTCAAATTCAGATATTGGAAAATAGAAACAGAATTCCATGCCAATTTGAAAGATGCAAAAATGTGGAATGGCACTTTTATTTTGAGTTCTTATGAGATTTCTTGAAATAGAAATGATCCCCTTGTAGTCCTTAATACATGCATTGGTCTGTCAATGGAATTTCACTGAGGGGCTGGTCAGCATTGCCCTGAATGAGTTGTGATATAATAAATACCATGATGAAAATTTCAGTTTAGCTGAACTGCTTATGCATGTAAACAGAAAGAAACGCAATATTGTCACAGAGTCTCTCTCTGCATAGAGATGTGCATATCTTTATATTGGTAATATTTCATAATTTCTGTCTGTAAATAATTTGAGATTATAGTCACCTTTATGGGATAGAAGGGATTCATATGTGGTCCCAGTGTATTGCCTCAGGTTCCTAATCAGCTCCAGTGGCTTGGATGGAGGCCTGAGGCCAGTTTAGTGCTGGGTTTTGACCAGTAAGGCCCTGTAGCAAAGCCAGGGCTCACAGCAGCGGTGCCTCCTGCTGGTCATCTCAAGAATTAGTGCTCCAGAATACAGAGTGCCTCTTACTGGCTGGTGCCTCGCCTGTCTTAGGGCCCCTGTGTCCCTCCCAGATCCCGATGCCCCTTACCTCAGGGTTCTGCCCCAGCAGTCCCCACACTCTGGGGCTCCCCTCCCAGGGGAACCCCAAACCCTCTAAACCCATCTAGCCTCACTGGCTACTGCCAGTCATCATCTAGCCTCTGCTCACTGGGGCAGACTGCAGTCTGTCGTGGCCACTCATACTGGCAAGGGGTTAGGACTAGCTGCCTCTGCCTATTCCCAGGCTATATCTCTGCAGCCGCAGCACCTCTTCATAGGCCTTCATCAAAGCCTCCAGCCTGGGGGTTTGCCGGGCTGGAGCTCCCTTGCCATATTCCCCAGCACTGCTCTGGTTCAGGTATCTTCCTCTCAGGCAGCTAGCCTTTCTCCCTCCAGGGCTGGGAGAGACTCCTCCAGCTTCTGGCCCACAGCCCTCTTATTAGGGCCAGGTGGGTCCTAACTGAGTTGGCCATAGCTGTGGCTGCTATTCCAATCAGCCTAGCTTGGCTATTTTAACCTGTTCTTGAGGTGTGGGGCAGTGGCCCCACTACAGGCCCCATTAGCAGTTGTGTTGGTGACAAAGTGACCCACCATAAAGGACATAAGTTGCTCAGCTGGGGCCTGATCTAAACCCTGTTGAAGTGCATTTCAGTTGATTAGAGCTGTGTTTAGATCAGACCCCTACTGACTTACAGCCTGAAGATTGTTGGAGACCATTGGAAAGCATTACCATCATAAGTTCTTTTGATGCGGAAAGAACTATCCCACCACATTTTCCTTCTGGAAGACGGAGTGGCACAGTAACAGCCTGAAGATGAGCATTATTGACCCTACTTAGAAGAAGTTAGCAGAGGGTCACCAGCCCTCTTGTTGTTGCGAGTACTGGGGATGTGCAGTTTAGTAAAGAAGCGATCACCAAGATAAACTCTTGCTTCATGTTGCCTGAAGGATTAATGATTGAAGGCAACTGTCAGCGAAGTGGGATGGATTGGCCATTGTTACAGTTACAGGAGACGACCGTTTTAAGGCCAAAGGGTACCACTATGATCTTCTGGTCTGCCCTTCTGTCCTACTATATAACATAGGGCATAGAGTATCATCAGGTTTTTCCTGAAGTGCAGGAAGTTACTCTTCCTTTCTATGCGAGTGAATAGTACCAAGCCCAGTAGCTTGTGGCTGCATTAGAGTGTATTTTTTTATAGACACACATTAAACCTTGATTTAAAGACTCTAAGTGATTCATGAATTCACCACTTCCCTTTGAAAATTGTCCCGGTGATGGGTCTCACAGATGAGCACCCTACTCACCAGCTATAGAGTCATTCTCCCTTTCTCTTTCTGGACCAGTGAATATTCGAGTATTTTATACAAAGTAAAAGAGCTTCAGCAGGGGAGACTGAGAGAGACCCATCCCAAGCTACCCAGTGGTTATGGTACCTATTTGGGAGGTGAGAGATCCAAGTTCAAGTCCCTGCTCCAGTGACTATTCAAGTATTTATACAAACTGGAACAGTTTCAACGGGAGAGATTGAGACCTGCTACAGAATACCCCACAGCCCAGCTGTTCAGGCACTCTCCTGTGGGGGATGGGTTTCCTGCTTCACATTAGTAGAGTAGGAAACTGAACCAGGGTCTCCCACATCCCAGGTGAGTGCTAGTCACTGGGCCATAGGTTTATAAGGAAAGTGGCACCACCTCTTCCTCCTCCTTCCACCCCAACCACATGGTAGTTAGCATTTTTTCTTCTTTGTCTCCGAAGGAAACCAAATGAAATAGCAAATGATCACCTTTCAGTGTACATCTCTTGAATGATCAAAGACTTGGATTAAAGCCCTGTTGGTTTTTTTTATAACTGTCTGTTCCAGTCTTCCTAGGCTCTTGCAAAAGCCTAATTAGTGTTATCCCAGTGGTCCTGTAGAATTGAATGGTAACCTTTCACTTTGTTCACATATCCTGGGGATATCTTTCTGGTTTTTTTCCCAAATAGCCAACAAGAATAGAGTCTGCCAGTCTAGTTGTTATATCTACAGGGAGTTGTTTCGGAGGAAAGGACTGGAACTGAAAATCTCCTTTTCTATTGTTAGGTAACATATGTACATAGTGCTGTAACTGTCTCTCACATTCGTCTTATCTGTTTGCGTGGTGTTTACCACTTTTCTCAGTATTCTTGTTAAGCCTTCTAAATATTAAGTTCAGCAGAGTGACCTATATTTTCTGCTGCCTTTGAGTTAGTTTGGTGCTGTCTAATCTGCTGCAGGCATTACCAATGTACTTATCATTTTCGTAACAAAGGGTCTGTTCCAAAGCCTATTACAATCAATGGAAGGGCTCCCATTGACTTGTATGGGCTTTGGATAAGACCCAAAGTGCTAAGCAAAATCTATATAGAAAGCAGAGAGAGAGAGAGACTGTATGTGCATGTGTGCGTGTGTGTGTCTGTGTCTCTAATCAGGCATTTTCCTGAGTCGTCTTTGAGGGTTTGTAAAGCGGTATGTAGACAAAGAATCTTGCCATAGGCTGTCTAAGGAGCACAGAGTTCAGTTCAAGCCCTGCATAAAAAGCTACCTGAGAGAATGCCTATCCCTCTACAAACTGGCTTTCCATTAAAGTTTTGTTTCCTTGTGACATACAGTCAAGCCACAGAGTAGGCTTGTGAGGGCAGTGGTCAGCACTTTCTCAGGGGTTGGAGCCTGAACTCTTGGCCTTGCTCCCATCAGAGGGAAGAACAACAATGAAAACTTTCTCACTTTCAGAACTAAATGAAAAACTTATTTCTTCTGCTTAGTTTTCCCTCAGCAAGTTCCTCATTCCTTCATCCTCTCTGTCCCACAGATGAAAAGCTATAAGCTAATAGTTTCCTCTCCAATCTGGGAAAGAAGGAAGAAAGTGCATGTTCCTGTTTTAAAATATCTGCATGGTGCCCAGTATCTACAGTAGGGAGCAGCACCTAGAAGGCATTTGTATAAAGAGTGAGCTTGACAGGATTGTATCAGTCGGTGAAGCCATGAATGTGGAATGCTGTGCACACCTAACACTTGTCCACACAACCCCTCACAAGGTGGCAGCGTAGAGGGAACTGATCCTCAGCATTGGGCTATCTGGCCCTAACTCAGACTACCCTATCTCTTTCCCTGTGCCTCTTCCTATGTGCTCAGCTTGGTCTCTTTATTGGCCCTTTACTGGTGGTTCTTATGTTCTTTAATGGAGCACTCCCTTCCAGGTCTACTCTCTCTGCAGAGATTCCCCTCCTTGAACACAGGCTGCCCTTCTATCTCCCAGCAGTCCTGAGCCCTAGTGACTTGCTACTGCCACATTTCTCTTGTACACTTAGGGGGGCAGGCTACACCTGGCACAGGTGCAGCTCACAATGTCAATGTCACAGCTCAGGATAGCTACTTCAGGGGTGCTTTAAAACGTTGTTCAGAATAGTTTGAGACTACTCCTTGTATCCCTAAAAAAAACAACATGGAGTCCGGTGGCATCTGAAGAAGTGAGGTTTTTTTACCCACAAAAGCTTGTGCCCAAATAAATCTGTTAGTCTTTAAGGTGCCACCGGACTCCTTGTTTTTGTGGATACAGACTAACACGGCTACCCCCTGATACTTGACTCCTTGTTTCCCTCTGGTTTTAAAGACCAGATAGAGCCTTAGCTACTGTGAGCCCAGCTGAATGAGGACCAGAGGAAGTTGCTGAGATCTGTAAAAAGGATCTAAAAACTTTTTCTAGACATAAAAATTCTCATGGCCTTAAAGTCCAATATCTTGGAACTTTCCAGGGCTGGAAATGAGTGCTCAGTCCCATGGGGAACCTTGGAATCTTTCTGCCCAATGGTAACTCCTGTTTTCTTTTAAACACTTAAAGGATGGCAGACTTTAAACTCACAACACTTTAGGTCTAGAAGAGCTGCCTCTTTTCCAGAGCTGAATAGCACAACTGTCCAGAGCATTGGTTAGGGATGATTTGGGAAGAAGGAAAATGTATTTTTGTGAAGGTTGACATAAGAAGTACCAAGTACACAGATGAGATGCGTTAGTGGTCAGAGGACAGGTGAGGTGGTCAGAATTGTATGATAAATCTATTGTATGGATCTGCAACATGCCACATATGTAAAGATGATATGCAATACATATGCACTATGTACTTTTTATGGGCATCATTACCGGGAAGAGGCCTGATTGGAAAAGTGTGGTTTGTTTTTCAAGCTGAATACAATCACATTTCAAGCTGAATACAAACACAGTAATGTTCCAGCCTTGTCAGTCTCTGCATCCATTGGGCATGCACCTTTGCCACAGCTTCTTCCATGTACTTGCCAAGGGTTTTATAATTTATCGCTGTTTCATGCTTTTGCACAGTTGGAATCCTATTTTCCTTACAAGGTCAGCTTTTAAATGTGAAGTTCTCTTCCTAAACTCCAGTCATCTTACTGCAACAATTCTCCAGTATTCTTTTGCATTTTTGATTATTTCTAGCGTTGCTTTGTTGATTTGTGTGGTTTTTTTTTAAAGTAATCAGTGGCATCTTATGTATCCTAATCAACTGTGGGATTGTGTCCATGTATTCCATAATTGTTTTCATCAGTAGTTTAGTATTTAGACTCTTTTTCCTTTAGCTTTTTTCTTCTCAACTTACATCGTTACTATTTATAATAGGGGAAAGTGTTAAAAAAATAAAAGCAAAATTTTCAATAATGGACCAACATTTCTGGATAGTTAAATTTTTTGTTTGCTTTAAATGTATGATAGTTTAATTGCACAACTCATCAATATACTTTACTTCAAAATTCTCAGTACTGGGTTACTAAAATACCAGTTCCTTTTCACTGGCCAAGGTCAAGAAAGTTTTGTGTGTGTGCGTGTGCACAAGTTTCCAGTATAGACTAGCCATAGGAAAATCATGCAGGACAGTGTGTGAATTCAGTCAGCCTGAAGCAGTTATTAAGAAGCAGTCATTGTTTCCAATGGGTTCTCTGGGAAACTTCCTGATGAAGCAGAGTGCCAGTAGTTAAGTGCATCCCAAATAACCAGAGTGCACTGTATCAGCTGAATGCTTGCATCTCTACTTTGAGATGAGATGAAACATTAGTCTGGCTGTGTTTGTGCTCAGCTGTTGAAATCACAAATATAGTGAAGTGGAGGAGCAACAAGGTCATAATCAGAATTGTACAATTTCAGCATTCAAGACAGGTCCTAAAAGGGTTCAGTGAAATTAGGTGGCGAAAATATTGGACAAATTTCCACTTATTCCTTTGGGGCACTGTAGCTTCTCTAATACTCTCCCCCAAAGAACTGGGAGAACTTCTTAGCGTATGCGCAATGTGCCTCAGGTGACACATGACCAGGATTCATCACCGAATTTATAGCAGTAAACTCAGACTTTAAAGAACCCCTAAGATTTTTTGCAGAGGTAGAAATGTTGGGCCTTGTTTTTCCCTCGGTTTCCCCCTTGCCGCTAGTTAAAAGAAGGAGAAAACCCATTGCCCAGATGTTGTCAGAGGGAGATGAGTTGAATGAACACAGCTCTGTCCTCCTTCATTCCTGCAGAAGCTTCTATGCACTTCTTGGTGGTGCTTTCCACAATGGGAATGAAGGGTGGTGAAAACAATCTTCCATCCATACCATGTGCGAGAGACAAAGGATATGTGGATTTTAACTCCAAAAGATGACTGTGAGAATGAACTGTTCAAGTAATGAAGCAATTAACCATTTAACATAACTCCTCTCATAAAAGGGCCTCATCCTGTAAATAATTTTTCTCCATTTTGAATCCTCTTGAAACGAACATAGCCATTGATGCAGTGGAGAGGAAAGAGCAAGTGGGTTTTAAAAGAAAGAGGAAGGACCTGGTAGCAAAAGTTGAAAAGAACTAGAAGTGATGGGACCATGTACACACACCCTTCCTTCCAGCCCCTTTCATATTAAAAGGAAAGGGAAAGGACACACAATCTTTACTCCATTTTTCTGGGACAGGGACCACATCAGATATTTCTCTGAGGATCAGGTGCAATGAAGGCCAGATTTGCAAACTGTGCATTCCAGGGCTTTGGAGTGGAGCGTTGAGCTGGAGCACGGAGCAGATCCAGAGCAGTGGAGCTGCAGGTTTTTGTCTTGAGCTGGAGCAGAGCCAGAGCACAGCTCCCAAGCCTTGGTGCATTCATTAATTAAAAATCAGCAGGTGCATCACTTTCTAGGGAGATCTCAAACTTTTCGGCACCCTTTCAATTATTAAAAAGCTTATGCAGTAAGTTGAAAAACATGCACATGGTTTTGGATCTTGTGTTATATTTTCTTATGTGACTGTCCCTAATGAGGAGTAAACTTATTCTAAAATACGTATTCCTGTAAATTCCACAAAGAAAAAATGGTGAATAAAAGACTTTTAAAACTAGTTTTGACTTGTTTTTTTTTCTTTGGGGAACATAAAACAATTAGCTTAAATACGTAAAATCATAGAATTGTGGGACTGGAAGGGACCTCGAGAGGTCATCTGGTCCAGTCCTCTGCACTCAACAGTAGGACTAAATATTATCTAGACCATCCCTGACATGGGGTTGTCTAACCTGCTCTTAAAAATCTCCAATGATGGAGATTCCATGACCTCCCTAGGCAGTTTATTCCAGTGCTTAACCACCCTGACAGGAAGTTTTTCCCAGGGGCGGTGGGTACCATAGCTATAGCACGCTGGGTTGCTGTTTGTTTCTTCTTATTATATGCTACACAGATTCTGGGGCAGCTGAGGTAGTGGTATCTGCTATTCAGTGTTCTGGGTTCATCAGTAATCTCCCTGAACTCCAGAGAGCTTACCAATGACCCCAGGAAGCTGAGTAGCAGATACTACCTCCTCAGCCACCCCAGAACCTGCATGGCACATATAAAAAGATCAGCATTCTTCTGCTGGGGAGGCAGGCATCTGGTGTTTCCCATTCCATTCTCTAGGCTGGGGCTGCTGGGCGGCTTGGATCAGCCCAGGACTGTAGCTGTCCCGGGCCGCCTCTGGCTGTGGGAAGGCTTAATAGGTGGATTAAGGATTTCAGGTGTTGGGGGGGTGTCTTGTGTGGAAGGGGACGGGGCTGCTGAGCTAGCCTTCCCAAAGGGGGTGGTCGGGTCCATCCGCCACCCATGGTTTTTCCTAATGTCCAACCTCCCTTGCTGCAATTTAAGCCCATTGCTTCTTGTATCCTCAGAGGTTAAGGAGAACAATTTACCTCCCTCCTCCTTGTAATTACTTTCCATGTACTTGAAAACTGTTATCATGTCCCCTTTCAGTCTCTCTCTTTTTTTCCAGGCTAAACAAACCCATTTTTTTCAGACTTCCCTAGACATGTTTGCTTGGAGTGGCAAAAACGCTGGAGCCAGCCCTACCTGCGTGAGGACTGGGTTTATAACTTGGTACTGCTCTGTTCTGACCGTGGGCTAGAACCCACACTGTTTGCGGCCCTCCCCACTTGAAGGCCGGGGCCTATTAAGTACTGCTAATTTCTCCTCTCTTTGTTTTGAGCATCCTCTGGCAGACCAGACTGCGAGGAGGCATGGCCTCCCTCAGAGGTGGACACAGAGGGACGGCCATGACTGCCTACAGGCATGTTATAGGTTAGGTGTCCCCATTGACCTCTCCATGCATATCTGAGAGAGGCCATCACTAACAGCACCAGCAAGAGGGCCCTGTTCCTTTGAGTGCTCTACCCTTTCACTTTTCCCTGGTCCTTCTCACTGCCGCATGGACCAAGTCAGAGCTTCTACTGGCCTCTCATCCTTCGTGACACATTTTGCAAACTTTTCTCAAAAACCTGTTTTTTATTCTTTTATTTAGTCAGGATTTTGTTGTTCTATGTAATAATTTTCTTGTTTCTGAAAGTTTTGTATGATTATAGATGGAAGAAGCTGCTCCAGTGGTTTCCTGCCAAATAATCCACTCTCTTCTGCGAGCACCCATGTCTGGGTACTGGGCATAGGATTTTCATCAGTTTTCTGTAGTAATTTTCTTGTTTCTAAACGTTTTCTGCAAGTCTGACAACTTGGGGATTTTCTTGTTTCTGAGATTCCTGCTTTATATTAGGTTGGAGCTGGATGTTTTCCTCAAACTATCCTCCTCAGAATCTATGAGATGTATATCTGTGTCATTGAAACAATTCATTGAGTTTGTGACTAACAACTTTATGAAACAAGGCTACAATCTGGGAATGTTGTTGACCTTCTGAAAAGGACTGGCTTGAAGCAATCAGTTGTCAGGAGAAGGACATTACTGGGAGCTCTCACTGAGTCAAGAAAGATGATATAGTCTGAAAAGACTGTCCAGTCACATTGTGGCACAAGGCTAGAAAGAAGAAATTTATAGCATTTGTTTTCAGTCCTAGTAGTTTGTGAAAATTTGGACCTTATATTGTCACAGGTCCCTCAGAGTATCAGACCTTTATTGGTGTTAATCAAGGACTGAGTACACATACATTAGCAAGTTCCTGAATGGTGGCTCTGTGTAGCTTTCACTCGCTATTTACACTGAGCTTAGCACTTTTTAAATTTTTTGTTTTAAAGGTTAAACCTGAGTGTTTGCAATTTCCTAATAAAATGTAGTGGGAAATGAATAAAGTTTAAATTCAAATGTATGCAAATAAATATTCTGCTTACATTTTTTAGTGCAATTTGTCAAGGTCTTTACTCCTTCAATGACATCCTAGCGGACTGCCCCTTGTAGCCATATAATGCCCTGTTATCTTTAATCGTGCTTTATGCAGGCAGGTACAAAAAGCCAACTGTGGGGATCTTATAGCAGAATCTGGACTTAAAATGTTTTGTGATGTGCCAAGAAGAGCTGTCTGAAATACTGTTGGGGTTTTTGTTTTTTTAAAAAAAGATCTGACTTCTAAGGAAAATTGACTATTTTTGTGACTTTAGGATAATTTCCCAAGATGAAAAGGATACTTTAGCCAGGAAATATAGCACTATTGCAAAAATAATATTTCAAGACTTTTATTGTCAGCATGTTTAAATCTTGAAATGGCCTTAATGTTTAGTTTGAGGTAAGGACAAGGGTAAGTTATCTATAGGTCAAGTAGAGTGTTTGCTTTTTAGTTGTGGAAACTTACTCTGATCTACAGAGACCAGTAATGAGCTGCTGTAGACAGGGAAAGTTCTTAGTTTCCTGTGCTCCAAAATCCCTCATTTTGAGTGAGCAAAGTTTCTGAAATGTGTCTACAATGGAAGAAACTTTGGGCCACATTTTCCCTCTCCCTGAGATCACCCATGTAGGGGACAAGAAGCTCAGACTGCACATAGCTTGCATAGTTTGCTAGGAATTTATCCATAGGGGACCAGTTTACTGCCATCCAACATCCCTGCACAAATAACGAGGGGCTCCACTACCTTATCTCCTGTATCCAGGTGTGAGAGTAACTTAGAGGACTTACCGGTATGACAGAGTCCTGAGAAGGGGCATGGCCTCATCTGGAAGAGGTGGGCCCTTTAAATACTCAGTCCCTTTAAATACTCGGGCCCTTTAAATCAAGATTTAAAGGCCCAGGAACTCCGGCTGCAGCTGGGAGCCCCAAGGCCTTTAAATAACCCCTGGAGCTACCAGGCTCCAGCCACCACTACTACAGCAGAGCCCCATGCCCTTTAAATCCCTGTGGGAGCCCTGCGAGAGCCCCAGGCCCTTTAAAGCGCTGCCCGAGCCCTGCTGCCGGACCCCAGGGAAGTGGCGGCAGGGCTCCGGCAGTGATTTTAAAGGGACGAGCTCCCCACAGCGTCTGGAGCCCTGAGCTTTTTAAATCGCCAGCCTGGGGAAGCTAGTCTGGTCCAGTATGGTGTACTGGCTCTTGCTGGTACGCCATACTGGACCGTACCAGTTTACTTTCACCTCTGCCAGTATCAGTCTACAAGGAAAGGATTTCCAGTGACTTCAGTGGGAGTTGGATGTGGTCCCTGATATATAAGCAATATCACACAAACTGTTGCAGTTATACCAAATTCTTGCCTTTGAGGTGAGAAGGCTGAAAGCCAAGTGCCTTCTGATACCAGAGAATTGCCGGGCTGCCCGGGAGTGGGGGGCAAGTGGGGCAATTTGCCCCAGGCCCTGAGTCCTACAGGGCCCCGTGAGCCATGGCCTGGTGGCAATCCGGGTCTTCGGCGGCATTTCGGTGGTGGGGGGCCCTTCAGTGCTGCTGAAAACACGGAGCGACTGAAGGGCCCCAGGCCGCTGAAATGCCACTGAAGATGCGGACCGCCGCCAGGTGAGTACAAGCGCTGCTCTGAGAACCCCCGCTCCTGGGCTGTTCACGCACAGCCTCTAGCATGTAAGCTGCTCCCAGCTATGTGAGTGAGTACTTTTGGCCAGCTGTTGCTTGGATTGTGCAACCAAATGACACTAGCCAATATCTCTGGTCCTAGACACAACCCTTGGAACCTCCATCTTGCAGTGTCCAGTTAATGCTGCTGGATGCTGCAAGCTTATAAGAGTTTGTCAGTTTAACAAAGAAATTGTTATGTACCAGGCTTGTTATCCCACGGGGAGTCTCTGACACACTGCAAACCAAATACACTGCTTCAGATAGAATAAACAAACAAGTTTATTAACTACAAAAGATAGGTTTTACGTGATTATAGGTCAAAGCACAAGAAGTCAGATTTTGTCAAATGAAATGAAACCAAAACATATTCTAAGCTGATCTTAACACTTTCAGTGCCCTTACAAACTTAGATGCTTCTCACCACAGGCAGGCTGGTTGCCCTTCAGCCAGGCTCTCCCCTTTGATCAGCGTTTAAGTCACTTGGTGATGGTGTCTGTAGATGGAGGTGGGAGAGAGAGCGAGAGAGCACATGGCAAATGTCACTTCCTTTTATCGTGTCCTTTCTTCCCGCTTGGCTTTGTCCCCTCGCCCCCCTTCAGAGTCAGGTGAGCATTACCTCATCGTAGTCCCAAACTGACCAAGGGAAGGGGAGTGACTCACTTGAGAGTCCAACAGATCCTTTGTTGCTGCCTATGCCAGTGTCCTTTGTTCCTGTGAGGCTGGGCTGGGTTGCTTTTGTCCCATACATGCCCTGATGAGGTGTGAACTCCCTTCTGCTCCTGGAGAGTTTTTGCCTGGGTCTATTTTAAGCCTTGAGGACACATTTTCAGCCTCATAACTATATACATGAAATTACAACCTATAACATTACTATAATAACAATGCTCAATGCATCACAAGCCTTCCGAAGACACCCGAGATGACAAACTTTGCATTGGATACCACACAATCCTATCATAAGGATGAACATGGGGGTGCAAGGTGTCCCTCCAAGTTACAGAGTATCACACTGTCTTATGCATTTAACTGCATACAAAATAGCTGTGATATTTGTGTTTGTATTTATCAACAGCAGCACATAGTTAAACTATGAGCAAGGGCCAATTCTGGCCTCAGATAAGTGTAAATTCAGAGTATCTCCACGGAGTATAGTGACATTCTTTCAGACTTACAGTGGTGTAACTGAAAGCAGCATTTTGGCACAGAGAATTTTGAATCACAAAGACATCCACTAATGAAGTTTAAAAAATGATGCTAAAATTGAATTTCCCTTAAGACAGGCTGTTCTCCTGTTACACCTTGTTATAGCTGCAGAATGTTGGAAAGTACCCCATTAGTTGTCACTTCAGAATTACTTCAAAAAGGAAGTCATGAGCCTCCAGGACCATCTTTCTAGCGACTGACTATTTTCTGCAGCTTGTTGGTGAGAGATACATTAAATCAGTCTATTCTCAGGTGTGGATGTTGCCAATGAAACTCAGAGAGATACATTTTGTGCAATCCTGTTAAATAAATCTTATACATATAAAAGCATATCAAAGGATAGGGTTTAAATATATAGTGTCTTTTGCAAAGCTGTCTCTGTCATTGATTCCTGCACTTCATTGACCACTATGCTAATATAACCAGTCCTGACCTCTGTCTGTTTTCAGAGATGGCAAGGTTTAAATTGCAATGCACGGTATTGTTAAAGTGCTCCAGCTCAGTGTCATTTCTGATATGAAAATGTTTCTCCTTACAACTCCAGAAGAAATTTTAAAATCAGTCAAGTTTTTCCCCCACCCCTTCAATAGAAAGAAAACCACCTACCAAGAGAACAAAATATTCCTTAACATATTCCTACCACCAGCCTGCCTCTCAGTCTTTGCTAATGGTGGCTAAGATATAAAGGACTATTGTTGTATAACACAGCGTACTTGAGTAGCATCTCTCACGTGAGTTACTCCTAGGGAAGTTCTGTGCCACTGTACAAGTGCAGAATTAATGTCCCCTGCAGATTTTTTTCCCTTTGCAGAATAATTGATTCTGATGGAGAGATGAAGGGAAGCTGCAATTACACCTTTTTCCCCACCAGATGGCACCAGAGAGGGAAGCAGGCTCATGGGCCAGAACAGCCAACCACAGAGTGGGAGAGGGGAGCGGCTGTCTTCTTCACAGTGTCCTGCTCACAGGACCTGGTGAGGGGAAGGAGATATGGGATATGGAGAGGACAGACGGAGCTGCGGGGGGGTGTTACACAGACAGGTTCAGAAAGACTAATGGGGGGACAGATTGGGGCAGGGGCATGTGTCATAGCTTTCCCTCTCAGATCTGAACCTTAGAGTTAAGAAAATGAGATATTAGCACCTGAATCCTCTAAGCTTAATTACCAGCTTAGATCTGATAGCACTGCCACCACCCAAAATATAGTGTTTTGGGGCACTCTGACCTCCCCAACCTTCCCTGGGGACCCCAAGAACCCAGATCCCTTGGGTTCTTAAAACAAGGAGAAATAAACCATTCCCCCACCTTTCCCCCTCCCAGAATTTCCCTCCCTGGGCTATCCTGAGAGATACTGATCCAACCTCTTAATTCACCATACAGAGAAGCATCTCCCTTCCCTTCCACAAAGAGGCAAACAGATTCAAGGAAAACAGAGAGAGATTCTATCTCTCCCCCCCTCCCGTCTCCCCCACCCGTCCTGGTGAGTTATCCCAATCCCCTGGAATAAAACAAGGGAAACAAAAAAAAAAATCAATCAGGTTCTCTAAAAGAAATCTTTTAATAAAAGAAAGGAAAAAGTAAAGAATTATCTCTGTAACTTCAAGATGTAAATATTACAGGGTCCTATAGCTTACAGACACCAGAAAGAGACTTTCCCCCCAGTACCAATACAAATCAAAATATTCCCAGCAACTACACATATAAGAGTTAACCAGCCAGATCCACAATTGCAAATAGAGTAAAACAATCAAAAAGCCTAAACCGCCTGTTTTTACTTACTATTTGAAAAGAAACTTAGAGAGCCTGTAGTAATGTCTGGTCTCTCTCAGACCCTCCGAGAGAAGACCACACAATGGACAAAGAACACACACAAAAGCTTCCCTCCACCCAAATTTAAAAGTATCTTGTCTTCTGATTGGTCTTCTGGTCAGATGTCCAGTTCCCTGCTTGTAACCCTTTACAGGTAGAAGAGACATTAACCCTTAACAATCTGTTTATGACAGCATGGGAGCTAGTGGGGAGACAGCATTGAGCCAGGAGCTGAATAGGAGTGGGGGTGCAGGGACACCTGGGGACAGGGCAGATGTGCCTGACTGAATGGGAAAGGCTAGGGGTCAGCCAGGGTCTGCTTGGGGGAGGCTCCCAAACTCGCTTACACACCTTCCCCCCCTAACCCCCCCACCCCTGTTCCATACTTCTCCCACCCACACCCAACAACTCTCCAGGTTCACTCCCTGGCTCATTCCCAGCACTTACTTCCCTCTCCTTCAGCTCCTCCAGAACCCCTGACTCCCTCAAGTCTTTGCACTGCTTCTTAGGGGTGCAGGAAATAAATTTCTGTATTGTAATTGAAATGAATAGTTACTCAAAGCTCTGTATTAATGTGCCTAGTAAGAAATCTATTTGTCAAAAAACATTTCCTGAATCTTTTTTGTCGTCTGTATTGTTAGACATAGTTGCTGACAGGTATTTGAAATAAATTACCAAACTAATTTAAGCTGGTGTGGTTATATTGTGTTTTGACACTGTACAGAATTTTGCAGAACTTGAAAATATTGTGCGCTGAATTTTTAATTTTTGGTACAGAATTCCCCCCAGAGTATGACTGTACAAATACATAGTAGGAAGTGATCCCTGTTGCAAAGATCTTACATTCTAAATAGCAAGACAGACATGGTAGAAGAGGAAACAGAGGTACATTGAGGTTGTGACTTACCTGAGGTCACACAGCTGGTCAGTGGCGAGTTAGGAATCCTGGGTTCTATTCCTGACATATAAGCAGTGCTGTAACAAGGGCGAGGTGAATGAGGCACTTACCTCAGGCATGCAAAGCAGAGGGGCGCAGGTCTACTGCTATCGGCAGTGCTTCGGCGGCAGCTCTACTGCTGCCACTTCTTCAGCAGCAATTCGGCGGGGGGTCCCTGAGACCTACCACCGAATTGCCACCGCTGCTTCATTTATTCTTCGGTGGCCAGTCCTTCTCTCTGAGAGGGACTCAGGGACCTACCGCCGATTTGCTACCTAAGAATAAATGAAGCGGCAATTCGGCGGCAGGTCCTTCCCTACGAGAGGGACCTAGGAACCTGCTGCCGAAGAACCTGGAGCCAGCCCTTGCCTCAGGTGCAAAAATTCCTTGTTACGTCTCTGCATGTAAGCCAGTGCTGTATCCACAAGACCTCACTGCCTGCTAACTTACATGGCTCCCTGGAAACTTTAAACAACAACAACAACAACAACAATAAAAAGCTATAGATAAAATCATTCCCAAAAGCTGCTCTTCAAACTCAGCCTAGTGTCTAGGAACATGAAAAACTAACCTAATATTTACTTACTCTAAAGCGAAGGTAATCTTTAATAACCGTAAAGTGTGCTCTATCTTTTTTTAATCCCCCTTATGTTTCTTTACTCTCTTCTCTCTAATTTTCCATTTTCTCTGTTCTTCTTTCCTTTTTGTTTATTTTCTATCTTCTTTGCCTGCCTGACTCGTTACATCTCTTTCCCTCTTCTAATGGGGCCCATCTTTCTCTCTAGTTTTCATACTGCTCCCATCCCTTATCTTTTTCCTTTTTCTTGGAGCTCCTCCATCTTTTTCTCTATTCCATAATTCTTCTCTAACCTTCATTCTTCTCTTCCTCCCCTTCTCCCCCATTGCCCAATCTCACTTTATCTTCCCTGGGTCAGTTCCCAAAGTCTGTCCTTTACCTCCTTTTCCCCCAATCACTCTGCACACCTGACAAGGGAGGGGATTTTGCCAAGACCTTCTGCCTTGAGGAGATCAATCTTAAAAATTCAACTTGCTGCATCTTTAGAGATGAGTTTGAGAAGCTCCCTAACTGCAATGATGTCAGTGGGTCTGTGTCTCTTATGACCGTTACAGAGAGGTGCATTCTTTAAATTTTGTTTGAGTTAGAGAGGTCAGCAACTGTTGCCAGGGAAACTTGATTTTTAAAATTACACTAGTAACACTACCTATCAAATACCATATCAGATCTTCAGGAAACACATCAAAAGCACAGAAATAGATTGAGAAAGCATCACAGTTCAAAACCAGTGGATGTTTGGTATACAATAAAAGAGAAAAGCCCTAAAACGGGGGGATAAAATTGCATTCTCAGGCAGATAGTAGGGTCCAAACCTGCAACCTTGATTTAGGACAGTAATCAATTGAATTACAAACCAATGCTATTGTAATACTTGAGTCATGTCATTGCTGTAACAGGGATAATTATTGATACTCCCTATTTCATGTCCAGTAAATAAATATGTTTTTTAAATAGTTAGAAATGAACAGTTGTTCTCACCAGGTAATTCACCAAAGATTATCTCACTGCTAGAAACTAGGATGTTCAGATATTTATAATGCATTCCCACACAACATACTGATGTTAGGGTTGTAGACATGTCAGTGGTTTGAGTGCCTATTGATGTTCAAGACAATTGTGAGTTAAAAATTATATTGTGGATGAAAAATCTAGGAAATGTAGAGCTAAGGCTGTACTTCACAAAAAGTTCCCCCAACTACTTTAATTCTACCCTACCGGTCTTGGCAGGAACCATCTTTTTGTTCTATATTTGTACAGCACCTAGCACAATACTTCCTGGGTTCATGACTCTGGTAGGTGCCACTGCAAGACAAATAATAAATTGTAATAATTCCCACTTCTCTGCATGCAAAGTGTCGGAGACATCCATTTAAGCAAACAATTGTAAAACCAGTGTTCATTGGTACATGTTTTTGACACTTTGCATGCAGAGAAGTGGGAATTATTACAATTTATTATTTGTCTTGCAGTGGCACCTACCAGAGTCATGAACCCAGGAAGTATTGTGCTAGGTGCTGTACAAATATAGAACAAAAAGATGGTTCCTGCCAAGACCGGTAGGGTAGAATTAAAGTAGTTGGGGGAACTTTTTGTGAAGTACAGCCTTAGCTCTACATTTCCTAGATTTTTCATCCACAATATAATTTTTAACTCACAATTGTCTTGTCTTTATGAGGAAAAAGTATATTTCAACACATTAGCTAAAACTAATCTTAGTATAGCCAAGGAAACTGTAGTTTTAATATGTTTAGCTGGTTAAGGTCAACCATAGGATCCACCAGGGATTACCTTAATCATCTAACATATTAGAACTACAGTTATCTTGTTTACACTAAAATTTAAACATTGGTTAACTAAAACATGATAACGTACATCTTTTGTTTCCCCTATTGTGGACATAGCCCCGGTGTGATGATTTTGTACCACATTAACTTCTGCTGTTTCATGTGAGTGCCCTAATAGCATGATTTGGACATATGAGCATAGGCGCTGAGTTTTATTTTTCCCCAGGGGTGCGTCACACCCGCTCTGCCCTCACTCCACCTCTTCCTGTCTCCTCTCTGCCCTCCCCCAAGCCCTGCAGCACTGCCAATTAGTTAAACGGGGGTGCTACCAAACAGCTGTGGCTATTGGGTGCTCAGCACCCACTATTTTTTTTCATGGATGCTCCCCACAGCAACTATATGGAAGCACGGGGGGAACCTAAAACCCTATTAAACCATGACACTTCACTGCACATGCTTCTCCTCCCTGGGGAGAGGATGAGGAACAAACAACATGTGACATTAGTCATATTGATTAATGCATGACTGGAAGGTGCTCAGATACTCCAGTGATGAACATGATATAAGAACCTATGTAGAACAGAATGTGTCTAATGATGGATACTTGGTTGCCACATAGGGTCTGATCCTGTGAAGAGCTGGTTGCTTTGCAGAATTAGAGCCTTAATGAATAGTGGGTAATAATTGCCTTCTGCATGCTGTTTGTTTAATTAAGACTTCATAGGGATATTTTGCAAAGTGCTGCTCATAAAGAAAGCCAGGAAGCAGCCCAGCTTTTACATGATTAAGAGGAGGGTGATCTAACTGCTATGATCACAGATATATGAAACTAATAGGGATGGATAAGGCAATCTGTATTTTTTATGTGCTCAGGTTGCTGTTATGAGGACTGAGTTAAGGTAGTTCAAGAGCTTTATTTCACAGATGTAACCTTAAGCTTGAATTTCCAAGGTTTCTATTTTTTGTGGGGGAGGGCTGTACTTTTTATGAACCCTAATATTTTTGAAAGATAATATGTACTCAAACTATTGATGAATGATAGGGATTTGTGAAAGGACATGCTCTCCCACTGGCAGCAGGAGTGTGGGGAGGCTAACGAGCTCCTCTGGCCTGTGCTGCACTAACTAATGAGGATCACCTGCACACCTTGTTTCTCCTGGAGGAGAAGGGGCCTCAACGAGGAAGATTACCATAGGAAGGGGATAGTGACCAGGAAGAAGGCTGCTCTATGTAGAGACTGCTAGTTACAGAGGCAAGCCAGTGGAACAGGAGACAGCCACTGAACAGGCTGCTTCCAGAGCCACCCCAGCTGACAGCCAAGCAACGTGCCTCAGGAAGATGGGTAGGAAGGAAACCCCATGAAGGGACAATAGGCTTTCAGTGACTGAGCCCATAAAGCCTTTTCTAGGGGCTGACTAATAGGCCAGCTTCAGTTCCAGCCAGGCTCTCCTCCCTTGTAAGGGGAAGGGAAGAAGAAGAAGAACCAGCCCTTTGCCAAGGGGCAATTCCTCCAGAGAACTCCCCCAAATGTAACCACTGGGGGAGTGGAAAGAGTGGGACCTGGGGGAAGGCAGGAATAGGGTGTCTTGCCTGCTCCTACAGGTTTCTACCTGAATTTCATTTTCACAAGGGTTTTTTTGGGGAGGGAGAGGGAGGAAGATCTGTTGTTATGTATGCATGCTTAAGTCATAAGATCTGCTGGAGAAGAGCGTGTATTCAGTGTCCTAGGGCTGGCAGAAAGAAGGTTGAGCAGGTGGGTGGCTGTTTAGATCTAATATGCCTTGCAGCTGCAGAAGTAACTTCAGAAAGTACTTGTGAGTTAATTCCATTTCTTTATGCTGCCCATCTGGCATCCTGAAGTCCTCTGGCTACTATGTCAGATTCCCCCAGTGGAGTGGCCCAGCATTTTTCTTCCACATGCCTCATGGCTGATACAGTAGCTGCACCCCCATGAATAGCGCTGGAGACAGTGAGCTATAGTTCCGGGAAATACATGGCATTGAATTATGTGTGCAGCAGCTAAAGATTCTGCAGAATGTTGCTAATTTGTGTTCAGGTCATATGTTGTCAATTAGGAAGCAAGGAGCAAAGCCTAAACCCAGTTGCAGAGGTCTGGAGCAGTGGCTCTCAACCATTCCAGATTACTGTACCCCTTTCAGGAGTCTGATTTGTCTTGTGTACCCCAAGTTTCACCTCACTTAAAAATTACTTGCTTATAAAATCAGACATAAAAATACAAAAGTGTCACAGTACTCTATCACTGAAAAATTGCTTACTTGTTTTGTCTGCATGAAATAACTCCTTGCCTCACTTCAGGGCTGGGGGCCACCACCCCATGGAGGCTCCCAAATCCTGGACTGTTGTGGAGAAAAAGGTGTAGGTCAGGCTCAGAGGTGTAGGGATTGATTTTCCCCCAAGTAAACAAAAACAAGGAGTTGAGAGTCATTCTTCATCAAACGTATTTTTCTCATTTGTCAATTGCAGTTAGGCTTCAGTATTTGCAGTACTTTATAGTACACAAGTAATAGTATCGGGATATCTTTTATAAAAATAATGGAAGCCATAATGTAAATGCATTTACTTGATCTTTGCTAAGAGGCAGATAGAGACTGCTTGTGTGCGTATTTAGTTAGGGCCTAGTGTAATGACTTTTAAGTGATTGTTCTCCATGCACTAAATGCTACCCTTTCTCCTGCAGAGTGGGCTGAAGAAAGTTGCTCAAATTCCTGCCAGATGACTAATTGGGTAAGTGTGGACATTCAGGATATTTCTGAATCTGCAGCTTTTATTTGTTGTCCTTGTCTCATTAAGGGTTTTATTGTTTGCATTCCAGGAACCGTGATTTCTCCAGCTGCGACTCTGGCTTTGATAAATTGTCATTTGCATGCTTGGAAAATTTAACTTTGTCATCACTGACAAAAAAAAAATTAATTTGCTTTTGTGTAAATTTTGATACTGGAGCTTTCTAATTCTTAACGTTTGTAATGCAACTTTGAAATCAATGGAGCTTAGCTAGTAGATCTGATTGCAGGGCTGGGACCTAAAACTGTGGTGGTAAGCACTGTTCCTTATTGTATTTTTAAATCCTAGCCTTTATTTTTATTTGGTATGTTTTATTAATAAGCCTGCTATTGCTATGCTCAAAATGAGAGCCCTAATCCAGCTGTGAAGTGTCTTTTCCTGAACATAGCCAAAGTCACATGATAATTTATAGCCAAAAGAATGGCTTATGTCTGTCTCAGTTTGTGTTTTGAAATCAGAACCAGTCTCAACTGCCTTGTCATCTCTCACCTGTCTTGAGTTATTTCTAGGGAAAATGCTCCACTCTGCTACAAAGTGGATGCAGGTCTGAGATCTAATACAGCCAGGCACTGTCAGCTGCCAGGGGCCTGAGGATTAGTGAATGGTGCTCAGCATCTCACGGGAGCTGGCCTTCTGAACTAGGGCAGACTTAACATTTCTAGGTGGGCCTGCAGTGTTCTGTGTTCATATTACTGTGCACAGTGACAGGGGGTGAACAGTTAAAAGATTCCAGAGTGAGAAAATGGTATTTGGGTCAAGCAGGGAAGGGAAAGGCTTGGGGGGGGCGGGGACTGAACTGAGGGGACTGAAGTGATTTAGTTGAGAACACAGAATAGGTGAACTTGAAGGTTCCTGACGTAGCTGCTCCAGTTGCCGCCTTGTTGTAATGGGGGGCCTTCAACGCGGAGTGCCCAGAACAGCAACATCATTGCGTCTCTACTTCAATTTCCCCTACTTGGCTTCAGTAAGTCCAATGAAACTTATGTATGTTGACCTGTGCTTCTTCAGAGGTCTAGTTTATTTAACCTACAGGTGGAACATGTTAAAAATAGCCCCCTCCCCTTCCAGCTAGAGGGGAGGCTGATTTTAACCTTAGTCCTATCAACCCTCCCTTATGTCCGAGTCCCTTACCAGCAGAGCCAGAACCAGCTTCTGGAGCAAGGGGCCCCATGTCATCAGCTGAGCAAAGGGCCTCTAATTTTGGGTCAAGGTTCTCGCATAGGTCAAACTGTAACAACCCTGTCTCAGGACAACATAATTCCTGTGTTCTTGTGGATGGTTGGTTGCCTAGATGAATGTTGAGGCAGTGTGTCCGTCATCGTCCCCCCTCCGCCCCCCGGTTTAATCCAAATTGTTGGTTACTTCTTCCTGGCATATTAACAGGATTTATATCTGAAGTGCCTTAAGGAGTCCTCACAGCTGTGATATCTGAAGTCATAAAAGATTACAGTTAACCTTCTAAAAGACTCAGCTTGGAGTTACATTCATGCAATCCATAGTTAGTAATTTCTAAATTCAAATTACTGCAGATTTACTTATTCCTTTGTAACCCATGACAATTCTATGTAATGACTGAATTCTTGAAAAAGAAACAAGCTGTATTCTTTGCCACTTTTTATCTTTAAAGATCATTTCATATTTATACTGTCAAAGTAAACCTTCCTTGAGGTAATGGCAGCTGGAATCATTGAAAATATTTCTGCAAAAGGTGAACTGTCAAACTGATACTATGCTTTGGAGTCTCATTCTCTCTTTAAAGCCTGCCTGCCTTCCCCTCTTTCTGGCTCATCTTCTTTTGAAAGTTTCATCTCAAATGTGAATCTCTTACAGTCTAGGAATTGTTATAAATGAAAGATTTTGCTTTTTTTTTTCTTTTAATTACTGGAACTTCAGAATCAAATTTTGGTGTCCCTTTAAGCAGTGGAGTGCTCTGAACTTACAGTAGTATACCTGAGAGCAGAATTTGGTCCTTTGTGACTGCATCTCTTAGGTATGCATTAACTTACATGTGTTCAGTTGCCACACCTGCCTTTGAAATATGATGCAAGACACAAATGTCCAGCTGTAAGCAAATCTTTACTTTTGTAGTGAACTTGCTGCATTTGTTTTTTAAATTCAATATAGTAAGATACTGAGGAATCCAGATGGAGTAGTTTGACTATTCCACAAGGATTTACAGCATCAGTACATTCTACAATTAGTTCTAAAGCCAAAGTCCACATTACTTACTTTCTGGCAGATATTTTGAAGTCTAAATTATGAACCAAGTCTTACTTGCCATACTCATGTGAGTAGTCCTATTGGCTTCAGTGCAAATATTTACATAACTAATATTAGCAAAATTTGGCCCTAAATGAGGTTTTGACATACACCTTTTAATTTTTCTTTTCCCTCTAGTGTTCAATGAACTGTGTGAGTTTGAGTGGTCCATTTATTTTCACAGCCTGCCGGGGCTTATGTTTCTTTGAATATTTAAGAGAAACCTCTAGTTTACATAGGTGAATTTTAATAGATTTATTTGCCATATTGTTGTTTAAAGCTACAACTTCTATATGACACTAATTATTTACAGAGGTATATTAAGTTTGCATGAAGATGTGTAGTTGAAAAAATCACCAAGAGCCCACTATCTTTTTTTTTCTTAACAAAAGGTTTTCAAGGACTCTTAAGGATTAAAGCTGCTTTCAGGTCAGGTCCCTGCTATCCCACACAGTTCTGATGCAGACAAAGTCAGCCATAGGATAATTAAATACACATAGCTTCAGGCTAGCACAAGCGGCAACAACGTGTTTTCCTTTCACTGTTCCCAGGTACTTCTAGCCAACAGGAGACATAATTGTGTACATTCATACATTTTTATAACTCTCTAACCTTTACTTGCTAGAATAAAATATCCTGCAAAGTGCATGTATAATGTGGCAATATCTAGAACAATTCACAAAGCTGAATACTCAAAAGGGGTCAACGTAATGGTCACATAATACTTTCGTCTATTGACAAAATCGCAGAAACCAAATCACTGTTACTAAGCTGGAGCTGAATATTGGCAATTCAGTCTCCAGGTGGAACCAGCCCACCTTGAGCTGAATGCTAGGGTAAACCACTAACATCTGTGTCTTTGTCCAAATATTTGGCCTTGACTACACTACCGGGGTAAGTTGACCTAAGTTGCGCTACTCCAGCTATGTGAACAAATAGTTACTCACGTAGCTGGAGTCGATGTAGCTTAGGTCAACTTACTGCAGTGTCTACAGGAGACACTCTCCCATCAACTTGCCTTACTCTTCTTGCTCCGGTGGAGTACTGGAGAGTGTTCTGTGGTCAACTTAGAAGGTCTTCACTAGACTCACTAAATTAACCTCCTCTGCATCGATCGCAGCAGCGTCTATCCCTGATAAATGTAGACATGACCTTTGTGTCTAGATTAGGGTTTATACATTCCTGAGTCCGATGGTAAACCACAAAACTTTTGTGTCCTGGCAGAACGTCTAGACTAGCATTTATAATTATTAGTTTACTTGAGTTAATTGATAGTGCATTCTTAAGTTAATTGCCAATCTAGAGTAAACAAACCTTAAGGGGTTAAGTGCTGTTTCAACTCATGTTGTCATAGGCCTGGGGTACATGCAACACTTGCACTGGTTTTACTAAATTCATTTTTCACATCTGTTTAGTTACCTAGTGCAAACCTTGTGAAGGGAAACTGAAATCAGTTTAAAACTCACCTCAATGTAGCTTAGTTCCACAAATTTATGAAATTCCCAAACGGTGTGCCCTCTGTAAATAGTTGTACTAGTATGTGTGTTTTTATTCCCATTGTAAAAGTTAGTCATAATGTACCATTTGTCGTCCCACCCACTCCCCCCAAGTCAACAGCTATCTTAGAAACAGTGTGGTAGGCAAGTTTCAATGGACATTTTGTGTGTGTGGTTTTATATATAATTTTGTTTTCTTCATTTCTAACAAAACTAGAACTCCTTTTTTTTTTTTTCTTTCTCCTGGTGGTGGTTATGGTATTTCTTTATCTGGGATAATGGGAAGGGGGGAATTAATGTAACCCCTCCAGCAGTCCCTAGAGAGCTTACAAAATTCACATTACAAATGAAATTCAATTTGAACAGCTGGTGTAGACCATATTAAAAAAATTAGGGGGAAAATACTTTCTTGGTTTTCAATTTTCTCCCCACAAGTAAAAAGATCACATTTTGTTCCGCTCTAATTAGTATGAGTACCAGTGCATGACTTCCAAAGCAGGCAGATGCTTTGAATGAAGTGTAATGTAGATTTTCATTAATCTTTTCTGGCACAAGGCTTTTTTTCTCTTATGTCTATGCAGGAAGTAATGACTAGAAAAGATGAGAAATCACATGCAGTTCTATCCAACTTACACTGGCTTTTGTAAAGGGGAAGACAGGGTCAAGATAAAAGTTACTGGAATATGGATATGGGGCATCTGTTTTCTGATTTTTCCATTTTAATGAGACAATTCCCTTTTTAAATCTTAATTTAAAAAATTCAAATTAAGAGGACTGACTTCTAAGGAAATTAAATATCCATGCACTGGAGTGAAAGTAAATCTAAGTTTGGTACTGTGGCTGATACTACAGAAAGCCATGATATTCCCGTCCATACCCAATAGAGAATTTAAAAACTGGACTTCCTGAAGATGTATTGATTTCCTTTAAGTAAATAAAGGCAGATTTCCCATTCTGCTAATGCCGCTGATGAAAGCCCCACCAATAACCAGGGGCAGTCAGAAGACTGTATGCAGTAAAAGCTGAATTATTTCTGCCTCCATTTCAATGGTTTCCCCTTTTGAGCTGATTCTTTTACAGAAAGCCAGAAGAAAACATGCTTAATGATTGGTAGGGCTGTGCAAACTTCATCTTGGTGCATATTATGATAGAGGTAAGAGTAGATTGTCAAACTGATTCTATAGGAAGAATCAAATTCCATTTTTAATTAGGATTTGTGGGCCTGGGTAAGAATTTAGGATGAGTTACACTTCTCCAACTACACCAGCACTTTTGCTGATGCCAATGGGAGACTGGCACAAAGATCAAGGGTAGGATATAGCCTATAAGACCATGTCTACACTGCAATCAGAAGTAAGACTAGAGCATGTGTAGACATAGCCAAGCTAGCTTTGATCTCAGTAGCTTGAATAACAATTGCAGTGAAGCTGTGTCCACACCCAATCTTCTGTTTGTCATCTTCTTCCTGCCTGTGTGCACAGAAACTGGAACCAAAATAACTTAATTGGCTGTCTTTCGTGGCTTTTGTTATATCAGTGCAAGTCTGTGTGTGGAGACATGCTTTTGTTGATTTTAAGTTATCTCAAATAAAGCATTCTTATTCCAAAGCAAGAGTATCCAAATGCAGGTTTGCGCCTGAACAATCAAAGGTGAGAATTACAACTGCTTTTGTTGTTGTGTTTCCATATAGGCAGTCTGTTCTTTCTCCACTTAACTTTTCGAACCCTACAGTGACTCCTAATCCCTCTACTCCAGTGGTCCCCAACCTTTTCCGGGTGGCGGGCACCGGACAACGAGCCACCGAGAACCGTGGCCGGCGGACAAGCATCTGCCGAAATGCTGCCAAGAAGTGGCAATGTCCAGAGGCATTGCAGCCGAAAATCAGCAGCATTTCAGCAGCAGCGCTGCTTGATGACACTGCTTTTCGGCAGCAGTTCAGCAGATGCTTGTCCGCTGGCCAGTACGCAGGTGCACATAGATGCCCCACTGGGCGCCATTGCACCCACGGCAGGGCCGGCTCCGGGCACCAGCATTCCAAGTTGGTGCTTGGGGCGGCAATCTGCAAGGGTGGCAGTCCCTGTTGTTTTGCCCCCAAGCAGCGCACCGAATTGCCGCTGCGGACGGCGGGGGCAGTCCCTGTGCCCTTAGAGCGACAGACGCCTTTCCGCGGCGGCTTCAGCTAAACACAGAATCTGCCGACGAATTGCCGCTGCTATGGAAATGTGCCTGCCGCCCTAAGGGCACATGGACTGTCCCCGCCGCCCACAGCGGCAATTCGGTACGCTGCATGGGGCGGCGAAAACTGTGCCCTGACCTGTGGGCACCATGTGGGTGACCACTGCCTACTCCCTCCCCACCAAATTCTCAGGCTTCATTCCTAATTCCTTTCCCTAGGGGCTAGAAAAAAGCACTGAGATAGTTAATGCTGACAGATTTGAAGTGTCACATTAGGCTTTCGGCTTAATATCCAGTGAGACTGAAGGGGGATGGGTAAATTCACACATCCCAGAGCCAATGAACGAGGCTGTCTGCAAATTCAGGCAGACAGTACTATTGATGTTGTTAGCTTACTTTTTCTCAAGAAGATCTAGAAATTGACTTTAATTAAAAAGAAAAAAAAGTTGAGTGTGCAGATCAGAATAAGACAGGCAGGCTGCTTAAGTCCACTATCTAGGTTGGATCCAGCCTGCAGACTGATTATTTGATACTTCTGTAGAAGAGGTTCTGAACATTTTAAATAAAACTTCTTCCTTAAACAAAAAATTCTTATTTATTACACAAATGGATTTCTGTTAACAGGTCAAGTGAAATGATTACAGGAATATAAACTGTGTGTGTAATGCTGCATGTAGGGGAAAGGACAAATCAAAGAGCACCTGGAAAATGTGTTTGAAGTAATACTCAACAGCACTCTCAGTCTACAGAAATAGGTTTTTCAAATTGTGCAGGAACAAGAGTTACATTTTATGTTTCATCATTTTAGAAATAGAAATGGACCAACACTCAACAATGTTGCCAAAGCAGACTTCTGGAAAAGAGCCAAAAATATTAAGCTCCAGGGACCCTGCCCATAGGACCGATAACCGTAGCAAGAGGGGCCCTGCCCATAGGACCCCGATCCCTAGCTCCAGGGGCCCTACCCATAGGAACCCTAACCCTAGCTGCAGAAGTATTAAACTATCTGAAGGCCACACACATTAAGATAAAATGTCTTTCTGAAATGAGTGTGTTTTAAATGGTGGAAATGTTACAGGGAGCTAAAATGAAAGGTGAGTGTATTTAGCATTTGGCACCAGGAAGGAAATAATACACCATTTATGGGTTCTCTGAACTGCTCTGGGATCCGGGAAGAGTAGTTGTGCAACCTGGGTAAATGTTGGTCTCTGAGCAGTAGCAGAGAAACCCAGTAATTGTTTTATTTCATCTCTTTCACTTTGCAGAGTATGGGACTAATCCTAAAGTATTAATGAGGGGGTTTCCTTTGAATCCTTTAATCAGAGTGTAGTTTGCTCCTCAAAGGAGATACTGGGATTTCACTTCTCTAACCTGCAATTCCCCAGGGAACCAAAAAAGGCAAGGTGTGGGAACCACAAGAGACACCCATACATGTGCTCCTTGACTTCCCTCTAATCCTCAGCTCCACTGGCTTCAGGAAAGCGTACATGCAGAGATGCCCAACCAGCCTGACCTCTCCCTAATTCATCAGATTCATGGTGCCAGAGCCTCCTGGAAGGGATCTTACAACATTTGGGAGAAGGATGGAGAATGGCAGCTGACTAATATTTTAAGGCTGGCACAATCAGCAAAAAATAAAAAGACCTTGTGCCCGTGAAAATCCACCTGCTTACCCCAACTGTACAGGCTCCAATTTTATACGTAAATTGGCTTCTCATGCATTCTCATTGCTGGTGCTTTTGGTGAGAAGGAAAAAAGAGCATAATCCTGATTTGAGTTTTTATATAATAATGAGGCTCTGTGCTTAGCACTTCGTTTCCTTACAACTGGTATGAGAACAATTGTGTATTTAACTGCTCCAAGTTAAGTGTATAATATATTTTCTTTATTCCCAGTTCCAATAAAAGTAACTAAGGAGTTGATTCCCACAAGGTTCTGAGTGCCCTTCATTCCCGTTGAAGTCGAAGCTAAACAAATCTGGTCCCGTTTCAGCAAACCACTAAAGCATTCAGTGGTTAACTTTAACCACTGGTATTTTTTGATCAGCTCTAGTTCTGAGGCCTGTATAAGGCATCCAAATAGTATCAAATCTCAGCAAGCTGATCTCTCAAGATTGTGGCCCCAGATATTGAAATTGACTCAAATCAGTGACACACATGACATTTCTGATGTCTTGAACACCTACAAACTCTACCCAGAAAATAAGTTGTGTGGTTCTGGATCTCATGCATACCTCCAAAAGCAAACAGGTGGTTTAAATGAGGGTGACTCTGAACCCTCTGAATTTGGGAAAAGTAGATGTTTACAATATTTAGGTTCTATTTCAGGCCCAGGTATACTTTTATTTATCTAGCTTGCCATAGTATTATAAGTAATCATTCTAGTTTTTTCCTTTACATTAATCCATTGGTGTCAGACCCCCTTAATCTGCCAAACCTGAAACTTGGGAAATGAGGTGGTACAAACACACACAATTAGGGACATAAAAGCCAATGCAAGAATCCAAAAATGATGCAGGATTCACAGATAATGTGTACTATATAACTGTTTGTTTCCTGAATCAGCATTCTTGTTAATTATTTACTACGGTAACTTTCCTGTTAACCAGTATCATGGTAATGCAGCACAAAGACAGAGTTGGGTCTCAAATGAGGGACAGCTGAGAGGTCTGCTTTCCATAACAAGGTCAGGGTTCTCTTTCACAATGGAGAATATGGCTGTGTTCATGGGCCCTTTTTACAAGAATGTCCTTTGCTACTGAATTGGTTGCATGAACTTAAAGCCAGTACTGTTTGAGGCAGATAAGATTAACACTAGTATCTCTGTGGACACAAGATCATCTCATGATCTCTTCACCCTACATTTCAGATGCAGTCTTTATTTTTCCTGACGTTTGCCATTTACAGTTTATAAACATAATCATGTGATTTTATAAGGATGGTAACTTAATTTATCTCAGTCTCTTGTAATTTGAGATTGATTTCCTGTGGAAGAGCATTAGGTTTGTATTAAGTGTCACTGCCCATACTTCGAACTGTACCCTGATTCTCTGACCAAATATATGTAAATAAATAAAGACCAGAAGTAAAGGGATCATAAGAAAATCCTCATCCTCATCAAAATTCAGAAATAGAATCCTGCTTTTAGAGATGGAGAAGAGTTTGTTACACTGTTGGTCCATCCCCTGGCTAAAAGAGGATGTATCAAATGTTAAACACAGATACTATCTCGGATATTAAATTCTCACACTTGAGTGAGAAAGGTTAATTCAAGTTCCCCAGAGTCTTAAAATTAAATGTGGCAAAATTGGCTGGTAATAGATAAGACGAGAAACCATTCAGTGGAGCACAAGAGTGCGGTTCAATGCAGATAAAGCTAATAACGCATATCAGGCTGTTCTCTTGCCTCTCTTCCCTTTTTATTTAAATTTTTATAGACAAGAATTATTTGTATCATCAACTTGCAAACTTTCTCCATCTCCATTATAGCTGTAAACAAAAATTCAGGTAAAGAGAAGTGCAGGGAATGATTTATTTGGAAGGGAAGAAAATCACCTTCAAGCCTCTCCAAAATGCTTCACCAATAGAGCTCTATGATCATTTACACCATCTGAGGCTCTACACCCCTCTCTGTTTCTTGGGACTTAAAGGGAAGGAGCATATATTGGATTTGGTCCCTCCTTTCTCTGATGCTCTGAGACGTATAAAGAAGGCTCTCTTCCCTGCAACCCTCCAGTCTTTCCTTTACCTTTTCCTTGGAAATATTGGGAATATCAAGGATCATCTTCCCTGTTTTTCCTTCTGAGGTTGCCAGTGAAGAACACAGGAGCTGCAGTGGAATCTTTCTTAGCCCTCTGTTGAAAGGATGAATGAGAGTGAATCTTTGAGAACAGCTTTTCTCCTAAATCTTTCTCAAGGGTTTGATCCCAACAGGTGTTAATGAAAATAGACCAAAGCCCAGAGTTTTAAGCAGCCTTATTTAAAAATCTGTTCCCTTCTTGCTTTGCTCTTGTTTCTTATGGCGATGGACCACCCAGAGACACCGACTTTCTAATATACTGGGGGGTGCTTGACCCCCACACTGTGCCACAGGCCCTGCCTTCACTCCACCCCTTCCCCCAAGGCCCAATCTCCACCTTCCTCTTCCTGCCCTGCCCTCACCCAGCCTCTTCCCACCCTATTTTGCCCCCACCCCCAAACATGTCCTGCCATCACTTCTCCCCCCCTCCCCCAAAGTGCCTCCTGTAAGCTGCTGAACAGCTGATCACGAGCATGCGACAGGCACTGAGAGAGAGGGGGAGGCACTGATTGGCAGGGCTGCTGGTGAGCAGGAAGCACTGGGGGGAAGGTGCTGATTGGTGGGACTGCCGGTTGGTGCTGAGTACCCACCATTGGCTGGAGCATCCACAAAGTCAGTGCCTATGGGTGCAGTCAGGCTCGTTTTCCCATTGATCACAGAATTTGTGGGATGAGGGAGTAGCTTTAAGTTAGCTTTGTTCTATCTGGATTCTTTGAGAGTCAGCTGGCCCCTGTTGTGAGTCAGAGCAGCCCTAGGATTGCTCTAATTTATGCATGCAAAGGGAATAAGAAAATAGGGAGAGGTCATGCCCACCTCCAATGGTCTCTCCCGCCAAAGGGTCTGAGAGCAGGCAGGTGCCAAGCTTTTCTGGCAGCTCTTGTGCATTTATCTATTAATATTGTCAGTGGCTGGTACACAGCAATACACAAATAGGGCTGACCATTTAAAAGGCAGTCTGTAAAGGGAGAAAGGTGCAGGTCTGTGGTCTCTTCAACTACTTCATGATTTAAAAACAGGCCCCTAAAGTCCGTGGGATTTTTAAAAAGGGTTTGTTTCCTGAGGATTTTTTTAACTTTTGGAAATAATAGGACTATTAAGTGGAAATTTACCACTTTAGTTATAGTGGTATAATTATATGGGTAAAGTCACGCTGGTAAACTTCCATGTGAAGACAAGACTTCAGCCGTCTTGTCCCTCTATTTGCTGGAGGTCTTGTGGAAGGACTAGATAAACAGAATAAACATTTTCTCAGGCTTTCATTAAAAGCTGAGGTATGTGTGTGAATCATTAACAATGAGATTTTTTTCCCTGCCCACATTCCATAATACTTCTGAGTTGAATAGGGATAAATAAAGACAAACAACGTTTTAAGCAGTCTGAGTATGCACTGGAGAGTTGACTTGTGTGATATGCACTGGAGTTACTTTCTCTTATGATAGCCTAGCCTGAGTGAGAGCAGCCACATAGCAAAATCACATTTGTTGCTGCGTCCATGTGTGGTGGCAAGATTTCTGGGGACACATCCCATGGCTCTTAGTGCTGCAGTAAGCTGTGCTGTGCTGTGTATTATTTTGCGGTGGATTGTAGGAAAATTGTCTCTCTTTCTGGGCAGAAGCGGTGTTGACCCGTAAACTCTAATTTAAAATCAAATTAAAATTAGCTAGTTCCAAATGTTGGCAGATAGGTACTATATCTTTAAAAAGATGAACAAAGGAAAGACAACACTTGGGCATGTTTCTTTTTGAGGAAAAGAAGACTGAGGAGGGACCTGAAACAATCTTCAAACGTGCTAAGGGTTGTTTTAAAGAGGACGATGATCAATTTTTTTTCTGGCCAGTGAACGTAGGACAAGAAGTAACCAGCTTAATCTGTATCAATGACAATTTACGTTAGAGACTAGAAAAATCTTTCTCTATAAGGAGAGTAGGCTTCAGTAATGGGGATTCCATAACCTCTCTTGGGAGGTTTCTAAGAACAAGTTAGACAAACACCAGTCAGGTGCATTGGTCCTGCCTTGGCGCAGGGGATGGGCTAGTGACTTCTTGAGATCCCTCTTAGGCCTACATTTCTATGTTTGATGTAACCCATGCAACTCTCATTTTGGAAAGCAAAGGCTGATATAGGAAACGAGACAGATGGTAGTGGGCATTTTGGTAATGAATTGTCACAATGAGAAAACAGTGGGGTGCTTTTGGTTAGGAGAGTATGCAAGCTGCATGCAGAGATGGAGGGATGGAGACCACTAGGAAATATTGGGGGGAGGTATTGAGCAGCACTCGAGTGGTTCTAGTTCACACCCACACTACAGAGTGATTGTGTGAGCGGCTGACAAGCTATACTCGAGTTTTAGTCTGTATCACCTCTTTGGTCAGACAGCTTAAATGATCGTTTTTTTGTTGTGAACAGGACTCTTAAGTTATAACTAGTGTTAACTTTGCAGTGAAGACAAACCCTGTGATTGTAAATCTCCTCTCCTCTCAATTGCTTAGGTATCTTCATGTCCGTGGTACTTAAGATGTCCTAGTGCTACTAGTTCTCCTGTGGCTTAGATCGTCTTCCAGGTAAAACAGGATAGGCAGGACCTCAATTTCTAATGTAAGATTAAGGTATGTGGGGTGAGGGTTCTGCTTTAAACAGCCACACACTCTCAAAACCTTCATACTTTCTTTACACCTCACGAGGAAAAGTGATGGGGAACAGCCCCACATTTTTTCCTTTGCGGCTTATGAGTAATATTTTGTGTACATGCACATGTTGTTGCAAGTCACAATGTAGTATCTTTGTCAGTAACCTAGTCCCAGATTTGGACCTTAGCGTCCAAAATATGGGGGTTAGCATGAAAACCTCCAAGCTTAGTTACCAGCTTGGACCTGGTACTGCTGCCACCACCCAAAAAATTAGTGTTTTGGGGCACTCTGGTCCCCCCAAAAACCTTTCCTGGGGACCCCAAGACCCAAATCCCTTGAGTCTCACAACAAAGGGAAATAAACCTTTTCCCTTGCCCTCCCCCAGGTGTTCCTGGAGAGATACACAGAAGCAACCTCCGTGAATTTAAACAGAGGGATTCCACCCTCCCCGTTCCCAGCCTGGAGAACAGAAATACCGAGAGTCAATCTCTCTTCCCCCCTCACCCAGAGTGAATGCAAAGTCAGGCTAGTACATCTAACACACACAGGTTTTTCCCTGACTTCTTCCTCCCACCAATTCCCTGGTGAGCTGCAGACCCAATTCCCTGGAGTTCCTCACTAAAGAAAAACTCCAACAGGTCTTAAAAGAAAGCTTTATATAAAAAAAGAAAGAAAAATACATACAAATGGTCTCTCTGTATTAAGGTGACAAATACAGGGTCAATTACTTAAAAGAAATATGAATAAACAGCCTTATTCAAAAGAATACAATTTAAAGCACTCCAGCAACTATAGACAGGTAAATACAAAACAAAAAACCAACTTTGTACTCACAACTTGGAAACAGAAGATTAGAAAGCAGGAAATAGAAAAATCCTTCTCTAGCTGAGAGAGATTTAGGCAGAAGACAAAGAACTCAGACACAAACTTCCCTCCACCCAGAGCTGAAAAAAATCCTGTTTTCTGATTGGTCCTCTGGTCAGGTGCTTCAGGTTACTTTTTTTTCAGGTGAAAGAGACATTAACCCTTAGCTATCTGTTTATGACACGCCCCCCAAATTGCAGACAGTGGGGAAGCTCACTGGCGGCGATTTCCTTCTAGAACTTTAAAATAAACAGATTACTACAACACATGCACCTTTACATATACTACTAAGTATATAACTAACAGACTTCTACATTTTAAGAACACTTTTTAACTACTAGATTCTGGGAAACTCTCACGGGAGAGTGCATCAGCTACTTTGTTAGAAGCTCCTGTGATGTGCTGAATTTTAAAATCAAAATTTTGGAGAGCTAAACTCCAATGAAGAAGTTTCTTGTTGTTCCCCTTGGCAGTATGAAGCCACTTTAGTGCAGCATGGTCAGTTTGTAGTTGGAACTGCCGTCCCCAGACATATGGGCGTAGCTTTTCCAGGGCGTACACAATGGCATAGCATTCCTTTTCGCTGACTGACCAGTGACTTTTCCTCTCAGACAGTTTCTTGCTGAGAAACATGACAGGATGGAAGTTGTGATCTGTTGCTTCCTGCATGAGCACTGCTCCTATACCACGCTCAGATGCATCCGTGGTTACTAGGAATGGCCTGTCAAAGTCCGGGGCCCTGAGCACAGGGTCAGACATGAGCATTGCCTTAAGTTGGGTAAAGGCCTTTTGACACTCATCAGTCCAGTTAACTGCATTTGGCTGGGTCTTTTTGGTCAGGTTGGTCAGTGGGGCAGCGATTTGGCTGTAGTGTGGTACAAATTGCCTGTAGTACCCGGCCAAGCCTAAGAAGGATTGGACCTGTTTCTTTGACCTTGGGACAGGCCACTTTTGGATAGCATCCACCTTGGCCTGTAGGGGGTTTATGGTTCCTCGACCCACCTGGTGCCCAAGGTAAGTCACTCTGTTTTGGCCTATTTGACACTTTTTGGCCTTAACAGTTAGTCCGGCCTGCCTGATGCGCTCAAAGACCTTTTCCAGGTGTAGTAGGTGTTCGGGCCAGGAGTCTGAAAAAATGGCGACATCATCGAGGTAGGCAACTGCAAATTTTCCCAGTCCTGCTAGTAGACCATCTACCAGCCTCTGGAAGGTGGCGGGTGCATTTCGAAGGCCGAAAGGAAGGACATTGAATTCATACACCCCCGCATGGGTGACGAATGCTGACCTCTCCTTGGCAGGTTCATCTAGCGGTACTTGCCAGTACCCCTTGGTTAAGTCTATTGTAGAGATGAATTGAGCACGTCCCAACTTCTCCAATAGCTCATCGGTGCGTGGCATTGGATAGTTGTCTGGACGAGTTACCGCATTTAGCTTACGGTAGTCCACGCAAAAGCGTATTTCCCCATCTGGTTTGGGTACCAGAACCACGGGAGATGCCCATGCACTGGTAGATGAGCGGATTATACCCATCTGTAGCATGTTCTGGATCTCCCGTTCTATAGCAGCTTGGGCATGAGGAGACACCCGGTAGGGTGGGGTTCTAATAGGGTGAGCATTACCTGTGTTAATGGAGTGGTACGCCTGTTCAGTCCGTCCTGGGGTGGCTGAGAACAATGGGGCGAGGCTAGTGCACAGCTCCTTGATTTGTCGCCGCTGCAGACGTTCCAGGGTGGTTGAGAGGTTCACCTCTTCCACGCCACCATCTTTTTTCCCATCGTAGTAGACACCGTCAGGCCACTCAGCATCATCTCCCTGGACTGTGAACTGACAAACCTGTAAGTCTCTGGAATAGAAAGGCTTGAGAGAATTAACATGGTAAACTTTGGGCTTTAGTGAGGAATTGGGAAATGCTATGAGGTAGTTCACAGTTCCCAGGCGCTCTTGGTCCGTGAATGGCCCTTCCCATGATGCTTCCATCTTATGGGCCTGTTGCGCCTTTAAGACCATAACATGGTCTCCTACCTTGAAGGAACGTTTTCTGGTATGTTTGTCATACCAGGCCTTTTGCTCTTCCTGAGCATCCTTTAGGTTTTCTCTAGCAAAGGCTAAAGAGTGTCAGAGGGTGCTTTGTAGGTTGCTTACAAAGTCCAGAATGTTAGTTTCTGGAGAAGGCGTAAACCCCTCCCATTTCTGCTTCACCAACTGTAATGGCCCCTTAACTTCGTGACCATACACAAGTTCAAACGGTGAAAACCCTAAACTGGGATGTGGTACAGCCCTGTAGGCAAACAGCAACTGCTGCAACACTAGGTCCCAATTATTGGAGTATTCGTTGACGAATTTACGTATCATGGCCCCCAAAGTTTCATTAAACCTTTCCACCAGGCCATTGGTTTGATGATGGTACGGGGTGGCAACCAAGTGATTCACCCCATGAGTTTCCCACAGTTTTTCCATGGTCCCTGCCAGGAAATTAGATCCTGAATCTGTAAGGATGTCGGAGGGCCAACCTACCCTGGCAAAGATGTCTGTTAGGGCCAGGCACACAGTGTTAGCCCTGGTGTTGCCTAGAGCTACTGCTTCCGGCCATCAGGTAGCAAAGTCCACTAAAGTCAGTACGTACTGCTTTCCTCTGGGTGTCTTTTTTGGAAAAGGACCCAGAATATTCACAGCTAGTCGCTGAAATGGGACCTCAATTATGGGGAGTGGCTGGAGAGGGGCCTTGACCTGGTCTTGGGGTTTTCCCACTCTTTGGCATACCTCACAAGACCGGACATACTTGGCAACGTCCTTGCCCATCCCCTCCCAGTGGAAGGATTTCCCCAACCGGTCCTTGGTTCGGTTCACCCCAGCATGGCCACTGGGATGATCATGGGCTAAGCTTAAGAGCTTCCCCCGGTACTTAGTTGGAACCACCAACTGTTTTTGTGGCTGCCATTCTCCCCGGTGTCCACCAGAAAGAATCTCCTTGTATAAAAGTCCTTGGTCTATAACAAACCGGGATCAATTAGAAGAGCTGAGAGGCGGTGGGGTGCTCCGTGCCGCCACCCAAGCTTTCTGAAGGTTGTCATCTGCTTCCTGCTCAGTCTGGAACTGTTCCCTTGAGGCTGGGGTCACCAGTTCTTCCTCAGACTGTGGACTTGGGCTTGGTCCCTCTGGAAGCGATGTAGGTGATGGGGTTGTTTCCGTTGCTGGTGAACCGCTCTCCGCTGGTGCACCTGAGGGTATTTCAGGCTCTGGCTGAGCCTTTTGGGTATGGCTGCCTCTTGCTTCTGCCAGTTTTGGCTCGCTGGCGCCCTCTGGCGTTGAGTTTGAAGATGTGGTTGCAATTGCTGGTGCTGGTTGCTGTTCCAGTTCCGGGCCTGGGACTGGAGGTGCTGTGGCTGTTTCAGTGGTTGGCATGGAATCCGGGTCCACTACCTCTGTCTGGGTCTCTGGTAACACAGACGGGGCGTCTGTGGACGGCTCAGGAACAGGAATGGGTCTGGAAGCTTGCCTGGTTTGGCTACGTGTAACCATTCCCACTCGCTTGGCCCGCTTCACCTGGTTGGCCAAGTCTTCCCCCAGTAGCATGGGGATAGGATAATTGTCATAGACTGCAAAAGTCCACATTCCTGACCAGCCTTTGTACTGGACAGGCAGTTCAGCTGTAGGCAGGTCTACAGCTTGTGACATGAAGGGGTAAATTGTCACTTTGGCCTTTGGGTTGATGAATTTGGGGTCTACGAAGGATTGGTGGATAGCTGACACTTGTGCCCCTGTCTATCTCCACGCAGAAACCTTCTTTCCGCCCACTCTCAAATTTTCCCTTCGCTCCAAGGGTATTTGAGAGGCATCCGGGCCTGGGGATCTTTGGTGTGATGGTGGTGTAATGAATTGCACTCGCATGGTGTTCTTGGGACAGTTGGCCTTGATATGTCCCAGTTCATTACACTTAAAGCATCTTCTATCTGATGGATCACTGGGCTGAGGTGAGTTACTGGAGACTGGTGAGGTGGAAGAATACTGTGTCTGTGGCTTTACTTGGGTTGTAGGTGGGGTTTTTGGCTGCCCTCGGTTGTAGGGTTTATGGTCGGTGTGCCCTCTGGGGTATTCGTTCCCCTTGACAGTAGCTTTCTTGCTTTCTGCCACTTCCATCCATCTGGCTCCAATCTCCCCCGCCTCAGCGAGATTTTTGGGTTTTCCATCTTGTATGTACTGTGTTATGTCCTCAGGAACACCATCCAAGACCTGCTCCATTTGTTTGAGGAGGTGCAGTTCTTCCAAGGTTTTAACATTGTGTCCTGATATCCAGGCCTCATAATTTTTCCCAACGTAGTAGGCATGTTTGGGAAATGACACATCTGGTTTCCACTTTTGGGTTCTGAAACACCGACGGGCATGAGCCGGGGTTATCCCCATTCTGTATCTGGCCTTGGTTTGAAAAAGTTTATAGTCGTTCATGTTCTCCTTAGCCATTTCAGCTGCCACCTCTGCTAAAGGTCCACTGAGCTGTGGCCTCAATTCTACCATGTACTGGTCTTCAGGGATGCGGTACCCAAGACAGGCTCTTTCAAAATTTTCCAAGAAGGCCTCTGTGTCATCACCTGCCTTGTAGGTGGGAAATTTCCTGTGCTGTGGAACAATCATTGGCACAGGGTTGTTAGGGTTGGCTGTGTTTTGCTTAGCATTTTCTAATTCCATGGCCTGTCAGTGGGCTTCCCTCTGGAGTTCCAGCTGTTTTTGGTGGTCTGCATCTTTGGCTGCTTGCTCTCTTTTGTAGGCTGCCTCTCTTTCTCTTTCTCTCAGCTCCATCTCTTGTAGTCTTTTTTCCAGTTCTCGCCTGTGTTCAGCTTCTTTGATTTGTTCTTCGGCCTCCATTTTTGTCTTGGTAGGCATGGTTCCTGTTTTCTTGTGTTGGGGTGCCCTCCAGGGTTTATTTTCTGAACTGCAGGCTCTGTTGCCTCCTGGGGTCTGCCTAGCAACAGTGCCTTTTTCCCTTTCTTCCTAGCTAATTTTTTTCAATGTAAAGTAAACCAGAAAAACCACTTTATTTGCATGTATATAGTGCTGGTAATGACTCTCAATGGGAGTGCTATTGTCTCACACAAGACCTGTTTGTCACAGCTTAATGGTTCCTTGCTTAATATGCAAGCCACAACTGCCAGAGAGAGCAGAGAAAAAAAAAATTCTCTCTGGTTCCTTTTTAAAACCAAACTGTTTCTCTCTGCTAAAAAGCCCCTAGCAGAGAAAAGAAAAATATAATATTCCTACTGGCTTCTGGATTCTATCTTTCCCAACGCTGCCACTCATGTCAGTAACCTAGTCCCAGATTTGGACCTTAGCGTCCAAAATATGGGGGTTAGCAAGAAAACCTCCAAGCTTAGTTACCAGCTTGGACCTGGTACTGCTGCCACCACCCAAAAAATTAGAGTGTTTTGGGGCACTCTGGTCCCCCCAAAAACCTTCCCTGGGGACCCCAAGACCCAAATCCCTTGAGTCTCACAACAAAGGGAAATAAACCTTTTCCCTTCCCCTCCCCCAGGTGTTCCTGGAGAGATACACAGAAGCAACCTCCGTGAATCTAAACAGAGGGATTCCACCCTCCCCGTTCCCAGCCTGGAGAACAGAATTACCGGGAATCAATCTCTCTTCCCCCCTCACCCAGAGTGAATGCAAAGTCAGGCTAGTACATCTAACACACACAGGTTTTTCCCTGACTTCTTTCTCCCACCAATTCCCTGGTGAGCTGCAGACCCAATTCCCTGGAGTTCCTCACTAAAGAAAAACTCCAACAGGTCTTAAAAGAAAGCTTTATATAAAAAAAGAAAGAAAAATACATACAAATGGTCTCTCTGTATTAAGGTGACAAATACAGGGTCAATTGCTTAAAAGAAATATGAATAAACAGCCTTATTCAAAAGAATACAATTTAAAGCACTCCAGCAACTATAGACAGGTAAATACAAAACAAAAAACCAACTTTGTACTCACAACTTGGAAACAGAAGATTAGAAAGCAGGAAATAGAAAAATCCTTTTCTAGCTGAGAGAGATTTAGGCAGAAGACAAAGAACTCAGACACAAACTTCCCTCCACCCAGAGTTGAAAAAAATCCTGTTTCCTGATTGGTCCTCTGGTCAGGTGCTTCAGGTTACTTTTTTTTCAGGTGAAAGAGACATTAACCCTTAGCTATCTGTTTATGACAATCTTACATTTACATAGCATTCTTCACTCCAGACGTTCCCAAAGTGCTTTACAAATTGTACTTAAAGCGTAGTACTTCATCTAGTAATTAAATGCAGCTACCGCTGGTGTGGAATAAGCCAATTATTTAACATGTCACTTGAGTGTGACACAGTAGTTGAAGATAGCAATAACAGAAGCATACACTATACACTTGGAACTAGAGGAGGAATTTAGGTAGACAGTATGTGGTTGTCCAACTGAAATATACCAATTACATTGGGTTTAACGTCCGTGTGTTGTAAAAAGCTCTATAAATTACAACTGGACAGGAGGGAGGACCTCAGTTTTGTCTCATCTAAGAGAAATACATTGATATATAGTTAAGTTACTAATTTTCTTTCAACACTCTTGGCATAACTGAATTTTATTTGAAAAATACAGTATTTCTTCAGAATCATGTGGTGTTCTACTATTCATAGACAGAGACAGTGCAGATGTTGTAGTCTGTAACAATGCAGCTATTTTATTCTCGGAGGACAATGACTTCATTTTTGATAATGCAGTAGGAGGAAGTAGGATGCTGCAGGATAAGTCTGAAAAACAGTGGTTTGAAGCCAAATATACCAGGATTTGAAATGAAAATAGGAAAAATATTCTCTACTTAGGATTTTGTTTAGAAAATACATTCTTCTAAGTATGTTCTTACCAGTAAGATTCTAATAATACATTAGACCTACATTACACCTGTCATGCGTGGCTCTCCAAAATGCTACCTATTAGTGCCCCAGATTTACACAGAGAGAAATTTGAAGGACAAAAGTGTCAGCAATTTTCCCAAGGTCGCACAGTGTAGTCTGTCACAGAGTCAAGAGTTAGAACCATGGTCTCTTGAAAACCATTTCCCTGCTTTATCCTCTATTTTATTTCCCGAGCTCTTGCAGCTCTTATACGCTGCCCCCAGCAGTGCATAGGGGCCAGTATTGGCTGCATATTGTTTTAAACTCTCTACCACAATGGTTCTCAAACTTATTTGATCGCCCCTCTTTGTTTATGTCTGTAATAGTTTACACTTCTCTCCCCTGTCACATATATATGTATACCAATATATGCCGCAGTGGTGCTTCACTTGAATCAATTTCAGCTTCTTTGTTTTTTCACTTGTAGTTTTTTTTTCTGTTGCAAGAATGAACCAATGATCCATTGTAATAAGAGCAAAAGCAAAACTGATTATGATCCATGCTTACAGTTAAATGTGCAGACTACATTGAAGCCAACAGATTAACCTACAGATGGCAACAACTTTGTATAATACTATGCAAGCTTAACAGAAGTCCATCAAAATGCACAGCACCATCTAGAGTTCAGTGTACATTGTCATCTGAGGACCTGATATGTCTGGAGGAATCACCTTTAGTTATTCATTGCTGCAAGTAAAATATGTGCAGTAATTTTTCCCCTAAAGCTTCTCACAGCGCCCCCATACATTCCACAACCTCCCGCCCCAGTATGAGAACCTCTGCTCTACAGCACCCAGACCTCACAACTGCTGCTGAGAAGTAAATATATATGTAAATAAAGTCTATACCACCCCTATCTAAAGTCAAATGAAGTTAAGCAGAGTGGGAGCCCCCTACAGGTGGCTGACTACAAGAGAAACATCTCCTTGGAATGCAAGAAAGAAAATATCAGAGGGTAGCTGTGTTAGTCTGTATCCACAAAAACAGCAAGTAGTCCAGTGGCACCTTTAAAGACTAACAGATTTATTTAGGCATAAGCTTTCGTGGATAAAAAATATCACTTCTTCAGATGGCATTTGAAGAAGTGAGGTTTTTTTTACCCACAAAAGCTTATGTCCAAATAAATCTATTAGTCTTTAAGGTGCCACAGGGCTACTTGTTTTTTTGAAAAGAAAATAAACAGTCACATAAAGCAATTATCAATTAGATGTGTCAAATAACTGTAAAAATGGCCTTCTATTTACCTGACAGTTACTTTTATTTCAAAACTGCAAGTGTAAGATGAAGGGGGAAAAATCCACACTAGCTTCATTAAAATGTTTGTTTCGGATTATTTCTAATCCCTATGATAAAATAAGCAGCAAGATCTCTGAAAACTCCATATTAGTTTCCCCAGACAAGATGTTTTTTATGTAGGTTGTCATATGAAGAACAAAGTTTGGTTTGTTTGAGGATGGGAAGAACCATATTTACTTATGCACACTCTTGTGTATTCCATGCATGATATTTGTGTCATGCATGTATAATCATTGAACATGGTTGATGTGGACAGCTCGCTAGTTTCTTACGCCTCTGCTAGAAAACAAGCTTTGTTGCTTTGGAGGATTCCTTGAATATTATTTATTTGCTCAAACACAAGTAAAACATTTCAGAATTTTGCCCAGATAGGGATGAAAATTACTACTGTAGAATGAGATCAAGAGACAGCGAAATATAAACAAATGGCTAAACCTCCTATTGAGTTAATGGAAATGAAAGAGAATTTCTTGGCTGTAATGCAGATATGTTGACCTACCTAAGACTTTCATATTCTTGATAAGGTTTCACACCACTTGCAGCCTTTCTGGATTGAAGCCAAGGGAAAGTCATGGGAATCTTTCCATTGACTTCAATACATGTATCTATCTGGAACAACCAATTCAAGATCAAAAGGGTCCATCACACATTTTGTCAAAGTCTAAAATAGGAGATCATCTACCAGTATCAATGCAATCTCATAACTACAGAGACAGGAAAAACTTTATCACCTATGATCTAAAGAAACAAGGCTTTACTTGGAAGAAGGAAAACAAATAATGTTTTAACAGTATTTCTCCACATTTCTACAGAGAAATAAAAGCAACTTAAAAGTGGTGCAAGGCAATGGCTGGTAAAACATAGAGTCAGGTAAACAGTCTAAGTATATATGCTCCTTGGGAAGGAAGCTCTCAATTGGCTGTAAAACGCAGTGCACTCCTATGGCACTGTAGAAATGATAAATAATAATCACTGCCACCAGGTTCCCAATGACTTCAAAGATCTTGTGAAACAGCCCAGAATATTTCTTAGACCTGAGAAAACACTGCCAAAACTTCTTTGGTGACAATGCAGTATGACTAATGTTATTACAAACCTTGACAACTGAGGAAACTTGGAATAGCAAGTTGCTTTTCTCATAAATTTCATGCCAGTTTTTTTTCTTTTTTGGGGACCATCATGTGGAGGGAATGATAAGGAGTCTTTATATTTCAAACAAGCAAGGAAACTAAATATAGTAGAAATGCTAGGGACAATTGATAATTAATTCTTTGCACATCTTTTAGCTTCTTTCAATCCAAATTTCTTAAGAGTTTGCAAACAATAATGAACATAGCCTCACAACAGCCATATGGCTTAGGGGAATATTGTCATCTCCATTTTATATATGGGGCTGAGGCCCAGGAAGGCTAGCTGACTTGCCTGAGGTCAGCATGTCCATGTCAGAACAAAAAATAGAAACATGTTCTCTCAACTCCAATCTTGAATTTAAACCACTAAACTATGCTTCCTTTCATATGCCATGCTGAAAGTAGTAAGTGCATAATAATAGCTAGACTCATGAGATGAGGATAAGAATCAATATGTGTTGGTGCCGATCAGCTGGGTGGAAATACATACTGGTATAGAAACATCTTCAGGGATCTGGTTTCCAATAAAACCATTTTGCTGGGCTATATTAACCAAATGATAAATCTGAATTGTATAGTGGCTTAGGGAAAGATTTTTAAAGATAGTGAGGGCCCTAATTCTCAATTTCCTGTGTGCCAGAAGGGCAAATTCCTTTCATAATTCCAAATATCATGTTCAGTTCAAGCCTTTGCCTGAGAGCGAGAACCATCCTGGTTAACGGTCTAAGCCCATTTATATGTGTTTTTTATTTATTCGGTCCCCAAAGTATGAATTCTGGAAATGTCTACTAGGATAACTAATTCTGCTTGAAAAAAGAAACACCAATCACGATTGGAAGCTATTAAAAACAGCCCTATATCTAGTATAAGTTAGGACCTTGGGGCAGGAGTCAGACCCTTCAGAGAACTCAGCTTCGTGACCTAGAACCTTTTCAAGCTGGTTTCTCTGGATGCAGAGTCAGAGAATTTATTCCAGTTTAGACAATTATCTAATAATTAATAAAACCGTTGCCATTAAGGGTCCAATCTTCTCTACCCTGCCCATCCAAAATTCCTTTGATTGTCACGTAGCCTTGGGCCCCAAACAGCTAAAAATGAGCATCCAGTGAACAGTACTACATTTCTCTTGCAACAGCTAGTGCTACAATCCCTATCTATTTATCTACATTGCCCTCTTTAATTTTTTTAAATTAATTTTAAAGAGGAAAAATCACCAGGGTTTTTAAAATGAAGAATGGTTGAAATTCCCATTCAGTGCCTGTTAAAATTACATTGCAACTTGCATTTGCTGATTCCCACTGTGATTCAAAATCTGAATGTTAGATAATATATTCAGTCTTCCAACCAGAGCTGGAAGTGATGAAAACATGTCATTTTTCTGACATGTGTTCTCAACCAAGAGCTCTTTACTTGTCTCCTAGAAGTACAATAGACAGCCCGTAATAGCTCGGATCCAGAAGCAATATTTTTAGGATTGCACAATCTAACCCTACTCATGTTACTAAGCACTAATTCACAAGAATAGTCCCACTGAAAGCAAAGGAGCTACCTGTGAGTGAATCCTTACTAACATGAGGTAGAGTTGCACAATCCATCCTTTTGTGCTTTAATTTACATATATATAAATATGGCAAAAAGTAACCCCCCCTAAAGAATGTAGCACAGGGAAAATTGCTAGGAATATCTTGCTTAAATTGTGCGAGGCATATTTTATAGCTATCATTGATGCTGCTTTTAGAAACAGTGACTTTAAACTCCAACAAACCATGGTCTGACACAGCCATAAATATCTATTTCAGGTGAGGAACAAGTTTTTTCTTTTTAGATATAAAATATATTTTTGATTGCTTAAAAATTCAAATATGAATAATTGTTGCGGCTTCAGAATTTTTGCTGTTCTGTGCTGTGACAAAACCTTTAAATTGTAATTTTACATTAGTCTATAATGTGGACTAGTGTCCTTGTATATTTTAGGAGAAATGAGTGAGTTATTTAGAACAGTGGATTGACATTGTGCAATATTTTTTTCTTAATAATAGTGAATTATAAGGTTCTGTATGGAGACATTGTTTTATAAGTTGTCTGTCCCGATGCACTGTGCTCACGTTGGCTCTTGCCATCCATTATAGATGTCACTGCATTTCAGATGGATTTAGGGCTTCATCCTGCAGACACTTACTTTAAGCGTAATGCTCACTATCCCAAGTTCCCTGGACTAGATTGGGATCCAGATGCAAGATGGGAGCCTAAATGTGGAACCCTATGTCCACAGGAAGTATCACTGGCACAGGGCTCTGTGCTAGTGGATCCCAATGCCATAGTTTGTAAAGTGCTTCAGGATGGAAGATGTTATATAACTGCAAATTATTGTTGCTATTATTCTTGGAGCCTTTTTCTGACATGTGGTGTTTGGGAGTGGTGGTGGTTGTGGTTGTTGGCAGCTCATCAGTTGTATATTCTGATATTTCCCCCTTGGTTGCTGGAAAGATGTCTTCACATGCTGAGAGAAGGATTTTGATGGTTGTACAAAACTTCAGATATAGTCATGTGTTTTCTTACAATCATAATCTTGTACGCTGGGAGACACAGTAGGGAAGACATACTTCTTAGCAAAACGCACCTTCCAGCTGAGACCAAAATGAAAAATCTCAGCTGAGAAGTTTTCCCCCCTGAAAGCTGGGAGTAAATTGGAAAGGGCTCAGAAAAGAGCAACACAAATGATTCCAGGCCTGGAAAACTGCCCCACAGAGACTTAGGAAGCTCAGTCTAGTTTAGAAGATTAAGAAGTGACTTGATCATTGTCTATAAATCCCTCCACAGAGAGATGATTGTCACGGTATGTGGTATGGCTTATAGCTGAGAATGCCAGTCCCAGGCTGGACTGTCAGAAAACAGGGCAGACACCCCAAACTGGTGATTGTATCCTATAATTAGATTTCACCAAGCCAGAAACAAACGTGCACTCCTGGATTACTATAGTATAGTCTTGCCCTGGAGCCAAGGACAATCGCCTTAAGTTCTCCAGCCCAAAGGGCCAGTCACTTACCCAAGGTCAATGATTACTCTTGATCTCACCAAAGATGATGCTAAAGCCACTTTCTCTAGTAAACAAACTAAAGATTTATTAGCTGAGAGAAATAAATGAGTTATTGAGAGGTTAAAGCAGGTAAAATATATTAAAGGCGATTCTTTTTTTAAATCTAATTGATTGTAGTGATGTGGTATCTGCTAGTTTCCCATAGGTCTTTCAGGCTTGCCCAAAATGGCTTTGGGGACCTCTGTCTTGCTGTCTGGGGACATTCCAGTTGCATCCAAACAGATTAAAGATACAGGATCATTCCCTTGAATCAGTAGATCCCACTCTCAGAAGGCGTGCTGACAAGTGTCTTGCCAACTACAGAAGCAGTTTCTCCTCCCTTGGTGTTCACACGTCAACTGCTAGAAGAGGGCCTCATCCTCCCTGATTGAACTAATCTCGTTATCTCTAGACTGATTCTTGCCTGCATATTTATTTCTGCCTCTGGAAACTTCCACTACATGCATCTGGTGAAGTGGGTACTTCTGTTAGTCTATAAGGTGCCTGTAAGGGTGTGGACTCACCCCTGCAGAAGCTCCTGCTGGTCTCTGTTGTGAATTAGCTCTCCAGCCATCAGAGCACCCTCTGCAGGCCAGTGATCTGCCTTACCACTATCCCCTTGCCTCTCCCAGGACGCTGGTACCCCTTTCTCTTGGGTGCTGCCCCTCTGGCAGTAACCCCCAATCTCAGGGTCTCCCCTCCCAGGGGAACCCCCACCCCCTATCCCCACATCACCTCAGTCGTGGCTACTGCCAGTCATCATCTAGCCCTCGCACCCTGGGACAGACTGCAATCTATCAGTCAGTCATCACAGGCAACAAGGGCTTTGGACTGGCTTCCTTTACCCACCCTCAGGCTGCCCCTCTGCAACCCCAATATCTATATGGGTCTATGACCAGGCCCTACAGCCTGAGGAGTTGCTGACCTAGGGCTTCCCAGCCACCAAGGCCTTTCCCCAGCCCTGCCTCACTCTAGGTCCCCAGGTGAGTTCCCCAGCAGCCAGGTCTGTCTCGCTCTCCAGTCAGAGTGAGACTCCTGAGCTTCCAGCTGCCCTGGCCTCCTTATAAGGCCCAGTTGCTCAGTTTGTGGCATGGCCCCAGCTGCAGCGACTTCTGCCATTCAGCCGGGGTTTTGCTCCCTTCCAGAGCCCCAGCCCCCTGCAGGGCTTTCGTGCCACCGGGCTCTTTGTCACTTTTGAGACTGTGAATCCTTTGTTGCTTAATGGCCCTTGCTGTGAAGTTGTTAACCTTTTAATTTACATTTCCAAGGCTCCGATCTCCAGTGGGTAAATAATGTAAACACAATGTGATAGCCAGAAACAATCCTTCATTAGTTTTTTTTTAATGAAGTTTTACATATTAAGTGAACTTGCATTTAAACACCAATACAACCTTTTGAGCTAGGAGTGACTAGGTACAATATAAATTAAGAAGTTTTATATGAGTGGAGACAATAACATTAGCATTTCACTAGTTTTCAAACTTTTAGAGCAAATGTAATTATGTGGTAACATTCCCATTTGCTCTATTCTAATAAATACATTGGCTTGAACATGTTTGACCTTTTTAACATTTTTTTTTAAATTTGTTTCTATTAGCATATGAGTGAGTTAGCCTGCTGCCTTGGTTTGAGCTAGCAGCTGGTTCGGCAGCGTTACAAATGTTTGTGATAGTAGAGGGCTCCTTAATCTAACAAATACTGGCAGAACAATATCCAATGGCTGGAAACAAAAGTTAGATAAATTCAAACTAGAAATCAGGTGCACATACCTACGGATGTGGTGGAAGCTCCATCACTTGTATTCTTTAAATCAAGATTGGATGTCTTTCTAAAGGACTTGTCCTAGCTCAGCCAGAAAGTATGGGCCTGATGTAGATATTGTAGGGTGAAATCTACAATCTGTGTTATGCAGAAAGTCAGACTGACACAGGAGGTCACAGCTATGATCATAAATGATTTCTTTTGGCCTCAAAACCTATGAATCTCTCAGAATGGGGTGTAGGCATGTGTGTGTGAGGAGTGAAAGTAGAGTATAAGCTATTTTGCAGCCTCCTATAGAATTCACTACCCAAGTGAATTCCATAATAACTATAAATTAAATGTAACTGGCTAGTCCAAAATCCTAAGCGGGAAAGATAATCAGCTGAAAGTCATCATTAATAGCATTCAGAGGTAGTCAACCATGTAAAAACATGTATAGACCTCTGTGGACAAGAGGTGGATTGTAATGGTTATTCTTCTTCACAGTGAATCTGAACAGTGTTGAGGTTCCAAGCATCTTTAAAAGTGGTCAATGTTTGTTCAAAATAAATTGATTTTTATTCAGGAGATAAGTTCGGAAATACGATGCCCAATTCTGCATAACTTGCAGATCCAAAAAATCTTGTTCAAATCAGTTCTAAGTTTTGGATGAATATGTCATTCAGAACTCGAGATAACCACTACTAGAGGGAAATGGTGGAATTATCAATAATAATGCAAGAAAGGCAGAAGTGTTCAATTTATATTTCTGGTCTGTACTTGCGGGTGGGAAAAACAGATGATGTCACATCGTATGATGACACTCTTCAATTCCACTAGTATCTCAGAGGATGTTAAACAGCAGCTACTAACGTTAGACATATTTAAATCAGCAGGTCCTGGTAACGTGCATCAAAGAGTTTTAAAAGAAGTGGCTGAGGATCTCCCTGGACCATCAATGCTGATTTCCAAAAAGTCCTGGAATACTGAAGAACTTCCAGAAGACTGGGAGAAAGGTATTGTTGTTCTTATATCTAACAAGGGTAAATGATCCAGTAAATTAATACCGCAGTCAATATAACGTCAATTCCCGGCCAAATAATGGAGCGGACTTTTATGGGACTTTTAAAATAAAGAATGGTAATATAATTAATGACAATCAACTTCGATTTATGGAAAATTGATACTGTCAAACTTCATTTTTTTAATGAAATTACAAATTAGGTTGATAAAGATGACTAGTGTTGTCAGACTTCTGTAAGGCATTTGACTTGGTAACACCAGATGTTTTGATTAAAAAAACTAGAATAATACAAAACTTGCATGGCATACATTAAATGAATTAAAAGCTGGTTAACTGATAGGTCTCAAAAACTTCTGGGATAATGTGTCCAGTTCTGGTGCTTGCAATTCAAGAATAATGTTGATAAATTGGAGAGGGTTTAGAGAAGAACCATAAGAATGATTGAAGGATTAGAAAACATGCCTTATAGTGGCAGGCTCAAGGGAGTCTATATAGCTTAACAAAGAGAAGGTAAAGGAGTGACTTGATTAGTACTTAAATAGGGAACAAATATTGGATAATGAGCTCTTCAGACTAGCAGAGAAATGTATAATATAATCCAATAGGTGAAAGTTGAAGCTAGATGAATTCAGACTGGAAATAAGGTGCACTTTTTTTTTTCCAGTGAGGGTAACAAGGGTCGTGGTGTATTCTCCATCACTGACAGTTTTTAAATCAATATCAGATGTTTTTTCTAAAAGATACGCTCTAGGAATTCTTTTGAGGAAGTTCTGTGGCCTGTGTTATACAGGAGGTCAGGCTAGATGATCACAATAATTTCTTCTGGCCTTGGACTCTATGAATCTATAATATCATTGGAGCATTTTACACTTTTCAGCTGCAGAAAATGTCACTACATTCAAATGCATTGTACCTTGAGAAAAATGCTGATAAATTATTACTATAGTGAGATATGTATATGTTGTATAAACATTAAATGCAACAAGTCTGAGAGTGGAAAGATAGATATGGAAATCAGATATCTTGTGAAGGGTTATTGTGTTTAAATTTGGAGACTTTGATGAAAAAGTGAAACAATGTGATTTTAATCCTGTTTTAAGTGCAACTCCAATTGCAAACTTAATGATGCTAACTCCTCTGCTTTAAGCAATGCCCAAGACATTCTGAAAGAAAAGAGACATTTTATTAATTCACTGGACTATAAATGCTTCTATTCAGGCACACGGAAAACTAGAGTTTTAAAAAATCGTCTCTCCATCATTATAGTGATTTCCGTTCCATGGTTTTAAGTCCCAAGGGGGGAAAAATTGACTTCTGCCTACAATTATCAAGCAAGCATTGTTTAAAATCCTTTTTTTGAGCCCAGAACCTATGTTAGAGACTGAGACGATTGCAGATGATTAGCTGTCTGTGTCTCCAGAAGGCAAGTATATCCCATTATTTTTAGGAAGAGCTGACTGTCCAGCAATACATCTGTTTTAATGTTGACAGACCTGCTGAAGGAGAATGAAATCATAACTCTTAGAATAAATGGGTACAGTGGTGTTCACTCACCATCATTGCACCCAGGGCTGGCTCCAGGCACCAGCAAAGGAAGCAGGTGCATGAGGCCGCCAATGGAAAGGGGCAGTGAGTCCCTTACTCCCTCTCGGAGGGAAGGGCCCACCGAATTGCCGCTGAAGAATGAAGCATCTTTGGCTTCTCCGCTTGGGGCGGCAAAAAAGCTGGAGCCGGCCCCGATTGCACTGCTATGCATCAGTGAGCTGTTGAGGAGGTTTTCATCTCTGGTGCATCCTGCAGCCTGTCTGTCTTTGCAGGCCCCTCAGCCCTTTGGCTGAGATGCAGCTAGTCCGACCCCCTTCTCGGGTAACAAAATATCCAATTGTAAGTCCAAATAAATATCTAGACTAATAATTCTTCAACCCCTCTTAGGCTACAGTGAAATCTTCTGCAGGGCCAAGAAGCAGAGCTTCTCGTATGCTGCCTCCTTGGCAGGATCTCCCTGCTCCTTACTATCTCATCCAGCCCACATGAAGCTTAACCTGCTTCCTGTGGGTCTCTTCCAGCCTGATTGCCCCACACCTTTCCTGGACAGTGAACTCTTCTTGCTCCTCTCTCCTGGGTCCGCTCCCAGACTGAGTTCCCCGCTCAGTTTAAGTAGTACTTTCTTTGATCGCTTTTCACTGGGATCAGTCATCACAATCAAGTCTCCACCACACTCAACTCGGGCGATAGCAAGCTGGCCAGCCAGCCTGTGACAGGGAACTGACCAAATTACTGAAAGTAACAATCAGTCCCACTAGACACTGTGAAATTTGGTGACAGAAAGAGAAAACTGGAAGCTCTTTTCCATCTCTTGAAAAATTACATTACTTCACATTAATAGAGCGCTTAATGTCTGCACAGCACTTTGAAGACGTGAACGTATCTTCTAATATTCCTGTAAAGTAGATGAGCATTATCTCTGTTTTGCAGACAGACGAGTGAGGTACAGAGAGATTAAATGATTTGCCTGAGACCACAGAGCTAGTCTGTTTTAGAACCAGAATTACAGTCCAGGAGTTCCAGGCCTACAGTTCTTCCTCAACACCACTAGATCATACTTCACCTGAGAAATGGAAATTAATTTTTAATTTCCTTGTTACTAAAGCAAGAATCTGGATTTTAGAAAGTTTTTAAATATTTATTTCATTATTTATGACTTCATAAAACCATAATTTGTACAAGAAAGATTTATTGGCTTTATTTCTCCATGACAATTATATTGTATTTCCAATTCTTATTGATCTAATGGGTTTGTCATTCTTAGTAATGTTATCTGTCTGCCCAAAGAAACAGCATTATTTGCCCATTTATATTTAGGAATTGTATCTACATAACTGCAGTGTGATTTTTATTAAGTATTAAAATGTAAGTTTTGTCATTTCAAAAAGCAAAATTAACCCATTACATTAATTTGCAACCATTCTAGTTTTGTAAGTGAATGCAATGTTCTGAAAGGTGCCAGACTAGCAACAATGGAGACCTTTATTTACCCAGAATTTTGAGTATTAACAGTAATAAAATTGCTGATACATAGTACTATCATCTCAAGATTTGGGACTGCTTTACAAACATTAATTAAGCCTCAATATGCCCCTCTATGAGGTAGAGCAGGGGTTGGCAACCTTTCAGAAGTGATGTGCCGAATCTTCATTTATTCACTCTAATTTAAGGTTTCATGTGCCAGTAATACACATGTCAGTTTTTGTAACATATACACTTAAAGTTGGGTCTAAATCAACCTGGAGAAAATGATAGCATTTTCTAATAACTCTGTCTTCGATATGACAAGCTACAGCCTTTTGAGCGAGTGCCTCCCATAAATGTGGGCATTATCATTGCACATTTTTGATAGTGGAAGAATTCTGCTGCTTTGTAGAGTATGCAATTAAGCTATTTTCAAACCCACTCCTGTTTACACTAACACATAGTAACCAGACACACGGTATGGACCTGATGGCAAAAGGTGGACCTAAATGTATAATTTACCTTGCCTTTTGACTCATAAGTAACATATGCAGCTGAACTCATGTGTAAAACATTTAAGGGCAGATCCTTAGTTAGTGCAAATGTCATAACTTCCAGTGACTTCAACAGAGCTATGACCATTTTCATGCCCTGAAGACCTGACTCATAGTAGAAAATGAGGAAAACCTAAGCAATATTACTCTATTTTGTTGTTAGTTGGCATGTATACTAAATTACACACAGAAAAGGATGAAAGTAAGTCCTCAAAGGTAGAAAATGCTAGAATCGTTTGCCTATGCAACCTTAATTCCATCCCCTTCTATGTAAGCATTATGATACAGTCTTTAATTACATGATCATATACTATTTTTTTGACTGGCATCCTGCCTCATTCAATGTACAGGATGGATTGTGCTCAGTTAATGAGTAGCTATTCAATATTTTGTTTTATCCTCATTGTTCAATGGGTGGCCGTAAGCCTCATTTCTGGCCACTATAAAAACCCTTCTCTAAATACAGAATTACTAATGTCCTCATGGGCTTTTTTCTGGCACTCATCACTACAGTATCTTAGTGCTTCACAAACAATAATGAATGTATCTTCACAACTCTCCTGTGAGATGAGGGGGATGGTTTTATCCCCATTTTACAGATGGAGAGCTGAGACAGATCAGTGTAAAAAATATCTACTAATTTTGGGTGCCCAATTTGAGATGCCCAAGACCTGATTTTTCATACTACCCAGCATTATATAGTATTTTAAATGTTCAAAACATAGCTCCCATAGAGTTCAGTTGCAGCTGTGAGTGCTCAGCATTTCTGCAGATCAGAAACGAAGATCTTAGGTGATCACTAATTGTGTATTCTTAATGTTCCGAGTGTTTAACTTGTGAAAAGTTTGGTTTAAGTGACATGCTCAGCATCATCACATATGAACCCTGTGGCAGAGACATGGATGGAATCCAGTTCTCCAGGGCAACATTCAACTGTTTTAACCTCGTGACTACCTTTTTATCTTCCTGAAATCCTCTGCTTCACACATTCCACCTCAATTGAAGCAGAGGTCCTACAGACAACACCCTCCTTCACTTCACAATCAGGATTATCTCCAGAGTAGATCCATCCTGAATGAGGCAGGGTCCTGTGGGGGGAAAAATCAGTTGTGATCATCTAATTAAAGACTGTCCTACGCGCGCACACACACACACACAGAGGCATCAAATTAAGGTTGTACAGAATCCTATAATGGGAAGTGTCAGGCAACCTTAATAATAAGTGATGCTATCATCACCATCTCTAATAATAAGAATGTCTTGAAATTAAGAGAGAGGCAGGCCAGCCTTATGGCTAAGGCAAAGGCCTGGGTGACAAGTAACTGGGGTTCTTTTCCCAGCTGTGTGGGGCCTTAAGCAAGTCACTTGGGACCAAATTTCAAAAAGTGGCTATTGATTTGGCGTGCCTCTATTTTGGGATGCCCTGCAGCACCTTGACTTGGTTTTCAGTGATTCTGAACACAGTCCTGCTGATTTTCACATGAAGTTGTGGGTACTCTGAAAATCAGATCCTAGATATCTCATGTAGGACATCCAAACACAGACACTGAAACCTCGGAGTCCAGCTTTCACAATGTGGCCTTAATCTTCACATCTTCCTTCCATCATCTGTAAAATGAAAATATTACTACTTGCCTACCTCAGTCATGAGGTATGAGGCTAGAATACGCCGTGTGTAAAGTGCTTCTGAGATCCTTTAGAAGGTGCTATAGAAGCATACTTAAAAGAGACTCTTTATCAATGAAAATTACATTTCCAACCTTTAAAATATGTTTTGTGTGCATTTTTAGCCAATTATTAATATTTTTCATTCTTGCACAATCATCCTCCTGATAAATCTACTTTATACAAATGCGTTCATCTAGACAGTAAGAAAGGAGCATTACTGGATAAATGTGTCCTTTAAAGGTTAAAGTATAATAAGTACAAATGACAGGATGTCGGATTTTGTTCAATTATGCTAATGTTTTAGAGACAGCATTATTGCTATATAGCTTAGGACAAAAACCACAACGGGGGAAGAAAAGAAATGACATATCAGCCCTTAGTCATTTTATAAATACAGAAATTTGATATTAACACGGGAAAGATTCACACACAAGTAAATGGCAGCCTGTCCCTCTGAGGATGCTGGCAGGTGTGTGACAGGAATGCAGCTGGTTTGGGGCCTGGGACAATGACTTTAGTTTGTCCTCAACTACCCATTTTGCCCCCTCACACCAAACAGTAAGCCTAGGACTCATAAGAAGCAGATGTGTGTAGTGCACTCATTTGTACAAGATGTGGACTGAAATTTCCACACCTATGATGCTTTGTAGCCTGTAGCTTCTCCCCTCTGTAGCAACCAAGGTGATGTAGGATTGGTCACGTAGTAAATATCCTGCTGATTTACTCAACACAGACCTTTTCTTGTGCTCCTCTTTGGCGAGTGTTGTTTTTTTTTAATTAACTCCAAAGAGCTACCCAGCTCTTTGCTTAGCCATTCTGTCATATAATGCACACTGTTCAATTATTAGAGCATTAGAAAGGAAATAAAGGATGTGAACACATCCATAATACTGCAGAGCATGCTGCTGACATGGTAGTGATTGATCTACCAGTCCTAGCAAAAACAAAAAAAATTGTAAGGATTTGAGATGGCTGCCAAGTTAGTATGTGAAAATCAGTCGCTAGTAAATATCAGTCTGCTTAAATGTATGCAGTGTTGTTGTAGCCATGCTGGTGCCGGGATATTAAAGAGGCAAGGTGGGTGGGTAATCTCTTTTATTGGACCACGTTCTATTGGTGACAGCTCTTCCTCTGCAAGCGTGAAAGCTTCTCTCTCTCACCAACAGGAGGAGGAAGCTTTACTCATAAGTTGGAAGGAGCAGGGCCCTCAAACAGAAAAATCTTGATTTTAAAAAAATCTTCCTCTAAAATGAGAATGGTCTGAGCATTATTTATTTATTATTGTAGAGCCCAGGAACCCATCAATGGACCAGGACCTAATTGTGCTAGGCACCGTAAAAACGCAGAACAAGAAGACAGGCTCTGTTCCAAGACTGGGCTACAGAGTAAAGACTCAAGTATGCCAACTTCTGAGACCCACTTCTGAGAGCCCATTGACTTCCATAGGGAACTATTTTTGATGTGTCACCCTTCATGGTTCCATTTCCTGATGCCACTGGTGCAGCTAACATTTGCCCATGGTGCTTATTTGTTGGACATCATGCTGAATCAGTGAACGGTAAGAATAAAGTATTCCTTTTTAAAACAAAGGGGGAAAGGAAAGGGGTGAAAATGGTAAATCAGATGAGGAGGAGGAGGAGGAGGATGTTTTAAGATACTGGAACCCCTTCTAAAGTGATCTTCTGTTTCCTGTAAGCTGGCTTTAGGAAGTACGGGGCCCAATTCGAACATTTTCGGTGGGGCCCCGGCAGGGATGACTTAAAAAAAAAACATGTAAAAAGAAGCTTTTCATTTCTTTGCAGCCGGTTCCCTATAAAAAGTTTTGATTTAAGGGATGTGCCACAGTATGTATTTCTTGTACCAATAGGATTACCATATGTTCGTATTTTCCAAGGAGGAATTTTTAAATTTTAAAATTTCCTCCTGGATGGCTATTTAAGAACCAAAAAGCCTGACATGTCTGGGAAAATACAGATGTATGTTAACCCTACCTAATGTTCTTTTTTAAAAAGATGGGCCTGAACTAGAAATAAGCTCCATTTCACATGAGTGGGTCCCCGCCAGTCCCTGGGGTTGTGCTAAGGTGACCAGATGTCCTGATTTTATAGAGACAGTCCCAATTTTGGGGTCTTTTTCTTATATAGGATTCTATTACCCTCCACCACTGTCCCAATTTTTTACACTTGCTGTCTGGTCACCCTAGGGTGTGCACATGTGTGGGTCCCAGCTGCTCACTGCCCCACTCATTGAAGCAGGTGTGCAGGGTTACTGACTTGGGAACTGCAGGGCACCAGTGGACATGGGGCTGGCTGGAGGCAGGGCAGAGGCTGACTGGAGGTAGGATCTGGCTGCAGGCAGGGCAAAGGGTGCAGGACTGGCTGGAGACAGGAGTGTGTGAGGTGGACTGGCTGGCTTCAGGTAGGGCTGCAGGGAGCTGTCATAAACAGATAGCTAAGGGTTAATGTTCTTTTACCTGTAAAGGGTTAAAACAGGGAACCAAACACCTGACCAGAGGACCAATCAGGAAACAAGACTTTTTCAAATCTGGGTGGAGGGAAGTTTTGGGTGTGAGTTCTTTGTTCTTTGTCTTGGGTCTGTGCCCTCTCGGCTCTGAGAGTGATTTTTCTGTCTCCAGGTTTTCTAATCTTCTGTTTCCAAGTTCTAAGTACAAGGATAGTAAGACGATAGGTTTATATTGTTTTCTTTTGTATTTACATGTGTGTAGTTGCTGGAATGTGTTAAATTGTATTCTTTTGGAATAAGGCTGTTTATTCACTTTTTTTCTTAAGCAATTGACCCTGTATATTGTCACCTTAATACAGAGACTATTTTTAATGTCCTTTTTCATTCTTTTTATATAAAGCTTTCTTTTTAAGACCTGTTGGAGTTTTTCTTTAGTGGGAATTCCAGGGAATTGAGTCTGCAGTTTACCAGGGAATTGGTGGGAGGAAGAAGTCAGGGGGAAAATCTCTTTGTGTTAGATTTACTAAGCCTGACTTTGCATACCCTCTGGGTGAGGGGGAAGAGAGATTAGATCTCTCGGTACTTGCGTTTCCAGGACTGGAAGCAGGGAATCTCCTAGGGTCGTCCAGGGAGGGGAGCCTGGGAGGAAGTAACAAGGAAACAAGAGGAGGGGGTTATTTCCCTTTGTTGTAAGACTCAAAGCATCTGAGTCCGGGGGTCCCCCAGGGAAGGTTTTGGGGAGATCACAGTGAGCTAGGCACTGTATAATTCCTAGCTGGTGGCAGCAATACCAGGTCCAAGCTGGTAACTAAGCTTGGAGGTTTTCATGCTAACACCCATATTTTGAACGCTAAGGTCCAGATCTGGGAAGAAATGTTATGACATGGTGTGCAGCGTTGTGGGAAAGATAGAATCCAGAAGCCAGTAGGAATATTATATTTTTCTTTTCTCTGCCAGGGGCTTTTAAGCAGAGAGAGTTTGGTTTTAAAAGGAACCAGAGAGAAATTTTTTTTCCTGTTCTCTCCTGGCAGTAGCTTGCATATTAAGCAAGGAACTATCAAGCTGTGACAAAGGGTCTTTTGTTATACAATAGCACTCCGATTGAGAATCAAGTACCCAGCACAATACACATGCAAATGAAGTGGTTTTTCTGGTTTACTTTACATTTAAAAGATTAGCTAGAGGAAGAAAGGGAAAAAGGCACTGTTGCTAGGCAGACCCCAGGAGACAACAGAGAGCCTGAAGTTCAGACAATAAACACCAGAGGGCACCCTAACAGAAGAAAACAAGAACCATGACTTCCAAGGCAAAAATGGAGGTGGGGAAACAAATCAAAGAAGCAGACCACAGGCGACAAATGGAAAAAAGAGAAAAAGAGGTGGAGCTGAAAGAAAGAGAAGAACAGATCAAACAGGCAGCCCATGAAAGAGAACAAGACGCCAAAAATGCAGCCCACCACAGAAAACTGCAAGAAGAAGAGGTGGCCCACAAAATAAAACAAGCAGAAGAAGAGGCAGCCTACCACCAAGAAATGGAAAAACAACAAAAAGAAAGTGAAGAGAGGGAAAAACAGAGAAAACATGAACTGGAGTTAGTGCAGGCTAGGCAGCATGCTCCAGTCAATCCTAACAACCCTTCGCCAATTATGGTTCCACATCCCAAGAAATTTCCCACCTACAAGGCAGGTAATGACACTGAGGCCTTCTTGGAAAATTTTGAAAGAGCTTGTCTTGGGTACAGCATCTCTGAAGACCAGTACATGGTAGAGCGGAGGTCACAGCTCAGTGGACCCTTAGCAGAGGTGGCGGCTGAAATGCCAAAGGACCGAATGGACGATTATAAACTGTTTCAAAACAAGGCCAGATTAAGAATGGGGATAACCCCAGATCATGTCCGTCGGCGTTTCAGAACCCAAAAGTGGAAGCCAGATGTGTCATTTCCCAGACATGCCTACCACGTTGGGAAAAATTATGAGGCCTGGATATCAGAAAACAATGTTAAATCCTTGGACGAACTGCACCTCCTCATACAAATGGAGCAGTTCTTGGATGGTGTTCCTGAGGACATAACACAGTACATACAAGATGGAAAACCCAAAAATCTCACCGAGGCGGGGGAGATTGGAGCCAGATGGGTGGAAGTGGCAGAAAGCAAGAAAGCTACTGTCAAGGGGAACGAATACCCCAGAGGGCACACCGACAATAAACCCTACAACCGAGGGCAGCCAAAGACCCCACCTACAACCCAAGGAAAGCCACAGACACCCTATTCTTCCACCTTACCAGTCTCCAGTAACTCACCTCGACCCAGTGACGAGTCAGCTGGAAGATGCTTTAAGTGTAATGAACTGGGGCATAGGATGTGCACATGTGTGGGTCTCAGCTGCTCCCTGCCCCACTCATTGAAGCAGGTGTGCAGGGTTACTGCCTTGGGAATTGCAGGGCACCAGTGGACATGGGGCTGGCTGGAGGCAGGGCAGAGGCTGACTCGAGGTAGGATCTGGCTGCAGGCAGGGCAAGGGGTGCAGGACTGGCTGGAGACAGGAGTGTGTGAGGTGGACTGGCTGGCTTCAGGTAGGGCTGCAGTGGGGTGCGGCAGGGGTTGGCAGGGCTGGAGACAGAGGAGTGTGGGACTGGCTGGCTTCAGGCAGGGGGTGTGCAGCAGGGGGTGCAGGGCTGGTGCGGGCAGGGCAGGGGGTGCGGGGCTGGTGCGGGCAGGGGGTGCAGCAGGGGCTGGCTGTGGGCAGGGAGTGCGAGTACAGGGGGTACATCCCACCTTGAACAGTGAGTGCCCCCTCCTCCTCCTCCTCCTCCTCCTCTCTCACCGAGGTAGCAGCAGCAGCCCGGGGCTCCCCTGCTTCCACCGCCCCGGCCCTGTAAATAGCCGAAGGAGCCCTGGGGAAGCTTCTGTGGCTATTTAAAGGACCGGGGTGGCAGAGGCAGCTGGAGCCCCGACCCTTTAAATGCCCCTCAGACCCTCTTGCTACCCCAGGGCTCTGGGGGCTATTTAAAGGATCAGGGGCTCCCCTGCTTCTACCGCTTCAGCCCTTTAAATAGCCACAGGAGCCCAGGGGAAGCGGTGGGGCTCTGGGAGCTATTTAAAGGGCTGAGGCAGTAGAAGCAACGGGAGCCCCGGACGTTTTAAATAGCTCCCAGAGCCCCACACCCTACCCCAGGGCTCCAGCAGTGGAACTCTGGTGGCAATTTAAAGGGCCTGGGGCTCCAGCCCCTGCTGGGAGCCCCAGACCCTTTAAATTGCCCCCTAGGGAAGCCGGGCCACCCTGGTACAGCGCACCAGCTCTTGCCAGTATGCTGTACTGGGGCTTGGGCGCGGAGCCCTCTTAGGGGCGGGGCCTGATTCAGAGGAATTGGTTGAATTGGCCTAAATCCGGCCCTGCCTCTAAAATGTGTAATATTTTATGTGTAGAATGAGGTATCTTTTCCTAACTAACCCAGAAGATGTTCCGGATAGAATTCTTCTTGTCATTTTGTATCAATGTTTTCTCTAAGCTCTCCTCTTCTTCCTTTGTCAGTTTCTACTGTTCTGTTTTGTAAATGAATATAATTCAAGAACTACTGATTTACAGTTTCTAATATATGAATTCTTATGGCAGCCTTTGGCAATTCCTCATATGATCCAGGCATGCAAGAGACCCATTATCTGTCCTGCTAAACAAGTTCCGGACATGTTAATAAGGATATTTGGGGGATTTATTTAACTCTTTCCACTTATGACTGGTTTTCTCTTGCTTACTGTAACTAGCTGCTCACATATCTTGTTTTTTTTTATGTAAAAGGAGTTCTAGTGTTACATTTGCAGATAAATGCAATGCTTAGATAAATACACACATACTGACACTTTGCATTGCTCTAGTGACTTTTACTAGAGGATCTCAAAGCTAAGTGGTATGTTCCTCTTTTTCATGGCGTGGTATGGAGAGGAGTACTTTGTAGTGACTTTGACTTTCTATGAAACGTGACCAAGACTTCATGCATGGGCAAAAATGTCTATGCAGTATTCTCTCTGCAGTTGAAAAGCCATCTGTCAGGACGTATGATGCAGCTATATCTTTTCTGCAGCATCCAAATATGGAGGAAAGGGAAGCTGTAAGGACCAGCAATTCTACAAGTACATTCCCACAGCAAAACAAATAGGCGATAGGGGTATGTTAATGCTGCACTATACAGCTTCCCCTTCCCCATGTATGCTCTCGGATTCCCACCAGAGTTGTCACACGAGCACACCATTGTGTGTAGGGAGAGTAAGTGGCAAGAGAATCAGAAGTGCTGCCATTTCTGGTAAGACACAGATTAATAAATGCTTACAGAGCCTACTGTTATGCAGATTTGGTTTGGTGTCCATTGTTTATGGAGATCCTCAGCACATGCGAATTTGGCAGGCTATACCCTTCCTGCCTCTTACACACCATCACCAGAGGCAATTTTCCAGAAAGGTGCAACACAGGGACACAGAAGTTGTGCATACTTTGTGAAAGAGCACCTGTGTTTTTAAGTCTGAAGATGAGGTGGATGTGATAAACGGTGGTTGGTTGGTTGTTTTTTTCTTTCATAGTTAGCAATTTTCTATGGTCATCTAACATCACATTCATATGAAAATGTTTTGTATATAAACATTAACAATTTCTTTAGTCATTCAGTAAAGATGCTGCTTGGAAAGGGTTGTAAAATCCTTCACAAACAAGGTCTTGTCAGCTTTGAGGGACTGGTGACTGAATAAGCATAACTAGTCGATTGCACATTCAAGGAAGAAAAAATCTGCATCTAAGTTCCATTGAGAAGGATTTTTTTGTAAAGGGTGGGATGTTTTATTTTGATACTGTAGTCTAATACACTTCCTGTAGCACAAAATTTTGATGCAAAAATATTCAGATGATCAGAATAAAGATCCTAAATTGAGGATTAGAGTCAGTAAACCAGAAGATTGATTGATTGATATTTAAAGCTTGTTCATGGAAGGAAAAAGGTGTTTTTTCAAATAAATGTCACTTTCTCTAAACTGTAATCTAATGCTACTGTTAAACACTCCAGACATCTACTGGGTATATTTCCACTGACCTATTGAAGAACCACTGCTTCTACTACTGCAATAAGCCAGCAGTTCTCTCAAGTTGATACAAATCAGGCAGTGTATCCCCAGCCCTAGCATGCCATTTTGAGAATTAACCTGAGTAAACAACAGCATTTCCAGAGGATGTTTAGCACAATGAGAAACAAGGTGCTGCCCGTATGGGCAAATACAGGTGTCACCTCGCTGCATAACTGGAATAGCATTGCAAAGTATTAATACAGAGTAAGCTGGGGTAAGATACATTAAACCATTTACTGACAACGGAAAAACAAAGTAAACATGAGTGAAGGTCAAATCAGATCTACACTAAGGTCCTCAATACTACATTGAGCCTTGCACTCACACAAAACACTACTAACTTCGATAGTGCCCTGTGTTGACACACAACTCATTGGAGGATTGGAGTCAGACTTTTACTAGAGTCTTAACTCTACCATGATTCCTCTTTGAATTCTTCTACCTGAACTAGAAGAGAAAGCAGCTGCTGCAGAGTTTTTCTGCAGCAGAATTTCCCATACTTTCTCAGTGTCTGTTGCCTGGTTATTGCTGCACCTATGAGGCCTTAAATTAATCACAGCTGAGTTGTCTGGGATGTAATGGTAGCCAATTATGAGGCAGTAGCAGACAGCTTCACGCTCTCTTTTTGGATTAAGCTGCTGTGGTTTCCACCCCATCACATAGGAGCTGCTAGTTTAATGAGCTGGAAAACAGGAGAATCCCAGTAAATGATGGCCTTTTCCTTTCTTTAGAAGATTCAAATCTATGCTTTCAATTAGAGTTGAACTGCAGGCACTCTGCCTCACTCAGGTATTCGGTTATCTCCTAAAATAAGAAAATAACAGAAAAATGGCCCATTTTCTGCTCTGGGGAGGTATAATGAAAGACAACAGTGCAGAAAAGAAAGGAGCAGTACTACAATCACATATGATCCCTTGTCCAGTTGCTTAAACAAAGAAGGATATGAAAGAGAAAATTAAAGGTGAACCTGATCAGGGGTTGGAGAAAAGAGAAATCAGTGCCAAATTTGGTAGGTTCATTGTGAGGGCAGGTCATCCTGGCCTACTGATTAGTACCTGATTTTCCCCTGCCCCTGTACCACTGAGCAGCCCGCACCCAGACTGCCCCACACAGAACCCTCTCACACCAAGCCCCTCCACACTTGGATCCTGCATTGCTGAGCTTGCCTGCTCACATCTGGCACAGAGGGGCAGGGTCCTGGGGTATTTCTGGGGCAGGCCCAGTCATTGCGCTGCTTCAGGGTTGGGTGCAGCCTCACCACTGAGTCTGTGTCCTGGTGGGGAGCTGCACAGTGATCTCCCACTTCTGTGCAGCCAGTGGCCTGTGCTCCCCAATGCCATGTTGGAGCCTTCATGTTTATTTGACAAATACAATTATGCAAAATTTTGCAGAATTGTAAAATATTGTGCACAGAATTTTTAATTGTTCACCTGCTTGGAGGGCTGAGTCACAAGAAGAAGTGGACCACTGTGGGTCCAGAGTGACCATGAGACAGGAGCAAGCAGCTACACCACACTAGACACGACGACATGTTGTAATGGTAAGTCCACTCTTCCACATGGAAGTATAAGAAAACAATAAGACGATGTAGTTCATCATAATAGGCAGTGATCTCTGCATACCAGTGGCTTAACACTTGCCAAGTTATTGGTAGGCATCATGCAAAGAAGAGGAGGAATTTTGAGTTTTGAGGAGGAATTTGAAGATGGATTTTGAGGATGTTTATGAGGAGTGCCTCCCAAGCATGTGGGGCATCATGGGAGAATGCAGAAAATGCAGAGAATGCTTGTTTGAAAATTTAGGAAATGGGCAATAGAGGTTGGCATGATGGTCCAAATTGGAGGTGAGCAGCATCTATATGATAAGGTGATAGGTAGGGTATGGATTGATCGCATAGATGTAGCATGTTTTAGGAAGACTAATGTTTGGACTAGAGATGAAGCAGCACAAATCAGAACTTGGAATATTGTTCAGGCCTCTGCTAATGGGTAATATGCTTTAAGTAAGGCTTCTCATAGTTTCCTTCATTGAAAACTATTGCTTGTAGATTGCAGAGCTAAACTGTTGCAAGGATCTTGGTGAATTTCACAACAGAACTCAGTTTCGCTGAAAATTTCAGTTAGTGAAAGCTGACATTATACGTCACTGAAAGGCAAATAGAACAACCAGCAGATGTACCAGCATATGCAAGGCTGAGCCCGCTCAGCTATGGGTAACAATTGCTACCAATGTGGCATATTCAACTGTTTTCTAAAGGCTGGTTGAAGCCAACAGTCCATTTCAGAGCAAGGGCAGCAGACCAGCTCCTCAGATCACATTGTTTATAATCTCACTACTGCCAAGTTTGAAAGTGCATGACTGCTATCTGTATCTGAAGCCAGTTTGTCTGATACCAAGCTCCAGGAATATGGCATACCTATGAAATAAGGCTATTATTAACTGATACTATTATTATTATTTTATTTTATTATCAGTCTTTAGGATCCTGATTAATTAGAGAGATGACAGCAATTCTGCAGGTCTGTTGTAAAGAAAGTCCATTCATCTTCTAAATCATATCATGCCAACCTGGACCCTAAATCACATACTGCCTCCTGAACTTTATTTATTTATTTATTTATTTTTTGGTAGCACAACTTGCAGCCAATTTACCAGGCCAAGTTTTGTTCCACTCTCTTGGTTTTCAAGTTGTTGATGCAGCAGCTTCAGAAAAACACACTCAGAATATCATGGAAGGATAAATCCACAGATGTACTAGTAGTGCCTCATTCTACATGTGCTCATTTTGAACACACACTTTTTGCTCAAAAAGCAGAGGTCTCATTATGCAGATACTGCTCTAAATGTTTAGTTTTAAGCTACAATGAAATAGGACCATCTCATGAAGTATTTTAAAGAACGGAGCCATATTATAATGTTACCTTCCAAATTCAGAGAAACTATTCCCATTCTATCCCACTGGCCTCTCATCTAGAATACTGTGGGCCTAATCCTGCAGCACCAAGGACTGTTCATTTCAGTAAGCTTTGGATCAGGCTTAGTCGGGAAGGGTTGGGTGGGGGGGGAGGATCTCAGTATTTCTGAACCCATTCTTCTTTCACATGTGCTCCTTTACCATCAGAAAAAATTCTATAACTGGATCACATTTTAATCTGATGAAAAATGACATGACACTGCAGTGCTGGAAAAAAAAAGTGCTATCCAGAATAGGGTTGCCAACTTTCTAGTCACAGAAAACCAAACATCCTTGCCCCGCCACCTGCCCTGCCTCGTCTCTGAGAGCCTTCCCTCCACTCACTTCTTTTTCCCCTCCTTCCATCGCTCACTCTCCCCCACCCTCACCCACTTTCACTGGGCTGGGGCAAGAGGTTGGTGTGTGGGAAGGGGTGAGGGCTCTGGCTGGAGATGCGGGCTTCCGGGCTGGGGCCAGGGTGCTGGAAGTGGCTCAGGGCTGGGACAGGGAGCTGGGATACGGAAGAGGGCTCATGGCTGGGTTAGGAGGTTGGGTTGCAGGGTGCAGGCTCTGGGAGGGGGCTGGGGGGATTAGGGGGCAGGAGAGGGTTTCAATCTGGGGCAGAAGGTTTGGGTGTGGGAGGAGTTTCAGGCCCCAGACAGGTGGTGTTTACCTGAGGCGGCTGCAGATCGGTGGCACAGCGGATTAAGGGAGGCAGGCTCCCTGCCTACCCAGGCTCTGCACTGCTCCTGGAAAAGGCCGGCATGTCCGGACTCTAGGCACAGGCACAGTCAGGCAGCTCTGCATAGTGTGTGCTGCCCTTGCCCTCAGACGCAGCCCCCGTAGCTCCCATTGGCCACAGTTCCCGGCCAATGGGAGCTGTGGAGCTGGCGCTAGTGGTGGGGGCAGCGCATGGAGCTTCCCTGATTGCACCTGAGCCTAGGGGCTGGACATACCGCTGCTTCTGGGAGCTATCTGGAACCAGGGCAGGCAAGGAGCCTGCTTTTACCCCAGTGTGCTGCTGACTGGACTTTTAATGGCCTGGTCAGCAGTGCTGACTGGAGCTGCCAGGGTCTCTTTTTGCCCGGGCATTCTGGTTGAAAACTGGGTGCCTTGCAACCCTGGTCCAGAACAGTCAAAATATAGAGGCTGCCAGGAGAGGTTTTGCTACAATTCTGCCTCTGAAGTGCTGTTTTGTTCCAAACTCTAGTGTTCTCTGCTTGTAATAACACAACCATTTACTGTATTTTTTTTATACCGTAGCTTGTATATTGTAGTGACTGCTTTAGTTAAGATTGAAAAACACTTTCCATTGTAACCCAGTTTTGTTAAACGTATACCTTTCAGGATGAAATTTTCCAGGCTCATTCTTCCTGTCTAAAATTGACTTGAAGGAGGGAGAGTTTAATCTGTTCTTGGGGGACAGAGAAGGGGACAGTGTTTCCATTATTTAAATAAAAAGATTTTGTAACATTATTTTGAACAGAGCAAAAGGCCAGAGAGTTGAATATGAGCTTGAGACTCATGGAGACTACAATCTTTTATCTAGCCATACAGTAGGCCACACGAGCGGTAGCAATTCAAATCTTCACAGCGCCTCACCACCTGTAGGAGTAAGAGAATAGTTGTCTCCAAGACCCATCACATCCTTAGCCCTTTTGCTGAGATTGTCTGTCTGTTTTGTGTCAATTATGGTGGTGATTTTCTCACACGGACTGAGGTCCACTGGGAATTACACTGACACCTATTTTACAGGAGCTACCCAGCAGCTATTAGTTGGGAACAATCTTTGGTGACTAACAAACTGAGCTGGATTTAAAACAGTGAGCTCCTCTCAGTCCTTTAATGCTTTTAAATTTCCCTGGGTGAAAATAAGAATAATGAGACATATGTCTCTTTAGAACAGTGTAATGCAGAATCAGTATATGCATTTCCAGGACCCGTTCACTCTTATAAATAATTATTTTAATGCACTTTCCTTGTTTGTTTTCCGTTCTGTATTTGAAGTAGCATGAGGGCTCTAGAATGCCGCATTGTGCTCTTTGTTGATCTTTCAAATACACCTTGCTACAGGAGGTATAAATTTACATTAAAAACACATGTACAATGTTTGGCACAACTAACAGATTCTTTTCAGGAAGGCACCAGAACTGGAACTACAGGGGATATTGCAAGTCAAAAAATAGGTAGATCAGAAGAGCTCTATGAAAAGGTCTGTAAATTGCCCGCTCACGCTTTGCCACTATTAATCCAAAATAATGAGCACTAGAATTTACCTAATTTGGCAAATAAAACAAATTAAGTACCAGACTTAACACAGAGGTGCTAGTGCTACTGTTAAGCTAAGGGGTGACCATGAGGAAAAGGGTAATAAGTTAATATTGACTTCAGTTGAGGTGATTAACAAAATGTATTGACCCCATATGTAAATATTGATTTAGGAGAAACCTAGATCAATTCTTTTTTCTGGGGACAATAGATTTTGATGCTTACTAAAACAAGAGGTCAATACATGTATTGTTACATAGATTCTGAGTGTCTTCATAAGTGATACAGTTTTGAAATCCATGGCCATAATAAAGAGATTTCTAGGAAACATTCCAAAGAGGTGATAAAGTCAGAGATCCAGAAAAAAAACTGAGAAAGTCTTTCCATTGAAACAGTCACAGCCAGTCAGATGCATTGGTTTGTGCATATGATTTGAGTGTTTACCACGGTGCCAAGTTTGATTATCGTATTTACTAATTCAGCACTCTACTCTCTTCAACCAGTCAAAAGCAAAGTTTTGTGTACTTACCTAAAAATAAAAATTATATCATTCAATTCTGTTATCTCTAGTCTAATAGAAAGTATGCATATTAGTTAACACAAAACCCACTGTACAAAATGCTCTATACCACTAGTAGTTCCAAGGCTAAAGGGATAACTGAGTTCACATTAATAAATATGAAAAGAGTAACAGTTTTTGGTGTCTTTAATTAAATTCTTTCTTTTGGGGTGCTCATGAATGTTAAAATTTTGGTCTCCTATTAGGATATTGGTGGCAAACTATGGGTTTATGGGGGGGAAATGGGGGCACTTAAGAATAGAGGAGAGAAATCTTTGATAAATAGGGACATTTTAATCCTGAAACAGGCTGTCTTTTGCAATGGATGTATTTGTCATGACTGGCTATAAAAAGATAATGATAAAGGGAATAAGAAAATGAAAGATTTTTTTTCTTTCCTTTTGAATCAACTTCCTTTGATTCAGGGAGAATGCTTGCGAAAGTGACTTTTAGAACTGATAGGTTGAGGATAAACTATAAAACATGAAAGGAATTAGATAGGATCAGGGATATCTCAAGACATCACCCTACGTTTAAGATAAACAAAAATAATTCTTGTTTAGGCCAAACTGTAGCCCATCCCTTATTCCCAGCATGGAGGGGAAAGCAGCCTGGATGGAGTTATGTTTTGCACACACACACCCATGCGTCTGGTGGGAAGAGGTGAAAAATGGGCAGGTCTTCAGCTCTGCTCCTGATGTTACATGAGCGCTGCATATACGCCTCTACCCCAATATAACATGACCCGATATAACACGAATTCGAATATAACGCAGTAAAGCAATGCTCATAGGGGCGGGGCTGCACACTCCGGCGGATCAAAGCAAGTTCGATATAATGTGGTTTCACCTATAAAGCGGTAAGATTTTTTTGGCTCCCGAGGACAGCATTCTATCGGAGTAGAGGTGTATGTAAATAGTTTAGCTAGCACTCAAAAATATATAACACAGTTCCTGGGTTTTGTTGGACCAGTAAAACTTGCATCCACTGCAAATGGCTTCGTCCAGCAGCTTTTTAAATATTGCCATCTTATTTTTAATATTTGTTGGGTTGCTGAAAAGTATGATGATATGTTGGTCTTTAAAATAATTGAGTCTTAACTGGAACTCCCCGCAGCACACTTGCACAAAGCCCAGCATGAAAAGGAAGAGAGGTGGGCCCCATCCTAAATCTGTAGATAGGTTGTAAATCAATTCTGCAGTCGCGTTGTGTTCAGGAGGAGGGAAGTCAGCTAAATGAAGATACAGCAAGGGATAATGGGAAAATCTGAGAGCATGGCCAGCAAGGAGAAAGGAAGTATAAATATTGATTGGGGTAGTGGTCAGCAGTGTTACAGTTATGGAAAGGACTATACCTAACAGGCTAGAAAATTGGATGAGGTCTGAAGTTAAAAATTGACATGCTTGTACATGAATAAAAGGAGTCTGGGTAATAAAATGGAGAAACTGGAACTATTGGTGCAAGAGGTCAAACCAGATATAGGGATTATAGAAATGGTGGAATAGCACGCATGACTGCAATACAGGTTTTGAAGGGTATATGCTGTTTAGGAGAAATAGGAATAAAGGTCAAGGTGACAGACTAGCATTCTACATCAATGAAGCAGCAAATAGTAAATAAATTCTGGGCCTCATACTTTAGGAAAGATGTGGATAAATTAGAGAGAGTCCAGAGGAAAACAACAAAAATGATAAAAGGGTTAGAAAACCTGAACTATGAGGAAAGGTTAAAAAATGGTCACATTTAATCTTGAGAAAAGAAGACTGGAGTGGAGCAGTATTTGATAAGTCTTCAAATATGTTAAGGGAAGTTATAAAGAGGATGGTGATCAATTGTTGTCCGTGTCTATTGAAGGTAGGACAAGAAATAATAGGCTCAATCTGCAGCAAGGGAGAGTTAGGTTTGATATTAGGAAAAAATTTCCAACTACAAGGGTAGTTAAATTCTGGAGTAGACTTCCAAGAAAAGTTGTGAAATCCCCATAATTGGAGGTTTTTCAGAATAGGTTAGACAAGCACCTGTCAGGGTCAGTCTAAGTTTACTTGGTCCTCCTTCAGGGCATGGGGCTGGACCTGATGACCTCACAAGGTCCCTTCCAGTCCTACAGTTACATGATTCTATGATAACACTGGTCTGCAATTTTTGAGAAGTCGTCTGCTTCAGAGATAAAATGTGATATTTATTATGTATTTTGATGTGCTGAATTCAAATATGACAATTAAAACAACTGATTGGCTACTGTTTCTAAGATATTTAAGTTTTTTACATTTTATGTCTATGTATATTGTGTAGATAGTAGAGTTTTAATCATAAATTGTAAACCTAGGTCTTTTCATGTGTTTATGGTTGCTTTACATGATAATATTTCACCTGTCCTGTTTATGTAACACTTTAAAAATCAGCAAAAGGGTTATATAAATTAAATTTATTATGAAACAAAAGGCAAAAAACTATTATGTACATAGTTTAGTCCTATTCAGTGTCTACTCGGAGCTTCTTGGCTTGTCTCTTGTATTCATTAAATGGAGCATCTCTTGTCACTGTCTAGCAATAGTCTGCAAGCATTGATGGGCTCCATTTGCTCTGATAGCCTGCCAGGAGATTCCACTGCTGTAGTCTGGAGCCCAACAGCTCTGCCTTAGTCTTGGGTAGTTCCAAATCCCTGACAAGGTCATTCAGTTCACCTTGTGTTAGGAGGTGTGGTTCAGAGGAGGAGGATGGGAGAAAATGTGGGTCCTGTGACATTGATGGTTCCGGACCAGAAGTTTCATCCTCTTCCTCTTCCTCGTCTGACTCAAGTGAGAATGATTCTGGTGCATCAGGAACCGGCAGTCCTTCTCCGTGGGGTACTGGGCGTATAGCTGATGGAATGTTTGGATAATGCACAGTCCACTTTTTCTTCTTTGACACACCTTTCCCAACTGGAGGCACCATGCAGAAGTAACAATTGCTGGTATGATCTGTTGGCTCTCTCCAAATCATTGGCACTGCAAAAGGCATAGATTTCCTTTTCCTGTTCAACCACTGGCAAAGATTTGTTGCACAAGTGTTGCAGCATATGTGTGGGGCCCACCTCTTGTCCTGATCTCCAATTTTGCAGCAAAAATAAAGGTGATAGCCTTTCTTAACCATAGTGGTTATACTGCGCTTTTGTGATGCAAAAGTCACTTCACCACAAACATAGCAGAAGTTATCTGCACTGTTCACACAAGTACGAGGCATCTCTGCTCACTTTGGCTAAACAGAAATGTGTCCCTTTGCAAAATCAAACACTGACAAATAAGAGAGCACGACACTGTATGATTTCTAGAGTTGATATAGAGCAATTTGTTCAGCAGAGTGATGTAAGCTTCGTTATGATTGCGTCATCCATGACTTCTAGGAATAACATGATGCAATTCATATCATGTATGATGCAATACCAGCTTCAGATTACATCATTCATTGTTTTGCCTGAAAAGCAAGTACTGTCCAAACCCAGTCATAGATTTATTCATAGATCCAGCCAAAGATGTATTTTAGACATTTCTGGTTTAAATTGAGATCCCTTCCCTTTATAACTCACTTATCCTCCGCCATTCCCAAGTCAAGGATCGTATATACTGACCCAATAGCATATCTTGAAAACTAGAGCCAATCAACAATTTTAAGCATCATTTTCATTCTCAGTGACCCAGAATTAGTAAAGTTGGGCTACATTTATTTCAGAATATTTTGGCTGTAGAGCAGTGTAATATGTAACATGGGCATGAAGGCAAGACAGCTGATGGAAATTAGTATAGAAATGGAAATTATAACATCTGAGGTGGAATTAAAACAAACAGTTTACTATGCTCAAATGAGGTGGGGAGGGAAATAATTTCCATCCCAGAATACTGAACTGGCACTTGATTGCTATTCCTTTAGCGAGGCATTTCTAGGAGAGAGAGAGAGAAAAAGGTATTAATGCCAGTGTACAAGGCACTGATAAGACCTCATTTGGAATACTGTGTACCGTTCTGGTCATCCATGTTCAAGAATGATTAATTCAAGCTGGATCATCATTATTAGGATGATCAGTAGAACTGCGTGCCTATCTTATAAGAGGAGATGAAGAGATTGGCTTGTTTAGCCTAGCAGAAAGAAGTCTGAGAAGGGGTATGATTTCTTTCTATAAATACATTTAATCTAAAGGACAATGCTGGCACAAAAACAAATGGGTATAAAGTGTCCATGAACAAATTTAGGCTGCAGGTTGGAAGCCCGCTTCTAACCATCAGAGGACTGAGGTTCTGAAACAGTCTCCCAATAATTGTTACGGGTAGCTTTAATTATTTTTGAGACAGAGCTGGACAAATTTCTGAGTGTGACTGTATGATGGGGTTGATTGTGATGGTTAAGGGCAGGGACTCAGTAGCTGTGTGGCTCACTTCCAGTTTATAAGTTTGTTCCTAAAAGCTCACCCTTCAGGCCCTCAGCCAGCCACCTGCAGAGTTCAGAAAAGGATTCCTCCTCCTCCCCCCAATGTATTCTGGGTTTCTTTTTTGGATCTTCATCTGAAACATCAGAGAAGGCCACAGCTGGATGGGGTGGGCCAGGGTTCTGAGGTGGTACTGAACATTCTTTCACTCAGGTGCTCGGTTGGCTAATTCTTGCTCACATTCTCTGGGTCTACATGATCACCATATGTGCAGTCTGGAAGGAATTTTTCCTCATGTCATTCTTGCAGTGACTTTGGGGTTTGTTTGTTTTTTTTGCCTTCCTCTGCAGTGTGTGGGTGCAGGTCACTTGCAGGATATCTTGATGTACCTCACTTAATCATTTCTCTGCCACTGCAGGGGCCTCAGGCATCAGTCCTTCTCAATGCTTCCTGTTTTCTCTATGTGGCACATAATAGTCTAGTCTCCTGTGGGCTGTAATACTTCGGTCTAATTTCAGTTGTTGGATTTAGCGTATGGGTGCTGGGTGGCGTTAGTGGCCTGTGTTCTGCAGGAGGTCAGAGTAAATGATCTGGTGGTCCCTTCTGGCCTTAAACTCTATGATTGTTCCACCTCTGAATAAAGGCTCTCCACAGCCCCTGTGCAGAGGTTCCCAACCACAAGAACTATATAAGTGCTATTTGTATTTATGTTGTTTGCTTGTATTACAGCTGCGCCTAGAGGCCTCATTTTACTAGGTGTGTACACGCACCATAATAAGGCATATTCCATGCCCTGGGGGGCTCATAATCTAAATATATAAGACAGGTAAAGGCAGTGAAATGACTAGCCCTAGGTCACACATAGCAAATCAGTAGCAGAATCAGGAATAGAACCCAGGTCTCTTGCCTCCCAGTTCGATGCCCTACCAACTAGAGTACACTGCCTCCGAAGTGTTGATACAGTGATACCTCTCTTGGCTGCATCCAGTTATTCTTTCAGGGTATTAAACTGATGTAGGGTCCACCTACTTAGTATGCTGCTGTTCAGTCTATTCCCTCCCCATCTCCATCAGTGTGAAGTTACCATGGGGGTTCTACTGTTTGTAGGGTCTTGTATAGGCCTCAACAGTGTTGACATTTTAATTTATTTTCAGAGCTCAGCAGAAATCCTGTGGATGCAGAATTGTTAGTGGTCCAGTTGCTTGTAGGAAGCAATGGTCCAAAGACAATTTTTTCCATTTTAGAAAAATAATACCAAAACCTAGAGACTATAAGACAATTGCTGTACAAATCCATTATACATATCTAGCAGGTTTGTTCTCATTTGTATATTTTAACTCCAGTGTCCTTTAGACACTACATGGAATGGGGTTATTTTAAAAATACATTAACGTTTGATTGAGCACTGGATGCTAGCCAACTAAATTTTTGAATTTTAAAAAATGTGCTGCATCAGCTTCTTTGGGAACATAATGGACAGACAACCCTCCAAGTACTCATTAAAAGGGTTTCTGGTAACTTATGTCTAGGAGAATTAGATGAGGTGTAAATCACTGAACTGGCATATGTGTATTTGAAATGGAATATTCAACACCATAGACTCCAAACCTGAAGTTTAACAACATCAGAGTAATATCTTGAGGGTAGAAGGCATATTTGAAACACCAATGTAGAGATTTTATATTTAATTCAAACATTTTTATTGAGGGAATTCCCCTGATATTTAAAATGTCCTCTGGTGACAATGTGAAAATGTTTGTATAATAATGATAACATACAGCAACACTTTTCCACACATTGTAGAGGCTCTAAGTGATTTACAAATATTAATATCAAGTACTCTTTATATAATCTTGGTCATGGTGATTGTCTCTTCTCTTAGCTTCTTCCTGGCTGCATTTTTCTCTCTGACACCATCCACTTCTCTAGGAAGTCTTCCATTGCCCCTCAGGTCTCTGAAGAACTGCAGTTTTGTTGTGGTTGCAGAGGTGGGGAGGGTTAGAGACTCTGGAACTCCCTTCCTTTTGGGGTTGTCCATCTCCACATTTTCCAAAAGCACCTGAAAAATGGTATTTTTCAGTAATAGTAGTAGTAAATATTTATACTATGGTAGCATCCAAAGGGCCTAATTGGGATTGGGGCCCTGCTGTGCTGGGTACACACACAGAAGAGGCAATCTCTGCCCTGAAGGGTTTACAATCCAAACACAACTGAAGGTAGGGTAGGGGATGTGGATCCAATATATAAAAAATAAATATGGTGAGGAATTGCCACCTCATTGTTACATGTATGGTAGAGGGTTTTTTTAAGATGTCTTATCAATTTTAATCTCTATTGGCCTCTATTTGGATGATCTGCTCTTATTAATGGGCCACATTATTTAGTTTATCTCCTCTTTTCCTGATGTTTAAATTGTTGAGCAGTGACCAGTCACCTCAGTGTGCCTGTCAGAGGGCAGGTGGGGTGAGGTATATGGTATAATTGTTATTTATCTCTCCAGATACCTCTGTGAAAGTACGTAAAGGATTGTTTCCCCTCCTATGGAAATGTAGCTTCCTCAGACATGGAGAGCCATATTTGTTTTAATAGCAGCATAACAACTTTATCTCTCAATAAATTCAATGTAAGAAAGTGGAACAGACTTGTGTGTACATATATAATTCACTGTGACAGGATGTCAGGTCTAGGATTTTTCAAAGAGAAAACTATTTGGCTGATTCACTCCACCACCTAGGCCAGGTGGGCCTTGTTAACTCCAGTTCAGAAGGAATACCATCTAAGGCAGTGTTTCTCAAACTTTTGTACCAGTGACCCTGTTCACACAGCAAACCTATGAGTGCAACCCCCACCTTATAAATTAAAAACACTTTTTTTGTATTAACACTATTATAAATGCTTGAGGCTGTCATAACATTTTTTCCCAGATCTGGACCTTAGCGTCCAAAATATGGGTGTTAGCATGAAAACCTCCAAGCTTAGTTACCAGCTTGGACCTGGTAAAGCTGCCACCAGCCAGGAATTATACAGTGCCTAGCTCACTGTGGTCTCCCCAAAACCTTCCCTGGGGGACCCCCAGACTCAGATTCCTTGAGTCTCACAACAAAGGGAAATAACCCCCTCCCCTTGTTTCCTTGTTACTTCCTCCCAGGCTCCCCTCCCTGGACGACCCTAGGAGATTCCCTGCTTCCAGTCCTGGAAACACAAGTACCGAGAGATCTAATCTCTCTTCCCCCTCACCCAGAGGGTATGCAAAGTCAGGCTTAGTAAATCTAACACAAAGAGATTTTCCCCCTGACTTCTTCCTCCCACCAATTCCCTGGTAAGCTGCAGACTCAATTCCCTGGAGTCCCCACTAAAGAAAAACTCCAACAGGTCTTAAAAAGAAAGCTTTATATAAAAAGAATGAAAAAGGACATAATATATAGTCTCTGTATCAAGGTGGCAATATACAGGGTCAATTGCTTAAAGGGAAAAAATGAATAAACAGCCTTATCCAAAAAGAATACAATTTAAAACACTCCAGCAACTACACACATGTAAATACAAAAGAAAACAATATAAACCTATCGTCTTACTATCCTTGTACTTACAACTTGGAAACAGAAGATTAGAAAGCCAGGAGATAGAAAAATCACTCTCAGAGCCGAGAGGGTCAGACCCAAGACAAAGAATAAAGAACTCACACCCAAAACTTCCCTCCACCCAGATTTGAAAAAGTCTTGTTTCCTGATTGGTCCTCTGGTCAGGTGTTTCAGGTTCCCTGTGTTAACCCTTTTACAGGTAAAAGAACATTAACCCTTAGCTATCTGTTTATGACAGAGGCAAAGTAGGGTTTGGGATGGAGGCTGATGTGTGTGTGTGCTGTGCTGAGAATGAGGTGGAGATTTGTGCCCTTATCGTTAAAGGGACCAGGAGAGAGGAACTGTTGGGACCAAAGTGTTGTAGGTGATTTATTTTGTGTCCTTTCCTATGGATGCTTTGATAGCCTATGTATTAAAAATAATTACTCCTAGATATTGAGGAAAAATATGGTGTGTTTGAAAACCAATGTTCAAATGAGCTGGAGTTTAATCTGGCTTCTTTTGTAATATCTGAGCCAGCAATGACTTCAGCTTGTGATAAGGGCAGGGAGACAGATTAATTTAAAAGGTTTTCAGTGTATTTGAGACTGGGAAATCTGAATGTTTTAATGGGTTTAAGGCAGTTTTTAATTCAATTCCAAGTTACTCATTATTTCACCTTTCAGCTGGGCCATAGTGATAATTTAATCAGGTTCCCCTAGATAAGCCATCTAAATTGCTCTTATGTTTCTGTGCAGATGTGAAATTCACTCATCATAGTAGGGGTGACAGGTTTCCCCCTTCCCCTCCCCACAAAGCAGTGGTGCTGCTGTGGTTTATGGCCCTAATCTGCTGCATCACAGGAACATAGAATTACTCAGAAGGCCCTATACCCAGTATAACTGTTCTGTGGCAGTCTTCTGTAAGCTATCATGGAGGAGGGGAGGGCCAGGTATGCTCGGTGATTATAGGGGATCTACTGCTCCCAAACCCCATGTTGTGGAGTGCACAGGGATAACGGCCTCTTTTCTAGCCCAGGGACTAAATTAGGGTCTGGGAGTTCTGCCCCCCTCACCTTAATTCTTTTCCACAGAAACCCCATTTACTCTGTGTTCAGGCATGGGGATCATTTCACTGTTGCTGCCTTACCCATGTCCTGAGCACACACTCAGACCAAATGTACCTTTACAAGACATTTCCTGACAAAACTGTTTAAATGTGCCTTATAGAAAATATGAACGTTTAAGTGCTTTGGGGTTTTTTCATAAAAGTCTTCACACACAAAAATGAATTTGTAAAAGTACTTCTTTTGGAAGTATGCCAATCTAAGCGAAGCATTTCAGTGAATACATGGTAAAATGAATATCATGGCATTCCTCCATTCAGACAGGATATTTCTTGATTTTAATTTTCCTTTCTTGATGGCTAGATGCTACCGACAATTTTTCTTCCAAATTCATTTTATCACCTCTGTTTTATGCCTACACTGAAGGCCCAGCCAATGATAGATGTAGTGAAATTAGCTATTGTTGAATTTCATGTTGATTTGCTAGTGACTCACAGATGTAAACAACCAATACTATTCCACAGAGACCTTTCTTCTTTCCTATGCATTGCTGAGTATGTATCAGTAGCACCTTTTCTGGCTAAAGGCAAATAAACATCTAAGCCCTTAAAAGTATTTTTTTCCTATTGGTTGACTAGCTCAGGATGCCTGGGAATTTTATCTTCCCTCAAGGTGGTCATTGTCAGAAAGAGTCTCAGGATGTAAATACGCTCATATAGTCATTGCTCTCTTGCTGCAACTTTGACATTCTTCAGATAGATGTGGGAATCCATTGTATACCCAATATATCCACAGATGTTATCGCTATTACAATAGTTATTTCTATGCAGATGTGGCATCCATTATGCACTTGGCAAGTGTTCATACACAGCATTGGACATCAATGAGTTTTTATATAAAAAATTCATTGGAGTGTCATATTAACATAGCCTCTGATGGATGATGCATCTAACAATACTTTTTGTGTAGCACTGTCAATATGAAGAATGAACCCATGTCCTGTTGTGGGATCTTGATCCTGTGACTTTCTTGTTGAGGTAAGAGTGCTACCAACTCATTCATATAAAGAATGTAATTATTTATTTATTAACAATACATCAATTTTGAGAGTTTTTAAAATAACTCTAACTCAAATAGAGAAGGTTGGATGGAGAAATAATTATTTTAAAAAATCGATTATATACAAAAATAATAGTTACAGAAGTGTAGATTATTCCATTAAACTTACCTTCTTACAAACCTATAAGCAACTCTTTTTCCAAATATAATAGAATATTTTATGTATAAAGGTGGGGTAAAGGGACTCTTAAAAAAAAGTCAATATTTATTTTATTGTAGAAACCTCTGCTTCTTATGCTGTCATTTCAGATCAGTGCACCTCCAAATGCTATTCAAATAAAAGTGAACCCTCCTATTTTGAAATAATAATTTTACATAGTTATTCACAATTCAGGAGAACTTTTCTACTGCTTCAGACTTTTTAGAATGCCTGGCTATTTACTAGGTTCAATATGCAGAAAAATCTGCATATAAGATATACAGCGTGATTAACACTGTGCATTATATGGGCATTAATATTTAACTGAATGGTGGTACCAAACTTATTTAAACCACTAAATAAATCTAACTGATAAGTCAGGATGAAAAATTAAGTCATTGCATTTTAACTTAGACTATGGTAGCTCCTCAATCAGTAAATTATTTCCCAATGAATGGTGTCTCTGCTTATGACAAATTATTTTTGGCAGTGTAATTAGGCACTTGGGTTATTTAAACAGATGGAAAGTGTCTCAGACCAAATTTTGACTTTTGTCTTACACTATCATAAATGACAATTAAAACAGTTTGCCCTAGCCTGGAAAAATGGTAGGGTGGACAGAGTATTAAAAAAAAAAAAAAAAAAAGAAGTAACAATTATATTGTTGTGTGTGGAAATTCTTGTTACAAAAATAAAATAAGGAGAATAAACAGCCATTAAAGCTAGTACATCAGTGTTATTTTAGTAAGTCTTCTAATCTTCTGAATCCCTTTTTATGTGGATCGTGTTATCTGTCCATGTGGCATAACAAAATGACTTATCTGTAGTCAGTAATAGAACTGATCTGAAATGTTACCTTTAATCATGCGTCTCTTGGTTTTGACACTGCCACACAGCTAGTAACTTTCAAATCTGTTCCCAGTGTTTTATAGCATTATTTAGAATCTCATGGTAATAGTTATTATTTTGTAGTATGATGGCATGCAGGTTTGACAGAAAAGTAAAGTGTGTTACATTAAATTAATTTCAGTGGGCCAGATGCTCTCCTACACTTGTAGTGATGGAAGACAGATAAAGCCAGCATGTCTGGGAAGGGAAGATGAGGAACTGAGGTTCCACCATATGCTGACTTTGCCTCAAGCCTGCACAATCCCTTCTGCAGGACTGAACACATTGTGTCCTCAGTTTGAAAGGAAACTTTCTGGGTGCAGAGGTGTCAAGCCCATGGGAGAAACCACTGTGTGTGGCATAATTCCCACAGGAATTGACCTCACAGGAGCAATTGCTTTTTCAAGCACAGGCCTCTACCATTTGTACTTAAGGGGAATGATAACAGTACAGGGCTATAACACACAGTTAAGTAACTCTGATTCAATCCAGAGGAGAGAAGTGTTAAATGTCTATATTAATAATTTAATTACCATATCGACAAATGATAGATAAGGTAAAGATAGATAATTTTTTGGATATTTTGTAATGATACACAACTGTCTGTGTGAAATGCATTACTGCAGAAACAGAACAATTCTTAGTACTGATTATTGGAACTTGAAATAATTGTAGAAAATATAGCAGTTATTGTTTTATATTTTCCTGAAGTTTAACTTCTTAAGAGGCAATTACACGATGGCTTCTTTGGCTGTGAAAATGTTATATTTATACATGAGAATTACTTCTCTTATTGAAATGAAAGAATCTTCATAACCTACTGAATTACTGAACAGCTAGAAGAATTTGCATCACTTCAATAATCACACATGGCTATTTAATTTCTCATTTAGGTCCCTACCACACAGCATCTAGTTGGAATTAATCAGAAATAACTTTCAGTACAAAATGTTAACTTACTGAGTTCATTTTTTAAATACACAGTTTAGAAAATTAGTTATACAAGCTAGCAACCATATTTATGCACAATCCCCCAATTTCTCAATTTAATGAAAACAGAAGAGCAAAAAATTAGCAATATTTTATTCCACTATGCTTTTTTTTTCTGCTGCAGTCCTTATGATGCACTCATGTTCCTCTGCTTTGCAAGCACCACCTTCAAAACTTAAACTCCTCAAGCATCCCAGGGAATTGAACTGCATTCTCACCTTCCCCAGAATCCGTCCCATAGGTTTTAGGTACCACTATATCAATCTTATCCTGTGCAGCTCTAGCTAGTGAGATATCCAGCCTGGGAAATGTTTCCATATCACCCGCATCACAGTTTCAGGGCACCACAATATAATAGATTTGAGAAGTCTCTTTAATCTATAAGTGCATCCAAAACAACTTGCAGACCTCTTTCTCTTTGTTATAACAGGCTTCATTATTCTTGATGCAAATTCCACAATTGTTTTTAATAAATGGGGAAAAATATAACCCCCGCTCTTTGCCTTCAAAGCTATAAATTCTGCAAATTAACAAAAAACTCAATGAAATTCTGTTTCTGCGTGATTGTTTTGTATGCACTGAAGCTTTTGGTTTTAAATACAGGCTTGATTTGGCATTCATTGCATACCCCAAATTCCAATTGACATCAACAGGATTTCTGTGTGTATCAAAAATGCAGGACAGGGCCAAGAATTTGCTTTTCTCCAAATATTGGCTTTCAGTAAAACAATGGAAACATTCACTTTCTCTTCTTTGTGCTTAAGATCTTTTTGGATTTCCAAAACTGCATACCTCCTTGTAAGACCTTTATTGTATTTTAGTTTACTCACCAATGGTTATTGGATTTAATCACAACAGACTTCATCTTAATGCCAGTATAAAATGTTTGTGTGTATTTAGTAATATAAAATCCTGATCTGGGCTTCTCAAAATATTTTTTTAAGTTCACTCTATAGATACGATAAGTAAATATGGTACAGAGTCTCTTGTGCACTTTGTACATTTATGTATTAAAATAGAGTACTTGTTTGGACTTATTTATGGAAAGAAGTGAATTCTTCTAGGAAAAAGCAAAATACTGCAAGGAAGGCTCTTCAAATTAAAACAATGTAAAATGGCAAATCGCCCTTTTTCAAGATTTGAGGTTTTCGATAGAACAAATGTGAACATAGAGAGGTAGAGAGGGTAGGGATAGGGTCCAGAGTGACCTAGACAAATTGGAGGATTGGGCCAAAAGAAATATGATGAAGTTCAACAAGGACAAGTGCAGAATCCTGCACTTAGAATGGAAGAATCCCATGCACTGCTACAGGCTGAGGACCAACTGGCTAATCAGCAGTTCTGCAGAAAAGGACCTGGGGATTACAGTGGATGAGAAGCTGGATATGAGTCAGCAGTGTGCCCTTGTTATCAATAAGGCTAATGGCATATTGGGCTGCATTAGGAGCATTGCCAGCAGATCGAGAGAAGTGATTATTTCCCTCTATTCAGCACTGATGAGGCCACATCTGTAGTACTGTGTCCAGTTTTGGGCCCCCCACTACAGAAAGGAGGTGAACAAATTGGAGAGAGTCCAGTGGACGGCAATGAAAATGATCAGGGGGCTGGGGCACATGACTTGTGAGGAGAGGCTGAGGGAACTGGGCTTGTTTAGTCAGCAGAAGAGAAGAGTGAGGGGGGATTTGATAGAAGCCTTCAACTACCTGAAAGGGGGTTCCAAAGAGGATGGAGCTCGGCTGTTCTCAGTGGTGGCAGATGACAGAACAAGGAGCAATGGTCTCAAGTTGCAGTGGGGGAAGTCTAGATTGGATATTAGGAAACACTATTTCATTAGGAGGGTGGTGAAGCACTGGAATGGGTTACCTAGGGAGGTGGTGGAACCTCCATCCTTAGAGATTTTTAAGGCCCTGCTTGACAAAGCCCTGGCTGGGATGATTTTGTTAGTGTTGGTCCTGCTTTGAGCAGCGGATTGGACTAGATGACCTCCTGAGGTCTCTTCCAACCCTAATCTTCTGTTATTCTATGATACTAAAGTTGCAAAATGGATACCAGTGAATCCTTCTATGAGGGCAGTGGCTTCCCCAGGAATTGAAATTAGGGGGGGTATTTGAATTTACAGGGGGGGTGTCAGGACCAATGAGATATATAAAAGAGATATGAATAAAGTAAATGTTTTGTTAGGATGATGCAAATTTAACATAAGAATAATGCAAGTTACACCAAAACGCGTAACAGGTCTAAATTTCTAAAAAAAAAATATAAATTAAAAAAAATTAATTTAAATTGACTTTTGAAAAGTAAGCCATCATGGGATAAGAGGGAAGTCTTCTCATGGATCAGTAACTGGTTAAAAGATAGGAAGCAAAGGGTAGGAATAAATTATCAGTTTTCAGAATGGAGAGAGATAAATAGTGGTATCCTTGAGGGGTCAGTACTGGGACCAGTACTGTTCAACATATTCATCTGGAAAAATGAGTAAAAAGTGAGGTGGCAAAATCTGCAGATGATACAAAACTATTCAAGATAGTTAAATCCCAACTATTCAAGATAGTTAAGACTGTGAAGAGTTACAAAGGGATCTCACAAAACTGGGTGATTGGGCAACAAAATGGCAAACAAAATTCAATATTGATAAATGCAAAGTAATGCACACTGGAAAACAATCTCAACTATATATACAAAATGATGGCATCTGAATTAGCTGTTACCACTCAAGAAAGAGATCTTGGAGTCATTGTGGATAGTTCTCTGAAAACATCCACTCAATGTGCAGCAGCAGTCAAAAAAGCAAACAGAATGTTGAGAATCATTAAGAAAGGGATAGATAATAAGACAGAAAATATCATATTGCTTCTATATAAATCCATGGTATGTGTACACCTTGAATAGTGTGTGCAGATCTGGTCACCCCATCCCAAAAGAGATATATTGCAATTGGAAAAGGTACAGAGATGGGCAACTAAAATGATCAGGGGTATGAAACAGGAGGAGAGATTAAAATGACTGGGAATTTTCAGCTTAGAAAAGAGATGACTAAGGGGGATATGATAGAGATGTATAAAATCTTGACTGGTGCAAAGAAAATGAATAAGGAAATGCTATTTAATCCTTCACATAACACAAGAACTAGCAGTCACCCAATTAAATTAATAGGCAGCAGGTTTTAAAAAAACAAAAGGAAGTACTTCTTCACACAATATAAAGTCAACCCAGGGAACTCTTTGCCAGGGGATGGTGTGAAGACCAAAAGTATAACAAGATTAAAAAAAGAACTAGATAATTCCTGGAGAATAGGTCCATCAGTGGCTATTAGCCATGATGAGAGGGATGCAATACCATGCTCTGAGTGTCCCTTGCCTGTTTGCCAGAAGCTGGGAATGGGCAATAGGGGATGGTCACTTGATGATTACCTGTTCATTCCCACCTGGTCTTGACCACTGTCAGAAGACAGGATAGTGGGCTATATGGGCATTGGTCTGACCCAGGATGACCATTCTTATGTAAAAATTAATTATAAGAAAAAAATGTTTAGTACAGAAACTCCCTAACATAATCACCTCTCAAGATAGCAATAACGTAAGATAACCTTGGTAAATAATGCATTTTAAAAATCTTGGCCTACTAGGAAACATATTTATATAAGTTTCCATTCCCAGTCACTAATCTAGCATTCTGGAACAAAGTGACTAAAATATAGTCCAACTAACAAATGTTTATTTAACGTGCCCCTCACTTTTCCCTCCATCGAACCCTACTCACGGGTGTTGTCTTTGGTCAGTGGAGACTCAGAGTTCAGAGGTACTTTCACGTGAGTTCATCTCCCAGGTGGAGGACAAGAAGGCACCTTACTTGTTCCTCCAGCTGCTCACTGTTTGCTCTGGCCATGGCTGTTCGTTGTGCCACCGTTCACTCCACCGCTCTGTTGCCAATGGTCCTGTGCCATCACCTTCTGGTGCCACCTGCCACTGTGACCTCTGCGAATTGGTCTCTTGAGGTTCCACCAGCTCTCAGTGATTTCAGCTGAGCTCTCAGTAGGGGAACCTCACTGCTAGTGCAGTCTGGGCTGTCTCTTACACAAAAACATTGTACCCACAGGAACACTGTCCCCACAACAGGACTAAGCACTTAGACCTGATTGTCAGTGATTTCAGCTGCAGTGGTCACTTAACAGAACAAAAGACTATCTATGGAGCGTAATCAGCTCTGTCTTTAAACAGTGGAGAGGGACAGGTCCCCACCCTCTCTTTTGATGCCTTCAAATCATCACAGATTAAGTACACTTCTACTGCCCTTTACTCATACAATAAGAACAACATTTCATCCCCCATTTCCCCCACATTCAAGTGGTTTGTAACCCAATGCCAGCCAAAATCTATCACTTGGACAACACAGCTCTGTTTGCTGGATACCTAGGTAGATTAGGTGTGAATGTAAATATAATCTGTCCCTGAAGCCTTTCCCTGCAGCCCCAGCTCATCACTAGCTGTCAGGGAGAGCTCATTAAGACTTTGCTTACAAATCATCATTTGCAGTTATTAGGTTGGCCAACATCACCGAAATGAATGCACTGACATCATAAAAAACAACAGCTGTATAAGGAAGCAAGGAAGCTAGTCTGTTCATACTTTTCAAATCTATTATACTTTTTCAGATACACATATTTTATCGTACACTGTGTAAGCTTTTAAAGTGTGTATTAATGTTTCAGTTTAAATTCAGATTTCCAAACAGTCACTAAATTGGTATGTAACTAGCTCACGAAACTCGAGGGGGGGTGTAGGGAAATCACTGATGGGGGGGTGAATCAGTTTGTGTCTACTGTAGCAAAGTCTCTTTCTGCCAATGAAAGAGACTGTCATTTCTTGTCACAAATGATGATACAGAATGATGTAGCTGACACAGGCTTGTCCTGTGAAGGAACAGCACAGGGTTTTATGTTGCTCTCCTACTCCAAGAGGCCCTGAGATAGGTAGCAGGTCTGGGAACAGAGGGACATAGATCAGGGTTGTGCTTGGAAGGGTCAAAAATACAGGGATTCTGGACAGCAAAAGGTAAATTAAGGTAAGTTAAAGCAGCCCCTGGGACTCAGCCAACTTATACTGGGGGCCATTTCTGCCTCCACAGCTGCCCAGAATCTGGATGTTATCAAGGTGGTATAAAGCTACCTCTCAACCCATTATGATAATTATGTATTGGATTTTTTTGTCATTCTCCCTTAACATTTTTACAGCCTTGGCATACAGTGCCTTGTCAAAGACACATGTTATTTCTTTCAAATCAAGTCCTTCCCCCTACAATATTTTGAGTCTGATTAAGGATTTCGTAGACCATGGAGATCTCAATTGCTGGTGTATTTGTGGTTGGCAAATACCCAACATTGGCCTGAGTCATGCTGATCTTATTGCATGCCTGGATGTTCAGGCCAGTTCAGGAGCTGACTATTTGGTTATTTACATGTTTGTTTGACCAGAGACCATACTTTATTCTTAACTTAAGCATTGTGAACGGCCTCTTCACTGGTTCCATCACAGCAAGGCCAACTTAGTTACCAGCAATACAAGGAGGAAGCAGTAATTGTGGAGGAGTAATGCTGCGTATTTTAACTTTCTCTGCATGTGGAGCCTTCTTGGGTTGTCCTGAGACTGCACTGCAATACTATTTCCTCTATGTGATGTCCCTGCACCACTGAGTGTCTCCTCAAATCTGTTGATGCTGTCATACACCATAGTTGTGGGCATGCAAGGGGTAATGTTGGATGGTATTGCCACACCTGACTCATTCTCATTAGCCAGCTTCTGTGGACTGAGGGTATGATGCTCTTCTCAAGGAGCCTAGAATCATAAGCCATTGTTACCCCTCTGCCTCAGCGAGGGAGAGCTTTTCTGGAGCTTGGACTGTCATCTCCCTAGCACGCCACTCTGTTCGCTTCACCAACAAACTCCTCAAGATTCTGCCAGTCTAAACCTTGCCTAGCAGGTAACATTCAGTGAACCCCTTTTCCTGAGTTCCCCAGAGACATTGCAGTGCAGTCTCCAATCCCTGTCACTGGACATTCACTGCAATTATAAAGTTCACTACCCACAAAGAGATTAGCCGAGGACTCATTTTATATCTATTGTATCATCCACATGGAGGTGATTTATAATCCTATGTTCAAGAATTGCATCAATTACTTCTCCTGGTAAGAAAATCTTAAAGCCTGTTGGAAAAATTGGTACAACTTTGTCCACCCTATAGTTCTGCAGCATAGTCATTGGTCTAAATGATAAATCATATATTAATGTAATTACAACTGTACTGTAATTCAGTTCCTTTGGAGTTTAGTGATTTGGGGCAATACCACCTTGTCTCATTGATCAAATTGCAATTTAATTTCTCAAGTTGTTTCAGTACATTTGAAAATAAGATACTTCTATCCTCAACGGTTAGTTATTTGTACAGAATAACCCACAGATTACATTCTAACTATTCTATGTCAAACTAAGAATATGTATATTAATAAAGAACATAGATTTAGATGATACTAAGCAAGAGAAAAAGACAGGTATGGTTACAAACAAAACAAGTCACCCTGTCTAGTGTCAAAGACTTAGCTTTATAGCTAGTATAGTCTTTCCAAAACAGCTTTCTCACTTACATCAAGCTATCAGCATCTCCAGCTCTCCAGGCAAGAGGATCCAATGTTCACAGAATGAGAGGGTGCTGTCTCCTTTTTCCCCCTAAGTCAGTGGTCCCCAACCTTTTCATCTGGCAGGTACCAGACAAAGGACCGTGGCAGCAGTGGAGCACCCGCCGAAATGCTGCCAAATTTCTGCAACATTTCGGTGGCGACGCCTCTCGATGACTTCACTTGTTGGCAGCAAGCAGCATCATCGAGAGGCGTTGCCGCCGAAATGCCACAGAAATTCGGGGGCGACGCCTCTCAGTGACACCACTTGTCAGCAGCAAGTGGTGTCATCGAGAGGCGCTGCCGCTGAAATGTCGCAGAAATTTGGGGGCGACGCCTCTCGATGACACCACTTGTTGGCAGCAAGCGGCATCATCGAGAGGCGTCACCGCTGAAATGCCACAGAAATTCAGCTAAATTTCGGCAGATGCTCCACCGCTGGCCAGGATGCAGGAGCATTTAGATGCCCCCGCAGGCGCCATGGGGGGCCATGGTGCCCGCGGGCACCGCTTTGGGGACCCCTGCCCTAAGTGATGGATAACTAAGGGGTTATTTCCCCTTCTTTTTATAATGCAGTACACCTTTGAAATTATTCAAGTATGTCCCTAGATAAAGTTTTTATCCTATGCTACTATTCAAGACAAGCGTTGCACCAGCTTTGATAAAAGATCTCTCTTGATACACTTTGTATACAAGCTTGTTGTACTATGTCAGTTGACTCAATTGCTTATTCTTTGGAGTTGAAACCCTCTGTCCTCCCCCAGGGGTGTCTGGACACTGATTGTCACAGAGGGCAGTGTCCATTTCCTTCAGCTGATTATAAGATATACCATGACTTAGTCATCTGAGTATCTTAATCAGCTCCATGTTGCCAGTGAGGGATTTCAATGTCCACAGTTTGTGCCTGGCAGGTTTGTGCACACCTCCAATAATGGCAGTTTCAGATTGTTGAAAGCAGCTATCAAATCCCTCCCTCATTCTTCTTTTCTGCAGACTAAACAATCCCAGTTCCCTCAGTCTTTCCTCATAAGTCATGTGCCCCAGCCCCCTAATCATTTTTGTTGCCCTCTGCTGGATTCTTTCCAATTTTTCCACATCCTTCTTGTAGCGTGGGGCCCAAAACTGGACACAGTACTCCAGATGAGGCCTCACCAATGCCGAATAGAGGGGAATGATCACATCCCTCAATCTGCTGGTAATGCCCCTACTTATACAGCTAAATACGCCAGTAGCCTTCTTGACAACAAGGGCACATTTGTTTCTTTGTTTATGGCTTGATTTTTTTTTCAATACGAAGAGAGTCATACTGACCACCAATTTCTGTGAGAGAGTTATCATTGATACAACACAAGACTTTGAAAACAAGTCTGCAGATATAATTGAATAGCCTATAATATGCTTCTTTTTCTTTCATAGAGTGCAACATATCATCATCTTCACCTGGATAACACTTGTGCTTTTCCATTGGTCTTGTTTTGTAGGCTCTATAACAAGATCTGTGATAGTGTGCTTCTGCTGCTCCCTTGATGTAACAGCCAATATCCTTCTGTCCATCTTTTCTCCTGCTGTCTTCCATCTGGTCCTATCTAACCTGAGATCTACTGTTTGACACAGTGGCCCTCAGGACTTGGTTCCTTTCATGTTCTTCAATACTTGATCATAAAAACATGCAGACCTTTATATTCTCTTGTGGATGATGATCCCATTCTCCTTATTGATTTGTGTGATTCACGGCCAATTTCTTCACTACAGCTGGAAAGTTTTGCTTGTTTTTGAAGCTATGGCAGAGTTTTCTTGTATGTGAAGATCTTTTAACAATTTAGGTGATAAAATATGTTAGGTACTTCTTTGGTGTCTTTTTATATTGCGTAATGGCAGCACCTTTTTGGATCTGTGTGGCTCTTAAAAGATTATTCCATGATTCCAGGTCTCTTGGTTTGGTTAGATCAGAGAAAGGAACATCCATATCACATATCACATGTATTTTTAGACTTATGCTCTGTTTGTGGGTGCTGTTTGAGAACCTCTCAATCAGATTCCATTGTTCATTCAGTAATCACAACTGCATCACAGTTGTGAAGCAAATAAAGAGACAAATCCATAAATCTTAGATTACAATATACAATAACTAAAAGTTCATTTTAAGTTGAAAAATAATAATGCCTTTAGAATCAAAATATTTTTTCACATGAAGTATGGCTCCCCTGTTAGATTGTTGGCAGTTGGCACTGAAATGGTTATGCAAATTTGTCTTATTTGCATAGTTATTATTTTAATAAAAATTGTAATTACCCCAAATTGGCTGAGGATATATTCCTTTTTAGTCAAAAGATGACCCATACCCATTTTTCACACAGTGTGCTTACCCTTACATATACTGTTTCCATGGAAACAGGCCTAACTCCACCTTTGAGCTGCCATGCAGAAAGGTCCAATATGTATTTGTGTAATGTGTATGCATGGACCTTTCAAAAAAAGATGGAAACTAGCCCATCCAGATGATAACAAAAGTTGTCTGGCTCATGGACTATATGCCTTTGGGCTCTTACTGCCTGGCACCCACTCCACACCCTCCCACAATGAGGGTTATAGTTTAAAGTGCACAATATAGTCCTATATATAGGTAGAAATTTAACATTTTTAGCTGTTCTGCTAGTTAGCCACAAATGTCACAGTAAGTTTTTTCCTCTTATTGTATTAGCACCTAAGCTTTGTATAGCAACAGCTTAAAAAGCCTTTGTATTTGTTGCCTTGTTTCTCTCTGTTGTAGTGCTTCAACTTTTTATTGTGTGGGTTACCCTGCCTACCCCCATATCATAGTGTGTGCCTATTACAATCTTTAGTCTGTAATTGTAAGAAGAGCATCCTGCTACATTGGCAAAGAATCCTGTGGCACCTTATAGACTAACAGATGTTTTGGAGCATGAGCTTTCGTGGGTGAATACCCACTTCTTCAGATGCCTGTCTGCATGTCAGAGCTCTCCTGCTGCCAAAAAACTTCCATCCCCAACAAGAGGCATTAGCGTAGTCGGCAGGAGAGTATTCCTACACTGCACTACACAGTTTTTAGCAATATGGCTGTGTCACTACAGCTGTGCCGCTAAAAGTCATGCAGTAGAGCTGCTATTTGTCGGCTCTCCTGCCAACAGAAAACATCCACCCCCAAAGAGCGGCATTTGCATTGTCGGCAGGAGAGCACATTGTCGGCGTTCACAGCAGCGCTTGTCATCGACAAAACTTTTGTCTTTCGGAGGGTGTGTGTGTGTGTGTGTGTGTGTGTGTGATCGATAAAAGTTTTGTCTTTCATTTGCCAGTGTAGACAAAGCCTTAGAGTCTCTTCTTTATCTAAGCTAAAACTGTTCTCCCTCATTCAGTAACTTTAACTCATTCAGCTAGAAAAGGGTTTGTCACATACTTATTTGCTTTTGAGTTGGAATTTTAATAGTGAAGACTATTTCCATATCAAGCACTTGAGAAAGGAATGATTCAGACTGACACATCCAAGAAAAGTCCTACATGTAATGATGGAAAGAATTGACAGACCAGCCTTCAGCCAGCAGATACATTTGTTAACTCATACTGATAGAAAAAATCCTCATTAAATTAGAGTACCAGAGAACTAGTACTGGTGTCTGGGGGGAGGGATAGCTCAGTGGTTTGAGCATTGGCCTGCTAAACCCAGGGTTGTGAGTTCAATCCTTAAGAGGGCCATTTAGGGAACTGGGGTAAAAATCTGTCTGGGGATTGGTCCTGCTTTGAGCAGCGAGTTGGACTAGATGATCTCCTGAGGTCCCTTCCAACTCTGATAGTCTATGATTCTATGATATCTCTCATTCACTAGGATTATGAAAACTATACTGAACTGGTGTGATACACAACACCCAAAAGGTTTGTATTCCTTCATTTACATGGATGGCCAGTTACTGTTGAGCTAAAGAGACAGCAGTCTGACCTGTCCAGTTAGCAAATGCATGTTTCCTCTTTGCTCTTCTCCTACACTCAGAAAACTCTAAAGAGGTCTTCAGTTATTTTAGCCATAGAACTCATTACTGTTTTGCTCAACAGAAATAAATCTTTCTACTTTTTTATAATTTCCAAAGTCTTAAGACTCCCAATACAGAAGCTCCCTGACTTACCAAGTGTTCTGTTCTGGAAAGCCTTGCGTAAGTCAAATTTTGCGTAGGTTGGGAATGTCTCCCAGCATAGCTCCATAAGTAGGGCCATCCCTCGACATTGTGGTGCCCTACGCAGCTCCCCCCATGGTGGGGGGCTACGCCTAAGGTCTGTGGGGGGCACAAGCAGGCTTGGGGGACAAGGGGGAAACTGCCCCCCAGCACGAGCCAGCAATGCAGAGCGGGCTGGGGCCGGGTCGCTCCTCGCCACGCGGTGAGTGCCAGGTGTGCCCGACCCCTGCCACAGTCCCCTAGGGCTTAGCTCAGGGGAAGGGGTGAAGTAGGGGTGGGGCAGAGCAGGGGTGGGAAGAAGTGGAGTGGGGGCAGAGCAGGGGCAGGGGCTGTGGGGAAGGGGAGGAGTGGGTGCGGGACAGGAGCAGGGGCAGATTTCTGGCCAGGGGATTGGGCTGGCCGCTGGAGCAACATGCAGCTGCATAGGGCACCAGGAAATTTGGGCCAATTTGGGGAACCCAAATTTCCTGGTGCCCTACACAGGGTGTAGTTTGCATATGGGTAAGGACGGACATGCCCATAAGTCTTCTAGTTGACCATCAAAAATACAACATCCTGATATACCAGGGGTTCTCAAACTGGGGATTGGGACCCCTCAGGGGTGACAAGGTTATTACCTGGGGGGTCATGAGCTGTCAGCCTCCACTCCAAACTCCACTGTGCCTCCAGCATTTATAGTGGTGTTAAATATATAAAAAAGTGTTTTTAATTTATTGGGGGGGGGGTCGCACTCAGAGGCTTGCTATGTGAAAGGGGTCACCAGTGTGAAAGTTTGAGAACCACTGTGATATACTTCTTTTCATAATTTTTCCTTTCCTTTCATTTCTATGTACTTTTCATGATTATACTTAGGAGGGAAAATTGGTGTTTAAACAAACGTACTGCTGGAAAACTGATAATTGAGCTACTGAACGGAGCTCTTGGTTGTTAAAGGGATGCAGTGCCCCTTTGGAATTACCTTAGCTTTGATTGACTGCTTTAAAAACTTGGCTGGCTTCCATAAATCTGAAACAAAATCTGCATCAGACGTTAGAGAAAGATGGAGCAGTTTTTCCTACTCTGTTCCTTGGCATAAGAGGAGTAAGGAAGAATCAAGAGAGAATGCTGAACATGGGCTGAAGATTATTTATGAGGGTCTCTTCCTTCTGCATTGAACAAAATTTTTCATATGGTCTGAAATGAATAACTGATATTTGAACTCGAGTTGTATCTTTATACTTAATCTTAAATTAACTCAGTTGTTGGTCTCATATCACTCCTTAACAGAAGACGGTTGTTCAGTAGACTTAATTGTGCCAAATTAAATGTCATTAACAGACTGTTCAGCATAAATTCAGGATTGAGCTTTTTTCATAAAGTATAAAGCAGCAGCATACTTTCCATTTCTTCACACATTGCATGAGCTCGCTGATTCATTACAAAACCCATACAAAGGAAGATATTTAATAATGAAGAAAAGAAATTCAGAAAAATGAAATAATCTGTCTAGATTTTGGTTAGTGGGACAGTGTGGTCCTGTGGATGGAGCTCTGGACTAAGTCCAGATGCTAGAGTTTTATTCATGACACTACCCTGCTGGTGTGACCTTGGGCAAAACACTTTCTCTCTCAACCTCTTTTTCCTCTCCCACGCTGTATTTGTCTTGTCTGTTAAGCATATAGGCTTTTCAAGACAGGGACTGTTTTTAACTATGTATATGTGCTTAGCACAATGGGCCCCTGATCTTGGTTGGGACTTCTATATGGCCGTCCAGCATCTTGAATTGACAGATGAAAGATGTGACAAAGTTGGCCGGTCAGTGGTGCTTAGCAATGGTATGGGAAAAGAGCCCAATGCGTGAGCGGCAAACCTTCTTACAGAGGCTAGAGGTCCAATTACCAGATGGAAGTTGAAGCATACTCTGCTTCCTGGTTCACTTGTGGGCTTCAGCCTGGGCTCTCCAATACCTCTCCGTGGTGGTTGCACCAGTCTTCTCCAGCCTGAACGATTGTAGGCAGGATTTTTCCAGTTGTCAGTGGGAATGCTGAATTTCTTGAGGCCTTGCTTGGCCTCGTTGCTGTATTGGAGCTTTGGCTTTTCTCTGCATTCCAGGCATTGCCTTCTCACCTACCTCCCACCTGCTGCTCACTTCCCTGTTTGCCTCCTCATGCTGCTCGCCTGCCCACCTCACCTCCCCGCCTCCTCATCTGAATATCAGGACAAATGGCGTCTGTCGGGACGCGAGACAAAAGGCTAAATATTGGGACAGTCTCAATTTTATTGAAGTGCAGGGCCCAGGGCTGTTGCCCCAATTCGCTCTGCCCAAGGGATGGCTCTGAGTACTCATATCCCACAGACTCTACTGGACCGCTAATACATGTATGCCTGTAACAATGGATCAGCTCAGTGAACGGCCGGACTTTCTGTTCCTCCCGAGGCTAGGCAGAGAGACTCCCTTTGCGGCTTCATTTTATACATCAATGCAAATAAGTTATGTATTGCCCCTCTGAGAGGATTGGTTACTGCCCCCTGACGTGGGTTTTTACCACTCATTTCCTTGTACATGTTGGTTCAATCAAAACATCTTTTTTTATTATACTGTCATCCTGACCTTATCTTTTAAGAGAGGTCAGCATGTTCCTGTTATATTTGGTGCGAGGATGTTTGTACAATACTTGGTATTGGGGTGTTTTTGTTTGCGTGAGTGTCCTGTGCCTAGCTTTTCTTAGGAACGTGTGTGTTTTTGCAGTAACAGCCTTGTTCTTTGCCAGGTTCTATGAGCATGTGAGCAGGACTTGGCTCTTGCTCACCACTTAATTTTGCTTTATAGCAGCAAAGCTTTGACCACTACTTTAGACCATACCAGGCTTCTGATACGAGGCCTTATATTTCAGGCTCCCTTCCTACTACACTAAGCACTGGGTTCCTTTCAGTCGCCTGGATTTTGGGGAAGTTCAGGTAAGCATATGATCCAAGAAAAGATGGGCCTGTCTCTTTCATGGGCTAAGCCAGAAAACCAAATATGAATGTCACTGAATTTTTTTGAAAGTTCAGATTTGGATCTAATTTGAGAAATTAACTGTGTCACTCAGGTTCATCTCTTTCAAAACACTAAGTAATGGAACTGGTTCTCCTTTCACCCAATTTTTGTTACATCAGACATTGCTTATATGCTTACATTGCCTTGAGTGCAGGGGATTTGACTAAATGACCTCTTGAGGTCCCTTCTGGTCCTACAGTTCTATGATTCTACATCATAAATTCTCAACCTGAGGGCTATGTACAGGTTTCAGAAGGTTGTGACCATTGTCTCTCTCTCTCTCTTTTATGGATAGACAGCAGGGTCCCCAAACTTTGTCTCTCTGTGTGTTCAGTTTTAACATAGGAAGGTGGTATGGAAAATAAACCAATAAAAAACAACTGTTTGTAGCTGTTTAGAAGTTTGGAATATTAGAGATGGATAGTAGATGGAGTGTGGGTCAGATGGTGAATAGTACATGGTAAATTGTGGTGGTTCTGCAGTTGATGGTTGTTTTGAAAGCATTCTAGAAAATGTGCAAAAATAAGAATGCAGTAAAATTACACTGATACTGAGAAAGTCATTCTACGTTGCTCTTTCTCTTACTTTCGTGTTACCGCTGCCTTTTTTTAATTTATTTTTTAAACCTGGTGTAGGAAACAGAAATGGTTTTCCTCCTATCCAGCGATTTGTCCTGTATGAAAGACGAAAAGTCGCCCCTGAATAAGGCAGGGCCCTCTGAAATACAACCAAACCATCGTGTGGTTTTTCCCTTTAGCGTGTCATAGCGGTTGGAAATATTTTTGAAATCTTCCTCCCCGTGCTCCGCTGGAGGTTTGGAAGACCCGCTTCACTTCTTGCTTAACAAGACGACAAGCCCGTGTGCGCAGTGCGCTGTCCCTCCCTCGTGCAAAGCCCAGCCAACAGCGCAAGGCGCTGTGCCTTTAAGGGCTCCTCGGCTGCACATGCTCAGCTCTCTTTGTGGGGTAGTTGGATTGTCTCTCCTGGGAAGCAGCTGCAGCAGGAGGAGGGTGGGTGGCAGGCAGACAGCGTTGCAATCTCAGCCCTTTCCTTAGCATGGCGGGGAGGGATTTCTGTTGACCGGCAGCCACCAGCACAGGTTTATTTATTTAATGGGCGAAGGCGGGCAGAGGTGTTTGGGACAAGGGAGCTGGCTGAGGGTGACTGAAATAACCGCCACTCTAGGGGGCTCTTAGTCCGCATCCTTCCCAGGGCAGTTGCTCCGGCGGCGGCAGCACCATCAGCAGCCTGGGCTGGGGCTTGAGCCGCCCGCCTGCCTGAGGCGCGGGGACGGTGATTCCGCCACAGAGGAGCAGCCGCGCTCGCGCTACGGGCCTGGCGGAGCGAGCGGCGGCTCCGAGCAGCCCCCGGGAGGAAGGGGGTGGGTAGGCATCGAGCCGGCCAGGCGGCGCTGAGCGGAGATTATAATGAGCCCTGGAAAATGGCTGCTTGGAAACTGTCAGCTGGGACAGCGGCTGGCTGCTACTGTCCCCCCTCCCCCCAGTAGGGGGAATGGGGGCAGATAAGAGCTCCCCGCCCCCCAGCTCCCGGGCCGCCTGGTGCGGCGATGCTGTAGAGGGCGGGGGAGCGCTCAGTCCCTAACTGAGGGGGGAGGAGGTGGCAGCTGCTGCCCGGGGGCGGCGGGGGGCAGTCCCGTTATCAGAGGAGAGGGGGGAGCTGGTGAGGCGGAACCGCACGGTCACTAGCCAGGCTGCCCCTCCGTGGAGGAGGGGAGCGGACAGGACAGCGAGGGCCGGGCTTTACCTCACGGGTGGCTGCGGCGCTGGGGGCGGGGCGGGGGTTGGCTCGCCCTGACAGGATTAATTCTCCCCAGGACTGTCTCCCGGCGGCTGAGGGTGGGGGCCGCTCGCAGTGCCGCTCCGGCGCGGGTCGGGTGACTGGGCGGGAGTCTGTTCCGAGCAGCCCGGCGGAGTCCGCGCGTCCGGCGGCGACGATGGATCCGGGGAGCGCCTGGCGGAGGGTGGCAGGCTCCCCTGCGTCCCGCGGAGTCTGGAGACCTTGTTCCTCTTCCCCCTGCTGCTCCGCCTCGCTGCTGGGTATGAACAGCTGGCTGCTCTTCTACGGCGTCCTGTACCTGGTGCTCTATGCCCAGGTGTCCCAGTCCAAGCCCTGCGACAGGGCCTCCTGCTTCTCCGGGCGGTGTGTCAACTCCACCTGCCTCTGTGACCAGGGCTGGGTAGGCGACCAGTGCCAGCACTGCCAGGGCCGGTTCAAGTAAGTCTCTGCTTAATATATGATCATTCCGCCCCCCGCGCAGATGCCTGCTGTGTTTGCCTGTGCCTGGCATGATTTTGTGGGTGTATGACTGAGGTAGGTTACAGAAGTTGGAGATGAAATAAGCCCACCACACACAAGTCCACTTCCTCCCCTCCCCTGCAAATACAGAGTAAATGTTGAACTGATGAATATAGTTTTAAAAATTGTATTAAGGCTAATGTTAAAATGATACACAGATTAAGGAAAGAGTGTCTAATACTGCTGTGTTTCTGGGACCCTTATGTAAATGACATGTATCTCCAGGAACTTCCCTGGTGAAGGAAAAAATGTTAATACATTTGAATGATTTTCCTTCAGGGGACTAAAAATCTTTCTCCCATTCCACTCCTCCTCCCACCAACCTTCTTTCAAGTGCTCTAACAAGACAGGCATTAATTAACACACACTTAGCATCATATACATATGCTTTCCATTCATTATTGAACAATATAATATGGGTTAATTATGGTTCTGTGAGAAGAGAGGGTGGTGGTGCTTAACTTATGAAATCTCCCTGCAAGGGCTGAATGAGTCAAAGAGACTGAACTATGTTTTCACGCCTGAAAGTGGACTAATACATGCTGACTGGATGGTGTGCGGGAAGCATACACTGATACCCTGATTTATCTATTCTGTGGATACAATGGAAGATTGAGTTTCCAGCGCTGTCACTCTGATCCTTCCCTAAGCTTGCTTAAAAGGACGTTAGCATAGCTCAGTGGATAAGATACTAGACTGGGAGTGAGATGACCAGTGTTCTGCTTCCAGTTTGCCACTAATCTGTGGCATGACCTTAGACAAATCACTTAGCCTCTCTGTTTTCTTTACATATCAGATACGGCTAAATTGTACTTGCCCTTTCTTATGAAGCACTTTAAGATCTGCAGCTGAAAAATGCCATATGATATCTAGTTAACAATAACAATGTGCTTGATATCTGGGAGAGGCAACATCACAAATTATGTCTTCAAGAGGAATTTAAAGAGAGAATACTGTCAACTAAATTATTTAAAACCTATTTAGATTTGGGTAAAAGTTTTTCCCCTCTTTTGGCAAATGAAAGCTGAATAAGATGGCTTCCATATTGTCTTTAATAATTATGAATGTTAAAAAAAAAGTATTATTCTGAGTGCAGGTGAGCAAAATGAGCATACTTTTCAGGCAAACAAGTCATTCTAGTTCACTTAAGGAACAGTTGCAAGATGTGTTGGCTAAATAAAGTACCTGCTCTGGGAAGAGCAGAATTTGCCTGAGAACTTGATGATCTTGTGTTTGTTCCATTAGTGAGTTGTTGACTGACTTGGAAAAGGGAGGGCAAATATGAAAGGTGTAGATATTAAGCGGTGTCATCTGCATGCTAACTACAGTTAAAATTGATATGTTAAGCACATGTGTGAAGGATTTGGGGTTTTGTAACTGATCAGTAACCCTGGAATTGTGGGCTAATTGTCAGGAGGATTGTAAATGACAGGAGGGAAAGCCTCTGTGGATCTTCTTTGTGTACAATGATCAGCAGTAGACATGCTTATAGAGCCAGGAATGCCTTGCTCCAAAGGGATTATCTATATCCTGTAGCTGGATGCCAGTCACAGCATATCCTAATAGTACAAGGGCTAGGTCAAACTTTAATCTTTTGATTAAATTTCAAAGCTTGTAATTAATGAATATATTCTCTGATGGGTTACTAAAGCTGATGACACTGGAATGCCTTTAGGCATTAGTCCTTAGCTGGATTTTCTTGGTTATTTGGTATTTAAAGCATTTGTTGTTTGTTTACATCAGTTGCGTTTTTCAGGTGAACTTAATGGGAAGAAGCACAATGGTTATTATTTGCCTCATGGCACTCTGCTCAATTCCAGTAGAATGCTAATAATCCATCCCCACCTAGAGCAAGGTCTAGCTGCATATTAAAAGGGCAACATTTCCTTAGTTAAGTGCACAATGTTTAAGACTTGGATCCTTATAGGTTTTGGTAAAATCAGAATGCATTTGTCATTAGCTACTCTATTCTAGGGTGCATATCATTAAGTGTCACTGATACCAACATTACAATTTTGTTACAGAACAAGCTTTTTGCTTATTTGGGAGAACTGCTTTTAAAGATACACTGGTCTGGAAAAGTTATCGAGATTGAGTGCCATAAAGCTTTACTTTTGAGAAGAAAAATGTACCGTACTGTGTTAAAACTGTGTGGTGGTAATATAGCATTGTAAAGACTTACCCAATTTGTCTATTACTCTAAGTGGGGACTGTGTAAAGTTTGCCATGATTTGGTAGCACAAATGACTTACAAGCCGTGAAATTTAGCTAGGTGCTTAACAGTGTGGTGATTAGCGTATTGTAAATGTCTAGAATAGATAGCGGCTGGAATATGGGTGCAGACAGGGGAAAGCGGTATAAGCTTTGCCTTGCAGCCATGTGATTTTGAAGGCCTTTCTGACTTGTGCGGAATACTGGGAGATTTTCTTGTTATAATGGAACTAGCCTATCTCATCTATCTATGAGGCAGAACCATCTGCTGCAGACAAGTGCAGCCCATGGCTAGGTTTTTCACAGTGACACTTGTAGGTGATGACTGTCTGCAACCTTACTGACTCTTGTCGCTCCAATCAATTAGAATTATTGTAGAGAATGTTTCATCAAGAGTAGAGATGTTATTGATAAGCATGTTGGACTATTGTACATGCAATTAAAATTAATGTACAGGATGTAAATACAAGGCATACAAAAATGTTAATTGAACATAGAATTCTGTCATGACTTTGAACATGCCTATATTATTTTAAAGTGGAGTTCTGTGCTTCAATGGTTTGAAGTGTGTGAGAGAATGGGTACAAGGTTAAAAACGAACTTTTAACTGATTTCAACTTGACTGGTGGGTGAAAAGCATGTTGAGATTCTTTGGGATTTTAAGGTGAGGCTTAATACACAAAGAACTGGGATCTTTCTTTAAAATAAAGTCTTCCTGGATAAGGATCTATAATTAGTTGAGCTTCAGGAATGAGTGACTTGAATTAGCAAACACTGAAAGTATTAACATAAGGGAAAGACTCTTGGGAGTCTTGGGGCACATTAATTCTCAATTGAGAGTATTTTTTTTTCTAAATTGAGGAATAGTAACCTAGCAGAGAGACATCAAAGATGATTGATCAATCTTAGTAAGCAGGTGTCAAAATTAATTGACTGATTCCATGGTAACCTAGCTTTTCCTCTATAGGGAATTTGTTACCAGGGTAAGATTACTCTCTAAATGTTGCTTTGGGATGGATGAAAGATAGATAGGGAAAAAGTGAATAGATGAAAATAATAGTTAGCTTTGTTAAAGTCCGTTATTTGCTTCCTCTCCATATATCTATACTGTACTTTTCTCCTGAATGAAGAAAACTGTGCCCAGAAAACAAAGCTGAAACCGAGTAAGTACTAACCTACAGCAAAAATTGGAATGAGAGGGTGAAGTTTGGTTTTTTAAATCCAGCCTATAGAAATATATGGAAAGACATTCCACGGAGCACCGGGGAGATACCTCCATGTCTATAAAGTAACTAACGGACTGGATGTTAAATCAATAACAGTGCCGTTCTCTGTCTGCTGTCTGTCATAGTCCATGTGCTAGTTTAGATCAAACTTGCCACTTTTCAGTTGATTTGGTTTTAACTTAACACTTAACAGTGAACTTAACACCGATGCAACATTTAACTCGGACCTTTTCTGCCAGCTTTTCTGTCCCATAGGCTTTTATCTGTGGACTCCTTTACTCACACTCTGGATATCCTTTGTAGAAAGCTGTGTCCATGACCCCCACCTGCCCCAGTTAGTCAGCAGAACCCACTTAGCTCTTTCTTAGGAGGATCAACACTTTCTAACAAGGAGGGGTGTAATGGGTGCTAGTCTACTACAAGATGAGATCTGAGTGACTGTTTAAGTATTATTTTAACACTTCAGTTGAATAGATAGTCAAGATCTGTGCTAAAATTCTGGGGGATGGATTTTTTTTCTTACATTTTTCTTTGTGTGACTTTCAGGTACCTGTCCCAACATATCAAGTGCTTCTAGGCTTTAGGGGTTTATTCCTTGTTGTACTATGTGTATGGTAGCATCCATTACAGTCAAAGGTAACAAAACAGTTCCCATTATAACACCAAATTCATATACTTGTAATTTTTGGATTGTTCACCTTTGAGGCTGACATTTTCCAGATCTATTCTCTGACAGTGAATTTAAAATTTTTTTAAGAGGTTAAATTGAAGTTAAATACAGATATATTCTTTGCTCTTTTTTCATATTATTTTCCATTGTTCAGCAAAGTAGAACATTGATTGTCTACATCAAAAAATATTAAGTGGAATATCTAGTCATATACAAACAAACACTATATAACCGGTAAACAGGACGGAAATAAAATCTGTTGTTTGTAGGGGACAGGCAACAAACCAGGGAGACACAAGTTATTACAGAGAACTTGTAACAGCACAATTCCTAGGGTAAGCACATATTTAAATATAGAGAATGAAAGCACATTTGGTCAGTTTCATCTTCTCCGCATGGTTTCATTTTGGAGTTTGTATTCAGTTTTTTCTTTCTTTTATCAGTAGTAGCACAAATTTCTGAAGAATAACCTAAGTCTTGTTACCATACATTACCCAGAATTTCTCTTAAAGTGTCATAGAAGCAGATACTCCTTGATTAATAAAATATTTGCATCTATATTAGGGCTGTTGATTAATCACAGCTAACTCATGCGATTAACTCAAATTAATTGCAATTAAAAAATTAATCACGATTAATCAATTTTAATCTCACTGTTAAAGAAGAGACTACCAATTGAAATTCGTTAAATATTGTGGATAGTTTTTCTACATTTTCAAATATTTGATTTCAATTTACAACACAATACAAAGTGCATAGTGCTCACTTTATATTTTTATTACAAATATTTACATTGTAAAAATGATAAAAGAAATAGTATTTGTCAATTCACCTCATATAAGTACTGTAGTGCACTCTCTATTGTGAAAGTGCATATAGTAAAACTTGGTCGTACTCTTGGTCAGCCAGTCACTTAGACAAGTTTGTTTACATTTGCGGAAGATAATGCTGCCCATTCTTATTTACAGTGTCACCTGAAAATGAGAACAAGTGTTCACATGGCACTGTTGTAGATGGCATTGCTAAGTATTTATGGGTCAGGTATGCTAAACATTCTTATGCCCCTCCATGCTTTGGCCACCATTCCAGAGGACATGCTTCCATGCCGATGATACTCATTAAATTTAATTAATGCATTATTTTTTTATGACTGAACTCCTTGGAGGAGAATTCTATGTCTACTCTTTTTTACCTGCATTCTGCCATATATTTTGTGTTATGGATGACAACCTTGTACCTGCTATTTGATTTAAGAATGCTTTCACTGCAGATCTGGCAAAATGCAAAGAAGGTAACAATGTGAGGTTTCTAGAGATACCTACAGAACTCGACCCAAGGTTTAAGAATCTGAAGTGCTTTCCAAAATCTGAGAGGCACGAGGTGTGGAGCATGTTTTCTGAAGTCTTAAAAGAGCATCAGTCCAATGCAGAAACTACAGAACCCTGAAACACCAAATAAGAAAATCAACATTTTTTGTTGGTGGCACCTGACTCATGATGATGAAAACGAACGTGCATCAGTCTACAGTGCTTTGGATTGTTATCGAGCGGAACCCATCATCAACATGGAAGCATGTCCTCTGGAATGGTGGGTGAAGCATGAAGGGACATATGAATGTTTATCGCATCTGGCATGTAAATATCTTGTGACACTGGCTACAACAGTGCCATGCGAATGCCTGTTTTTACTTTCAGGTAACATTATAAACAAGCGGGCAGCATTATCTCCTGCAAATTATAAACAAACTTGTTTGTCTGAGCAATTGGTTGAACAAGAAGTAGGACTGAGTGGACTTGTAGGCCCTTAAGTTTTACATTGTTTTATTTTTGAGGTAATTTATTTTTGTACATAATTCTACATTTGTAAGTTCAATTTTCATGTTAGATTGCACTGCAGAATTTGGATTAGGTGATTTGAAAAATACTATATATTTTATTACAAATATTTGTACAGTAAAAAAAATGAGCACTGTACAATTTGTATTCTGTTGTAATTGAAATCAATATATTTGAAAATGTAGAAAACAGCCAAAAATATTTAAATAAATGGTATTCCATTTTACAGAGCAATTTAATGATGCAATTAATCACGATTAATTTTTTTAATTGCTTGACAGCCCTGATCCATACTAATTTGAGCAGTAAGACTCCTCAACAAACACTTACTAAATTATATTTCCCAGTTTCATTGAATTCCAGTGTGTTAATATTTTTACTGGGTTGCAGTGGACTCCCTTCATGTCCTGAGAATTAGTGAGGGTTGTTGATGCTGAATCCCCACTCTGTCATTTTGAGTACAGAAGGTGGGGGCCTGCAAGGATTTTAAAAATTAATACTTCCCACTCCAGGCTTTGTATTAAACTCGTAAGGTTACAGCTTTTCTCTGACCTTGGCTTGGTAAATGCTGCCACCACCCAAATGCCAAGAACCCCCTTGAACCCAGGAAGGAGCACTTTGGAATTCCTCTCTGTGGAATACCCTCAAAACCCTTTCACCCCTCTGCGGGGAAGAGCTCAGAAAGAAAACAAAGGAAATTAGCTGTTGCTACCAGCTAATAAAACAACACACACAAACCTCTTAGGACACCAAAAATCCAGTCCTGTTCTTAAAGGTAAATTTTATTAAAAATAAAAAGGAAGAAAATACATCTGGAATTTAGGCTTTTGCTAGATTTTAAAAGAGCAATTCCAAAAATTAAGCACTCAAAATAGCTTTCTTGGGGGTTCATCTTGAAGGGTACAAGCAAACAAAAGCATCTGGGGTTAGCACAGAGGAGTTCACAGCCTTAAAAAAATGAGAGAGACACCTACCCATGTCTTTTTAGACATTCTCTAATTTTACTTACATATCTGAGGCTTCAGATAAGTAGGTCTGAGGTATGAATTGCAACCCAGAGAAAACAACAAAGAAAGGGAAAGTTTCTTTCCCAATTTTAGAAAGTTCTACCTTCCCATTTGGTCTCTTGGTCAGGTGTCCACTTCCTTTTCTTTACCTGGGGGGCTTTTAACCCTTTACAGGTAATGCAAGCAGAGAACCGCTACCAAGAGGGATTTTACAGCTAACTCGCTGTCTGGGTGTCCATCAAAGGGAGCTCTTCTCTCTTTTCCCCTCCCCCCCATTATCATAAGGGTGATTATTAGATTCAACTTTTCAGAAGTCCATATGTGGAGAAGAAAAAAGTCTTTGGGAGTGGGTGGGGTGTGGAGAAAGCAGCAAAACTTCTGCTTCTTCCTTCCCATCCCCCAAGAGTCTAGTAGCATCTGTTTTGTTATGTGGGCTTGTTGCTGATGCCCAGATCCAGCAGAGTAAAATATTATCTTGTACAGTGGAGATTGAGGTTTCATGCAAGTTTTTTTAATATACTTATTAATTTGCAAGTTATTTTGTGTGCTGGACAGCCCTTATTTAAGTTATATTAATTTCTTGTTTTTTCCATCAGTTTTAGACAAGTCTGACTTTCTGGTGTAATGCCTACTGTGGGGAGCATATTATCCAGTACTAGGAATTTTCTCCCTTGTGGCTTGAACAAAATCAGTTTTTTGGTTTAAAGCTTTCAACAGCTCTCTAATAGGGAGCCCTCTTGTAGATCATGAAGTCTGGAGATTGTCACCTGCTCCCGCAGGTTCTTTTCAATGGTGTAATGAGGTAGGAACTAGAAGCTTCGCTTTTAGCACTTTTACCTTCATTTCTCATTCTCTGACAATTCAAAAAATTCCCAATATATTGTAACGAGTGACTGTCAAGTACTGATAGAAAATTAAGAAACTTTATTTCCTAGCTCTGGTCACCAGTTCTGGTCATGGTTGCAAAAATGCTGTGCTATGATAGTGGACAGTATCCCCTGATTAATTGAGCTCTGGTGCTTTATAAATTTTTTTTGGCAAGTTGTAAACATGCACACATCTGGGGCTGTGTGCTGGTTCTTGTGGCAGTTGCGTGCTGTTCCTGTGAATTTGTGTGTGTGAGAGAGTTTTTAAACAAAATTATTTCAGCTGTTTCTTAGTGAGAGAAGAAATAGTCTTTCTATGGTGAAAGCAGCTTTCCCAATTTTTTTTAAGGTTTGATGTATTGTTGAAAATTAAAGCAGCGTAGCTATTTCGGTCAGGCGTGTGCTGACGTAACCCTAGTGTATGGAAGAGTACTTCTGTTGATATAACTGTCATTTGGGGAGGTGGTGTTCCTTCACCAACCCCCAAACCCTGCTTCTGTCAGTATATGCTGCATCTACGGTAAGGGGCTATGCTGACATAGCCATGCTGGTAAAGTCTCCATAGTGCAGACATACCCTAAAATACAATATAGCAAAAACTGCTGAAGGCTTGAACTGAAAAATTAGCATGAGACTAGTCTTTGATGAGGACAAGCACTTTGTACTGATATAGAGATGTTTGGGGAATGTAAAAATATTAAGTTGGTCCAAAAAGTTTGAAACAAAAACAAGAAAATGCTTTTTGGAAATGTTTTCCAACCAGCCCAAGGCATGCTCAGTAGTATCTGCTATGATTAGTTCTGCCTTTGTGATATTACTGCGTACTTCTCTGTCCTATCCGATAGGCACCGGGGCAGTGCAGTTTCTGAGCAGGAAGAAAGATAGTTGCTCTTAGGTTGTCACTGGAACTGTTTGCATAAAGCAAGAAGTTTTTGTCTTGTTGAAGACCAAGATCTTCCAGAAAAACTTACCTTAACATCAGGAACAGGCGATCTTGAATACTGGAGAGAACCACTAATCCTGTAATTTTAGGGGCTTTGTGATGATTGCTGTATTCTACAGTGTGTGCCACTTAGATCCTTATGGAGGAAACTCTCTGGTCATAGATCTCCTTTCTTCCTTGTGGAAGAGAAGCTGTGCCAATAGCAACAATACCCTCTATTTCTTCCATAATGGACCTTACACAAGGATTTCCACATGGCCAGGGCCCATCCCGGGGAAAGAGTTGGACACTGGGCAAGAGTAAGCAGGTCCATGAAAACTAGGCAAAAATGATGATAAAGTTCTAAGCTATAATATATGTGCCATGTAGCACCTCTCCTTCCCTCCACACACCATCTCTGGGAGCTTTCATGGTCAGAGAGAGTCCCTGGTAATGAGTCTGGAACCATGGGGAGTGATGCCCATGGGGACTGATCTGTCAAATTTGGAGTGCATAGGCAATGACCTTTTTCTGTGGGGGTGAGGGGAGTAACTGCTACCTCCTTCCCTGATAGTACAGTGTAAGGAAGTTTCTATGAGATGATCTTCAATGAGCTTTCCTCTCCCTATGTCCCTTCTTAGGTGCTTCTATATGGTGTGTGTGTGTGTGTGTGGTGGGTTGTGGTGGTGTTTTTTTTTTTAGGGGGGGAGGTGTCATGGTATAATTCCCCGCTCTGAACCTTAGCGTCCAAAAGATGGGGTACCAGCATGAATTCCTCTAAGCTCAATTACCAGCTTAGTACTTGTAGCGCTGCCACCAACCAGGAATTCCAGTGCCTGGTACACTCTGGTCCCCCCAAAACCTTGCCCGGGGACCCCCAAGACCCAGACCCTCTGGATCTTAACACAAGGAAAGTAAACCCTTTCCCTCGCCATTGCCTCTCCCAGGCTTCCCCTTCCTGGGTTACCCTGGAAGATCACTGTGATTCAAACTCCTTGAATCTTAAAACAGAGAGGAAAATTCTCCTTCTCTCTCCCCCTCCCAGACTCTCCTTGAGAGAGAAAGGAATCCTGACACAGAGAGAAGATTAACCTTTCTCTCCCCCTTCCCTCCTTTCTCCCCACCAATTCCCTGGTGAATCCAGACCCAGTCCCCTGAGGTCTCACCAGAATAAAAAAACAATCAGGTTCTTAAACAAGAAAAAGCTTTTAATAAAGAAAAAACAGTAAAAATTATCTCTGTATATTTAAGATGGAATATGTTACAGGGTCTTTCAGCTATAGACACTGGGAATACTCTCCCAGCCTAAGTATACAAGGACAAATTAAAATCCTTTCAGCAAAGTACAAATGTGAACTCCTTCCAGCCAAATACGCATTTGCAAATAAAGAAAACAAACATAAGCCTAACTCGCCTTATCTACCTAGTACTTACTATTCTGGATATATAAGAGCCTGTATCAGAGAGATTGGAGAGAAACCTGGTTGCACATCTGATCCCTCTGAGCCCCCAGAGTGAACAACAACCAAACACTAACAGCGCACACACAAACTTCCCTTCCTCAAGATTTGAAAGTATCCTGTCCCCTGATTGGTCCTCTGGTCAGGTAACAGCCAGGCTCACTGAACTTGTTAACCCTTTACAGGCAAAAGAGACATAAAGTATTCTTGTTCTATTAACTCTTAACTGTCTGTTTATGACAGGGGGACAGAAAGATATCTTTTAATGAGGTGAAGATAATGCAAACAAATATGAACAAATTTAATCCCAGATGGTAGCAGCAGCAGTGCTACGGACTCTCCCATTTCCCACTACAGTTACAATTGCATCCCTATCAGGATAATAAAATATAAAACTAGTCGCTTTACTTTACAAGGTTAATTTATTTAACTGCAACTTTTAAATGGGCAGACTAACTTCTGTGTAGTCTGATTTGTGATTTTTTTTTAAATTTTTTTTAAGATCCTGTCAAACATACAGCTAAAGGTAGCATAAAATCCCTCCTTACCTGTAAAGGGTTAAGAAGCTCAGATAACCTGGTTGGCACCTGACCAAAAGGACCAATAAAGGGAGAAGATACTTTCACATCTGTGGGGGAAGGTTTTTGTTTTTGGTTCCTTTGTTCTTTCCTGGTCAGTGAGGAGCCAGGGCAGGGAAAATACATCTCCCTAAGCCATATCTGAACTAAGGATCTGATCTTACAGAAATAGTAAGTAATAGCAAGGAAATGCGTTAGATTATCTGTTGTTTTAGCTTGTGAATTTTCCCTGTCCCTGTTTTGTAACTTTAAAATTTTGCCTAGAGGGGGAAATCCTCTGTGTTTGGAATCTTTTTGTTACCCTCCGTCCTGATTTTACAGAGGTGATTCTTTTAAGAACCTGATTGTTTGTTTTTCAGTGTCCTAAAGTCCCAGGGGGGTTGATTTGTGCTCACTTTGTAACCAATTGGTTAGGATATTCTTAAGCCTCCCCAGGAAAGGGAGTGTAGGGGCTTGGGATATTTTGGGGCAGATAGGACTCCAGGTGGCTCTCCCAGAATGTTTGTTTAAATCACTTGGTGGTGGCAGTGATACTAAGGGCAAGGAAGGAATTTGTGCACTGAGTGTCATCAGGAGGAGGGAGAAAACTTGTTCACCTTAGCCTCCAGTGATAGAACAAGAAGCAATGGGCTTAAACTGCAGCAAGGGAGATTTAGGTTGGACATTAGGAAAAAGTTCCTAACTGTCAGGGTAGTTAAACACTGGAATAGATTGCCTAGGGAAGTTGTGGAATCTCCATCTATGGAGATATTTAAGAGTAGGTTAGATAAATGTCTATTAGGGATGGTCTAGACAGTATTTGGTCCTGCCATGAGGGCAGGGGACTGGACTTGATGACCTCTCAAGGTCCCTTCCAGTCCTAGAGTCTATGAGCCTTTGCTTGTTTGTCCAGTGTCCTTTACCTAACATTGGTCAGGATGTGGGACAAACAAGCAAATATCGGGACACCCGATAAAATCCGGACATCTGGTCACTCTACTTCCTGTCCATTTTTTTATTGTAAAAGTGTCCCTTTTAAGGCTCTTTGTGTTTTGAAGTACAATAGCTAGCATGAAAACAATTTCATCAGCAACACCGGGAAAGCTCAAGTTTCAGTTTTCCAAGTGTTCTTTCTGTTGTGCAGAAGTACCATTGACATTAATAAGAGGGAGACATTGGGGAGAAGAGTCATTTTACATAACTGTTCAAAAGGTTGGGAAATACAGGACTTTATGCAGCGATATCTATCGTGTGGTTACCCCTCAAAACTCTCATCTTGCCTATCTAGAGAACATACTTATCTAGCTCCAGTTACTGTTGTACTTCACTTCAGCACTTCACAATTTTTAATGCATTTGTCCTCAGCACCCAGAGGCAGGGAAGTACTATTTTTTCCTATTTTATAGATAGGGAACTAAGGCTATGTGTACACTATAGAGTTTTGTTGACAAAACTGTCGCTTTAATTAAACTGCTATTGCATGTCCACACTATACTCCTTTCGTCAGCAGAGCGCATCCACATTAGCAGCTCTTGCATGTACACAGAGACCAAGTGCACTCTGGGTAGCTAGCCCACTGTGCAACTGGCCGCAGGGTGCTTCGGGAAGGGTTTGCATTGCTTCATGGGGCAGGTACAGCATCACATGATGCAGGTTTTTTTCAGTCCATCATTCCATGAGCATCCTATTAGATTGCCAGCCACTTTTCAACTAAAGTGAAGGGGAAGGGAGGGGATAATGTGTGACAGGGAGTATGTATGGGGAGGAAGAGAGAGTTTACTGTGTGTGTGTGTGGGGGGGCATGTGTACATGAGAGGATAGATACTTCCTTTTAATTATTTTAAAATGGCAACTGAAATTCTCACTTAGGAGCTTGGCTTTAAATACAACAACAAATATGATGAATTGAGTATTTTCAGCACTGGTTTGATTGTCAGGTATGAATCCAATATAAAAATCTGTTTGGAAAATCTCTTTATTTAAATATTTTCCTTCACTGTTCTGAAATCTAAACATTGCAACACTGAAAGAGAAACTTGCTTCATTGATTTCCACCGTCATAGATTAACAGAGTCCAAAGCCAGAACGGATCATTGTGTTCGTGTAGTCTGACCTCCTGTATAACACAGCGAAAAAGAATTCCTAAAGCATATCTTTTAGAAAAACATCCAGTCTTGATTTAAAAATTGCCAGTGATCGAGAATTCCCAACCATTCTTGATGAATTGTTCCAAAGGTTAATTACCTTCACTTTTTAAAAAAATAAAATAAAATGATGCTTTCTTTCTGGTCTGAATTTGTCCAACTTCCAACCATTTGATCATGTTGTACCTTTCTCTGCTAGATTGAAGAGCCCATTATTAAATATTTTTTCCTCATGGAGTTACTTTAGATTGTGATCAAGTCCCTGTTTAATCTTAGCATTTTAAAGTTAAATAAATTGATTTTCTTAAGTCAATCACTATCCTCCTGTCATTCTCATGGCTGTTCTCTGAACCCTCTCCAATCTTTCAGCATCTTCTTTGAGTTGTGGGCACCAGAACTGGACACTGTATTCCAACAGCAGTCCCAGTAGTGTCAAATACAGATGTAAAATAACTTCTCTACTCCTACTCAAGATTCCTGTGTTTATGCATCCAAGGATCTGCCTTTAGGCCACAGCATTGTGCAGGGAGTTCATGTTCAGCTAATTATCCACCATGATCCCCAACTTTCTTTCAGAGTTACTGCTTCTGAGGATATAGTCACCAATAATATATGTATGACCCACATTCTTTGTTCTTCAGTGTACACATTTACCCATATCAAAACACACACACTGTTTGCTTGCATCCAGAGCAATATGAATCACTTGGTAAGCTATATCAGTGACATAATTACTTTGTCATTTACTGCTTCCCCCAATTTTTGTGTTGTCTACAAACTTTATCAGTGATTTGTTTTCTTCCAGGTCGTTGATAAGTGTTAGGGCTAAGAACTGATCCCTGCAGGACCTTATTAAAAATACACCCACTCTACGATTCCCTATCAGTTAACAAACATACAGATTAAAAACTGACCAAGTTCAAACTAAGGAAAATAAATAAAAAAACCCTAAAAAACTTCATAAAGAGAAGCTGGATTTTTAAAATACTTTGTTGTAAATCTTTAAAAATCAGTGTTATCAAAATCTTAGAGCATGTCCCATAAAATTAAATTAAGGGGCAAAGGAGGTGTACAGTAGGTTTCCTATTCCTGAAATGAGATTCATCTTTAATAATTTTGGGAATTGATACACTGTTTTTTGGTGAAGAAATGTTTGTTTGTGATATTTGTGAACGTTTAGGTGACTGCGATCCTTTATGCTTGATCATCTGTTTTATTGTTAGTCAACATGCAGATTAATGCAACATCCCATCACAGAATGAGAGTCTACCTTTTAGTTCATTTTTTTTAGGTCAATATTATGTGTATCTGTGTGCCTCATTTGAAAGGAAAAATGTTTTTTGTACATGGAGATTCTATGCCTATATATGGTGAACCTTTCTTTGAAGGATGTTTTGGGGTCAAACATGCTTTCAGAAAGCTATGAACATACTATGACAGGGTGCAGAGAGGAATGTACTGCTTGTCTTTTATAGGAAAGAATGGTGCTATTTGACTTAGGACTATATTCTACTGTAGTCAGGGTAGCAGAACTGGGGAGATGGAGGGGCTGGTGCCCCCATAATGGAAACATCGGGGTGGAGTGGATCTGTTTTCTTCTTCCCCAAATATTCTGAGGTGACTCAGAGTGGGGCCCAGGTATGTTCTACCCCCATGTGCATGTGCTGGGAGAGTGTGCATGGGTGGAGATGAGAGCAGGACCCAGGCAGTGTGAGTGCCACTGAAAATCAGCTCATGTGCCGCCTTGGGCACACGTGCCATAGGTTTCCTACCCCTGATCTAGAGAATAGTCTGGAGCAGTCATGGTGACATCAGGCTGACATCTGGGCAGACTCCCTGGTCCTACTTTCCAGCCACTGTCATCAGCCCTGGGGAGGGACAGAAGCACGTGCGTCAACTGCTGGTGGCACAGAGCACTAGGGTTGCCAGGCGTCAGGACCCCCTTCCTACACCCAAACCCCTCATCCCTGGCCCCACATGACAGCCTGCTCCCCCAAATGGAGCTGTCGCCCACTCCCGCACCCCAGCCCCCTGCCCAGTGATAGTGAGGGAGTGTGAGTGAGTGGGGATGGAGTGACCTCAGAGAAGGGGCGAGGGTGTTCAATTTTCTGCAGTCAGAAAGTTGGCAACCCTACAGGGCACTAGCTGCCAAGTATGAGGGAAGCATGGGGTACCAGGCACGGGGTACCAGGCACTGGGCACCAGATACTGAGAGACTGCTGTAGTAATGGCAGCAGGAATTATTGGGATGCTCCTTCCCAGCCTGGAGGTCCTCTCTTTCCCACCTTACATGGTCCCCAATCTCAGTAGCTCCCTTTGGTATCCATCCTATTTCTGCGTGCTCCTGGCTGTAGTTCTAGTATATGTAGCAGATCTCCTGTTTTGTTTCTCTGGGGATCTTTTGAAGAATAACTTAAAATGTCAACTGAAGCTGGACGGTGTTCTTGAGTCTGACAAGAAGTACTTGAACAGACTGCTGGTTTTGAGAACATGCACACTTGCATGTGTGTGCACACGGATGTGAGGTAATTTTAGACGTTTTTCTAGTGCAGCCTAAAACCTAATACTACAGTAACTTGAATATTGAGTCTGAAATCTCTGGAAAGAAACAGATCATTTTAATTTTACAGTACCATGATTCATAGGGATGGAATGTCCATATCTTTCTTTAAAACTCCAAGTGATATTATTATTTTATTAGTCATATTTTATAATTCAGAGATTGTCTTTCTGGTATATGCTCAGAATTAAATAGTTCTACCTTTGTGGAAATGCTTCCATCCTCTCTCATCCTCCCATTTATATACAGTGCTTTACATCTTGAAAACCTTGTACATATATTAACTGGTGTGACAGGGTCAGGCCATATGGCTACAAGAGAGTGGCCGAAGGTAGACACATTAGCTCCAAGTTAAGCAGGTCCCTTTTCCCTGGGTAAGATAACAGGGACTATTCCAGCACACTCAGGAAGTTTCTAGAACTAATTAAGGCAGGCAGGCTGATTAGGACAATTGGGAATTTACTAGAATTAATTGAGGCTAATCAAGACACCTGGTATAAAAAGGCTCTCATTCCAGTTAGTGGTGCGTGTAAGGAGCTGGGAGTGAGAGGATGTGCTGCTGGAGGACTGAGGAGTACAAGTGTTAAGACATCAGGAGGAAGGTCCTGTGGTGAGGACAAAGAAGGTGTTGGGAGGAGGCCATGGGGAAGTAGCCCAAGGAATTGTGGCTGTCATGTAGCTGTTCCAGAAGGCGCTCTAGACAGCTGCAGTCCACAGGGCCCTGGGCTAGAACCTGGGGTAGAGGGCAGGCCCAGGTTCCCCCCAAAACCTTCCAACTCCTGATCCAACACAGAGAGATCTCTGAGGCTAGCAAAATCCTCCAAAAGCACAGGACCCACCAAGGTAGAGGAGGAACTTTTTATCACACTGGCTAATCACCATCACAGCAGCCCTGGGAAGTAGGCAAGTAATTATTTTTAGCCTTGTTTTATGTGTGGGGAATCTGAGGCTATATAATTTGCCCAAGGTTTCTAAAAATTATTATTATAAAGTGAAGTACCATTGAACTGCTTTGATTATCTCTGTCATATAAAACAGAATGTGGAGTTTATTAAAGGAAGTGGATACCAAACTTAATTCTAGAACTGTCAATCACCATTAACTCACATGATTAACTAAAAAATCAATTGATTAAAAAAAGGTAAGTGATTAATAGCTGTTTTAATTGCATTGTTAAACAATAGAATACCAATTGAAATTTATTAAATATTTTAGATGTTTTTCTGTGTTTTCAAATATATTGATTTCAGTTGCAGACAGAATACAAAGTGTATAGTGCTCACTTAGTATTTTTGATTACCATTTTTACAGTGCAGATATTGGTAAAGAAGATAGTATTTTTCAGCTCACTTCATACAAGTACCATAGTGCAATCTCTTTATTGTGAAAGTGCAACATACAGTGTAGATTTTTTTGTTTTGTTTTGTTACATAACTGCACTCAAACCCAAAACAATGTAAAGCTTTAGAGCCTACAAATCCACTGAGTCTTACTTCTTGTTTTTCTTAGTGATTGGCTGAACAAGGAAAAGGACTGAGAGGACTTGTAGGCTCTAAAGTTTGACATTGTTTTAGTTTGGAGTGCAGCTATTTCTGCACATAATTCTACATTTGTGAGTTCAACTTTCACGATAAAGAGATTGCACTGTAGTACCTGTATTAGGTGAGTTGAAAAATAGTTTCTTTTTGTTTTTTTATAGCACAAATATTTGTAATAAAAAACAAAGTGAACACTGTACGCTTTTTATTGTGTTGGGATTGAAATCGATATATTTGATTACATTGTGTTATTTTGATAAATAAAATATTCAGCTCCTGTGTTTCAACATCAAGAGGTTACTAGAGATAAAATGTGTTTGTCTTAGCAAATGGCAATATGACAATACAATAAGTTGGCTGGAAGAACTGCTTTTTTCTGTGGTTTTGCAATTACACTGTTGGGCTGTGAGCCACTGATCTAAGGTTAGAAGTTAGCATTTGTTTCTGAAGCTATTTAAAGATATACAGACTTTGGGTAAAGAACCAGTGATGTGCTGGACCGAGCTCCCAACAGTCGGTTGTTAACATTATGCAACAAAATTGAAGAGAGATTTGTGATGGTTTTTCACTGGTTCTGATGAAGTCACCCTCACCATGACTCTCAGATACTGCTAAAGCTTCCCTGCCAAACAGAATTTACCACTGAAGCTCATAAAATGGCAATGGACCAAATGGATATTTTCAAAAGAGTTCTAGGGGGGGATTCTCCATCTCACTACACCAGTGGTTCTCAAACTTTTCTACTGATGACCCCTTTCACACAGCAAGCCTCTGAGTGTGACACCCTCCTCTTATAAATTAAAAACAAATTTTTAATATTTAACACTATTATAAATGCTGGAGGTGAAGCAGAGTTTGGGGGTGGAGGCTGATGGCCCATGACCCCCCCAAGGGATCATGACCCCCAGTTTGATAACCCCTGCCTTACACTCAAGTTGTCCCAAGCCCCTGCGTCCATTTATACAAGCTGAATATGTATGTGTGCTATGTGTGATGCTGGCAGGCTAGGTCCCCATGTCTCAGCTGGACACTGACAGATAAATAGATGGAATCTGTCTGGCTCACTTGTGGATTAATATTGATGAAGGAGGCCTTAGAATTATAAGAGAATTTTGCCTCTATTTAATGATTGAGTTATGCATGCCTTAATCTTATTTATGTTGTGTGTTCATGTTGTAATGTAAATTTTATTCCTGGGGGAGCTATGCACCAAAAAATTAAAAATTTCTGCACACTTATTTTAAATGATGAATATTTTATTTATCAAAATAACACAATGTAATCATGCCAGTTTCAATTATTTTGGTAATTTATTTCAAAATTCCTGTCAACAAGTAAGTCTATAATGTTACAGGTAACAAAGATTCAGGAAATGTTTTTTGACAAATAGACTAGGCATATTAATACAGGACTTTGAGTAATCATTCATTTAAACTATGATACAGAAATATATTTCCTGCACCTCTCAGAAGCAGTGCAAATGCGTGTGGCCAAGTCAAGGGTAATGGAGCTAAGGGAGAGAGAAGTAATTGCTGGGAAGGAGCCTGGCAGTGAACCTGGAGGATTGTTGGGTGTGTATGGGAGAAGTATGGAACAAGTTTTGGTTTTTTGGGGCAGGGGAGAGGGATTATTAGGGAGTTGGGGAGCCTCCCTCAGGCATTCTCTGGCTGACCCCTAGCCTCTCTGTCAGTCAGGTGCATCTGCGCCCCCTTCACATGTGACCCTGCACCCTTTCTCAGCCACCTCTCCTCCTTCTTCCCAATATGTCCCTGAACCCCCACCCTAGTCTGTCCCCCCAACTAGCCCTTCTGAACCCAAGTCTGTGACCTCGAGCATTCTGATATGGCCTGCTGTATCCATCCCCTGTGTATCCTGTGCCTCCTCACCTGACTCCCTGGGCAGAATGCTGTGAGGAATGCAACCTCTTTTCCTCCCTCTTAGCAGAGTGCTGCTCCCACCCAGGAGCGGCTGCCCTCTGTTCTGGTGCAACGGCAGTCCCTGGTGGGTGAAAGGCATAAATGCAGCACCTCTCCGACTGCATTTTCTACAGAGCAAATTTTTTTTTGCGAGGGTCATGGAGTTCCTCTATGAGTAAATATTTGAAGCATTGTATTATGAGCCACTGTGATTGTATGAATCGCCATACAGGAGAGGAACTTCTAATTTAGTGTGCAACTGCTCTTCTACAGAAATTTATACCCTTCCTGAAAGAGGAGACTCAGCAATACCAGATGGGCTATGATTAGATCTTAAAATTGGAAATTTCCTACGTTGGGATTGAGAGACCATCGATAAAAGAACTAAAGACTTACTATTGATCTTCTCTCCTCTCTGTGAAAATGAGTTAAGCAAGTGGACTCCATCTGTCAGCTGAATTTGCAGCTCAGAGCACATCCAGGAAGGCGATCAACAACCCCAAACCAAAGAAACTAAGGATTCTGTGCTACTTGGACTCCCTGTGGGGTAAGGAGCTTCTAGGTATAAGCAAGAGATTCCCAGCTGCTTAGCCTAGGTTAGCCCAAAAGGACAATTAGAGCTTGCTGATTATGGAAACATATATATTACCTTTTAAAACCTAAGACTGTGTGTAACTCATTTATGTGTCTGTTTGCAGGGTTTAACCTTGTAAATAACTGTTTAATATCCTTTTCCTGTTTAATAAATCTTCATATAGGATTGTCTAAAAGTGTTGTCTTTGGTGTGAGACTTAAAGCACAATTGACCTGGGGTAAGTGACTGGTCCTCTGGGATTAGTAGTAACCTGAATATTGCTGTGATTCTTGGTGTAAGAGGTGATCTATCAGAGAGAGAGAGAGACTCGATTGGCAAGACAAACCCAAGGGAACTGTCTGTGATCCTGTGTTAACTCTGTTAAAGTGCGTGAGGAGTTTGCATTTGGCTGGTGACATCTAAGTTGATAACCCGCAACCAACTTGATTGTGCCCTGGTTTTTAGCAGTCTGAGTCCTGAGGTTGATACTTGAGCTCTTGTTTCACTTTTGGGAGTGTCAAACTATGTACTGGGTATTTATAAAATTTTAAATATTTTGAGCAAATACGCTCAGCATAGGCTTATTTGCCAAGTGAGCATGATGTCCTTGTTGATGGGTTTCGGAAAAAGTTTTTTCTTTAAACAGGGGAAAAAAAATATTTTCAGTAAGCTGCCCCACCTGATTATCACCTTTTTAATAGAACATGTTCATCACATGGTAAGGGAAAATTTTATGGCAGCGTCAGAGGTGAAAGTAAGCTGGTTAGGTCAGGTACAGCATACCAGACTGAACGGCTTCTCCGGCGATTTAAAGGGCTCAGGGCTCCAGCTGCAGCAGGGAGCCCTAGTACTTTAAATTGCTGCTGGAGCCCTGGGGCTCCTGCAGCCGGGCTCAGGCAGGGTTTGAAAGGACCCAGTGCTCTGGCCCCTGCAGGGAGCCCCCGACCCTTTAAAGTGGTGCCCGAGCCCTGCTGCTGGAGATCCAGCCGTGCTTTAAAGGGAGTTGCCTTACCAAGTGGGGGGTCAGTGCTAAGGAGCCAATTCAATTAAGGTGGAAGTGGGCTATTCTCAACAGTTAAGTGTTCCCCAAGGGGGTATTTGAATCCATGTAAACAGTGACACAGAAGAAGTAACTTAAATTGTTGAAACGTCGTTTAAAAATTTTTTTGGTACACAGTTATTCATCTTATATAAATAGATTTAGGGCCAGATTGTTAAACTGTTACTCATGCTGAGTAGTCCTCTCCCACCATAAATAGTACTCTTAAAGTGAATGGGATTATTTGGAGAGCAAAGTATTAAAAGTAAATCTGGGTATTATAATCTGCCTTTCCTAGTGGGGTTGTTTCAACTATTTTTCTTAGGTGGTAGTTGTCTGAAAGAGTCCTTTAAAGCATGTTGTGCATGGGCTGCACATACTGGATATGAAAGAAATGCTAATTTATGTGCAGGTCGCGTTTCCTAACTGTCTTGAAGTGGCTGTCATTTAGCCTTGCCAATATCAGAAGTATAAGCAAATAAACACATTAAACACATACATAGACTTTTTTTAATCTTAAGGTAAACCTGTTTTTTGGGGGGGACTTTATTACGTCATTTTTTTAAAATGAAAATTACTCGGAGAAGAGATTTGTATTCAGATTCTAAAGGGACTGGACACCGAAATAAACCTTGTATACTACAGGAGAGCAGTATTTTAAAATGTTGTCTTTGAGTTTACTATCTAAAGCATGGAAGGGAAAGCAAATATTTTAATTTGGAGTGAGAAATAACTAATGTGGGTTGGGACTTCATGCTGAAAAGTAGAGAACTACCTGAGGTTTCATACAAAAGTATTTCAAAGCACTTGTAAGAGTAGGAGATGTCTAAATTTATTTTTAGACCTCTCTCTCAGCCTCCCTGTGTTTAAACTGACAACATATAAAATTGTCTAATGGGTTTGGCAAATTGGATGGCAAATTAAAGATAACAGGTATCTGGAATGGATACTGGTTCTTTAGCGGAGTGAGTGGGCAATATATACAAAAGAATACATTCCATTAAGAAAAATAACTCAGGTGACCTTATTTCCCTATGCTGAATACGGGACACCAGGTAAAATTATTCATATTCAAAAAAGTTCAACGGCAATCAATCAGAATGATGCAGTACAAATGTTAAAATTAACATCAAGTTGACTGAGCCCCTGTTAAAAATAAATACAGCGTAGTTGAATTTACCTTCTTATCTTTAAGGCTTTAGAGTATGTATACTCCCCTCCCCCCCGCCTCATATGAAGGGTGACCGATGGACCCTCCCCTCCCTGCCCAACACTCTCCACCCTCCATGCCTGGCTGGGTCCCCAGGCTGGACCTGCCTTTCCTGGTACCTGGTGCTATGGCTTCCTGAGGCAACATGTGGGAGAGACACAGGGTCACATACCCTCCCTCCCAGGGCCGGTGCAACCATTTAGGCGAACTAGGCGTTGCCTAGGGCACTGAGATTTGGGGGCGCCAAAAAGTGCCCCCCATTTTTTTAAAATGGTTGACCTGCAGCTGCTGCTGGGACAAAGAGGGAGTATGAGCTGCCGGCAGCAGCCGGCAGCCCAGGGTGTCCCCCGAGTCAGGGCGCTGCCACGGCAGCCCGCAGCCCAGGGGGTCTCCTGGCCCAGGGAAACCCTGGGCTTCCAGCTGCCGCGGAGGCGCACTGACCCGGTCCTGGGTCAGCGTGCACCGCCGCGGCAGCTAGCAACCCGGGGGGTCCCCCGGGGCAGGGCACCGCCGCGGCAGCCGGCAGCCCGGGGCAGGGCGCTGTTGCCGGCAGCCTAGGGCTGCTTCTGGGTCAGCGTGCCAGCAGGGCCGCCCAGAGAGGGGGGCAAGGGGTGCAATTTGCCCCAGGCCCTGCAGGGGCCCCCACGAGCGTTTTTCTAGACCCCTGGAGTGGGGTCCTTCACTCGCTCTGGGAGCCCCGGAAAACTCTCGCGGGGCCCGGCCCCTGGAGCTGCTTCTGCTCCCAGTCCTCGCTTGCGGGGGGGGAGGGTCCTTCCGCTCCAGAGCAGAAGGACCACCCACCGGTGAATTACCGCCAAAGTGGGACCCGCTGCCGACATGCAGCCCGGTCTTTGGCGGTAATTCGGTGGCGGGGGGCCCTTCCACTCTGGGACCAGTTGCTGAAGTGCTCCGGAGACCCGCGGCGGGGGCCCTCCACCACAGAATTACCGCTGAAGACCCGGCTGCACTTCGGCAGCTGGTCCCGCTTCGGTGGCAATTCGGTGTTGGGGGGGCCCCGCGGTGGGTCTCTGGGGCACTTCGGTGGCAGATCCCAGAGCGTAAGGGCCGCCCTGCTACCGAATTACCGCCAAAGCAGGGGCCTCCCGCCGCTGAAGACCCCAGGCACCCGGAATCCACTGGGCTGCCCTGGCGCGCAGCTGGCAACCCAGGGAGGTCCCCTGGGTCAGCACGCCGCTGCCAGCAGCCGCCAGCCCAGGGGTTCCACTGCGCAGTCCTGCTTGGAGAGGATGCGGAGCAGAGGTGAGCTGGGGTGAGGCAGTACCGCAGGACTCCTCAGGCCATGGGGTGGGGAGCTGCCACGGGGGCGGGCGGCACACTTCAGGGCGGGGGGAGGGCGGGGAGCTGCTGCAGAGCTGGGGGGGGGCGCAAGGTGGAAGTTTCGCCTAGGGCGCAAAACTTCCTTGCACCGGCCCTGCTCCCTCCCCAGATTTTTGTCAGGGTTAACACCAGAATGTGGCCAGCAGCAGCCTTTTGACACTGTGTGGGAGGGAAGGGAGAGGAACTGCTTCCAGTCGCGTGGGGGAGGGTGGGAGTGTGTGGATAGGGGTGACCTGACCTGTGTCTTTGCAGAGCTCATCTCTTCTCCCCCCCAACTCCAGTGGCTGGAAGCAGCTTGTCTCTTCCTGCCTGCACAGTGGCAGCTAATACTTCCAGGCTGTTGCTGGCCACTGACATATCCTAGCTGCCTCCTGTCACCTGGTTATAATGCGTGCAGGAAGGGATTAAGCCCTAAGGATGCATTGTGCCCAGGGAACCTGATTGCAGGGGCTTCAGCAAACCCAGCCAGAGAGGTGGCTCAGCAGGAGAGGATGCCAAGGGGACAGAGCAGCTCTGTGCTCCCTGAGGGCAGGACCCAAGGTGGAGGACAGCGAGTAAAGAGGGTGTAAGTCCCTGCCTGGTCGCCTGCTGTGGAGGCTGCAGGTTGTGATGCAAACTAGCTGGAAATCATTTTTTTTCCCCCCTCACCCGCCCCGCCCCGCCACCACTGCCAGTCCAGACCTTAGCTGAGGGATGGAAAGGCTTCCCCGTGACAGTGCTGCACGGGTCTTTGGCACATGCAGGGCTAGGCTCCTCCTGGCCAGCGCCCTGGATCACAGGGTCTTGGTCAGTGCCCCAGGAAAGCCCCAGCCAGAGGCAGTAAGGAAGAAGACTGCTGGCTAGGCTGTTAGTGAGCTGAGCACTCTGATCAAGGACTGATTCTCAGCACAGCGCTGAGAGTGGATTGCACCCCACGGGGGAGATATGGGGGAGGGCCAGGGTGAAGGGGCAAAGCAAGGAGAAGACAGTGAGAGAGGGTGCGTGTAAAGGGCTGATGGAAAGGTAGCAGAGGCGACATGTAACCAGCTGCAGCCTGATGCATGCTGGTACATGCAGCCCTCCACAGATCGCAGTGTGCAGCCAATGCCGACTGGAAATAGGACATGGGGTGGGGCCCTGCTGGCTGAGAGCCAGCACACTGCTGGGGCTGCGCTGATGGGCCAGCAGGGAGAGTGATTAGCCCACATGTTGCATTTTCACCCTGCCTCTAGCCTTGCACACCCACCCCTGTTGTCAGCCACTGGACCCCCCTCGCACTCATCGCTGATTGGCAGGCAGCTGGGGAGCAGGGATCTTGTGAGCAGCAGGACCCCCCAGTACTAATGGGGGTGGGGATGGGGGAGACAAAATATGGGACAATTTGTTCATTTTAAAGAAAAGGTCGACACCTGTATGAGAGCCTAAATACGGGACTGTCCCTTTTAAAAGCAGGATGTCTGATCACCCTAAAAGTAACCAGTTTATTACTGAACATGTTAGATATATATTTATAAAGCAGAGTACAGGAAGTGGACCTTCAATGACCATCAAGCAGCTATAATGGGTTTTTTATTAATTCTCTTTATACTTTCAATAAAATAGTAGTGCCTTCCGTACTTAGTGGCGAAGTATGTATCTGTCAGAAATGTCTGAAATCATTAGTGCCGTGGGAGATTTTAATTTCTGTGTAATCTTCCCTGTGATGTAGTTACTACTTAGATGTAACCTGACATTCCAAGAGTTAAGATGCAAGCCTTCTCTAGGCATCTAAAAATGCCAACTAAGGGTGCTTAACTGTCTGTCTAAATGAAAGGATTTTAGATGTTTTTAAAGTATTTCTCCAAGACTAAGTGCCAAGAAGTTAGCAATTATGGAGGATGATACTAAGACAATGATGCTCTTAACAGCTTATATAAGTGGAGTGGATTGAATTTGCAGGATCTTCTGAGAAGGAAAAGACGCTTGCGTTCGGCTACATCAATGAAGATGTCTATGCATCAGTAGTAAAAACAGTTAATAGCGTTAAAATAGCTGGAAAATAATTTGTCACATACAGTGGAGTAGACATTGATGGAAAATGGTGGTGCAGCATAACAAGCATATGTTGCAGGATTGCAAAGATCAAGTATTTGACTTGCAAAGGAGAACTAATTGAAATATTCACAATTTAAGAGGATTACAGATGGATTTGATCAGTCTGTCTTTGTCACACACTAGTAACAAAATAGAGAATTTTAAATAAAGGGAATTCTTCGAGCAGCACAGAGAACTTTGTACATAAGGTTTGAAATTCATATTCTGGCTACTAGATTTTTGACAAACAAGATTTGGGCAAATGGTTAAAGTTAAGTGTATGTAAATGTATACTATGGCTAGGTATAAAGCCTCATGCCTTATGTGATTGGGTACTTGGATGCAGGGCTGCCCAGAGGTGGAGGGGGGGCAAGTGGGGCAATTGTGAGCAAACTGTGAGAGTTTCTTAGGGCCCCTGGAGCAGGGTCCTTCACTCGCTTCAGGGGCCCCAGAAAACTCTTGCAGGGCCCAGGCCCCCGGAGTGTCTTCCACTCCGGGTCTTCTGTGGCAATTCGGCGATGGGGGGGGGGTGTCCTTCTGCCCTGGGACCCACCGCCGAAGTGCCGGGTCTTCGGTGGCAATTTGGCGGTGGGGGCCCCCCGCTGCCAAAGACCCCAGGCCCCCTGAATCCTCTGGGTGGCCCTGCTTGGATGAACCAGACTGAGAATGCCATGCTCAAGGCAGACTGCAAGAATTAGGGCAGACAATCCTCAAAGACTGGTGTTTATTGTGGAATTAGATTCACCAAGCCAGTAAGAAAAGAGCTTCTGCAGTACCACACTAGTTAACCAGAAGCCAAACGTACTTCCCTTTAGGCATTCTAGCCCTTGGCTCCTATCCAAACAAACAGGTCTAATATAGTGAGGGGTTATTGGAAAAACTAATTCATCATATGTGAGGTTGTTACTAAGCCCAAAGAATCAGATGCTTACCCCAGGTCAATATGTATATCAGAGCTTATCCAAATATCATGCTGTCAGGCTTTCCTTAGTAAACTAACTAAAGATTTATTAATAAAAGAAGAGAGTTTTATAATGATAGATTATATACATACAAATGATTGCAAAGTCCTTGTCAGGTTTGAAACTGTGATGGAATAGATTGTCGGCTTGCAAAAGTCTCTCTGGTAGTTTGCAAAAGATTGGAAGGTCCTCACTGCATAGTTCAAGATACTCCTTTTAGTTGTAAATCTACAGTCCAGAGAATTAGAGCAGGAAAGAGGCAAAGCAATAATGTCAAAGCTTGCAATTTATAGCCTCTGTCATGTACATGGAAAGTTACTGGCTCACGATGGAGTCCAGGGTCACATGAACATGGAAAGTTACTGGTAAAATGTGGAGTCTTAGGTCACATGTTCTTACATGGTTTGCTGGATCATAGAGGTGGTGTTTGTCACCTTGCTGTCTGAGGCATTCGCATGAAAGGCCTATTGGACGGGATGAGATTCTTCAGTGACCCATTATATCCTTAATGGGCCATCAACACATAGCCAGAAATACACCACCTGTTTAAGATACAAGTACATAGCCAATATTCATAACTTCAGATTCAAAGATGATACACGCATATAAACAGGATAATCATACTTGGCAAATTATAACCTACCTTACATGATATACTTTGTACAAGACTTATGGAAATTGTGTAGTAGTGATAACCGCAGTGATTTTAATGGTCACCTTTCTTATACACATCATCACACCTTAGCTGTAGATTAATCATCTGTAGGCATTAGGAAGAAAATTTACTCATCATCCAAAACAGTGGCAGATGTTCTGCTAGTTAGACAGGCTTTATTTCTAGAACTGCAGACTGGAAGGCTGTGTTGTCGCCTCTGTAGACACATCACTTAATCAGCTTCATCTCATGCCGATTTTACTTTTTATGATTACTGTTTGAAGTTTCTGTCTGGACTGGTTGAAGAGGATGTTAGTTGTTTTTCTCCCTACATCTTATTGTATGTCTAAATTGCCTTTTAGACTTATGGGATTTTAAATACACAATTTAGGCCTTTATTAAGACACTTCAGATTATGACTGCAGAGTCTTATTCTCAGCTAGTGTTGGTATCATCGTCGTCATGGCTAATACAAAAAGGATGTGTCCTCTTGCAAGTTCAGCACCACTTGGATTGATCTCTTATCTGGAAAGGTGCCTGAAGGTGGTCTGATTGTATGTTCATCAACTTTGTCAATTTTGTTATGCCACTGAAACTTTTGGCGCCCATGTGATTGCCATCCATATAGCAGACTTACTTGCTACATGTGTTTTTGGAATTTGTTGGCTTTCCTTTCTAATAATATCTCCATATCAAGAAAGCTGCCAAAATAAATCTGGTGCTGGTGGAGGCAGTTGCTGGGTTCAACTTCAAATATACTTGTTTTTGATCTTGTCCTACCACTTGATATGGAGCAACTGTCTGATGGTTTTTTATTCTCATCATCCCATCTGGTTATTGACTTACTTATTGACCACATTTCATTTGCATACAGCAGAGTTGGAGTGACACTGTACGGAATATGGAACACTTCGTGGTATTATTGATACCAGTATTATAAAATTTGCAATGAATTTGACCAGATATACTGTGAAAGGTGTCAGTGAAAATGTTATAATTTGCCAAGTATAGTCTTGTTTATATGTTTGTATTTATTATAGATATGTATGGTATATCTGTATTTCCAAACTTGGACTGTGTTTCTGAGTGACACTGTCAGACAGACTGGCATCAGCACTGCCTAGCCAGTTTGATCGCCCATCAAGGATCATCAGCTGTACAATGAACCTATTGAAAGGAACTAGGGGTTACTCCTTATGAGTCAGCAAGGTATGTGATATGCTTGTAGACAGAGAATTCTAAGGCCTTGGCTACACTGGCACTTTACAGTGCTGCAACTTTCGCGCTCAGGGGTGTGAAAAAACACCCCCCTGAGCGCTGCAAGATACAGCGCTGTAAAGCCTCAGTGTAATCAGTGCCACAGCGCTGGGAGTGCGGCTCCCAGCGCTGCAACCTATACCTGTAGAGGATGTGGTTTACGTGCAGCGCTGGGAGAGCTCTCTCCTGGCGCTCCGACCACACTCACACTTCAAAGTGCTGCCGCGGCAGCTCTCTGAAATTTCAAGCGTAGCCATACCCTAAAGCTTTGTCTACACTAGCAAGTGAAAGACGCAACTTTTGTCATTCAGAGGTGTTAACCCCAAGACAAAAGTTGTGTTGATCACAAGTACTGATGTGACCAGGCCTTTGTTGGCAGGAGTGCTCTCCTGACAACAATGCTAACGCTACTCATTGGGAGTGCAAGTTTTGTTGGCAGGAGAGCTCTCTCCTGCTGACAAACAGCAGCTACACTGAGTGCCTTTTAGCTAAAATCTGTGTAGTGTAGATGTAGCTTAAGGCTTTTCTATGCCAGGTGCTGGGCAGCTTGCATTTGGAACAAAGGAAGTACAAGCCACATTGCAAAAGGAATATGATAAGCAGCTGCATAATTTCCATTTTGTCTTCAATCCTGCTTCTTACGTCTGAAGTAATTTCATAGAATATCAAGGTTGGAAGGGACCTCAGGAGGTCATCTAGTCCAACCCGCTGCTCAAAGCAGGACCAATCCCCTGACAGATACAAACTAAAGCTCTGAACACAGTCTGAATGACCCATCCAAGCTGTGGATATGTTCCAGAGGAATTTTCAAGCCAGCAAACTCACCAATACTGTTAAGAACCTGATATATGGACTTTGAAGTCTCTGTATGTATTTAATTGCTTTCCCGTTCAACAACTCCCTTGTTTTCTTTTTTTCTTTATAATAAACCTTTAGTTTTGGACACTAAAGGGTTGTCTGGCCATGTTGTATTTTGGGTAAGATTCAACCTAATATTGATGTGGCAATGTGGTTGGCCCTGTGGGACTCAGAAGAACATTTTATATAGTGAACAGTTTTTTTTTTTTTAAATAACTTCGCACTGTACTAGACCTAGGTACTGATTGGGAGCCAGAGAACTGGAATGCAACAAGGGGGCTGTGTGATTTCTTTTTTTAACTTCTTGATAACTAGTGTGGGAGTTCAGAAGTGCAGTCTGTGACTGGTTGGTGAGTTTAACTTCAGTGTTAACCACCAGTTTTGAGAGCAGCTGCTCTCCCTTTAACAGCCTTCCCTGACCTAAGGGTATTATAAACCTAGTCCCAGATTTGGACCTTAGTGTCCAAAATATGGGGGTTAGCATGAAAACCTCCAAGCTTAGTTACCAGCTTGGACCTGGTAAAGCTGCCACCACCCAAAAAATTAGTGTTTTGGGGCACTCTGGTCCCCCCAAAAACCTTCCCTGGGGACCCCAAGACCCAAATCCCTTGAGTCTTACGACAAAGGGAAATAAACTTTTTCCCTTCCCCCCCCTCCAGATGTTCCTGGAGAGATACACAGAGGCAAACTCCGTGAATTTAAACAGAGGGAGTCCACCCTCTCTATTTCCAGTCCTGGAAACACAAGCACTTCCCTCTTCACCCAGAGGGAATGCAAAGTCAGGCTAGTAAATCTAACACACACAGATTTCCCCCTGACTTCTTCCTCCCACCAATTTCCTGGTGAACACAGACTCAATTCCCTGGAGTCCCCCACTAAAGAAAAACTCCAACAGGTCTTAAAAAGAAAGCTTTATATAAAAAGAAAAAATACATAAAAATGGTCTCTCTGTATTAAGGTGACAAATACAGGGTCAATTGCTTAAAAGAAATATGAATAAACAGCCTTATTCAAAAAGAATACAATTCAAAGCACTCCAGCAACTATAGACATGTAAATACAAAAGAAAAAAAACAATAACCCCTATTGTTTTTATGATCTCTGTACTCACAACTTGGAAACAGAAGATTAGAAAGCAGGAAATAGAAATCCCCTCATAGCCGAGAGAGAGTCAGGCAGAAGACCCAGAACAAAGGACTCACACACCAAAAAACCCTCCACCCAGAGTTGAAAAAATCCTGTTTCCTGATTGGTCCTCTGGTCAGGTGTTTCAGATACTTCTTTCTTTCCAGGTGAAAGAGACGTTAACCCTTAGCTATCTGTTTATGACACGCCTGCCAAATTGCAGACAGTGGGGAAGCTCACTGGCGGCGATTTTCTCCTAGAACTTTAAAATAAACAGATTAATACAACACATGCACCTTTACATATACCACTAAGTATATAACTAACAGACTTTTACATTTTAAGAACACTTTTTAACTACTGGATTTTGGGAAACTTTCACGGGAGAGTGCATTAGCTACTTTGTTAGAAGCTCCTGAGATGTGCTGAATTTCAAAATTAAAATCTTGGAGAGCTAAACTCCAACGAAGAAGTTTCTTGTTGTTCCCCTTGGCAGTATGAAGCCACTTTAGTGCAGCATGGTCAGTTTGTAGCTGGAACCGCCGTCCCCAAACATATGGGCGTAGCTTTTCCAGGGCGTGCACAATGGCACAGCATTCCTTTTTACTGACTGACCAGTGACTTTCCCTCTCAGACAGTTTTTTGCTGAGAAACACGACAGGATGGAAGTTGTGATCTGTTGCTTCCTGCATGAGAACTGCTCCTATACCACGCTCAGATGCATCCGTGGTTACTAGGAATGGCTTGTCAAAATCCGGGGCCCTGAGTACAGGGTCAGACGTGAGCGTCGCCTTAAGCTGGGTAAAGGCCTTTTGACACTTACCAGTTCACTTAACTGCATTTGGCTGGGTCTTTTTGGTCAGGTCGGTCAGTGGGGCAGCGATTTGGCTGTAGTGTGGTACAAATCGCCTGTAGTACCCGGCCAAGCCTAAGAAGGATTGGACCTGTTTGTTTGACCTTGGGACAGGCCACTTTTGGATAGCATCCACCTTGGCCTGTAGGGGGTTTATGGTTCCTCGACCCACCTGGTGCCCCAGGTAAGTCACTCTGTTTTGGCCTATTTGACAGTTTTTGGCCTTAACAGTTAGTCCGGCCTGCCTGATGCGCTCAAAGACCTTTTCCAGGTGTAGCAGGTGTTCGGGCCAGGAGTCTGAAAAAATGGCCACATCATCGAGGTAGTTAACTGCATATTCTCCCAGTCCTGCTAGTAGACCATCTACCAGCCTCTGGAAGGTAGTGGGTGCATTTCGAAGGCCGAAAGAAAGGACATTGAATTCATACACCCCCGCATGGGTTACGAATGCTGACCTCTCCTTGGCAGGTTCATCTAGCGGTACTTGCCAGTACCCCTTGGTTAAGTCTATTGTAGAGATGAACTGGGCACGTCCCAACTTCTCCAATAGCTCATCGGTGCGTGGCATTGGATAGTTGTCCGGACGAGTTACCGCATTTAGCTTACGGTAGTCCACGCAAAAGCGTATTTCCCCATCTGGTTTGGGTACCAGAACCACTGGAGATGCCCATGCACTGGTAGATGAGCAGATTATACCCATCTGTAGCATGTTCTGGATCTTCCGTTCTATAGCAGCTTGGGCATGAGGAGACACCCGGTAGGATGGGGTTCTAATGCGGTGAGCATTACCTGTGTCAATGGAGTGGTATGCCCGTTCAGTCCGTCCTGGGGTGGCTGAGAACAATGGGGCGAAGCTAGTGCACAGCTCCTTGATTTGTCGCCGCTGCAGACGTTCCAGGGTGGTTGAGAGGTTCACCTCTTCCACACCACTGTCTTTTTTTCCGTCGTAGTAGACACCGTCAGGCCACTCAGCATCATCTCCCTGGACTGTAAACTGACAAACCTGTAAGTCTCTGGAATAGAAAGGCTTGAGAGAATTAACATGGTATACTCTGGGCTTTAGTGAGGAACTGGGAAATGCTATGAGGTAGTTAACAGTTCCCAGGCGCTCTTGGACCGTGAATGGCCCTTCCCATGATGCTTCCATTTTATGGGCCAGTTGCACCTTCAAGACCATAACCTGGTCTCCTACCTTGAAGGAACGTTCTCTGGCATGTCTGTCATACCAGGCCTTTTGCTCTTCCTGAGCATCCTTTAGGTTTTCTCTAGCAAGGGCTAAAGAGTGTCGGAGGGTGCTTTGTAGGTTGCTTACGAAGTCCAGAATGTTAGTTCCTGGAGAAGGCGTAAACCCCTCCCATTGCTGCTTCAACTGTAATGGCCCCTTAACCTCGTGACCATACACAAGTTCAAACGGTGAAAACCCTAAACTGGGATGTGGTACAGCCCTGTAGGCAAACAGCAACTGCTGCAACACTAGGTCCCAATTATTGGAGTATTCATTGACGAATTTACGTATTATGGCCCCCAAAGTTCCATTAAACCTTTCCACCAGGCCATTGGTTTGATGGTGGTACGGGGTGGCAACCAAGTGGTTCACCCCATGCGTTTCCCACAGTTTTTGCATAGTCCCTGCCAGGAAATTAGATCCTGAATCAGTAAGGATGTTGGAGGGCCAACCTACCCTGGCAAAAATGTCTGTTAGGGCCAGGCACACAGTGTTAGCCCTGGTATTGCCTAGAGCTACTGCTTCCGGCCATCGGGTAGCAAAGTCCACTAAAGTCAGTACGTACTGCTGTCCTCTGGGCGTCTTTTTTTGGGAAAGGACCCAGAATATCCACAGCTACTCGCTGAAATGGGACCTCAATTATGGGGAGTGGCTGGAGAGGGGCCTTGACCTGGTCTTGGGGTTTTCCCACTCTTTGGCATACCTCACAAGACCAGACATACTTGGCAACGTCCTTGCCCATCTCCTCCCAGTGGAAGGACTTCCCCAACCGGTCCTTGGTTCTGTTCACCCCAGCATGGCCACTGGGATGATCATGGGCTAAGCTTAAGAGCTTCCCCCGGTACTTAGTTGGAACCACCAACTCTTTTTGCGGCTGCCATTCTTCCCGGTGTCCACCAGAAAGAATCTCCTTGTATAAAAGTCCTTGATCTATAACAAACCAGGATCGATTAGAAGAGCTGAGAGGCGGTGGGGTGCTCCGTGCCGCCGCCCAAGCTTTCTGAAGGCTGTCATCTGCTTCCTGCTCAGTCTGGAACTGTTCCCTTGAGGCTGGGGTTACCAGTTCTTCCTCAGACTGTGGACTTGGGCTTGGTCCCTCTGGAAGCGATGTAGGTGATGGGATTGTTTCCGTTGCTGGTGAACCGCTCTCCGCTGGTGCACCTGAGGGTATTTCAGGCTCTGGCTGAGCCTTTTGGGTATGACTGTCTGTTGCTTCTGCCAGTTCTGGCTCGCTGGTGCCCACTGGCGTTGAGTTTGAAGATGTGGTTGCAATGGCTGGTGCTGGTTGCTGTTCCAGTTCCTGGTCTGGGACTGGAGGTGCTGTGGCTGTTTCAGTGGTTGGCATGGAATCTGGGTCCACTACCTCTGTCTGGGTCTCTGATAACACAGACGAGGCGCCTGTGGACGGCTCAGGAACAGGAATGGGTCTGGAAGCTTGCCTGGTTTGGCTACGTGTAACCATTCCCACTCGCTTGGCCCGCTTCACCTGGTTGGCCAAGTCTTCCCCCAGTAGCATGGGGATAGGATAATTGTCATAGACTGCAAAAGTCCACATTCCTGACCAGCCTTTGTACTGGACAGGCAGTTCAGCTGTAGGCAAGTCTACAGCTTGTGACATGAAGGGGTAAATTGTCATTTTGGCCTCCATTTTTGTCTTGTTAGGCATGGTTCCTGTTTTCTTGTGTTGGGGTGCCCTCCGGTGTTTGTTGTCTGAACTGCAGGCTCTGTTGCCTCCTGGGGTCTGCCTCGCAACAGTGCCTTTTTCCCTTTCTTCCTCTAGCTAATTTTTTCAATGTAAAGTAAACCAGAAAAACCACTTTATTTGCATGAGTATAGTGCTGGTATCTGCCTCCTAATGGGAGTGCTATTGTGTGACAAAAGACCCTTAATAGTCTCTTAATGGTTTCTTGCTTAATATGCAAGCCACAACTGCCAGAGAGAGCAGAAAAAAAAATTCTCTCTGGTTCCCTTTTAAACCCAAACTGTTTCTCTCTGCTAAAAAGCCCCTAGCAGAGAAAAGAAAAATACAATCCAGAAGCCAGTAGGAATATTATATCTTTCATCCCAACGCTGCACACCATATCATAAACCTAGTCCCAGATTTGGACCTTAGCGTCCAAAATATGGGGGTTAGCATGAAAGCCTCCAAGCTTAGTTACCAGCTTGGACCTGGTACTGCTGCCACCACCCAAAAAATTAGTGTTTTGGGGCACTCTGGTCCCCCCCAAAAACCTTCCCTGGGGACCCCAAGACCCAAATCCCTTGAGTCTTACAACAAAGGGAAATAAACCTTTTCCCTTCCCCCCCCTCCAGATGTTCCTGGAGAGATACACAGAAGCAAACTCCGTGAATTTAAACAGAGGGAGTCCACCCTCTCTATTTCCAGTCCTGGAAACACAAGCACTTCCCTCTTCACCCAGAGGGAATGCAAAGTCAGGCTAGTAAATCTAACACGCACAGATTTCCCCCTGACTTCTTCCTCCCACCAATTTCCTGGTGAGCACAGACTCAATTCCCTGGAGTCCCCCACTAAAGAAAAACTCCAACAGGTCTTAAAAAGAAAGCTTTATATAAAAAGAAAGAAAAAATACATAAAAATGGTCTCTCTGTATTAAGGTGACAAATACAGGGTCAATTGCATAAAAGAAATATGAATAAACAGCCTTATTCAAAAAGAATACAATTCAAAGCACTCCAGCAACTATAGACATGTAAATACAAAAGAAAAAAAACAATAACCCCTATTGTTTTTATGATCTCTGTACTCACAACTTGGAAACAGAAGATTAGAAAGCAGGAAATAGAAATCCCCTCATAGCCGAGAGAGAGAGTCAGGCAGAAGACCCAGAACAAAGGACTCTCACACCAAAAAACCCTCCACCCAGAGTTGAAAAAATCCTGTTTCCTGATTGGTCCTCTGGTCAGGTGTTTCAGATACTTCTTTCTTTCCAGGTGAAAGAGACGTTAACCCTTAGCTATCTGTTTATGACACCTTGGCATTTTCAGTGAGAGCTACCCCATGCACCCTGTGTAACGGTTAGTATAACTGTGGTTCTGTAGATCTGCAGCATCTTAACAAACTTGATATCATGACATCCCCACAGAGACGGCTGAAAGGTCCAGAACCTGGCAGCAGCAGCTGCTGCCATGTGAGTGCCCCTATCTTTCGAGCATCCTCCAATACTGTCTGTGCTGCGCAAATATTCGACGGCTGCCAACTGCTCAGTTTCTCATCCTGATAGGTTACCTTTGTGCTGGTTGTAATCTGGAGCTGGAAGTTCTTTGATACTGATGGGTGAAGACTTCAATTTTGTCTGGATAAAAAACCCAACTAGTGCATGCTGCTTCTTGCCCAGCTAGATGAGTCATCAGCTTCAGTGATTTACCAAACTGATCCAACAAGACAATGTCATCTGTGTATTTGAGATCTTGAAGTAATATGGAGTTCAGCTCAGTACCACCAGCAGCTGCCTCCTTTAATTGGCTGATGGATAAATTTATGTGACAGAACATAGCGTTGCTGAGCTCCCGTGGTGATAGAAAACCAGGCCACGTGTAAGAGATGTGAGACCTGCAGGTTCAAAGGACTGTATTGAAAAATGTTCCAGACAAGAATGTATTTTTGGAACAAAAAGCGTGAAGTGGTTTTCCTAGACAATATATAGAGGGAGGTGAATGTAAATTCCCCTTCTCCAGTTTATGCAAAACCTCAGCCTTTGGAAGCTATATCCTGTAGAATGGTCCATTGTCTGCTGATCACTTGTTATGTTGAGACCAAGATCAAAGGCCCAAGCTGTATAAAGGAAAGACTAAACCATTTGGGAAATTTGGGTTTTGAACCAGACAGTTATAAATTTGTAACCACAGAGAAGACCAACTTGTGGGTTTTGAAGATCTGATACTGACCAGACTTTGGAATTAGAGTTGACTTCTAGTAAGCTTCATAGCACGTGTGTAGGTTTTTATTGTCTCGAAAAACCTCAGTCGGGAGCGGGAGAGAGAGAGATATCTGCCCAAGAGAGGTGACAGCTGGTACCTAAAAGTGGGTGCACTCTAGGGACCCCAGAGGGGAAATACAGTCCCATTGGACTGTGACACCATGTATATGTCTTTGACTTAAATGCATATTTCTGTTCTAATTATAGAGCTCATCTATCAGTGACATTGTCAGAGATGTCAAGGTACCTCATCAGGTCTCACAAACTTGCTTGATGCACTGAATTACTTCTTAATGGAAGTCTATAACAAATGCTGCACACAGGCTTTAATTTTACAGTTGTCACCTGGAGACAGAATACCAGAATGACACTTTTGCAAGCTTTTATTGGCCATTTTTGCCTCAGCAGGAGAGAATCTCTTGGCCAGTTAAGCTATAAGGACTGTTGATCAGATTGCTAGCTTCCGTGTAACATCCTCACGACATGAATATATTGACCCTGGAGAGCCCTCAGCAGTGTAACTCAATGAAGTCTATTCACATTAGCCCATTAAGTTTACAAAAACAATGGGGGATGTAAGGCTGCTCTAAAACGTGGACAATATTAGCCATAGAATAACATGAAAATCTGGCAGTATCTTCTTAATCTATATGTTGATTGTTATGCTTACTGTGATTGATGTATCTGAGGTATTGTCTCATAGTTGTAAGAGTAATCCATTGGAATCAATTTAACCAACTGGCAAGGGGGTTAAAAGAATCTCCTGATTATGGTATTTATGTTCTGGTTCATCAAGAATGCCACATGGGGTCTCAAATGAAAACCAATGTCACTCTGGGCCTTAATATTATTTTGAAATGTATGTACAGAATTTATGTAAGGAGGTCTATATGCATATATACTGAAAATATTTTTATGCATATTTCTTTATATTACAGAAGATGTTCTGTATCAAAGTATTAGTCACCAGCAAAGGTGCAGAGTGATTTTTTTGTCAGATAGGTGATGTCTGTGTAACTTGAGTATTATCTCATTCACAATGGAGGTGTCATCACCAGTCTGAACTGAATGATAGTGAATAATTCTGGGAACTTCCAGATAAATATTAACAGGAAGAAATACATCAAGGAAGGGAATCCTATCTGGTTGGTGCACTTCAAAAGCTTGATTATATTTGGGGGCAGAGAAGACATCCACCCCCACCCCCGGGCACTGCCTCAGTGAGGAAGCGAAGAGATAGTACTTTTGCTTCATGGGGTGGAAGTCTTAACAGACTTGAACATGCTGCAGAGAACTTTGAGAAGCTTTTTGGTGAGAAGAGTGTAACTTGTTTAATCTCTAGAAAGTTTTATGATTTTTTTATACTTAACTATCTCCAATATTTTTACTCATTGTTACTGGATCTGTAATCTTTGTTACTAATCGTGTTCTATATCTATGTACTGTGGTGTTATAAAAATGTTGATCCTCTGTTGAATCTTGAAAATTCTGGACACTGCAGGGAACGTTTCAAGATGTGGGGGGTTGGTGTGTGCCCATTGCTACCTGTAGAAAGAGAGCAAGGCCTGTGGATGAGTTGTGTCTCAGGCTGGATGTTGATTGATTACTCTCCCCATCCCCCAACAGGCCTGGGTTTGGCTCTTCACATAGATCTATTTGGTACTTGTCTCAACAGAAAGTGTCATCTCTTTCTTATTCCGGGGAAGGTTACAGTCAGGGCTCTCTGACCTGCTTTCTTACTCTGAGACACAAACTGCTGTAAGCCTACCCTCCTATTCCTCTTCCACCTAAGTTGTTGTCCAAGCTCAAGAAGGATCATGATCTTCATAGAGACAGCTTGGCCTTACTAGCATTGGTTCTCCAGTTTGCTGAGCCTCTCTGCTAAGGCTCCCTTTGATACTACCTGAAGATCCCTGAAGCAGGGTCACCCTTGGTCCTATCTCTGCTCTGCACCAAAAACCACTCAGAGCCTTCTAGCTTGGCAATCACCAGTGTAGTTTTACAGCATGCGATCCCACCACCTTTTCACTGCTTACAGCTTGGGGGTTTCAGCCTTAAGGGCTTCTCAGTCTCCACAGCTGGGAGAGAACAGCTACTGCTTTTCTTCCACTCTCTGGCTTCCCCCCCTCCTTCCTCTGGTCCTGTATATAGCCCCAAGCTAACTGGGCTGGCAGCTGTTTCCCCTTTGTCAATCAGGTGCAGGTTTCTCTAGCCACTCCAATTTACCTCCCATAATTGGAGTTGGTGTGACAGAAGGCTGGCTCAGCAGTTTCTGCCTAGCACCCTGTCACAATCCCAACTTTGATCCCTCAGAAAAACAGTTTGATGTTTCATCTCAATTCATCCACTGTCCATCTCTCAGCCACGTGCTCCATGTTAACCTCTCAAGAGTTGGAGTATTCTGTGACTGTGCAAAACATTGTCTTGAACATTAAGAAACCATTTTCTAGGTACGCTTACCTGTTGAAGTGGAAATGGTTCTGCATATGGTCAAAGCAGAGGGGTGTATCACCAGACCTAGCTTCAGTCCAACACATTTTGGATTATTTATTTAACCTGAAACAGTGTGGCCTATGGGTCTGTTCCATCAGAGGAGGAAAGGAGTCCAAGAGAGTTAGCTGTATTTTAAAGAAGTCTTGAAGTGCAGGAGAAAACCATCCGAATGTGCAGAAAGAATTGCAAATATGGCAGGTTACCAGCTTGGTTCAACAGAGAAATCTTCGGTGAGCTTCAACACAAAGGAAGCTTACAGGAAGTGGAAACTTGGACAGATGACTCAATGTTGCTCAAGCATGCAGGAGGAGTTTAATCAGAAAGGCCAAAGCACATTTGGAGTTGCAGCTATCAAGGGTTGTGAACGGTAACAAGAAGGGTTTCTGCAGATATGTTAGCAACAAGAAGGTTGTCAGGGAAAGTGTGGTTCCCTTACTGAATGGGAGAGGCAGCCTAGTGACAGATGATGTGGAAAAAGCTGAAGTACTCAATCCCTTTTTTTTGCCTCAGTCTTCACAGACAAAGTCAGCTCCCAGACTGCTTCACTGGGCAGCACAGTATGGGGAGGCGGTAAGCAGCCCTCAGTGGTGAAAAAACATGTTAAGGACTATTTAGAAAAGTTGGACATGTACAAATCCATGGGGCCAGATGCAATGCATCTGAGGGTGTTGAGGGAGTTGACTAATGTGTTTGCAGAGCCATTTGGCCATGATCTTTGGAAACTCGTGGCAATCATGGGAGGTCCTGGACGATTAGGAAAAGGCAAATATAGTGCCCATTTTTAAAAAAGGGAAGGAGGAGAATCCAGGGAACTACAGACTGGTCAGCCTCACCTCAGTCCCCAGAAAAATCATGGGGTAAGTCTTTCAAGGAATCCATTTTGAAGCACTTGGAGGAGAGCTTAGTACCATTGTGGACACAAGAACAAATGGATATAACCTGGACATTAGGAAGGTTAGCCTTGAAGTTAGACAAAGGTTTCTAACCGTTAGAGGAGTGAAGTTCTGGAACAGCCTTCCGAGGGGAGTAGTGGGGGCATCTGGCTTCAAGTCTAAGCTTGATAAGTTTACGGAGGGGATAGTATGATGGATAGCCTAATTTTGGCAATTAATTGATCTTTGATTATTAACAGGTAGATATGCCCAATGGTTTGTGATGGAATGTTAGATGAGGTGGGATCTGAGTTACTACAGATAATTCTTTCCTGGGTGCTGGCTGGTGAGTCTTGCCCACATGCTAGGGTTTAACCGATCACCATAGTTGGGGTTGGGAAGGAATTTTCCTCCAGGGCAAATTGGCAGATGCCCTGGAGGTTTTTTGCCTTCCTCTGCAGCATGGAGCACAGGTCACTTGCTGGAGGATTCTCTGCACCTTGAGGTCTTTAAACCATGATATGAGGACTTCAGTAACTCAGACATAGGCTAGGGGTTTGTTACAGGAGTGGGTGGGTGAGATCCTGTGGCCTGCATTGTGCAGGAGATCAGACTAGATGATCATAATGGTCCCTTCTGACCTTTTAAAGTCTATGAGTCTGAGAGGAAAGTGACCAGGAACAGTCAACATGGATTCACCAAGGGCAAGTCATGCCTGACCAACCTGATTGCCTTCTATGATGAGATAACTGGCTCTGTGGATATGGGGGAAAATGGTGGACGTGATATACCTTAACTTAAGCAAAGCTTTTGATATGTCTCCCACAGTATTCTTGCCAGCACGTTAAAGTAGTATGGATTGGCTGCAGGGCTGCCCAGAGTATTCAGGGGGCCTGGGTCAAAGCAGGGGAGCTGCGGTGCTTGTACTCACCTGGCAGCAATCTAGGTCTTTGGTGGCATTTCAGTGGCAGAGGGCCCTTCAGTCGCTCTGGGTCTTCGGCAGCACTGAAGGGCCCCCACTGCCGAAGACCCGGAGTGACTGAAGGGCCCCCCACCGCTGTAATGCTGCCGAAGGCCAGGGCTCGTGGGGCCTGGGGCAAATTTCCCCACTTGCCTCCCCGCCCCCGGGCAGCCCTGATTGGATGAATAGACTGTAAGGTGGATAGAAAACTGTCTAGATTGTTGGGGTCAATGGGTAATGATCAATGGCTCGATGTCTAGTTGGCATTTGGTATCAAATGGAGTGCCCAGAGGTCGGTCTTGGGGCCGGTTTTGTTCAACATCTTCGTTAATGCTCTGGATGATGGGATGGATTGCACCATCAGCAGGTTTGCAGATCACATTAAGCTGGGGGGAAAGGTAGATATGCTGGAGGATAGGGTTAGGGTCTAGAGTGACCTTGACAAATTGGAGTATTGGGTTAAAAGAAATCTGATGAAGTTCAAGTGCAGAGTCCTGCACTTAGGACAGAAGAATCCAATGCACTACTACAGGCTGGGGACCAAATGGCTTAGCGGCAGTTCTGCAGAAAAGGATCTGGGAATTACGGTGGATGAGAAGCTGGATATGAGTCAGCCTTGTGCCTTGTTTCCAAGAAGGCTAACTGCCTATTGGACTGCGTTAGTAGGAACATTGCCAGCAGATCAAGAGAAGTGATTATTCCCTTTATTCGGCACTGTTGAGGCCACATCTGGAGTATTGCATTCAGTTTTGGGTACTTCACTACAGAAAGGATGGGGACAAGTTGGAGAGAGTCCAGCGGAGGGCAACGAAAATGATTAGGTGGCTGGGGCACATGACTTGTGAGGAGAGGCTGAGGGAACTGGGCCTATGTAGTCTGCAGAAGAGAAGAGTGGGGGTGGGGGGATTTGATAGAAGCCTTCAACTATCCGAAGAGGGGTTTCAAAGAGGATGGCTCTCGGCTGTTTTCAGTGGTGGCAGATGACAGAACAAGAAGCAATGGTCTCAAGTTGCAGTGGGAGAGATCTAGGTTGGATATTAGGAAAAGCTATTTCACTGGGAGAGTGGTGAAGCACTGGAATGGATTACCTAGGGAGGTGGTAGAATCTCCATCCTTCGAGGGTTTTTAAGGCCCGGCTTGATAAAGCCCTGGCTGGGATAATTTAGTTGGTGTTGGTCCTGCTTTGAGCTGCGGGTTGGACTAGATGACCTCCTGAGGTCTCTTGCAACCCTAATCTTCTATGATTCTAGGTGCTGTAGTACGTATTTCCATGCAGTCCACTGCAGCTCTTTGAGACTGGGACTTTGACTTCTTTGTCTGTATAGCATTTAGCACCATAGAACCTGTTAATATTGACTTTAATAATAATAATGTCCACCTCCTGTGACAGCTCACCTTTACTCCAATTTGAATTCCCCCTCTGCTTTTCCACTGAACTAAACAACTCTCCTCATGGTTTCCAAAACATTTTCCTGAAAAAAACATCTGAGACTATACTCCATTGTTGTCTTATATGCTGCTTTCAACACTGACTACACCCTTTTCCTTGAAATCCTTTCCTCTTTTTGCTTTAATGATACTGTTCTCTATTGGTCCTAAATAGACTCCTACCTCTCTTGATTGCTTCAACAATTTTGTTAGATTTTCCTCTTCTCATCTCTCTGTCTGCGAGGGACCCACAGGGCTCTTTGGGTCCCCTCTTCTCTCTCCTGAACCTTGTCTGAGACACTTTATTCACATACAGTCAGTAATCCATTTCTATGCCAATGATTTCCACATGTCTCCAACCAAAACTACAGCCCATCTTCCTTTCACATATAATCACTCCCCCATCATCTGTTAGGTAAGATGTCTCCAAAAGAGAAGTGGGCGCAACCCCAAAATATGCTTGCAGGTCTTAAGCAGTCTTTGCAAACTACCCACCTAAGCTGTCAGTTTGACAGCTGCCATTAAGTAGTAGGTTTATTATCCTTGCCCAGGGCTGTCATTAGACGATATGTTAAGTGTTTTATTTGTCTTAAGTTAGTATAACATCTGTACCTATGAGATAAGTTAAACTTAAATATGTTTGGAACCCCCATAAATAAATAAATAAAGAATTGTGAGGCCTGTGAAGTAGTAAGGAATAATAATTCTTTATAGAAACAGGGGCCTTGTATGATTCAGTGAAATTTTTTTCCATATTGCATGTTTATATTATGAGTATTGATGTAAGTTGCAAATCTACAGATAGACATGAAAAATAATGGAAATATTTCAGAAACAGCTCAATATAAAATCCTGAAGTGCTGTATTAACTAACCCTAGTAGTATGTTATGCAGAAATTTTCATTAGCCAAAATGATTCTGAGCAAGTCTGGCACAATGGTGGTGTAAGTCCAAAAGCAACTGAGTCAAATGAGTGTTTTATATTCAAGGCACCCAATGCACAATAGACTGCTTGTTCCATCTTGTGATGGATTTATTAACAGATTTCTGACTTCCTGTATTCTAGAATTGAAGCTTTATTCTATTTAAAGCACATACGAGTACAAAACTATAGTACTAACATTCTTTGTATTTAATGAACAAATTCCCAGGAGCAGCCTATTGAAAATAATGAGCTAATAGTTCTAACAGATGATTTAATAGATTCCAAAGCATATCTACCATAGTATTACAGTGTAATTTCTATGGAGCAGTTTTTCAGCATTTGTTGTGTATTAGTATATTTCCTGCTTCTGAAACAGATTCTGACATTTCTATGTTTATCCTGTAGTTTACATTTAATGTCACAGATGGAACATGTCCTAAGTTTAACACAGCCACTGGCGAACATGTCAATGGAAAAATCTTTTTTAAAAACACCAATATTAATAGCATACCCTGCTCTACAATCCATATAATGTGTGAGCTTGTAACTAAACTCTGTATTGGAACACACTTTTATGTGAGCAAGGTTAACAGACTACAGCTCTAATCTCCAAATTCTTCTTCTTTTTTTTCTTATCAAATACATTTTAATCTACGAATTAAATTTTAAGTTCCAAGCAAAATTAATTGGCCTCATACACTGAAGGCTTTTAGCTTTTATTTTTAAAGAACAGTGTTTGATAACGGAGCTGCTGATGCAGTGTTGTGTGTGTTTGTGGGGAGTGTTACTGTGTTAGAGATGTGAATGGTATTAAAACAGTCTTCACGTTAATATTTTAGAGGGCCAATTTTATGTCAGTCATCAGCACCATGGTTCAATATCCCACTTCTGTGTCCCTCGCCAGAAGTTGCTGATGACTAAGACACCAACTTGCAGCTAAAATCTCCCAGTGGAGGACTTCATGGGAGGTTGATGGTGGCCTGACCAACCACAGATACATGCAGTCTAAGGGCTTGTCTACATCACAAAGTTGCAGCGCTGGTGAGGGGGTTACAGCGCTGCAACTTAGGAGGTGTACACATCTGCAGGGCATCACCAGTGCTGCAACTCCCTGTTTGCAGCGCTGGCCGTACTCCCATTTTGTCTCGGGTGTAGAGGATCCAGCGCTGGTGATCCAGCGCTGGTAATCAAGTGTAGACACTTACCAGCGCTTTTCTTGACCTCCGTGGAATAAGCAGGTATCCCAGCATACCTGAGGAAGCCTCTCTGGTAATCAAGCAGGTCTCCTTCCCCGGTTTGCTCTCGCGTTCCCCGAACCCCCGAGCAAGCAGGTCTCCTTCCCTGCGGTTTGCAGGGGGGTTCGGGGAACGCAAGAGCAAACCGCGGCGAAGCTGGTCTCCTTCCCCGGTTTGCTCTCACGTTCTCCGAACCCCCGTGCAAGCAGGTCTCCTTCCCTGCAGTTTGCTCTCGCGTTCCCCGAACCCCCGTGCAAGCAGGTCTCCTTCCCTGCGGTTTGCTCTCGCCTTCCCCGAACCCCCGTGCAAGCAGGTCTCCTTCCCTGCAGTTTGCAGGGGGGTTCGGGGAACGCGAGAGCAAACCACGGGGAAGCTGGTCTCCTTCCCCGGTTTGCTCTCGCGTTCCCCGAACCCCCGTGCAAGCAGGTCTCCTTCCCTGCGGTTTGCAGGGGGGTTCGGGGAACGCGAGAGCAAACCGCAGGGAAGCTGGTCTCCTTCCCCGGTTTGCTCTCGCGTTCCCCGAACCCCCCTTGAAGCCGCCCAACAGCGCTGCAGTGTGGCCACATCTAACACCACTTGCAGCGCTGGTTGCTGTAAGTGTGGCCACTCTGCAGCGCTGGCCCTATACAGCTGTACTAATACAGCTGTAACAACCAGCGCTGCAAAATTGTAGATGTAGACATACCCTAACTGAACAGGGAGGTGGTGGTGGTTCACAGATCCCTTAAAGGACTAAAAATTTTTCAGTATCCCAGCATACATTACAAAATGTATAGACATTGTTCCCTTTTGTGGAGAGTTTACAGTTACAGTATAATAACATATGGAACTGACCTTGCATGGACTGTCAGTGAGATTGGAACTTGGGCCATACAGAGCTAAAAGCTTGAGTCTCTGCTGCTTGAAATAGAACAGGGGTCGGCAACCTTTCAGAAGGTGTGCGCCGAGTCTTCCTTTTATTCACTCTAATGTAAGGTTTCATGTGCCAGTAATACATTTTAATATTTTTAGAGGGTCTCTTTCCATAAGTCTATAATATATAACTAAACTATTGTATGTAAAGTAAATAAGGTTTTTAAAATGTTTAAGAAGCTTCATTTAAAATTAAATTAAAATGCAGAGCCCCCCAGATCGATGGCCAGGACCCGGGCAGTGTGAGTGCCACTGAAAATTAGCTCGTGTGCCGCCTTTGGCATGTGTGCCATAGGTTGCCTATCCCTGAAATAGAACCATAAGCACCTGATCCAAATCCCACTGAAGTCAAAGGAAAGTTTCCTACCCGGCAAATAAAGCAGACTTGTTAATCTCTTATGTGGATGGACCTCTGGGGAGGGTGGGGTGGGTGGGCGGGTGTGTGTGTGTGTGAGGAAAGATCCATTCTCTCCTAATGTGAGTGACATAGACCTGACACAAAAATGTATAGCTACAAATAATAGCTGAAGAAATAGGATGGACACTGAAGAAGCTCTAAGAACATAGTGTCATGCAGTTACTTAATTATTACACACACATCTCATTATACAATATATTCCCCAGGATGTACAGACACTCGGGCTTCTTTTCCAGACCTGACACTATCCATCACCACTCACCCATTTGTGTTCACACTCCAATTACCCTTTTTTCTTTAATACATATGTAGCCCCAGGGATGCTGTTTCTCCAACTTCACAGAGCAGCAGATTTATGTATCCTAGTTTTCTACTCTTAAATTTTCCTCTTGATTTACTGAATGAAGTTGCTTCCTGTAATTTTTTGAGGGGCGCACACATGGCTGATAATGTCTGTGCATTTTCTCTCTTATATGATGTACAGAGTGAGGTTCAGCTGCCTTTCCATGGCATTTACCAGGCAACTAATCTCTGATTCGATGCTCTGGTCTGCACTCCCAGGATTTCTAAGTCTAGCTGTGATCAACAGTTTGTCCTTGAGAGAAAGATATAAAAACGTAATAAAATTGGGGAAGGACGATGATTGATTGATTGATTTTATTGTATAGATTGCAATAGCACAGAGATGCCTGATGTGCTTAATGGGACCCCGTTGTGCTAGGGGCTGTACACTAATAACCAACTGACCAGTGTGTGTTTCATGTTCCCCTAGAGATAGAAATCTACAGGGGATGCAAGTCTGTTACAACTCCTGCTTATGTGACAGCCACCATGTTCGCTGACGCACCAGAAATTTAACAGTGGACCTTCAGAACTAAAACCACAAGTCTTTACAGCTTGAACTAGAGAGTAATACGCTGTAACTGGCTGCTGTAACACTGTGTTGTTTGTGGATCACAGGGAAAAAGGGAAGTGTAAGTAAGCTGGTCCGGTACGGCGTACTAGCAAGGGCTGGTGCACCATACTGGACTGGCTTCCCCAGGCTGGCGATTTAAATTGCCGCCAGAGTGCCGCTGCCGGAGTCCCTGGGTAGCGGAGGTGGCCAGGAGCCCTGCGGCTCAGGTGGCAATTTAAAGTGCCTGGGGTTCCGCTACAGTAGCGGGGGCTGGGAGTCCTAGGCCCTTTAAATCACTGCCAGAGCCCCAGCTGCTGCTGCTACCCCAGGGATCCAGCAGCGGGGCTCCAGCGGCAATTTAAAGGGCCAGGGGCTCCCCGGAGTGGCCGGAGCCCCAGGCCCTTTAAAACACTGCCCGAGCCCCACTGCTGGAGCTCTGGGGGTGATTTAAAGGGCCTGGGACACTGCTGCAGTAGCAGCGGCTGGGAGCCCCTGGCCCTTTAAATCACCGCCCGAGCCCAGCTGCTGCTACCCCAGTGCTCCAGCAGTGGGGCTTGGGCGGTGATTAAAATCTTCCTTTAAATCTCTGCCTGAGCCCCAGGGTAGTGGTGGCAGCCAGGAGCCCCCAGGGCTCCACTGCAGTAGCAGCGGCTGGAGCCCCTGGTCCTTTAAATCGCTCTGGCAGGGATTTAAAGGGCCTGGGGCTCCCAGCCACCGCTACCATGGCCGGAGTTGAGGCCCTGTCCCCAGCTCAGGACTCCGGCGTACTGGTAAGTCCTTTAAGTTATTTTCACCCCGAGTGTAACACGCTTTGAACCCCCATCAGTGGATTACATGTGTATAACTAAAAAAAAGGCCCTGCTTCAATACCTATGATCTAAGTATAAAAGGAGGGATATATTCTGAAAACCCAAACAAAAATGTATTTGTGCTTTTATTTATTTTTAAATGGAAGGAATGAGGAAGGGGAAGTGGATTTTTGGTTCCACAGAGTTAAATATAGTACACCACAGCACAATATTAATTCCAGTTTTTACAATTAAATGCAAAATTCCAAGTTAATGGAAGAATTTGCATTTCCTGACTTGCTCAAGTTTGTAATTTGCAACCTAGTTTCATTTAAAGTAGATGGCACCTGTTCACATCAGCTTGTTTTGCCTTCAATACTATATTAACTGTTGGGTCTCTCCATTGGCATATTTCTGGAGCAAAGATGCAGCCTTTGCTCTGCCCATGCTATATTCATTACTAAGTAGGCTGCCCTCCAAGAACACCAGACAGAAAAGAACATGAGGAAATTACTAGTTTTGTAGTCAGTGTAGATTTTAGTTGGTGTATGGTAAATAAGACCTAGGGCTATATATTGAATGATGAGGCTAAAAAGATATGTTCGTTCAGTGAGCATCAACCATGCTGTGTATGGAATAAGGGAAAGGTCCTGACCAAAAAAAAAAAATTGTAATGAAAGACTTCTGCCATAATGTGTATATGTACAAGGGGACTGAATTAAAGTTGCACAGACAACTTTAATTCTGACACATTTCTTTAATTTGACGTTGCAACCGTAACATTCTTTTAATATAGGTTTCTAAACAACTGTATATATTTCATTTAAAAACAATCCTATCAATAAGGTCACTGCCTTAGAAATTCTCAGTTTGTACACATTCATTATTGAAATCCATTTCAAACGGTAACTTTTTTCCTTTCAAGTGACTGGGCAAACCTGTGCTGCTTATGCCTTCTTTTCTATTAATATTTTCTTTTTTCAAATTACTAAACAAGGTTATTTAACACCTTCCTAAGATTTGATACACATGCAAAGTAAGGGAAAGTTCACACTGGTAGGTGTTCACAGGGAAGAGCTCAATTTTTAGGGATCATTTAGATGTAGAGTTGCACCAATTTAATTTAAAATTGCTTGGTCATGCTCATAGTTTAAACTAGGCTTATTTTGGTTTAGCTTAAACCTATTAGTAACAGGTTTAAACTAAGCTAAAATCAGTAAAACTTAAACCAAAATAAATATCTCTACACAGGTGGTTGCACCAAATTAACTAAATAATTTCCAATTTACATATAAATGCATAAGAGAGAATCTGAAATTAAATAAGTACAGACAAACCCAATTGTAGATATTTTCTTTTAAGAACAAGACAATTATATGAAAAAAAAAAAAACAAAAAAACAAAAAAACCCCAAAAAACCCATAGCTAGCTCTGGGGCTGTGGTGCAATAGAGAATTGGAAAATTGCGTAGCTCTTCAAGCAATTAAATTAAAAACTTAAACTATGTACAGTTTTTTTTTAAACGTTACCTATTGCCTATAAGTAGAACCATGATTTTTTGACTTCAGGAATCTATAATACTTATGCAGACTAGTGAACTCTCTCCACTTACCAGCTGAGATAGTGGTAAGGTCTCATATTTCTAAGATTCTATCACCAGCACAAAATATAATTGTCAAAGAAAATACATTTTATGATGCATTATCCTTGATTTTTGTGTGTGTTCCCTTTTAATTTGGTCTTTAGAGTTATTTGTACAAATTAATAAGGCTGTAGTGTGTTGTTTCTCTTCAACCTTGTGATGCCATTAAACCCTATTTATAACTAACAACACATGATGTTTCAAGTATTGAAGTACAGTGGTTTGAGTTACTGTTTGAGTGCAAAAAAGTTTTAAATATCTTCATGAAGTCCAAAATGATTATACAGTGAGATGTGTACAAGAGAATACCTTTATTAGGTAACCTGTCTTAGAGACAGCCATTCACCAGAGGTATTGCTGAGTGTATTAAATGCAATTTTGCTCTGTCTTCATTAAAAGAGCACCTCCAAATCTGACAGTTTCCTTGGTCTACAAGCTTAAGACAGGCTTCACTGTATTTTGCTCTGCTAACACAAACTGAAAAATATCTGAATGGATTTTGCTCAGACTTTCAAACAAAGAAAGCCTTTGGCTGTGTCAAAGCCTTGGAAGCTTCAGCCCAAAGGGCTTATTTTTAAGACAGATATATGTGAGTAAAAGTTATATTGAAATAGAAGTTGAGTTGCATCCTCAACTATAGTTCTTGCTTTTGAGAGAGCTATAAATATATCCCACAATGTAATAGCCATCATAACCCTTCCATAATGCCAGAGAAATCCCTTGAAATTGTGTATTGAGTATTGGCCCAATCTCATAATGTTAGCCAAATTTCATTTTGAAAATATATTTCATATATTGTAAATTAGCCTCATTAGTGATTATAAAAACTACTAAATAGCTCTACATTTTGATACTTCAATTTTAACATTTTTGTTTGCAATACTTGGTTAGGTTGTGTTAGCTGTCCCATTATAACACCTACTTTGAGGGATAATGGCTTAACCTTGCCACTGAAGCACGGTTTAAGGCTGTGAAGGATTTTTTTAGTTAGTTAAAATTTACAGGATCATTAAAATAAACCTTTTAATGTTCATAAACTAGGAATGGTTTTTAAAGGAGTGATTTTTTTCTTACAAAATGGCTTTTTATTTAGTTAAGTCATTTCTTGTTTCTTTTTTTCTTTACAGTTCCATCATTCAGATGACTTATTAAATGTTTATAATTGTACAAGTGGTAAGAAGGTTGTAATAGGGTATCCTGGGCTTGAATTTTACTTCAGTCTTGTAGTTTGACTTGCATTGAACTTTTGCACTCAGATTTGCTCACTTACCCTGAATTTCTCACACTTGCTCTCTTATTCTGAAAGGTTGGATTTTCTCTGCATTTCCTGCCCGAGTGTCTAGTCCAGGGGTCGGCAACCTTTCAGAGGTGGTGTGCTGAGTCTTCATATATTCACTCTAATTTAAGGTTTTGTGTGCCAGTAATAAATTTTAATGTTTTTAGAAGGTCTCTTTCTATAAGTCTATAACATATAACTAAACTATTGTTGTATATAAAGTAAACAAAGTTTTTAAAATGTTTAAGAAGCTTCATTGAAAATTAAATTAAAATGCAGAGCCCCCCGGACCCATGGCCAGGACCCGGGCAGTGTGAGTGCCATTGAAAATCAGCTCACGTGCTGCCTTTGGCACGCGTGCCATAGGTTGCCTATCCCTGGTCTAGTCATTTGGGATGGATGGTAGGTAGGAGAGGCGCATGGGTGGAGTCTTGTATTGTTGTTGGTTGTTGTGCTTAAACTGGCAGGAAACTTTGATAAAGTGAGTGATCGTCCTCTCAGGTGCTGCTTAATCTGCACTCAAATGATAAGTTTGACATCCCTGAAAACAAGAATTTACTCCCTTTTCTAAAATGTGTCATATATAATACTTCTCTGGAAGTCTGCTAAAGCATGGCTTCAAGTGGATAATAAGGTTTTCATAGCTAGGGAGTCAGAGTGAGCTAAACTAGCTTTGTGTGTGCCTATAGCCTGATGGTACCATATGTGGATTTATTGTTTAGAATATTTCTTCAGCACTTGACATGTCAAGCTATTGTTTACACATTTGAGGAAACTCCTATTAGGCATATTCTATATATTATCAGACAATAGTAACACTTAGTGCTTTACATCTGCAAAACATTGTACAAATATTAACTAATTAACTCTCCATGATTTGGGGTCACTCCCACTATCAAATAAAATTATGGGACATATCTGGCATCCTGCTGCTAGCCACAGAATAATGGTGAGAAATCTGACTTCCTTTCCTGCCAAGGTGTTGTTCTGGGACCCTGTTTGGAGGGGTTTCTGTATTTCATATTGGCTAAAGGGGAATACATATCTGATAATTTGAAAATAATGTTAACATTGACATTTCCTTATGTTTATGTGGTTAACTGTGTAACTTTAATTTTATATAACATTTGTAAGTATGTATTTTCCTATTAAACTCAGATCCTAAATCTGATATAAATTGTAATCAGTTTTTCTCCCTTGGTTAAAGAAATGGAAGAAAGGTATCGAGTTTGGGATTAAACAGTTTTTCACTGAGGAGAAAAATGTTGTTTCCTAACGTATTTGATTTAGCACATGCAGTATAAGAATACATGTTGCATGTTCAACTTGCTCATAAATTAAACAAAAGGATTTCTGGTTTTAGCTCTTTGGGCTTTCTACATATACTTGTTTATAGTGGTGATTACTTCTAAATAGGTATCTACATGCCAGAACAACAGAGACATTTAGTCCCCAATACCAGCATAGACCACACAACTATCAATATCAACCTCAATGCCACTATGAGCCATAAAGAAAGAAACAGAAATTTCCCAGGTGCAAATCACCTAGCCCACAATCTTCTTTGTCTTAGCCCTCTACGTCCAAACCCCAGTTTTGATAGGTGGGTTGAGGTGCTGTTAAACCACACCTCCTCACTGATACAGCTGACAAACATTTTACACCCCTTTGGCCACCAATTCCAAAGGGGCTGGGAACTCATAACATTGGACTGATGGGTCCCAGAGAGAGTTCAAATTGGGTACTCCGTCCATTTTACCTCCCTACCCCTTCCACAACATCCTTCCCCATCCCTCTTCAGGAACCCTTCTCCCTGCGACAAGAGGTAGATCATCTCCTCCAGCTAGGAGCCATAGAACAAATACCTCAACATCTATGAGGCAAAGGGTTCAAATCTTGTTATTTTTCTAATATGCAAAAGGAAGGGAGATTGGAGACCCATAACAGACTTTAGAGCTCTCAACAAGTTTGTCAAGGCTTAAAAATTCAAGATTGTCACCTTATCAGTGATCATTACAGTGTTGGAACAGGGAGACTGGGTTTTGGCCCTGAACCTTTAGGACGCCTATTTTCATATCTCAATCCTACTGATTGCTACTACTTGGTTGAGACATACCTGGTACCCTTAGCTGTCACAGCTCGAGACGTGCCCACTGATCCTTCTCCTGGCCCATTTTGCACCTCCTTTTGGAGAAGAAAGGACACACTGTGCATCCCAACTTGAGGATTCTCTGCTTCAAGGCATGGCTCTTACTTGGTTCCAACACCTAGAAAACTCCTGTTCAAGAGAGGTCCAAGAGGTTCTGTTGCACAGTATGACATTCTTGACTCTACATACGTACCTGCAAAAACAGTCTAGGTTTCAGGTTTGGGTATTCTTCACAACACGTCTCCAACATCTCCAATTCTTCCACATATCCTAGACTATACATTGTCCCTAAAGAAATCTGGTCGATCGCTAAGTTCTCTCAGAGTCCACCTAGTAGTTCTAACAGCTTTGCACCAACCTGTTGAGGGATACTCAGTACTGTCACATCCAACCACTAACAGGTTCCTCAAGGGTATAGTAAACCGCTTCCTGCAACCTCAACTTCCTACTCCCACATGGGATCTAAACCTAGTACTGAAAGGATCGACTAGGCCTCCCTTCAAACGAGTGGCCACTTGTTCTCTGACGCACCATGAAAATGGTCTTCCTGAAAGTGATAGGAAGAGGAAAAGTAGGAGAGAGAGTGGTTGATGGTGCATCTCCCCTGCGTGGCATTCTTTCCAGACAAGGTTATGCTCAGACCCCATCCAAAATTCATTCCTAAGATAACTGCCGCATTTCATATGAATCAATTGATTCACCTTCCAATATTTTACCCCAAGCCTCCTTGAGACAGAGCGGCTATGTTACATACCCTGGATGTCAAGAGAGCCCTGACATTCTACTTGGATAGGAGTAAGGCCTTCAGGAAATCCCCTAGACTTTTCCTCTCCATTGCAGAAAGATCCAAGGGCTCAACAATATCGGCCCAAAGGCTCTCCCAGTGGGTCTTGAGTTGCATTAGACCTTGTTACCAAACTCACAACGTGACCCCTCCAGTACATACTCCACAAGATAGATTTCTTCATCCATACCTGTCTCTGAGATCTGCAGAGTGGTGACATGGGCGTCAGCCCATACTTTTACAGAACACTATGAGATTACTGGGAGCTCTGCCTCTGATGCCATCTTGGGCTCCACAGTGCTGTCATCTGTAACTGACCTGAGTCCAAAGTTGTAGCCCTCTGGAAGGGGTAATCCTTGGGACTCGCCTTCAATGGAGCACCCTTAGGGATACTGCTGAAAGAAGTAGTTATCGTTACTCACCTTGTGCAGTAACGATGGTTCTTCAAGATGAGTTCCCTGTGGGTGATTCATAAACCGTCGTCCTCTCCTCTATTAGCAAGAGTGTTGTAAGCAAGACAAGAGGAGTAACTTTCTGCTCTACTCCGCACTGATTAGACCTCAGCTGGAGGTTTCAGGAAGGCTGTGAAAAAATTGGAGAAACAATAAAAGGCCTAGAAAACATGACCTATGAGGGAAGATTGAAAAAACTGGGTTTGTTTAATCTGGAGAAGAGAAGACTGAATGGGGACACAAGTTTTCAAGTACATAAATGGTTGTTACAAGGAGGAGGGAGAAAAATTGTTCTCCTTAACCTCTGAGGATAGGACAAGAAGCAGTGGTCTTAAATTGTAGCAAGGGAGGTTTAGGCTGAACGTTAGGAAAAACTTAACTGCCAGGGTGGAATAAATTGCCTAGGGAGGCTGTGGAATCTCCATCATTGGAGATTTTTAAGAGCAGGTTAGGCAAACACCTGTCAAGCATGGCTTAGATAATACTTAGTTCTGCCCTGAATGCAGAGGACAGGACTAGATGACCTCTCAAGGTCCCTTCCAGTCTTATAATTGTGTGTTAATAACTGCTGATTATCATCAGAGAGAGGGGGAGAATCTTACAATTGAATTTTTTAGTGGAAAAATCATTTTAAGCATTCCCAAACACTTGCAAAATAAGTCTATTGAGGTTCTTTATACACATTTCCCCCCTTCCTGCCTTCCATACATTTAGTGCAAGATTTCAAAAAGCATATACACTTTTATATTTCAGTATACATGTACAGACCCTGTGAACTTCTCACCAAGATGATTTGTGTGTGTGTGTGAGACAGACAGCCCCCCCCCCCACACACACCCTCTGTACCTGAATTCTCCAGAGCTTCAGAGTGGCAGCTTCTCAGTTCCCCTCCAATCACTTCAGAACCTCTTAAAAACAAGTCATAAGATCATTGTAGCAATTTCAGAACCTGAGCTAATTTTGTTGACTGTCTTAGGTTTCTAGCAAGATAGGGAATAAGTAACATGTATCCAAAATCGTACATATATTGGGATGCGGCCTTCACAATAAACACATCTCTTGGTCCTGTGTCAATTGGCAGCTGAGTCCACAGGCCTATCTCCAGCTGTCATATTTATAACATTTTTCCCCTGCAGTTTTAATGGGCTCAGGTTGCACGCATTCACCATTTGAGAGCTGTGTGACTGCTTTGTCTTAGTAGAAACTGTCTGTAAAGCTTCAGAAACTGCTACTGAGCATGTCTAGTGACCACCATATCTCTCTCTCTCTCTCTCTAGATGTCTCTGGCCCTTCTGAGTTCTCCTGACATGCTCTCTGCACATGTGCAGAGGCATAGGATTCAACTAAATCCAATGGTCCTCTCCACTCCTACTTTTCTCTTTCTTTGGACTTTAATAAAAAAGGGGAAGAAAAAAAAAGCTACAGAGTGTAACAGCTGCAACCTTTGACTTACTGGGGTTGAATTGGGACCTCCTAGAACTAAAAGCATGAGCTGCTGCAGCTTGAGCCAAAGAACAAAGATGCTCTAGCTGAAGCTGTAACAGATTATCCTTTGTGAATCAGCATGTGTGTGTGTATACTTTTAATACACATTCACCATTGCATCACACAAGTGCGTGTGTTAGGTTCATCAAAGAATCTCATCCCAGGTTTCTACTATAATGTTAACCGTGTTTCATGCTGTATGTTTTATGGTACAGCTTACCTAAGATAAAGAGTAATATATTAAGATTTTACATTTAACAGAGAAGATGGGAGTAGAAAATTCTGCTGTTGTGCAGCTCTTGCGTGAAGGCTAACTTTGAAATTTCATGACTTTGGAGTTACTGATTTCTCAACAATAAGTTCTAAATTGACTATGGAGTATGTGGTGGTGTGCTGTGATATAAAGGTTTTATTGTCATGTGGCAAAACCAGAAGTGAGTTAAGCAGGTTATTTCAAATAAGTACACATTAAAAACTTCCTACCCACAATTATGTAATTATGCTGGCCTTTATCTACTTGTATTAAAGGTCAGCCATTTCAAAAGTTTAACTTATATAGTCACTGGAATATTTTAAAAAATTACTATATAAATTGATTCTAATGTTTTTCTTTAATTTTCTTTCTAGATTAGCTGATATTAAAGTAGATGAGTGCATTTTATTCCAAAAGTCCCCTCAAAAATGTTCTCATCTTGATATATTAAATGTCATAACCCTTAGCTATCTGTTTATGACACGCCCCCCAAATTGCAGACAGTGGGGAACCTCACTGGTGGCGATTTCCTCCTAGAACTTTAAAATAAACAGATAAATACAACACATGCACCTTTACATACACCACTAAGTATATAACTAACAGACTTTTACATTTTAAGAACACTTTTTAACTACCGGATTCTGGGAAACTCTCACGAGAGAGTGCATCAGCTACTTTGTTAGAAGCTCCAGAGATGTGCTGAATTTCAAAATCAAAATCTTGGAGAGCTAAACTCAAACGAAGAAGTTTCTTGTTGTTCTCCTTGGCAGTATGAAGCCACTTTAGCGCAGCATGGTCAGTTTGTAGTTGGAACCGCCGTCCCCAAACGTATGGGCGTAGAGAGCGCCTGGGAACTGTGAACTACCTCATAGCATTTCCCAATTCCTCACTAAAGCCCAGAGTGTACCATGTTAATTCTCTCAAGCCCTTCTATTCCAGAGACTTACAGGTTTGTCAGTTTACAGTCCAGGGAGATGATGCTGAGTCCCTGAAGGTGTCTACTACGACGGGAAAAAAGACGGTGGCGTGGAAGAGGTGAACCTCTCCACAACCCTGGAACGTCTGCAGCGGTAACAAATCAAGGAGCTGTGCACTAGCTTCGCCCCATTGTTCTCAGCCACCCCAGGACGGACTGAACGGGCATACCACTCCATTGACACAGGTAATGCTCACCGCATTAGAACCCCACCCTACCGGGTGTCTCCTCATGCCCAAGCTGCTATAGAACGGCAGATCCAGAACATGCTACAGATGGGTATAATCCGCTCATCTACCAGTGCATGGGCATCTCCAGTGGTTCTGGTACCCAAACCAGATGGGGAAATACGCTTTTGCGTGGACTACCGTAAGCTAAATGCGGTAACTCGTCCGGACAACTATCCAATGCCACGCACTGATGAGCTATTGGAAAAGTTGGGACGTTCCCAGTTCATCTCTACAGTAGACTTAACCAAGGGGTACTGGCAAGTACCGCTAGATGAACCTGCCAAGGAAAGGTCAGCATTCGTAACCCATGCGGGGGTGTATAAATTTAATGTCCTTCCTTTCGGGCTGCGAAATGCACCCACTACCTTCCAGAGGCTGGTAGATGGTCTACTAGCAGGACTGGGAGAATATGCAGTTGCCTACCTCGATGATGTGGCCATTTTTTCAGACTCCTGGCCCCGAACACCTACTACACCTGGAAAAGGTCTTTGCGCGCATCAGGCAGGCCAAACTAACTGTTAAGGCCAAAAAGTGTCAAATAGGCCAAAACAGAGTGACTTACCTGGGACACCAGGTGGGTCGAGAAACCATAAGCCCTCTACAGGCCAAGGTGGATGCTATCCAAAAGTGGCCTGTTCCAAAGTCAAAGAAACAGGTTCAATCCTTCTTAGGCTTGGCCGGGTACTACAGGCGATTTGTACCACACTACAGCCAAATCGCTGCCCCACTGACCGACCTGACCAAAAAGACCCAGCCGAATGCAGTTAAGTGGACTGATGAGTGTCAAAAGGCCTTTACCCAACTGAAGGCGACGCTCATGTCTGACCCTGTGCTCAGGGCCCCGGATTTTGACGAGCCATTCCTAGTAACCACAGATGCATCTGAGCGTGGTATAGGAGCAGTTCTCATGCAGAAAGCAACAGATCACAACTTCCATCCTGTCGTGTTTCTCAGCAAAAAACTGTCTGAAAGGGAAAGTCACTGGTCAGTCAGTGAAAAGAAATGCTATGCCATTGTGTATGCCCTGGAAAAGCTACGCCCATATGTTTGGGGACGGCAGTTCCAGCTACAAACTGACCATGCTGCTCTAAAGTGGCTTCATACTGCCAAGGGGAACAACAAGAAACTTCTTCGTTGGAGTTTAGCTCTCCAAGATTTTGATTTTGAAATTCAGCACATCTCTGGAGCTTCTAACAAAGTAGCTTATGCACTCTCCCGTGAGAGTGTCCCAGAATCCAGTAGTTAAAAAGTGTTCTTAAAATGTAAAAGTCTGTTAGTTATATACTTAGTGGTATATGTAAAGGTGCATGTGTTGTATTAATCTGTTTATTTTAAAGTTCTAGGAGGAAATCGCCACCAGTGAGGTTCCCCACTGTCTGCAATTTGGGGGGCGTGTCATAAACAGTTAGCTAAGGGTTAATGTTGTTTTACCTGTAAAGGGTTAAGACAGGGAACCAAACACCTGACCAGAGGACCAATCAGGAAACAAGACTTTTTCAAATCTGGGTGGAGGGAAGTTTTGGGTGTGAGTTCTTTTGTTCTTTGTCTTGGGTCTGACCATCTCTGCTCTGAGAGTGATTTTTCTATCTCCTGGCTTTCTAATCTTCTGTTTCCAAGTTGTAAGTGCAAGGAAAGTAAGACAATAGGTTTATATTGTTTTCTTTTGTATTTACATGTGAGTAGTTGCTGAAGTGTTTTTAATTGTATTCTTTTTGGATAAGGCTGTTTTTTCATTTTTTCCCTTTAAGCAATTGACCCTGTATATTGCCACCTTGATACAGAGACTATTTTTAATGTCCTTTTTCATTCTTTTTATATAAAGCTTTTTTTTTTTTGAGACCTGTTGGAGTTTTTCTTTAGTGGGGACTCCAGGGAATTGAGTCTGCAGCTCACCAGGGAATTGGTGGGAGGAAAAAGTCAAGGGGAAAATCTCTTTGTGTTAGATTTACTAAGCCTGACTTTGCATACCCTCTGGGTTAGGAGGAGAGATTAGATCTCTCGGTACTTGTGTTTCCAGGACTGGAAGCAGGGAATCTCCTAGAGTCGTCCAGGGAGGGGAGCTTGGGAGGAAGTACCAAGGAAACAAGGGGAGGGGGTTATTTCCCTTTGTTGTAAGACTCAAGGCATCTGAGTCTGGAGGTCCCCCAGGGAAGGTTTTGGGGAGACCACAGTGAGCTAGGCACTGTATAATTCCTGGCTGGTGGCAGCTTTACCAGGTCCAAGCTGGTAACTAAGCTTGGAGGTTTTCATGCTAACACCCATATTTTGGACGCTAAGGTCCAGATCTGGGAAGAAATGTTATGACAAATGAAATATGAGAAACTTACATTTTATTAAAGGACAGATATAAAGTTAACCTTTATTAAAACAATTTTTCTCGCAGTTGGAATTCTCCATACTTTAACTTCTTTTAATAGACCATAGGAATCTAGCTGCATTGTGAGATGTATTTAGTAAACTTTTGAATTAAAGCTACTTTTGAGAGATGTCCCAACAAACCCTAAGGCTCTTTGTAGTTCTTTTTATGATGCTGAGAATATTTCAGCTCATGTAGTGAAAAGTCTGAGACTGGGATTAGATTGAATTTTGCCTTAACTATAACTTGTGCTCGATTAATGATTTACTAACAGTGCTTTCAAAGTATTGTCCTCAGGCCTGAGGCCAAGAGGCTCAAATTAATGAGCAGAAAACACCACCTAATGACTAATAAGGAAAAAAACCTGAAGGCAGTTGTGGAGCACATGCTAAGGATTTTACCCATAAGTGTCAGGAAGCATATGTCTGTATAGTATAATCGGGTATATTCTTCTCTAGAGCTAGTCTGTGCTTAAAAAAAAAAAAATTGCTGACAGTAGGTGCATCTTAACTGATGCTGATGCTGGTGCTGAACATGAGTTAAGAGCAAACACAGATGAAGATGAACCATGTTCTGCAGCATTTCATGTAAAACTTGGTGTGAGCAGTTAAACACCACTTATTTCTGAAATGGTGCTGAATGTGGTTTGTTCATGGATCCAGTTTCAGGTAAATTGTTTGTACCAGTTCAGTTGCACTTATTGCAAAGAGTGAGCAACTTTTGCAGTGTAGGCAAGATTTTTGTGTAAAAATTCCTGTTCTCAAGGAAGGGGTGCATGGGGGTTGAAAGAAGTGTATACTTTAAATGATACCTTGGGTAACCAAGAACAAGTGAAAAGTTAATAAAAGAACTTGTTCTTAAGACATATTGTAAATCATTTGTGCAGTTTTCAATATGTTTAATGTACCCTTAAAAATAAAATAAAGGTAGAGAAGTTAATAGTATGATATTAGTAAACAGTGAATATTCTGAGGTAACTTCAGTGGTGGCAGTGCTTATGAATCTTGGATATTTGGGGTTTTTCTTAAAGATCCAGCACTGGAATCACGTGATCATGAGAATCTAAGCTTCCTTTTCTTTTTATGAAAGTTTCAAGCTCTTGGAGTTGCACAGAAACTTGAAAACATGAACCCTAAAAGTGCCAGAACCAGAAGGCAAATAGAAAGAACTCCAAGCCTGCTTATTTTTTTAAAAATAAATCTCATTTTTAAATCTCATTATTTTAAGTCAATCTGACATTTTTGGCTTAAAGCAGTGGCTTTCAGACTGGAGTAAGCATACCTCTAGGGGTACGCAAGCTGTCATCAAGGGTTACGTGAGAAAAATCCTGTAATGGCAGACAACGTATCGTATTATCCCCCCGCCCCTCCGCATTTTCCTAGGTATATTATGACCCTCTCTTGGATGGGGTACATGGTAAACTATATTATTTGGAAAGGGGTGCACAGCCCAAAGAGTTTGAAAACCACTCACTTACAAGAAAGCCTTCATGAGGAGGAGAGAACTGAGCATCAGATGACCTCCATCTTCAGCTAAAGAGTGGAAGGAATGTGGGCTCCCTCCCAAAATACTTTTTCATTAGTTGGAGCCCTATCCAGCAAACAAGCACACCTGTACCTTTACTCATGTCCAATAAATGGTTCCACTGCGTTCGTAATAAATTAAATAGATACTATTATGTAAAAGAATCATATAGCCCATATACATAAAGACTTCAAATGAGTGAAGTTTTGTTTTCATAATTGATCCCTTGATATTGCTTGAAACCAAATTTAAGAGCCTGATCATGCAATTTGATCTGTGTAGCTCAACGCACATGTGCAGAGCTCCATTGATTTCTATGGGACTCTATAGAATCATGGATTATGATGGTTGGAAGAGGTAATCTAGTCCAATCCCCTGCTCAAAGCAGGACAAACACCAACTAAATCATCCCAGCCAGGGCTTTGTCAAGCCAGGCCTTAAAAACCTCTAAGGATGGAGATTCCACCATCTCCCTAGGTAACCCATTCCAGTGCTTCGCCACCCTCTTAGAGAAATAGTTGTGATGTTGCACTCCATATGAGTCTATGAAAATATGCTAATAAGTGTGAATATAATGTAACTGGAATATGCTTCATGCAAAAGGTCTCTTGTAAGATATCATTACAAGCCTTATTTACTGAGTGTGGCCATCCTATTTGTATGTATGTTTTACTCTTGTATCTGAAACTAAAAATATGAAATATAACTCTGAGGTTCTATTGTAATTATGCGACGTGTGGGCCATTAATGGTGGCTTGGAATCTTAATGGCTCCCATTAACCAGGACTATTGGTTGTAAAGGGCTCTGTTTACTTGTAAGTCTTCCTGTATACCTGTGTGCTGGTAAGTGGGTAGTGAAGTCTTCACAGTGACATGTGATCATGTCACTGGAACTGGAATCCATCTTTAACCTGGGGCTTTTCCATTTAGAAGGAGGGGTGGGAACCCAGAGAGGGACGAAGGATTCCCACATTGTGCAGGTGATATATAAGGGGGTGGAGCAGAACAAAGGGGGCTGCAGTCATGAGAAATCACCTAGCTGCCACCTGAGCTGGAACAAGGAGAAAGAGTTGGGCCCAGATTAGGAGGAGGCTAGTTTGTCAAAGAAGCTTATTGGAGCATCTCTGAGGGTAAGATTTACCTGCATTGTTTCCTACTGTGTTAGGTTTAGACTTGAGTATTTTATTTTGTTTGGTAATTTACTTTGTTCTGTCCGTTTTTACTTGGAACCACTTAAATCCTACTTTTTGTATGTAATAAAATCACTTTTTAATTATTAATTATCCCAGAGTAAGTATTAATACCAGTGGGCAAACAGCTGTGCATCTCTCTCTGAGTGTTCTAGAGGGTTACCCTGTATAAGCATTATACAGAGTAAAACGGATTTATTTGGAGTTTGGACCCTATTGAGAGCTGGGTATCTGAGTGCTGGAGATAGGAGCACTTCTTAAGCTGTTTTCAGTTAAGCCTGCAGCTTGTGGGGGGGAGGGGTGGATGTGGTTCAGATTTGGATCTGTTTTTGCAGCAGGCAAGTGTGTCTGGCTCAAACAAGGCAAGGTACTGAATTCCCAAATTGGCAGGGCTCAGAGGTAGTCTAGGAACATAAGGTGGCAATTCCAAAGGGAGTTTCTGTGACCCAACCATCACAATAGAGTTTCCTAATAGCCAACCTAGACCTCTCCCACTGCAACTCGAGATCATTGCTGCTTGTTCTGTCATCTGCCACCACAGCCTAGCTCCATTCTCTTTGGACCTCCCCCTTCAGCTAGTTGAAGGCTGCTATCAAATCCCCCCTCACTCTTCTGCCGACTAAATAACCCCAGTTCTTTCAGCCTCTCCTCGTAAGTTATGTGCCCCAGCCCCCTAATCATTTTAGTTGCCCTCTGCTTGACTCTCTCCAATTTGTCCACATCCCTTCTGTAGTGGGGGGACCAAAACTGGATGCAGTATTCCAGGTGTGGCCTCACCAGAGCTGAACAGAGGGGAATAATCACTTCCCTTGATCTGCTGGCAATGCTCCTACTAATACAGCCCAATATGCCGTTGGCCTTCTTGGCAATGAGGGCTCCCTGCTGACTCATATCCAGCTTCTCATCCACTGTAATCCCCGTGTCCTTTTCTGCAGAACTACTGCTTAGCCAGTCTGTCCCCAGCCTGTAACAGTGCATGGGATTCTTCCTAAGTGCAGGACTCTGCACTTGTCCTTCTTGAACCTCATCAGATTTCTTTTGGCCCAATCCTCCAATTTGTCAACGTCACTCTGGACACCATCCTTGTTCTCCAGCATATCTACCTCTCCCCTCAGTTTAGTGTCATCTGGAAACTTGCTGAGGGTGCAATTAATCCCATCATCCAGATCATTAATAAAGATGTTGAACAAAACCGACCCCTGGAAGCTTCGCTTGATATCGAGTGCCATCTAGACATCAAGCTATTGATCAGTATCTGTTGAGCCCAACAATCTAGCCCGCTTTCTATCCACCTTATAGTCCATTCATCCACTCCATACTACTTTAACTTTCTGGCAGGAATACTGTGGGAGACCGTATCAAAAGCTTTGCTAAAGTCAAGATATATCACATCCACTGCTTTCCCCATATCCACAGAGCCAGCTATCTCATCACAGAAGGCAATCAGGTTGGTCAGGCTGATTTGCCCTTTTTGAATCCCTGTTGACTGTTCCTGATCACCTTCCTCTCCTCCAAGAGGTTCACCCACATGGATATGTTTGCAGGAGCAGAGCCTAGAAAGATGTTAGTTTTATTGGATGACACCAATTTTTTTAAAATATGTAAAGAAGGGAGAAGATTGTAAGTCTTAGTATTTATATTAGTCATCTCCTACATTCTGTGCTTTATTGGTAAAGCTTTGTTTTGGCTAAGTCTTGATATTAAAGGAGAAAATTAGGGAAAAATATAGAGACTTGTCATTATCAGAAGTAGTTTGTGGTGTTTCCTATTTTTCTTTACAGGAATTTACACAGTTGTATAAATCTAATATACTGGTCCTGGGATTTTATGAATTTAGTTAAAAACTGGAAAAGACATACAGAAAAACTTGACATTCATAGCTTTTGAGTACAGGACATTTCCCAAAATCAGCTTTGGAGACAGTAGAGCAGGGGTAGGCAACCTATGGCACGCATGCCGAAGGCGGCATGCGAGCTGATTTTCAGTGGCACTCACTGCCTAGGTCCTGGCGACCAGTCTAGGAGGCTCTGGTGGCTCTGCATTTTAATTTAATTGAAGCTTCTTAAACATTTTAAAAACCTTATTTACTTTACATACAACAATAGTTTAATTATATATTATAGACTTATGGAAAGAGACCTTCTAAAAAGATTAAAATGTATTACTGGCGTGTGAAACCTGAAGTGAGTGAACAAATGAAGACTTGGCACACCACTTCTGAAAGGTTGCCGACCCTGCACTAGACGGTGCTCTCTTTAGATAACAGATGGGAGCGTCAGGGTCTGACACTGGCTGTGCCACACAATTGGTCTTTAATGTGAAGGAGAGGGAAACACATGGACTTAAAGAATTTCTGATTCCCCCAATAGAGTGGCTTCCTTTATTCTCATATATAATTTTTATAAATAAGACTAAACACTAGTAGGTAGAATATGTAAGGATGCTATATTTCTATAGTAGAGAAGGGAGAAAAATGCACTAATAATGGGTTTAAAAGACATGGATATGTATATGTCCCATAAATGCTTTAAAGCTCTTTAAATACCAGATTTATTTAAAATGAGTATGAGGAAAGTGCATTTTATAACGGTAGGGATTTGCAGTATTATCTATCTGCAAGTAAAATCCCACAACCATGGATCAACAGACTCCACATCCTATTAATATTTTTTAAACAACTGTGAAGCCTACTACATTTAATTGAGCATCTGATGAATGTAACATAATTGTGAACCCTTGTTTTTCAACTTTCTTAGCTTTTGAGTGGTAACACTACTAACAATTTCTATTTTTTGTCACATTTCTATTAAGAGTGATTTTGTGCTTGAACCATTAACAACTAGATGTCAGTTGTTGCATATAGTTTTACATTTTTTACTCATTTGACTGGTGGTTTGTTTTGTGGATAAAATACAGGACAAGCTGCTGCCTAAGAAGTTTTTTTCGGTATCACTGTATGCTTTTCCACTCAACAGATGCCTGCAATTGAGACAGATGTATACTGCTTCCAGTATACTGGCAGATGGATCAGTCAGGACTCAGACTTTTGGTTCCTTCATGGTGTTTTGCGGTCTGCCTGTGAGAGGCATCAGAAGGACTTGTGGTTGGCATCTTGACTTTTTATCAGTATGGTGGGAAAGTGAGATTAAAAAAAAAAAGACACAAATGTAACAGCAATTGGAAGAAAATATGTGCTATACTGGTATTTTCTCTCCCCCCCTCCTCCCCCCGGATTAGGATAGATCAAAACAAACAGAAACTGGGATGCCTTGACTCACTGAAGCAAGATAAACAAAGGTATTCCAGCTGTTTAGGACAGAAAAGAGAGGTATTGGTTTTTCTTTATTTCATCAATTTCCCCAAATATATGGGAGATTAAGATTTATTTTGTGTTTAGAAGTGGTTAAAGAATTCTTGATATACAATTTTTAGTCTAAACTGAAACTGGGCAAAATTAGATGAAGGCTATATCTAACATCTTTTAGAATGCCATCAGGTTTGTTTTTCAATAGGAAGCCAAGCCTTTTAAAGTTTTTCCCTTTCCCTTTTGGCCTGGCTACAGTGCCTTGGGTATACATAAAGATCCTGATAGTGTCAGCCTTCAGAAGTCTGAGAAAATGAGATTGCCTAGCTATCAGCTCTCTCATAAAGGCACTGTAGTTGCTTCAAGCCTAATCAGTAGGTAGCCTCTGGAATTGATCAGCTGAGAAGGTTTGTAATTTTAAAGAAATGATTCCATCTTATCTTAGCAGTTACATAATCTAGAGATTGTGTTCAGTACTAAGTGAGGGTTAGTACTTGTTGTTCAGGACACAGGCAAAAAATCTGAGAAACAATGCTCTCAATAATTTGGAAACGAGATTCCTGAAGTGTGAAATGTTTTTGATTTTAGACATAATGATATCCTCTGGACACCGTATCATGGGCACAGCTATGTTCATGCCTGCTAATGGGCCCATCTTATTGCTCCGTTACCTCAACCTGTTTGCTTCCTTGAAAAAGCCCTACAAGGAGTTGAGAGATGATGGGAATGGACTGGCAGATTAACCAGTTTTCTGTTCAAGATATCAATAGTGAGGGGAGTGATACAGTGAAAGCAGGTCAATCTGGCTGTAGGATACTTTTGGTTTAGTTGAGCATTAAAAAAAATGAAGGTTTACATTGATGTGATGGTGATTCAATTTTTAAAGTGAAAGTTCTAATTTATTGTGCTAGTTCAGAAAGCAAGTGTGTATCTGTACACAGGTAAGCGGTATAATTGGTCAGTTCATTCTGTGCTTCTATCGAAGCTTCTGTTAAGTAGAGCCCTGCAAATCCGTGGATATCTGCAGACCATTTTTGCATATCAGATGCAGATACGAATTTTGTATCCATGCAGTGCTTTATTGATAAGGCTTTTTAGGGGATCAAGGAGGCTGAAGTAACTGAGCAATGAGATTAGTACATGTGAGTGTGACAATGGTGCAGCATCTAGACATGAAAACATTACTAAACTAGTTTTCATTTTGCTGTTTGTCCTAAGGCAATTAAAATATGTTTGTTTATATTTGTAATGTCTGGTGCAGGAAAGGGCCGTCCCTTTATCTCATACACTCAACCAATGTACGAGGAGTAGGTTGGGGGGTAGGGGGGAGAGACTTCCCCCATATGGTATGGATTATTGAAGGCATGATGACCTGCACTGGATGACTTTTTTGCCAGATAGTCTCCTATATGTTATGCTAATACAGTTGTGCCTAGTTAAATCATGTTCTTGGTGGCTTGTTTTGACTTTTTCTGTGGTGTCTTTGATCATGAATTGGGGTCTGTATATGCAAGAGTATCAACAAATAACATACCTTATCTCATAGGCCCTGAGCTTTTCTTTTCCCCGGGGGTGCTTCACCACCTCTTCCCCCAAGGTCTCACTGTTGCTTCGCCTCCGCTCTGCCTGTCCCAGAGTCGCCTGCCCACTTGCTGCTCTCCGCCCTCCTCCAAGTTCCTTCCCCAGCTGCCAATCAGCTGTGGCTGGTGGGTGCTGAGCACTCACTATTTCCCTCCCCCCCCCAAGTCGGTACCTATACTGTACCTTTCTAAATGCTTTAGGACAAATCTAACCAAATGGCCGATTAAAAAATTAGTTGACTACTTCATATGCCACTTGCTGTATTCTCCAATTGTTGAAATACTAACTAGTCTTTTCAGTCTAGCAGTACACTAACTTCCTTGACAAAGAAAAGAGCTTGTTTGCATGTCTGCTAATATTTGGCAGAGAAAACACAGTATAGTATGGTTCTGAAATATTAAGATTTGCTTACACTAGAACTGTTGAAAAGTAAGAAAAATACTCTGCCCAGTGTGTTCACAATACTAATTTCCTTTGTCAGCTTAACCTCAGTGTCCATAGCCAAAATCAGTTAGTAAATTTAATCTTCTTTAGGGTGTGCTTCAACTCTGCAAAGTGACTGTAAAACTGGAGGTTTCTTACTGAACAGATCTGTTCTCTATCTTCAGAATTATATATGCTTGCTTTTTTGCTTACCACTTGTTTAAACCTGAGATTAATGTAGTGACTAAATGGGAGCAGAGGAAATATTCTGTTATTTTTTATGTATTAATTTATATTTTCAGATCGTGGTAGCACTCAAAATATACTATAGTCTTCCCAAATACTCAAGGCACAGCCTCTTCACCTTTGAAGGAGAACTTCCCTTTTTTCTTCCTTCCTCAAAAATAAACCAGGGTAGGCCACGGGGATACAGCATGCACGCAGAAAGGTCAGGGTGATGGCTGGTACATGTGAAAAAGTGGTACTATGACTACTTCTCCTTTGTATTTTTGCATGAGCTATTTCCAGTTGTTATTCCATCTAGTGGTCACTAGCTAATCATTATTGTATGGCCACTTTCTTGTAGGTTCATGGCAGAATCTGGTCTTCAGGAAAGATCTGAGGGATGAGAGAGTAGTGGCATGGCATATTAGCCTAGGATGGGTTTATGGGGGAAACACATGGAAACAGTTGTGAAATAATAGGATAAACAGGGCAAGAAGACCGGCATCCTAGGTGAGGGAGCCAGGAAGCAGCAGGATTGGATAATAAGGGAGAAGAGTTTTATGCAGATTGCTGAAGGGAATGACTAGAAACCTTAACTTGATGCTGTGCCTAAAATAGAACCAGTGGGTGCATGACATTATCAGACTGGCAGGGTGATAAGACGATTTTGGCATTGTGTCGATTGTAGGCTGTTTGTGGGTTTCAGAGAAAGGGAGGCAGGTTTACCAATTCCAGTTTTAGGGTAATCAGTTATCTGGGCAGACTCAATGAAGGGATAGTTTAGTCTCAAGAACCATTAGTAATAGTGGTGATGGGTGAGCTGCCAGAACCCAGTCTGACTTTTAGATGTCAGGGATTATTTGCAAGTCAGATTGTTGGTGGGGAAAAATAATCTTGTAAAGTGAACACACTTGAACTAAATCACGTGAGTGAAAGAGACAAGCTTTTGAACTTACATAGAACTGTTCTTCAGATCTGGGAAGGGTACACAGCTACAAGAACTCTTCAAATGTACTTGAACAGGAAGTCACTAAGGGGAAAAAATAAATGTGGAAACTTGTAATGCTATTTTTAAACTCATTTTGCTATGGAGAAATGCAGTTATAATGTTATAATGTTGTCTTTTACACACTAGAATGCGTTCCTGTGATGTAAATGGTATTTTTGCTAGTTGCTTTATACTTACTGTAGGATATCTCTAAAGCAGTGGTTCTCAAATTATAGGATGTGCCTCCTAAGGGGAGCATGGGAATGTGTCAAGGGAGGCATGAGTGTGTGTGTTAAGAGCTCTGGCTGCTAGCCTTGGGGTGGCAATGGAGCAGTAAGTCTGTTGTGAAAAGTGATATTGATTAATATCTCTTTTCACATTGCCACTCTTACTTCTGTGCTGCTGCTGGCATGGTGCAGCCCTCAGAGCTGGGTGCCTTGCAAGCAGCCGCTGCTCTCTGCTCTGCCTTCAGAACTGAGTGGTGGTATATGTACTTGGGGGTGTATGTGGGAGAAGTTACAAACAACTACAGACAGAAAAAAGGAGGGCCCAATCAAATAAATTTGAGAATGATTGATTGATCTAAAGGATACTGAAGTGGTGTTTAGTTAGAGAAAACTGAAACGATTGTAAAGGGCAACCATAGTATTAATCAAGTATATTCTATTTAGTTTTTGAGAACTGGGAACCGTTCTTTAATGTTAGTATTTACCTGTGGCAATCTCATGTATCTGTACAGAAAAAGGGGGTGGGAATCCTGACTTCTTTCCCCTCAGAGATTCTAATACATGTAATGTTGCTATACTTAATTATATGGACCAGTGAGTGATACAAATGTCGCAGAACAAACTTTATGGATTCACAGGATCACTGAAAAGTTAGCATGGGAATAAAAGGTGCACAAAAAAAGAAAAAAATACAGTCTACCTTCCAAACCACATGTTATGTGCTCCAGCGGTGGGATAGGTAGAGCAGGTGTGTCAGTCAGCTGAGAAGCTTTTGAATTCATAGCCAGAGGCAGTCAGAGTTGATAAATGAGGGATTTTGAGTTGATCACAACATTATAAATTCTGCATAGGTGGTAACTAGTTTGTTTGTTGCTAGTCATTTACGAAATGACAGTTGTGATTTCGTAGTAAAGACTAGAGATATCTAATAAAAAAAAAAGTGGAAGATGCTGGGAGCCTGTAGCAGTGTGAGACACGCCCCTGCAGCGCCTCCTGTTGGTTTCCTGGGAATTAGTTTTTTTCCAGCTCAAGAGCACCCTCTGCAGGTCAGTGTCCCTGGACCCCGGTGCCCTTTAACCAGGGGTTCTGCCCACTGCAGCAACCTCCAAACCCCCTATCCCCACCTCACCTCAGTATCGGGCTACTGCCAGTCACTATCTAGCCCCTGTTCACTGGGGCAGACTGCAGTGTACAAGCCACTCATCACAGGCAAGGGGGGTTTGGACCTGCTGCCTTGGCTTACCCCTGGCTGCCCTCTGCAACCCCAGTACCCTTCCGGGGCTTTAACAAGGCCTGCAACCTGGAGGGTTTCCAGACTGGAGCTCCCCAGGTCCTCTGGCTTTCCTCCAGCCCTGCGCCACTCTAGGTACCCTGGGAGCTCCTAAGCAGCCAGGCCTTTCCCTCTCTGGAGGCAGAGAGAGACTGACTGCTCCTGGCCCACTGCCCTCTTACAAGGGCCAGCTGGGCCCTGATTAGGGCGTGGCCACAGCTGAGCCTGCTTCCCCAAAAAGCCTGGGAACTGCTTGCTTCCAGCCACAGACCTCTCCTGGGCTGTTTTAGGCCCTTTAAGGCCAGAGTGGGTGACCACCCCGCTACAGAGCCCTACAGTCCAGTTGTTGGGTCTGTTATATTTTAGATGGAATATATGGTCCCAAAGAGTCAAAGGTGTTGTTAAGACCCTGTCACTGTCCGCCATTAAACAATGTTAAACAAAGTTGGAGGTTTGGTAAACAGAGACCTCAACCTGCTTAGTGCTATGGTAAATACACCATTAAGAATCATTTCAATATTTTATTAACTATAAAGAAAAGAAGTAAAAACAGTTAAGTATTTGAAATGTAAAGTATTAAATAAGGCTTTCCTTTTAACACGCCACGTTCCTTTTCCATTTAGCTGGAGAGAGTTTTTAGAAGGACCCCTCCAGCCTTGTTTGACAGTCTTTTAGGCAGTATCAAAGATGGTAATAACTCTCCTTTTTTGGGAAAAGAGAAGTAGTTAGTTGAGATGGAGTGGAGCTGTTGCTGCTGCTGCTAGTCTGATCTTGTTTCCTAGAAGACAAATATACACAAAAGGGAAGAGAAAAGAATAGCAAAGTAATTAATTTAGCTTCTGTCTCTACTGTTGACTGTCACTTGCAACTTCACTGTTCAAGAGAAACAGACACAGCACATGGTTTTATCAGCCGCTCTAAGACCTGGAAAATTTATGCAAGTTTTGGGCACTGTTTAGAGCATGGCTTTCAGTTACCTCTTCCTGGTCACAGACACATAGCAGTGGTGTGAAATATAAAGTCTTGGGTTAATACAGACTCTTATTTGACAAAAGTGAAAAGGAGAGGGATAAAAAAAGAGAAGAAATAAAGTGGGGCAGGAAATGGAACACATGAGGAAGAGAGGAAAGACACATACAAAACATGATCTTAACTCAATCCTTGAATTATATCAGTAGGCCTTTTTCTTTGGACTACTTCAGTCTTTGTCCTCCTTTTGTACCTTTTCCCATCAACATTTATAATAGGTTATTGTAACATATTATGAACTTACACTAACTTCTCACAGTTGAGCTCACAATTAGGGTAATCTGTAGGCAAAACAATCACAATAGATCCCTAGTGGATAGAACCAGGACACTTTATACTAGAACAGTGTTTCTCAAACAGGGGTCGCCGCTTGTGTAGGGAAAGCCCCTGGTGGGCTGGGCCAGTTTGTTTACCTGCCCCATCCGCAGGTCTGGCAGATCACGGCTCCCACTGGCCACAGTTTGCTGCCGCTGGAAACAGTGGCCAGTAAGTCCCTCGGTCCATACCGCTTCTAGCAGCTCCCGTTGGCCTGGAGCAGCGATCTGCGGCCAGTGGGAGCCATGATCAGCCAGCCCTGCGGACGGGGCAGGTAAACAAACCAGCCTGGCCCACCAGGGGCTTTCCCTACACAAGTGGCGACCTCAGTTTGAGAAACACTGTACTAGAAGTGCTAGTCATATTTTGAAAAACTGGAACCTTAATGCATATAATGATGTGCAGTGCAGACTCATACGTTGATAAGTGCTAGAATTGCTATTTAAGGGAAGTGAACATTCATTAATGTAATTCATGGGGTTTTAAAAATAGAGATGTTAAAATAAAACTAACTTGGCTGTTTCTGTGCAGAATGTTGGGTTTCTTGGGAGAACCCAAAAATCTAATTCTGAAAAACCAGCAACCCAACTATTGGAAGTGTTTGTGGCAGGATGCAGCTTCGTGCCAGCAGACATGGGTTGTAGACAAACAGACAACTTGGTGGTCAGCCATCCAGGCTAATTGATGCCTGAATGGTAAAACTAAATCCTGTGTCCTCTTGGGAGCCATGTAGAAGCATGTCGTCATTAAATTCATTAGAAGCTTGTCATCTTAAATAGAAAATGCAAATGTTGAGGGTTAGGTGACACACAGGATTAAAGCATTAGCCTGTTACCTCAGGAGGCTCAAATTAGAACCTTGAACTAGGTCATAAGTGAAAATGGGTTTATACTTTTATACTATATTAAACTGGCATAATGCATTTGCTTTTTGCAACACTCAAAGGTTTTTGTGTCATGCACCTTAAAATACCAATCTATTTTAGATTAAATATGGGAAGGGGTTTCTAGAGTATATGAATCTCTTTAAACTCTTCAAATAAAAGCTTCTGGACCCGTTCTCAAATATTTTTTACTACAGTAAATCCAAAAGTAACAGTATTGCCATTCTTTACTCTTGCTGAGATTGTAAAGTTCTTTTAATTTGATCGTGTTTCAGTATAGAGTAGCACTTCATAGAACTTCCAGTTCTTCTCTTCAGATTGCAATGTATTTTGGCAGCAGTGATCGTATGACAGATGTGGACAAAATAAACATGATTTAATTCAGTAGAAGATGCACTTAAACATGACACTAATTTATCGAAGTGGAGCAAAGCTTAAACATCTAGTAATGGAGTAAACAGAGTGCTCTGCCAGTTAAAGAGCTCAAACTTGTGGAATTCATTTTAGAAATAGGGTTTTATATTGTTTTGTGAGATTACCAAAATTATAGAAAGCCAGAGTAACATTCACTGAGGTCTGACCTTAGATACAATCTTTTCTAAATGAAATAAGTTTTTCTCCAGTATAAAACCAGTAGTGCCACTGTAGTTAGTGTGTGTTTTGCATGAGCAATGTTTGGCCATCTCGTTTAGAAAATGTAATCACATTATTAGACACTTTCTGTGCGTTCTGGTCAGTGCCCATCACTATCACTTAAAATGCCAGCTCCCTATATCCAAGGGGATTTGGGCTCCCAGACCTACAAAATTATTATAATGCTTCTAACATATCACAGACGTCAAATTGGTTCCAGTATGATAACATCTTTGTACCCCCCTGGGTGGAAATTGAATGGATCTTAATGCGTCCAGTTCCCCCTCTGGATCAGTTTGCGGTCTCTTTTTTGTCTGATGGAGAAAAATAAGTTGCCTGCATTGGAGACTGTGGGAAGGTCTGGGCTATCCTACCTAAGTGCAATTTCATCCTTGCTATCCAGCAAAAGCACTTCTCTTGGGTAATTCAGATTTTCAAATTGGGGAACAAAAATGTGTAATTTGGAAGGACTGTCTGAGCAAGAATATCATATGGATTTCCCAATTGGTCAGTGACGAGGGCTTTGTCCCTTTTCTAACACTAAAGCAATGATATGTCCTGCCACCCTCAGCAGAGTGAAAGTAGTTATAGCTAAACCACTTGCTAATGTATCAGTTTGGTCCTGATGCTTTAGGACTCCCAGAGGCCCCAGAGCTACTGGGAACCTTGGAAATACTTCACTATTTGTGCTTTACTAATCATAGCCCTGAAAAATGGCAGGGATTGAATGTTATGGAATTTTAAAAATGCTTCTGTGGATCTCAGGCAATGCCTGATCCAACAAAAGATTCTATTTAAAATGTACTGGACGTCACAGAGCTTTTGCAAGATGGGGCCCTTGTCCTCTGTTGTTTGTTGGGTCTGTAGTAAAAATAATAAATAAATAATAATGAACCTTGATGCATAAGCTGTGGGATTGTCCAATAGTCAGGCAACTGTGGTAGAAGTGAACATGACTGAAAATAGTGCTTAGTTCAGCATCCAAACCTCAACTGAAAATTATATCCTAGGGTATATACCTACTACACTGGATTTAACTCCTCCACAGAGATTTTGGTTCTTGAGGGCTGCAAAGATTATCAAGCACATGATGATACAAAAATTAAGGAGTAGGTTTCTGCCCAGAATAGAACAGTGGTATTTACACCTGTGTGAGTTAGCAGTGAAAGAATATATTCTTGATGTAGAAAGCAATTATGTTAGTTTGAAAAAAAAATTGGACCCGGTTTCTGGGTACATAGCTCAAATAATGGCAGATTTCCATTCCACCTGACCTCTCTGCATTTTCCCCTCTCTTACTGCTCAGTCCTCTTCCTTCCTTTTTGCCTATTTGTGTATATTGTTGTTAATTTTATTGTTGCACCTACCCTAACATATTAGGTCAGTGTGATATTGTCTGATTTTTTTATTGTCTGTGAATGTGTGGTATTTTGGTGACCTGTACAGGCTGTAAGTCATTTACCTTTTGTATTGTTGTTTTTCTTTGTGAAAATTAATAAAAAGTAATCTCACAAAAAAGAGAGAACTTTATGGGGCTGCTTTCCCCTCAGAAAGATGCATATGTAATTCTCAATAACTGTAATAATAGTTCTGTGCATCAGCAATAAGAGAATAGTCATCTCATCCTTCTGCCCTTTTGGTAATTTCCTAGTGAATTAACACTGGATAGATTAGACTCTCAAATATACAGAAAAATCGCTTTCCTTATTATGTGAAGAGGAGCGTAAATCTGACACAGCACCATGAATCCAAGGAATAAGTCAGTGATGTAAGATGAAATGTCTATCCCTTATCAAATTCTATAAGACTTTTGGATAGAATTAATGACTTTTCTATAGAATTTTAACCAGTCTTTAGGCCTCTATATCTGAGGTATTTCCACTAATAGTGGGTTTGGCGAGATTGAGATACTGGAAATAGGAGGAGATGAGTGAATTTTCATTTAGTCTGATATCTCATTGAGTGATACTCAAGCTTCCCCTTGAAGTATCTGTTCTCTGCACACAGAGCACAGAATCTTGCCCATGAAAGTTTGATATTTACAGATTACTGTTACGTGGATTCAGTCTTAGTTAAAGTTTGCCATTCATGCTTTCTAGCTGCACTTCGTATAGTACGTTGAAATCGTATACGTTGTCATCTTTTGTACTACTTCCTTTGATGATGGATTTCTCATGTATTGATTATAGAAGGAAGACAAGCAATGAGAACAGAAACAGGTGGGTGTTGTTGTTCCCACAGGTATTCTTGTTGAATCATTTGTCAGCCACCATTATAATGGGATCTTCTTCCTGTTACAGTTAGCGACAATGCCTATTCAAAGGGCTGGAAAAAGACAGGACTATAATTCCACCTGTTAATGAAGTGTCTCTGACAGTCCCCTGAAGGGCAGTAGTACATTTTAATGAGGTATTCCAGGGCTCTGAAGTGGTATCATTTGAATTAAGTATATCTCTTCAATCAGCTTTCTTCTTGTGTCTGTCATGTCCGCTGCACTCGCCTACTCTTTCTTCCTCACACTATATTGGCAGACTACGTTTTGTTAGGATTTGCTGTCTGTCTTAATTATTTCTTGGCTTGCAGCCCTCTAAGAGAGAACATCTTCAAGAGAGGATCCATCATTTCAACTTAGTTTATTTATATATGTTTATAAAACACAAACAATTACTCATACCAGGACAGAGAATTCTCTGCTTCTTCCTTTAGATTCAAATAATTTAGAGAATCAGCGTTTGGATTGTTTTCTCTGACATTGAGGACAAAGCTGGCTTATCCCTGTGTATTTAAACAGCAGACTTCTTTACTACATGAGGATACCGACAGAAATTAGTCTGCCTCTTCCAAGACTGACACTAAACCGCACGCCCAGTTGCTATTAAATAATTTACCTTAAGTACATATGAAGCTGTGAAGTGCATGTAATCCAATCAGTTGTGCGGTAGAAGTTGTTAATGTGCCATTTCTCCACCCCACCATAAAATGTGTCCTAATCTAAAATTCTGATATTTTGTGTGGCAAGAGATTTGGAGGCAGATTATTTTTGGTAGTGTTGTTCATGAGTGATATTTACTCCTGTTGAAAAAAATGTGAGGCGCAAACCTGGCTACTCTGCAGTTGTCTTTAGTTTAATTTCCACTGCTATCATGAGTCTGTAGCTACCTTATATGATCTCTGTCCCATGACAGCTTGGACTGTGGCCTTTTGCTGTTGCTTTGAGTGACTATTTGGTTGGCATTCTCTTAACTGCTTCTGTGTACTGTATGTTGTTCCTCCACTGGGAAGCAGCAGACTACCCCTTATTGTCTAAGCATAATATGTCAGGTATGCCATACTTTGCAAAATGCTCCTTTCGTTTCCTGATAAGTTCTTGCTGGAGTGTCATCCATATAGTCCACATCACTGAAGATGGAGTAATATATTGTGATCATGTAATTCCTGTCAGTTCTGACCTTTTTCCTAGGATCAAGCTGGGATTTCATGAGGCTGTAGACTTTCTGTTGTTCGCTATATTCTTTATACCTTATCCATTGTTCCATGTATGCTTTCAACTGGGCATTCATGCCTGGCCAGAAGATACACACCCTGGCTTGTCTTAAGCATGCCTCTATATCCAGGTGTGAAATGTGTTTGTCTCACGATATCAGCTCTAAAATCTGCTGGGATTATTGTTTGGTCCCATTAAACAAAATCCCATCTTGTGCATGCACACAACTCATGCCTCACCTGGTAGTAGGGAATAATCTTCTTTGGTACTGCTTCTTGTGATCTTGTATCTTCCCCCTCTTGTTCAGTGCTTTGTTGGCTACCTTGAGCCTCTCATCAGAGATGTAAAAGCATTGTAGCATGTTGATAGACTCTCTATTTCCTGTTACACAGAGCCATCTGTGTATTATCCTGCAAAGTATGCTCTGTTCAGTGTATCTGCCAACAGTAGTGTCTCTTCCCTGGGCACAGTACCTTATTGTTGCATCATAGCACTGGAGTCCTAGTAAAATGCATTGTAGTTCATTCAGCAGTGGCTTTTTCATGATGTTTTCTGATTTGTGATTAGACTGCATATCCATGTTGTGCCCAGTGGTGAAGTAACGGGATCATTCCATTCCAAAAAGCACAGCCAGGAGCTCATTTTCTGTTTGAGGATATCCCCTTTGTGTGTCTGTCAGGGCTTTGCTAACAAATGTCAGGGGCTGTTGGATTTTTATTAGTGGTGTTCTTAAGTTTCCTTTTCGATGTCCTAAGTGTCCTCCCATGTGGAGCAAATGTCACAACCCAATGGCCTCCTCCCTCAGGTCCCCTGGTGAGGCAAATCAGCATGGTATGTTGCTAACGCTATTGCAAGCATCGCAAGGCATTTTGGGAAGGGTTAAAGGTGTGAGTGTGGAGTGGAAGGTTCCTTTGCAGGTTGCGAGAGGGCAAAGGAGGAAGAGTAGAGAATGAGTTAATGCGACACTTCAGCAAGCTCTGTCTGAAAATAAGACGCTGGCACCCGGTCCAAGGCCATGGGCTCGACAAAAAGGTTTACAGCTGCATTCACATCTTACCAAACCCCGGCCAGCCACAAGAAAATGATCGCTGTCTCACTCGTTTTGCAATTTTTGCAGCCCTTGCTCAGCTCAGCTAAGACCAACGGGGTTGTGAGGGGGAGAGGTGGGGAGGAGAACAATGTCTCTGGAGCTGGTGTGTTTTGGGAAAGCTAAGAAGGCCACCAGAAAGCCAGTATAGACGGGTGCAAAAAGCACAAAGGTCCCTGGATGAAATGCCCCCAGAAGAACCTAGAGCTTAAAAACCCTCCCAAGAGCCAAAGCAAGTTAGAGAGCAACAGCGGAACCTGAATGACCTGTGCACGGGACAAGAACTCCTGTCCACCCCTCCCCCTCTTCTTCTTATGTTACGCCCAGGCTTGGCCAGTAGTGTGGGTGTGAGTACGGAAGTGGGTTTGGGCTTGAGGCACTAACACTTTCTTCCTTCCTTTGAGTGATATGGGGAACTCACAGCGCACTCTGCTGTTGTTTTTATTATTTTAAAGCTGTAAAACGTAGACACTTGGTGTGCTCCGTCACCTCCTCCCCTAAAAATCCTGAGGCCTCAGCCTGATCACCTGAGGCCTCAGGCACATTGATAACATAAATCTGTCTCACAAAGTCCTTGAAAAATAATATAATATAATGCAAACTGAGCAGTTTTCAATGCAGGTGTCTGAATGGAATATTCAAACTAGAATGGACTGCTGGAATCAGTAATGAAGAGGTACTGGTATAGTCACAGCTACCTACAACAACGCAGGTATTGTGGAAGAAGTGATGGGCATATTTGGAACATCTTTGAAGAATGCCTGATGATAGGCTACCTAAATAAGCATTTATTTGGTAATCTCAGGGTAAGAGACAGACAGGCCAACCTAAAGGCACACTACGTGTCGCAATAATGGCTCAGGTGGCATTATTACATCTGAATGTAAAAGACCCAGAAAAAGGAGCCCAGAATAGGAAATTTTGGTACCATTTGATTTCTACCTTATGCACCTGATTTATGCACAAAGAAGGATGATGATTAATGTAGTTAATGCCAGTCAACATGGATTTATGGAAAACGGATCTTGTCAAAATAATTCGATATCTTTTTTGATGAGATTGCAAGTTTGTTTGATAAAGGTAATAGGATTAATGTAATAGACTTCTGTAAGGCATTTGATTTGGTACCGCACAACTTTTTGATTAAGCAACTACAGTGACACAATACGAATAGACTGTACCCATCCTGTGCTTTGGTGCACATTGGGCTACCCACATTTGCCATCCTTGCCTGTCAATTGCCCTTCTCTCCAAATCTTCCTATTTCATGTTGAGGTGCTTGATGTCGTTCAGAACTAGTCATTTCCATGTTATTTGCAGTCTTCCTCTCTTCTTGCATTTTCTGGCTTCCATTCAAGGGTGGTATTTGGTAAGCATTCTTTTTCCGTTACTACCACATGTCCCAGACACTGATGTCATTTTTTGTAGATTATTTGTGACAGGGTGCCTTGTCCAGTAATTTTCTACCTCCTCCTTTTGTCTTCCTATTTCTATATGTTATTCCCAATAATCTTCCCAGACATTTGTGATGAAATGCATCCTGCTTTTGCGTATCTTTCTTGGTAAGTTGCCATGCCTCACTGCTATATGTATATCAATAAAGCACATATTAAATGGATTAAAATGGTTAACTCAAAATGTAATTGTAAAGCTGGAATCATCGAGTGGGTGGTGTTCTAGTGGGGTCTTGTAGGTTCTGAGCTTTGCACCACTAAATATTTTTATCAGTGACTTGGCAGAAAACATAAAATTGTTACTGATAAAGTTTATATATGATGGGGGTGTGGTAAGTAATGATGATGACAGGTCACTGACACAGAGATGTGGATTGCTTGGTAAGCTGGGTGCAAACAAACAATATGCTTTTTAGTACAGCCAAATGTCAAATCACATATCTAGAAACAAAAAAATGTGGGTTGTATTTGCAGGATGGGGGATTCTTTCCTGGGAAGCAGTGACTCTGTAAAAGACCTGGGATCATGGTGGATAATCTGCTGAACATATTAAGATTCCAATGTGACATGGTGACCAAAAGGGCTAATGTGATCCTTGGAGGTATAAACTGGAGTAGAGAGGCTATATTATCTCTATTTGGCAACTACTACTCGAATACTGTGTCCATTTCTGAGTGTCCAAGTTCAAGAGGATGTTAAATGGAAGATGTAGATTGGAAAACGTTCAGAGGAAAGTCATGAGAATGATTAAAAGATTGGAAAACATAACTCAGGATGGTCAGTCTGTTTAATTTATCAGAGGCCATTAAAGGGTGACTTGATCAGCCTATAAATACCTACATGGGTAACAGAAGTTTGATAATACAAGGCTCTTCCATCCAGCAGAAAAAGGTATACGATAAATGGCTGGAAACTGAGGTTAGGCAAATTCAGACTCTAAATAAGTTGAACACTTTAAACTGTGGAAGTAACTAATCATTGGAACTTTACCAAATATTGTGATGGATTCTCAATCACTGGAAGTTTTAAGATCAAGATGGGATGTTTCTCTAAAATATGCTCTAGTCTATCTTAAACAGGAATTAATTCAGGGAAGTCCTATGGCCTGTGTTATTGGAGATCAGAGAGTATGGTCACAGTGGTCCCTTCTGGCCTTTATAATCTGTTAAACCTTGGAATGTTACTCACTGTGCCAGGTCTCTGAAGTGATGTGAATAAAAGGTCCAAGAAGGAAGAAGCAGCAGAACAGAATTTTCAAAATGTCATGAGGCAAAAAGTGTACTTTTTCTTTTATATTGTGGTTTATGGATATGGTAAAAACCTTTTATAGTAAAACTGTTTATGGAGTCGCAGTGTATTCCTTAACAAGTCCTCTCCTTGACCACAGTATATAATAACTTGTGAAAGCAATTTATTTCTTCGTATACTCCCTTTTCATGAGTATTGTCTTAATTATCATCATTGTACATTGAAGACTAATAGCTTTATTCAATTACAGCAAGTAAAAGTTACATTATTTTGCTGCAAAAGGCACAGAATAGCTTACATTTATCTGAAAAAATAATTATAATTGGGAGGAATTTAGAAAACTTTCCTATGATAAAGACTACTGGAATACTTGCTATTTACAAACTGGTGAAAGAAATGTAGTATTGTCTTACCAGAATTGTTTCCTTTCCATTCATTCTTTGTCATCTAGCTGACACTCGTGACACATCAGCTACCACATTTATATGTAATGTATATATCTTATGATATATACTCTTAAAAGAGATGAATTTCATTACGGTTCATTTAACTTTTGCTCAGCATTTGAAGACATTTATTTTATAGTGATGGTTCCTCTAGATACAGTCAAAATTTTGTTCCAGGCTATGTGATATGTTCATCTATTTAGTTCAATTCTGCAACAGAGCTTTTCAAGTTACATCTTCTAAAAATCTCTCTACTTCCATTTGTCATTTATAAACATCTGGTATCAGCACAGCTACAATTGAATAGCTTTTTCAGTGTGCTGCATTACATTTACTCTCTTTATTAAATACTTCAAACCAGGACAATATTGAAACTCTCGGTGCATATTGTTCCTTCCTTTCCCTATTCTAACTTTTATTATTGTGTGATACATAGGAGCCAGAGAGAACAGATGCGGTAATGTATCTGAACTGTATATCTATAACAAAGTGGTACAATACAGAACTGATATCTCACTTTGAATCCATTTGGTTCAGACATTTTGTTCAAGCAAATAAAAAGCACAAATAGTGACCAACTAGATTTTCAAAATTAATTTGCTCGTACTAGTCCGAAGTGTTCCATATAATTGATAAAGAAATTGGTTTTCAAAATATTAAGTCTCCTGCTTAGAGCTTTGGGAATAAATTGTTTTTCAGTTCATTGATAGTTCCAAAAAACTGAGGAAAACTTATAGTTTGAGTTGAACTGAAGCCATTTTTTTTTTGGGAAATTTCTTTGAATCCAAAAAGTCAGAAAAACGTAATTTCAGATTGACTAAAATGTTTCATTTCATGTTTTCTTAACCTTTTAAAGAAAAGCTAATGAAATTAAGGAATAGAATCACAAAATTTGGACCAGGGCTCTCACATCCCTGATCAGTACCCTAACCACTGGGCTACTGGTTATAAAGAGAGCCTGGCTTTGGAGCAGTTTCAAACTCAAATCTCTTCCCTTCCACCTGGAAGCTATAGGCTATTTACCTGTGGGTTTCTGTCTCTACTATTGAAGATGTTCAAATTTGTATAAAATACTTGAATAGTCTTTGGGCCAGAGAGTAAAAGAGAAGTGACTCTCCAGTCCAGTGGTTAGGGCACCCATCTGTAGGGTGGACACCCAGGTTCCACTTGCTGTTACTGACAGTACTGGACAGTACTGGTCCTCCACGTCGAGGTTGTGGTCTTGAGGTCGGTGCCGCTGCTGCTCCCCCCAGTCCAGGAACAGCGGCAGGTTGTACATCAGCCCAGCCTCCCTTCATCGCTGTCCATTGATGGGTCATGCCAGGCAGGCCGAACAGCTTGCTCCTCTGGTGCCACATCAGGAACAAAGGTACCACTGGACACCGTGGCCCCCAACACAGCCCCCAGTGGGGGCTTGCTCGATAGCCTGAGCCTCAGAACGATGGACGGCCTCCCTCTCCTGGCCTCCGAGGAAAGAGTCGGTGGGATGTAAATCCTTGGTGCCGTGCCCGGAGTCCAACCAGATGGTGGATCCTCCGGTGCCAGTGGACACGCAAAGTACTGCATCCGCCTTCTTGCCCTCCCCTGATGAGGGATTACAGCTCCTCCTCCCTCTGTCCCACAGGAGGACTCTAAAGCCCACCAAGAGTGATTGAAAAGGGTGACATCAAGCCTCCTCCTTTAGGCAGAAGAGGTGGAGGAGCCCTTGGACTCCCTGTTTAACATCCTGCCCGCCTCCGTACCAGGCAGGGTAGCCTTGCCTCTCCACTAAAGGGTAGTGAAAATTTCAAATGTCCTGTGGCAAACCCTGGCCTCATTGTCCCCCATCTCTAAAAGAGTGGAAAGCAAGTATTTTGTGCCTGTCAAGGGGCATGAATACCTTTACATCGACCCTGCCCTAACTCCCTGGTGGTTAAATAGGCCAACCACGTGTATACATTCTTAATATACAAGGCAACACCTCTTCCCTTTCTTCCCTGCCTGTCTGTCCTGAGCAAGCTGTACTCTTCTAAACCAATATTCCAGTCATGTGTATTATCTCACCAAGTCTCTGTGATATCAACTGTCATAGTAGTTTGTTAGCTAGCATGTTTTTCCTGATTATTCCTCATACTTCTCACATTAGTATACAGACATCTCAGATACTGATATGATTTCCCTGTGTTCTCTTCTCTCCCTTATCCCTGCTATCACACTCCGTGCTCCTCCCAGATTCCGACCTGGACAAATAGCTTTCCACTTAATAAAAATTGAAAAAGCAATTAGTTACTTTTATGTGGAAAAATGGCATTTCATACTTCGTGAACTGTTATTACCTACACATGTGACAATGTTTTATCAATCACTGATAGTACATATGACCATATCCTACCATCCCCCCTGCCACCTTCCCAATAAAGTCAATGAAAAAACTGCTTAAGTACAGACCGCAGGGTCAGGTCCAGTACTACAGTATGTACGTATACAAGACGGTTACCTTTTCTGTAACTTGGTGTTCTTCAAGATATGTTGTTCATATCTATTTCACAACAGATGTGCATGTGGTGAGCACGCACCAGTGTAAGAAGTTTTTCCCCTAGCAGTACCCATAGGGGAATGCCCCTAGCGACCTCTGGAGTGGTACCTCCATGGTGCTGTATAAGGGGCGCTGCATGCTCCCTCAACCTTCAGTTACTTCTTGTCAGACAACTCCGACAGAGGGGAAGGAGGGTGGGACATGGAATAGACATGAGCAACACATCTCGAAGAACACCAGTTACGGAAAAGGTAACTGTCTTTTCTTGTTTGAGTGCTTTGGTCATGTGTATTCCACGATAGGTGATTCCAAGCTAAATCTGTTGGAGGTGGGTAGGAGTTCACAAATTCTCGGAGCGGAGCACAGCCCTGCCGAAACTGGTGTCCTCCTTTGTTTGGGAGACGATCATATAATGCAAAGTGAGAGTGTTAACTGAAGACCACTGGGCAGCCCTACAAATGTCCTGAATGGGGACATGGGCCAAAAAGACAGCCAACGAGGCCTGCGCCGTAGTCGAGTGTGCCTTCACAGTTGACAGCTGGAGGATTCCTGCCAAGTCATAACAGGTACGGATGCATGATGTGATCCAGTTGGAGTGCCGCTGAGTGGAGATTGGCCGACTTTTTATGCGTTTGACCAAGGAGATGAACAGCTGGGAGGATTTTCTGAATGGTTTAGTCTGCTCCAGGTAAAAGGCCAGAACCCGTCTCATATCCAGCATGTGGAGGCGGCTCTCCTCAATGGACGCATGGGACTTAGGGCAGAGAACCGGCAGGAAAATGTCCTGACCCATGTGGCAGACAGATACCATCTTCGTGAGGAACGAAGGATGTGGGCAGAGCTGGACCTTATCCTTGTGGAAAACCATGTACGGGGTCCTGAGTTCGGAGACCTGCCTAGCCGACGTGATCACCACCACGAGAGATGCAACCAGGAGCATGTAGCTAGCGGCTCAAACGGGGGAACCGTGAGGCAGGCCAGCACAAAGTTCAGGTCCCACTGGGGGCCTGACATATGGAAAGAGACAACCCAATCCCTTAAGGAATCGGCCAGTGGTAGCATGGGAGAATACTGTGTGGTCTGCACCAGCAGGTGGAAAGCCGATACGGCTGTCAAGGGCACCTTGATGTATGAGGGCACTAGGCCCTGGGCTCTAAGATGAAGTCAAAATGAGCTGGATTGGGGCAGCCACAGGGGAAATGCCCTGCTCATCTGTCCATCGAGAGAACTGAGACCCTTTGTCACGTAGGCTCGGAGCATGGAGGGTCGCCAGCTTTCCAAGAGAACATGTCAAACCCATTCCGAGCATGTCTTCTCCTCCCGACCTAACCATTGAGCAGTCACGCCATGAGGTGGAGTGCCGCTAGGCTGGGGTGGAGGAGGCGGCCCTGGTCCTGGGAAAGCAGGTCCAGGTGGGACGGCAACAGCCATGGCAGAGCGACTGCCATGCTCATGAGGGTCCCGTACCAATGCTGCCTGGGCCACACTAGGGCAGTCAGGAGGACTCCAGCCCTGTCCATCTTTATCCTTTTTGAGGACTTTGCCTATCAGTGGGAATGGTGGGGGAAGGCATAGAGAAACCAGCCTGACCAGGACAGGAGGAAGGCATCGGAGATTGCTCCCCATCCCACCCCCCCGGAGCAGAACTGTACTCTGCACTGATTAGACCTCAACTGGAGTACTGTGTCCCATTCTGGGTGCCTCATTTCAGAAAATATATGGACAAATTGGAGAAAGTCAAGGGAAGAGCAACAGAAATGATTAAAGGTCTACAAAACATGACCTATGAGGGAATATTGAAAAAAATTAAGTTTGTTTAATTTGGAGAAGACTGAGATGGGAAGGGGAGATAAGTTTTCGAATATATTAAAAGTTGTTACAAAGAGGAGGGAGGAAAAATTGTTCTCCTTAAACTCTGAGGATAGGACAATAAGCAGATGTCTTAAATTGCAGCAAAGGAGTTTTAGGTTGAACATTAGGAAAAAAATCCTGTCAGGGTAATTAAGCATTGAAATAAATTGCCTAAGGACATTGTGGCATCTCCATCATTGGAGATTTTTAAGAGTAGGTTAGACAAACACCTGTCAGGGATGGTTTAGATAATACTTGGTCCTGCCATGAGTGCAGGGGACTGTACTAGATGACCTCTCGAAGTCCCTTCCAGTCCTATGATTATAGTGCACAATCCTTGGAAGTGCTGAGTGTCTTCAACTCCAAAATGCCTAGCACTGGAGTGGGGAACATTATTTATGAGCATTCTGATGAATGAGAGATTCAATTTCAATTTGTTGTGTTCATGCTACTTCTGTACTTTGCTTGCATGACAAGTCATGCAAACAAAGTTTGTTTATACATTTGTCTGTGGAAATGTTAGGCCTGTATCTGAAATACTTTTTGTGTCAAAGGTGTCTTGAGCAAGAGGAGTATATCAGCGACCTAAATTAAAGGGTCATTAATAATTGTTTTGATCTTTGCAGGGCAGAGTATGGTGGTGGGAGATTATGCTGGGATTCTTATCATAACTCAGTACTTAGTTGCTCTCATAGTCTGAGTTAGGAACTTTTGATTTTATTATTTTGTATTGTAAATGAAAGCAAGTATATCTAGAGTATTTGAGTCTTATTTTTCATGTATTGTATTGTTAATGACTTGTTAGGAAGCCTCGAGCCCTGGATTGGTATCTTTTTATGATTTTAAATCTGAATATTTGTGGCAGCTCTAGTCAAGGAGTTCCTTCTGTTGTTTGAAGTGTGCCAGATGGTGTTAGGAATCCACAAGGGCTAGAGCCACGAGAGTCCAGTGCTTGCCTCTTGAATGTGTGTTACACTGATAATGATGCCAGCCTCAGAGGGGACTGTTATAACTCTGCGCTTGCAGTGAGATTCATTAGTGTCACATGTAACTTAGCACTAAAGTGGAGACTTTAGCCTAAAGAATATGCTACAGATGGGAGGCCAATTGAATTAATAAAACAGAAGATAACCACTAGAGGACTTAATTTATTGTAATTGTTTTAAGAGCAACATAGTCAAGTCAGTAATTGCCTCTATCAGCACTGGTTCAGTTTCAGCAGTTTTCTTGGTAGAGACATACTAGGATGGAAGACCAGTGAATTATGACACGTTTACCAAGGAATGCCACTACACAGTTGATCATGTGATTGCCATAAGATTTGGTGATGCCATAAAATTGCCAATGATGGATGGAGATTGAACATCCAGCCAGAGTGATGCTCAAACTGTGGTGCTCAAAGGGCTGTGTCCTTCTGGGATTTGTCTGGATGATAATGAAGTAGTATCCACAATGTGCTGGGCCGTCTCTGCCCAAGAAAACACAGTTCCTGTCTCCGAGTGGGGGGGCAGAGGGCTCCATGCATTGCCTCCAGGTACTGCCTGCCCCACAACTCCCATTGGCCGGGAACGGGCAATTGCGGCCAATGGGAGGTTCGGGGGAGGTATATGGAGGTGCGGCAGGGGCAGCACAAGCGTAGCCCCCTCCCCCCCCCGGGGCTGCAGCGCTTCCTGGAGTGACGTGGGGCTGGGGATAGGGCAGGCATGCAGGGAGCCTGCTTTGGCCCCAGTGTGTGCTGCTGCCACCCCAGTGCTGCTTGAGGTAAGTGGGACGGAGCCTGAACCCCTGCAGTACCCTGCTCCCCAACTCCCTGCCTGCACCTTGCACCCCTGCCCTGAGCCACCTCATACACCTTGCTCCCCTCCTGCACCCGCACTCCCTGCCTTGAGCCCACTCATATAGCCCACACCCCTCCTGCACCCAACCCCCTGCCCTGAACTCCCTGCACCCCTGTGCACCCAACCCCCTGCCCTGAGCCCCCTGTTGCACCATGCACCCCTCTACACCCCAACTCCCTGCCCTGAAACTCCTTCTGCAGTCCTCCTGCACCACTGTCCTGAGTCCCCTCGTACACCCTGCACCTCTCCTCTGCCCCAATCCCTTGCCCTGAGCCCCTTCCTGCACACCGCATCTCCTCCCACACCCCGTACTCCCTCACGTACCTCAACCCCCTGCCCTGACCCTGCATACAATTTCTCTACCAATATGTGGCCCTTGGCCCAAAAAGTTGCCCATTCCTGTCCTAAAGGCTGGCGGAGGGCTGATTTGGGTGTTGGGGACGTATAAGAGAAAAAGATATGACAATCCAGATGGGAAATGGTGAGGGCCTAAATTAGTTTTAGGGGTGTTAATACCAATGAAAGTTCAGATTTCAGAAATGTTGTTATGAAGCAAGAAGTTGCATGGTTTGGATGAATGGGACAAGGAGAAGTCAGAGCACTAATTGGTTGACTATATTATAATTAGAGTTGGACATGAGTTATAAATTCATAACCAAACTTCTGAAAAGATATGCGATTTTTTGAATGTTTTTTATATTGGTTCAGACTCATCTGTCACTATTGTGGGCCTGATTAAGCAAAAATGTTTGAGTGCTTTGCTGAATTTAAGCTTTATGCCTCATGTTTTGGTCTTATTTTAGATGGTGGTATTTTCCCATGTGACTGGGAAGTTTTGGAGAATTCAGTAATTCACTGAGCAATGTATTTCCAATGAAGAGAAATTTAGATAAGAAGAGTTTAAAAAAAAAATTTCCAAAATAGAGGCTTATGCTAGGGTATGTTATGGAATTATCATAAATGCAAAAATATATAAAAAGAACTAATAGACATTTTCTGAAACTCCTGTCCATACGCTTAATTTATGATGCAGTAGAGCTGACTAGGTAACCCAAGAGGTGATATTTCATCCTAATACCTCAGAAATGTAAGTAAGAATACAGAATTAAAATTGGAAAATTGCAGTTGAGGGCTGTATCCAGCCCTCACAGAGGTGTGGCAAAACTCCCATTGTCTTCAGTTGAGCTGTATGGGACCCATACCCCTTAATCTTGTGGACATTTTATTGTTTAGTTGGTATGGGAATTGAAAGAAAACCTGTTTAGAATGTTACCCTGTTCCCTGAAAAAGGACTCTGCTGCACAGAACTTAAAACTAGAGTGGATTAGGGTGGTAAAGATAGTACCACTTTACAGAGAACATTTCACTAAATGCTTAACTTGTCAAATTATTTAATTACAGTGGTTAGTATATCATCTTAAGTAAAATATCATCTGTTTTTCAAGCTTATCAAGAATTAAAGCATTATTTTTATGTTCAATTTAAACAGCAAAACAGTGTGCAGACTGTAAAACTGCATCATTTATTTGTGGGACTGTTCATTACTAGTGTAACTTTCTTGAAGTGAACACATTTAAATGAATGTAAAACTGCATCAATAAATTGTGTGAGGTGTGTGTAAAGTTAGCTGGCAATATAATTTCCATGATGTGAATTAGTTTTTATATGTGGTATTCACGTATGTGTCCATGCAAAATAAGTTTAATGTCGTCTCTGTGATAAAAGTAGAACTTTAATATGGTGATATATGTATTATAGCCTACTGATTCCTATTTAATTTTTAGATAAACATCTCAGCTGATTGAATACAGATTTTAGAGAGACAAGATGGGTGAGGTAATATCTTTTACTGGATCAACTTCTGTTGGTGAGAGAGACATGGTTTCGAGCTTGAAACCTTCCTCATAGATTAATTCTGGATATATTACAGGGAAAGAAATAGGGAAGACTGCAAATGACTGTAGTCTGTGCTGCTCTTAAACAATTTTCATGAATGCAGCATAGATAAAAATCCATGATTTCTTCTTCGAGTGATGGTCCCTATGCATGTGCACCCACGCCTCTGAGTCCGGAAGTGTCTGCGCATGTGCATAGTGCATCTCCTCATGCTCCTAGCTGAGGGTATAAGAGGTAGTGTGGGTCGAATTCCCTCTTACCATTGGGTTTCACAAGAGTTTTTTTTATTCTTGCTTGTATATACAGTACATTATAGATTTTAGTAATTTTTAGAATTAGTTAGATAAGCTTGTATAGTATGGAATGGTTAGTTACTAGTTCTCTTGCCCAGTCTGGGGATCATACCCACCTGGGGACTATGCCTGGGATCCTAGGATTCAAAAACTCTCTCTCCTGCCTTCACTCCTTTTCTGTGAGTGATGAGCACCAGCAGTGCCTCCTACTACCTGGGTGAGGTGCACATTTCAGCACAGCACGCTATCTGTAAGTCCTTCCAACCCAGGACCAGGGAAGCCTGTGAACTCTGCCTCCATAAATATCTCATGGAGGAGGCAATACTACTCTGAGTGCACTTGGATCCTGGCCCGAGAGACACCTCCCCCCCCCCCAATAGGGCAGCCACAACTGACTGACCGCAGGTGCCCCTCTGAGCACCGCTCATGGTACAAAATTGATGGTACCAAAGCCCAAAGAGCAGTCCCATCATGAGAGCAAGAAGCACTCTCATGGGCACAAGTGCATGTCCCCGTAGAGGACTGCTCATAAACAGTGTTCCCTCCCTGAGCTGCACCCAGTTGGGTGAAACATTACATGTGGATTCCATGGGACTGGCAATGAAATTCTTTCTGGCTGGAGGACAAAGCCAAATGCAAGCAGGATCCTTTGGTACCAATGGTGACCCTGGTAGAGAAGCCTTAGGATTGCTCACTTGTGGACATGACGCTGGCTGCTCTTACGGTATTGCCTGGCCTGCCAGACAGGCTGACCCTGCAGATTCCACCAAGTCCCTCTGGAGTCTCTCTGTGTGGCGCGCCCACCTATCCCGGGCTGCACAGAGATGTTCTTCGAGTGCTTGCTCATATCTATTCCAATTAGGTGTGCGTGCGCTGCGTGCACGCTCGTTGGAAGATTTTTACCCTAGGAACACCCGGCGGGTTGGCAGGGCGCCCCCTGGTGTGGCACCACTATGGCACCGGATATATTCCCCTGCTGACCCGTCCGCTCCTCAGTTCCTTCTTACCGCCCGTGTCGGTCGTTGGAACAGTGGAGCGTGGCTTAGCTGATCTCCACTTCCCTAGCTATTCACCGTTCTAGTACTTATTGTATATATAGTTGTATAGTTATAGTTGTAGTTTGTACTTTATTAACCTTTATTAACGTAGTTAGTGTATATACTTAGAGGGTTGGGGATTAGCCCCTTCCCTTCTCCCGGTGCCCAGGCCCATGCCTAGTTCACCAGGCTTCAAACCATGCTCGGCCTGCTGCCGGCCGATGCCAACGGGAGACCCCCCACGACTCCTGCCTAAAGTGCCTGGGGGAATCCCATCTCACAGATAAGTGCTGGATTTGCAAATCATTTAAGCCGTGGACAAAAAAGGAGTGAGACTTTCACCTTAAGCAGCTCCTAATGGAGGCGGCCCTCACTCCTCCAGCCTCAGCACTGAGTGCCGCACAGTCCGTGCCGGGGAGAAGTGCCTCATCGTCACCAGCACAGAAGACAGCCCGGCACTGCTCCCTCTCCCCGCGTGCCAAGAACGCCAAGGCTCCTGTGGCTCCAATACCCGCACCACAGTCAGAGCATCAGCCAAGACTGAGTCGCCTGGCATCAACAACTGCTGCGGCACTGGCGATCCCGGCACCGTTGATTCTGGCCATGCAAGAGCTGTCAAGTCCGGTGCGTGACAGCTCCCCGGCACATGCCGCGGTAGAGCTTCTCGTTCCCACCACGCCAGAGACATTTTTAACGGCGAGGGAACTCATTGCTCTAACGGAGCCCACCCTCCCTCAACCCCCGGCACCGCCAGTGCGGGTTATTGTGTCAGCGGGGAAGCCGGCCCTGGTCAGGCCACCTTCCATCGATGCCGCAGGCAGGCACCACTCAAGGTCGAGGTCTTGCCAGCATTCCCGATCTCACTGCCGGTCCCGGTCCAGGCGCCGCTCGCAGTCCTGGTACCGGTCCCCTTCTCGGTACCGCTCAAGATCCCGCTCCCCGGACCAGTACTCCAGACGGTGGTCCAGCTCCCGGCACCGTTCTCGCCACAGCCGCTCTCACCACCGAGCTTCACGATCTTGGTTGACCTCCCAGCACCGCGCTGGTCGCAGGTCCCGGTCAACCTCTCGGCACCGGTACTACTCCCAGTACCGCTCTCCGGCACGGCACGACGTATGGTACCCTGTGCATGGGGCCCCTCCTCACGTGCACTCTGCTCCGCCATGGCCATCACGGCACCCATCTGAGTCTTCGCACGCTGACAGCGCCGAGTATGGGGATTCAGACCCGCAGAGCCATCTCCTTCAGGAGGCTCAGGGCACGGAACAAGCGCGTCAGTGGTCCTTCTGGACACCTTGGGCATACCATCAGGCCCAAGGCGAGCCTACAGTATCATCTCGTTCCGCCCCGTCAGAACACCGAGCACCAGAGGCCACTGTTAGCCGCCCTCCTCCAGTGGGTACAGACGACTCGGCCCTGGTGCCAGACCCTCAGGTGTTCCCGGACCCTGATGCTCCTCAAGAACAGGAGTCACTGCATGATCCAGTCGTGCTGGGTCTGTCTTCCTCCTCATCACCAGACAAGGCAGTGGCTGGTACCACCTCATTGGGCCCGCCCCCAATTTACCTCCAAGCCCACCAGGACCTTCTAAGGCAAGTCGCCTTAAATATCAACCTCCAGGTGGAGGAAGTCCCGGAGGTGGAAGACCTGGTCATAGACATATTGTCGGCAGATGCGCCAGCTTGCGTGGCTTTGCCATTCATACGGTCTATCCAAGCCAAAGCAGACACCATTTGGCAATCTCTGGCGTCTATCCCTCCTATGGCCAGAGGCGTGGAAAGGAAGTACATGGTACCCTCTAAAGGGGACGAATATTTATATACCCATCCTCCGCCATGCTCTCTGGTCGTTCAATCTGTGAATGAGAGAGAGCGCCATGGCCAACAAGCTCCTGCCCCAAAATCGCGGGAGGCTAGAAGGATGGATCTATTGGGGCGTAAAGTCTACTCCGTTGGAGGCCTCCAACTGCGAGTGGCCAACCAACAGGCCCTACTCAGCAGATACAATTATAACACCTGTCAGACGGTGGGTAAATTCGTTGAACTAGTCCTACAGGACTCCCGCCCAGAATTCCAAGCCCTTCTGGAGGAGGGGAAGAAAGTGGCACGGACTTCCCTGCAGGCCTCGCTCGACGCTGCTGATTTGGTGGCCAGAACCGTGGCCTCGGGCATTACAATGAGGAGAATATCGTGGCTGCAGGTCTCGAGTCTACCCCCGAACTGCAACACACTATTCAGGACCTTCCGTTTGAGGGACAGGGCCTTTTCTCTCAGAAAACGGACCCTAGACTCCAGAGTCTCAAAGACAATCAAGTCATAATGCGTTCCCTTGGGATGCATATTCCGCAAACCCAAAGACGGTCCTCAGCGCCCTTATCCTCCGCCCAAGCCATGACAAGACTTTAACAGGAGGCGTGGTCACGGGAACTGCAGGAGACAATTGAGTTCCCAAGGGGGCCAGAATAAAGCTCCCGCCAAACCATCAGCAGGACCAAAATCGAACTTTTGAAGGTGCGCCCAAGAGCAGAGCACCAGTCCTTTCCCAGGATCCTCTTCAGTTTTCCAACTGCCTTTCCTCCTTCCTCTCTGCGTGGGCCCAATTAACCTCAGACCGCTGGGTCTTATGCATGGTGGAATTTGGATACTGCCTTCAATTTGTTTCGCCCCCTCCCTCCCACCCTCCCTGTCCTTCTTCAGGGACCCCTCTCATGAGCAATTCCTCTGGCAGGAAGTTCTCACGCTCCTCTCAGTCAGAGCTATAGAGGAGGTGCCGGAGGAGTTCAGGGACAAGGGATTTTACTCCCGATATTTCCTAATTCCCAAGGCAAAAGGAGGTCTCTGTCCCATCCTAGACCTGCGTGGTCTTAACGTCTTTCTGAAGAAATTTAAGTTCCGCATGGTGTCATGGGGACCATTATCCCATCCTTGGATCCCGGAGACTGGTATGCCGCTCTCGACATGAAGGATGCATACTTTCGCATCTCAATTTACCCTCCGCACAGACGGTACCTACGGTTTATGGTGCACCACCAGCATTTTCAATTTGCGGTCCTTCCGTTTGGCTTCTCCACCGCCCTGCGCGTATTTACAGAGTGCATGGCGGTAGAGGCCGCCTTTCTCCGTTGTCGGCGCATAAGCGTCTTTCCTTACCTAGACGACTGACTGGTGTGTGGGACATCCAAGGCCCAAGTCACCAGGGATATGGCTGCCATCACGAGCCTATTTGAGCGGTTGGGCCTCATGATCAATCTAGAGAAGTCCACTCTGGTGCCCACTCAAAGAATAGAATTCATTGGGGCCGTTCTAGACTCCAAGCTCGCAACAGCCTCCCTTCCGTTACCCCGGTTTCGGACGCTAGTCTCGGCCATAGAAAGCCTTCAAACTTTCCCAACGACCTCGGCCCATACCTGCCTCAGCCTTCTCGGTCACATGGCTGTGTGCACTTTTGTAACCAAGCATGCCAAACTACGCCTGTGTCCCCTCCAAGCCTGGCTTGCCTCAATTTACCACCCAGGCAGAGACTCCATAGACATGGTCGTCACCATTCCTCAAACCATCTTAGGCTCCCTCAACTGGTGGCTAACGCCTTCCCTGGTGTGTGCAGGGATGCCGTTCCAACCGAGACAACCCTCAGTGTCCCTAACAACGGACGTCTCGTCTCTTGGCTGGGGGGCACACCTAGGCCATCGCCACACGCAAGGCCTCTGGTCAGCTCAAGAACTGTCCTTGCACATAAACATCCGGGAGCTGAGAGCAGTCCGCCTCGCCTGCCAGACGTTCCAACAATATCTACAGGGCCGTTGTGTTCTAGTGCTTACGGACAACACAACAGCAATGCACTACATCAACAAGCAGGGCGAGACTCGATCCTCCCCCCTTTGTCAGGAGGTGATCCAACTGTGGGAATTTTGTATAACCCACTCTATAGACCTTGTAGCATCCTTCCTCCCAAGAGTCTGGAATACTCTGGCAGACCATCTCAGCAGATCCTTTCTCGCCCACGAGTGATCGCTTCGCCCGGACATTATTCACTCCATCTTCCAGAAGTGGAGCTTTCCCCACATAGACCTGTTCACTTCCTGCAACAACAGGAAGTGTCAGAGGTTCTGCTCCTTCCAGGGTCTCGCCCTGGGCTCAGTATCGGATGCCTTCCTAATCTCTTGGGTGAACTACCTGCTTTATACCTTTCCACCCTTCCCGATGGTGCACAGGGTTCTCGTAAAGCTTCACAGGGACAGGGCTCCACTGATTTTGATAGCCCCTGCGTGGCCCCGGCAACACTGGTACACCACGTTACTGGACCACTCGATAGCCGACCTGATCCCCCGGCCCCTCCATCAGGACCTGATGATAACGCAGGACCATGGCAGGCTTCTCCACCCAGACCTGCAATCCCTCCACTTGACGGTGTGGCTCCTGCATGGTTAACTCGATTGGAATTATGCTGCTCTGCCCCAGTACAAGAGATACTCCTGGGTAGCAGGAAACCCTCTACCCGGTCTACTTACTTAGCCAAGTGGAAATGATTGTCTTGCTGGTGTCTCACGTGGGATGTTGCACCTGCGGAGGTTTCTATCCCCACTATTTTGGATTACCTCTGGCATCTCAAACAACAGAGCCTCGCACTCTCATCCTTGCAAGTACACTTAGCAGCTATCTCTACTTTCCACCCCGGTGAAGGCGTTTACTCCGTCTTCTCCCACCCTATGGTTTCGAGGTTCCTCAAAGGCCTGGAGCGTCTATTTCCTCTTGTGCGACACCCCGCCCCTTCCTGGGACCTCAATTTAGTTCTAACAAAACTTACATCCCCCCGTTCGAGCCATTGGCAACCTGCTTGCTCTTATATTTGTCATGGAAGACTGCCTTCCTGGTAGCCATTCCATCGGCTAGGAGAGTCTCTGAGCTTTGGGCTCTGATGGTGGACCCACCATACACGGTGTTCCACAAGGACAAGGTCTAGCTACGTCCACATCCAGCATTGCTCCCTAAAGTAGTCTCGGCCTTTCATCTCAACCAGGATATATTCCTCCCGATCGTCTTCCCCACACCGCATGCATCACGTACGGAGCAGAGGTTACATTTGCTTGATGTCTGTAGGGCGCTCGCCTTCTATATTGACAGTACGAGGCCCTTCCACAAAACGCCCCAACTTTTTGTTGCAGTGGCGGATCGGATGAAAGGCCAGGCCGTCTCTACCCAGAGGATTTCGTCCTGGATAACAGCGTGCATTCGGGTGTGCTACGATCTAGCTCACACCTCTCTGGGTCATATTACCACACATTTGACCAGGGCTCAGGCCTCATCGGCCGCCCTCTTAGCTCGAGTACCAATTCAGGAGATATGCTGAGCAGCTACATGGTCTTCGGTACACACCTTTACCTCCCATTATGCCCTGGTCCAACAATCCAGAGATGATGCAGCCTTCGGCTTAGCAGTCTTGCATTCTGCAGTTTCTCACTCCGACCCCACCGCCTAGATAAGGCTTGGGATTCACCTAATTGGAATGGATATGAGCAAGCACTCGAAGAAGAAGAAAAGACGGTTACTCACCTTTGTAACTGTTGTTCTTCGAGATGTGTTGCTCATATCCATTCCAAAACCCGCCCTCCTTCCCCACTGTCGGAGTAGCCTGCAAGAAGGAACTGAGGAGCGGACGGGTCGGCAGGGGTATATATCCGGTGTCATAGCGGCGCCACACCATGGGGCGCCCTGCCGACCCGCTGGGTGTTGCTAGGGTAAAAATCTTCTGACGAGCGTGCACGCAGCGCACGCACACCTAATTGGAATGGTTATGAGGAACACATCTTGAAGAACAACAGTTACAAAGGTGAGTAACTGTCTTTTCCTCACAGCGGAGGAGGTGATCCTCCCCTACCCACTGTCTCCTCTTCTCTTAGGCCCTACACTCAACTGGGACATCTTCATGCTGGAAGATGAACCCCCTGTTCCTCATGCATTGCACTGCAGCACCCTGGTACCAACGGTCCCACTGATGGTGGAACTATCCTCCGACTCCAAGGACTTCTCTGAGATGGTACCATGCCTGCTACCATGCAGGAGCCTGGACTTGCGACTCAGACTTCCTTGTCCTCTGGCCTACAAACTACTTGGTGGCCTGGTAATGCTTTCCGTAGGGGCCAGTCCAACCAGTGGACTCCTTCTTTTGGCCCTACTGTGGCCCTGGGATCTGTACAAGAGGTGCAGAGAGCCATCCCAAGGGTCCTACCAGGCATCCCTCGTATAACTGCCTACACCATCGGTATATGAAGAGGAGGGCATTGAGCCATTTCTGTCAGACATGACTGGCGTATCCTCATTGCTGGATGAGGGAATCATCTCCCTTCCACTCCCTCCACTGGATGATCACTGGGAATATCAGGACCTGCTACAGAGGGTGGCTGCAAATCTGCACATTCCATTGGAGGAAGTCTTTTTTCATCTGCAGGATTTGAGTTTTGTAATAAGAAACTCATCTGGCTTTGCTGGCCAAGTTCAATTTTTAACACCTATGACAAGCTAGCAGAGTTCAAGGACATGCTGGTAACCAAGGTGGCCCTCCAGGCTACAGTGGATGCAGCCAATACTGCTTCTCAGTCGCTAGCCATGCAAAGGAACACATGGCTTCAATCCTCTAGTTTCCCTAGGGAGGTCCAATATATGATTGAGGACCTCCCTTTAGACAAGACTCTTCTCTTCAATGAGAAGACAGACGAGTCTCTCCACTGTCTCAAGGATTCAAGGTCCATGCTGCGTTCCCTCGGCATCTACACTCCAGGCCCCCAGGCATCAGAGGTAAGCTTTTTGCCCGTGGCTGCATACATCGTACCCAGTGTACTACCAATGCCCACAAGAACCCCTGTAAAAATGACAATGGTCTCAGAGACTTTGATTCTCTGCTTCGTCACTACCACCTCTGCAACTGCCTTCAGTCACAGGCCAAGGGTGAATTTTGATACTCAAGTAGAGAACCACAAACCTCCTTTGATGCCATGTACCATTTTGCCCTATTCACCCACAATTTGGGTAAGGCCACCACAGACAGTTGAGTATTAGAGATCATCCACCATGGATATCCACAGAATTCCCCCTCTTCCTACCTTACTGTCCTCCCCCTCCCCCACCACCGAGGGATCCCTCCCACCAAATACTTCCCCAACAAGAAGCAGATGCTTTGCTCCTCAGGGGTGTGCTAGAGTGTATCCCTCCTCAATACTGGGGGAGAGGCTTTTACTCGTTATACTTCCTCATCCCCATTCTCAATCTTTGGCTGCTAAATACATTTATCAGGAAGTCTAAGTTCCAGATATTTATACTGGTATTGATCCCTTCCCTCCCCCAGAGTGTGTGATTTGTGGCTCTCGATCTGAAGGATGCTTACTTTCATGTGGATAGTCACCTGTCACACAGGAAGCTTCTCTGTTTCAGGCTGGGACAGCAACATTACCAATTTTGAGTCATCCTGTTTGGCACTGCAACAGTGAAAGGTCGTTCACAAAGGTCTTTGCAATGGTAGAGGCCCAGATCCAGCACCTTGGCTACCCAGTATTCTCATACCTGGATAATTGGTTCCTTGGCAGGTGGGATCTTGGCAGAAAGTGCTCTCTCTGTGATCCACTCTTCACAGTGTCCTTGCATCCCTGAGTATCTGCTTCAATGGAGATAAATCTGTTTTGATCCCACACAGACAACAAACTTCATAGGGGCAAGGTTGGATTCGATTGCAGCACGAGCTTTCCTGCCGGCAGACTATTTCTCAACAGTGAATGCCCTGATCACTTGCCTTCACTGTAGGCTCTGCACCAAGGTCCACGAATGTCTCTCCCTCCTGGAGCATATGGAGGTCTGCTTTCACATGATGCCACATATGCGGCTCCATCTGTGCTGCCTACAGGCTTAGCTTCTCGTCACCTACAAACCCAGCAGGGACCATATTGACTTTTGGGGTCACTGTCTCGGTGCCTGTTGGCCTACCTCATATGGTGGTATAACCCGTCCTAGATCATGATAGGCACCCCCTTCAACCTTCTCACATCAGAAGCCATCATTACAGCAGACACTTGCCTCGTGGTGTGAGGTGCCCACTTAAACCATCACATAGCTTAGGAGGCGTGGATGTTGTGGGAAGCAAGACTACACATCAACATATTAAAACTCAGGATAGTCAGTCTCATCTGCAAAGCCTTCCTTCTGCTCATATGGTTCTGTCATGTTCAGCTTCTCTCCAGCAACATTACTGCTGTGTTATACATCAAAAAGCAGGGGAGCCACGTCTCTCTCCCTCAGTGCCAAGTCTTTTCAGCTCTGGAACTGGTGCATCAAGAACCAGGTGACGCTTCAGGCACATACCTCTGATGGGTGTCCAGAATTCCCTGGCCGACAGGCTCAGCAGAGCCCTGAATCTGGACCATGAATGGGAAAACCATGATACAATTCTCTCAATGGTCTCTTCGCATGATGGGGCACCTGTCAGTAGCATCTCTTTGCCTCTCAATTTAATTGGAAATGCCCCCTCAATTGCTCCAGGGTGGCTCTATGTAAGTGCTCTCAAAGCAATGCTTCTCTCCTGTTTTGGATGGGTGACCTCTGCTACATCTTCCCCTCATTCCCCTTCTGCTGCATGTTTGTCACAAGGTTCTGTGTGATAGTGGCCTACTGGCCCTGGCAATTCTGGTTCACCAACATCCTGAGGCTCTCAGCCTGACCATACATCTGACTCTGCCTGCTCTTGGATCTCCTTACACAAGATCAGGGCAGACTCCGACATCCCAGCCTGGGCCTTCTTCACCTCACAACCTGGTATTTGGATGGGTATTGAGTACAGAAAATGCATGCTCCATCCCAGTTTGGCAAATCCTCAGCCAAAGCAGGAGAGTGTCCACCAGAACCTGCATCACGCTAAGTGGAGACGCTGACTACATGGTGATCTTTCCAGTTGTGCTGGACTACCACCTCGCCCTCAGAACATCAGGCCTGGCTCTCAGCATTCTCCAAGTACACCTGGTGCACTTAGTGCCTTCTTCCCACCAGTGGAGGGCATGTCCATCTTTACATACCCTGTGACTGTGCACTTCACGAAGTGCTTACTCAACACCTTTCCACCAGTTATGAAGCCCACATCCCCCTGGAACCTTAACCTTGTTCTCTCCACCCCCATGAGATCACCTTTTGAACCCATGGCAACATGCTCTATGACTCATCTCTCTATGAAAGTGGGGTTCTTGGTTGCTGTCACCTTGGCCAGACAAGTGAGAGACCTCACTCTCATGATGACAACCACCCCTAAAGTATTTAACAAGGACAAGGACTGCACCCCAAATTCTTTCCTAAGGTGGTGTCTGAATTACACCTCAGTCAATCCATCCACTTGCCTGTGTTCCATCTGGAGCCACAGGCCTCCCCCTCCACCAGGGTCTTGCACTCCCTTGGCATTCGAGGCACCCTGGCGTTCCACCTGCACAGAGTGAACCAAAGTCGCTGAAGCTTTTCGTCCCTATTGCAGAAAGGTCAAAGGCAAAGGCCATCTCATTCCAAAGGATCTCTAAATGGGTCTCAGAGTGCATACTGAAATGCTACAGATGCTCCGACCTAACCCCTCCCGCAGGAGTGATGGCACATTCTGCATGAGCACATGCCACCTCCTTGGCCTCACTACTGGATGTGCCATGTCAGGACAACTGCTGGGTTGCAACATGGCACTCTAGCCACATGTTTACGGCACACTATGCCATAACACACGCAGCAGCTGTGAATGCAACCATTGGCCACACTGTACTGCAGATGGGTATTTCACTAGCATCCTTGCACCCACTTCCATACTCATCACTAATAATAAATAATAGTTGAAGATATACCTATCTCCTAGAACTGGAAGGGACCTTGAAAGGTCATTGAGTCCAGCCCTGTGCCTTCCCTAGCAGGACCAAGTACTGATTTTTGCCCCAGATCCCTAAGTGGCCCTCTCAAGGATTGAACTCACAACCCTGGGTTTAGCAGGCCAATGCTCAAACCACTGACCTATCCCTCCCTCCCACTGCTCACAGGTCACCCATGTTTGGAATACACAGAGGGAACAACACTCGAAGAGGAGGAGGTTACTTAACTGTAACGGCAGGTTCTTTGAGACATGTGGTCTCTATATCTGTATTCTACTACCTGCCCTCCTTCCCCTCTGCTTTGGACTATGTTATGCAATGGTAAGAGAGGCAAAGGAGTATCATCGACCAACACTTTTGTACTCTCAGTTGGGAGCATAAGGAGATGCATGCAAGCCAATGGACACTGCTAGGAAACACTTCTGGGCTCAGACACATGGTGCACATGCATATTCACGTGTGGAATACAGACAGGGACCACTCATCTCGAAGAACTTCCAGTTACAGGTAAATCTCATTTTTTCCTGGAAAAAAATGATTTTTAAAAAAATTTAAACTGGATGTTTGTTTATAGTGTATTCTCTCTCTTTCTGTTTTTAAAAATAACCGAGTTTCAAAGGAAATCAGAATTTAATATAAAATGTGTTGAGACCTAAACGTACTATAATCTCTTAACATTTAAATAAAAAAATATGCAGAATCCATAAGCCTTTATCAAAAAACTTTGAATTAGACTTCTTTTCTATATAAAGTTAGAATTGGGAAAAAATCTAATTTCTGAGATGAAGCATCCTAAATGTGGCACAATCGGTCACGTGGTATAATAAGGATTTGTTTTGTTCAATACAAATAAATGTTATATGCTGTTTTGTGTGTTTTAATTAAATTCCAGTTACCATCCTAATGCAGCTTGACTCAAATCATGAGTAAAAATTAATTATCTAGTAAATAAGCCAATAATTATTCACCATTTTCTAACATAATGAAAACGTACAATTAATAAGAATCTGATCTTTTCAGAGCCCCAACCATTCTCTTAAGAAGTAAGCGTAGTGATTTTTATTTTTTTCCCTAAGAGTTGAGATAACTTGATAGTACATGGAAAATATCATGGAGTCAGTCTTTGGGGACTGGCCCGTAGCCAGTCACAGCAGGAAGGATGATACTGCTTTTGTTTTACAGGCCAAAAAAATGCATGCCTGCTTTAAAGAAATAGTGAAAAGGGCATTATCTCCCTCATCAGGGACAGACGGCACTGGATTTGGGTATCTCTTGGCTTTCATTTACAGCATAAAAAGTGACGCTTCTTAAGTGGAGTGACAGATTGGTGAATGACTTCTGTAGACCCGTATGTAGCTAGACCTTAAATTTGGTGTCTTGCCCTATAACTCAAGATAAATTGTCAGACTGGTTCTGTCCCCTTTTTAATTAAGTAAAAGCCTAACTCTCTCAGTCAAATATAGACCACAAGAGGATAATACCCAAGGAAGCTATAGAAGAGAAAAAGACAGTGTACACAGCAACATGTCATTTTAGTATGTTGTTGAATTTAGACCAGTCCATACAAAAGTTACGGATGAATTCAGCACAGAGCAATAGCAATTATTCTTGACTAAAATTTCTGTCACTGTAAAAGGCTAACTTAAATACTGTATAGTAGAAAGATAGCATATTAAGAGAACAAAACATACATAAACTTGTTTAGAAAGACAATTTTGCTTCAAACCACAGTAGTAGTATCATGCAGTCAAACCCATAAAAAACAAGGAATTTATGAGGAAACTGAAAACATCTGCCTCTCCAGATAATTGTATGCACCTCTATGAACTAGAAACTTTGTGACCCATTTGATAAAATATCAAATGTCATAGTCATTGCAGAACTACATTGTATGGGGACATATCATTTCATACTTAAGATGGAAGGTAGCATGCAATGGAAGATGGGAAGTGTTTGCAGTGAAATTCCGATGTTCCCCTCCAGGCTTCTCTATGGTTTCTGTTGGGCCTTTCAGGCATGCCCTTGTCCTCTGAGGTCGCACCATCAGTGGAACGTCTTAAGGACAGCACAACTTCAAATTAACCGCGTATTCTGAAAAACTTGACCATATCATTCTGTCCCATAGAAGAACCCAGGAGATAGCATGATATGACCATTTTAATTGGTTTATAGATATTAAAACTGGAAGACACTTATTATCTAGCTGATCTCCATTGTAATACAGGCAATAGATTTCACCTCATTATTCTTGCATCTAGCCTAACAATTTGATTTGAACTAGAGCATACTTTTTGGAGAGAGACGTCCACTCTTGATTCAGAGATGCCAAGTGATGGAGAATTTATTCACACTACTTGGTAATCTGTTTCAATGGTTAATTACTCACACTGTTACATGCTTGCATCGTATTTTCAGTTTGAACTTTGCTGACTTCAGCTTCCAGCCATTTCATCTTTTTCTGCTTTTGTCTGCTAGATTAAGGAGCCCTTTAGTATCAGATATATTCTTCCTATGTAGGTAAGTATAGATTAGCTTTGTGGTTGGTTGATCTATCAATGATTATTTCTGAATGGTTTTAGTTAGTTATACAATACTTTGGCCAGTTTCGGGAGAAAAGGCAATCAAGTTTTATTGGCATACATAGCTTTTCTCTTGGACAATTTCTTAATGCTTTATAAGTTTTTTTTAATGTATTCCTATTTAATTATGAATGATTAGACTGTGGCTATGAGTGTTGACTTGCAATCTAAAATGACAGTAGTTTAACATTTGCTGTGAGAGTTGTGCATACCCTACCTTCTAGAAAGCTTGCTCTAATCAGTAGCAGTATCCATGGGATTTGATATTTTGGAAGGAAAAAGATGCAAGGAAGTTCAGTGTAACACAGGAAACAAATATTAGGGCATGATAAAACAGAGTAGCATTATTTTACTTAAAACAAAGAAATCCTTCATCTTATCATTTCCACTGACATTATTACAAAGCAATATTAGACTATTATTTTACAATGAAGTGGAATGGCTTCATCAATGGTTATCTCCTTTTTCCAGGAAATTGTTTGTTTATCAAAAAATCAGCAACTTTTGTGTGAAACAGGAAATCGTTTGCAATTTACCAGTGCCAGAGTGCTGGATGTAAGGGAAACAGCCCTCATATGATACCTTCCTTAAATTTTGAAAGCTACCAGGAAAACACTGGTATTGAGTGTAAATGAGTGGCACTGATATTTCACAGTATTTAGAGTAAAAATAAATTTGTTGCAGTCTGCTGTATAAGTAAACCTAGTATCTATGAATGAATTATATAACAGTAACACTAACATTTCATTACTTGAATTGGAATTTGATATCATGCTCCCATTGTTTCTAGAGGGTTAATGTCTTAAAGGTAGTGAAAGAGCACACATTCAAACATAAGCCTCATCCTGTAATCGGATTTGCACTGTCACAAGGTTCCACCTGAGCAGAGAGCAATTAACTTCAGTGGGGCTTTGCTTGAGTGTGCTGACCCAATTTCAGGATCAATATTGCAGCCTTTGTTATATTAGAGAAACAAGATGGCTAAGTTATATGTCCACTTCAGTTCCACCACTGCCCAAACAACTGAATAAAAATGTATCTCGTGGGTAAAATAGTCAAAAGCAATTGTGCAAGAATTCTCTCCTATATTTACACTTTCTGGTATACAGTTTGTTTATCTGGGGAGCAAAAGTATAGCATTTTAGGACTATTGTACCACTGTATTTATATTTGTCTATGAAAAGACACCAATTTAGTTCCTACTCAGCTGAAATCTATTAATCTTTGCACTCCATCCAAAGACTGTATACAAAGACTCAGCACCAACAGTCTGAGTTCAACCTCTTCTTGTGTTAAACAACCAGATCTCACTGCTAGGGCTGTCAGGTTTACACTTCATTATGGTTTTATTTGAGAACCCCTAGACTGTTGTAGATTTGCCAGTCACTTACTCAGGCCAAACTCAGTGTTAACTCAGTGTGACCGCAGAATCAAATTGCAACGCTGAAGCACAAAATGTAAAATTTGCAGAAGATTGGCCCTATTTTTTTAATTATCTTAAATCAACCAATAGATGTTTCCATTTTGTATGTTAATGCCAGTTTTCTGTCTTAAGGCTATTTCTAAACCACATACAGACTTCCGTCTTGACCTCCCTCACCTGTGGATACCTCCATCCCTGATGTCAAGCGCATGGTAAACGAGAAAAAAAGGGAAAGGAGAACACTGGTTCATGCTGCACCCCTTTTTAATTTTGGAAGTGTTCTTTTGTAACTGGTATGGGTGTTGTAATGGCAGCTGGTCTGCCTCACAATGGGTGACTTTAGTACTATTTTAACAGAATTATAAATAAAGCTTTTTATGTCAAAGTTATTTGCTGCCCTTGCAGCTCATTATACTATCCTGATTTGAAATAATAAAGCTAAATGTGTGACCAGGAACAATTTGGAATTAATAAGCTGCATCTCAATGCAGGTAGGTAGAGCAGTTCACACTTCGGTCACTTTCTTATATGAATCCATACTGTGAATTATCCCTCCGTTAATAAGCATGTCTTTCATAAGTACATTGCATGGCAATCAAGCTCTACTCTTCTCCAAGCACTGTACCACCCTCAGATCAATTAGTCTCCTCCGTCTCCTGCACTAGCACATTTATAGTGGTACTACCCTCTTCAAATCCAGAATGTTGGAACACAAAACATCCCTGACTTCTGTCTGCCTGGGTTCATCCAGCTCCAGAGTAGATAGGTGCACTTTCTAGCTATGTATACTGATTCAACAGCCCCTCACTCTCATAACTCCATGGGGGAGTGCGCAGGGCGAACATGCCTCATTTCTGGCTTCACAAAGATTGCCGGAATAACGGTGGGTCAGTAACTCTGTTTATGATGTTGATATTTGGTGGGAATAGTGTCCCAGCCTATCCATGAATGTAGACTCCCGCTCAGCTAAAAACCCTGGCATCATGAGTTTTCCCACATTGGCATTCATAAATCAACCTTGAGGTCCACAAAGGCCTGCATAAAAATGGAGCAGTACCTTTGCAGTTCTTATGTTCATGTGCTCAGTAAGGAGGGTAAACTTTGGGCATATGAGTGGTCCTAGGGCAGTTTGGAAACCCCATTTTCACAAAGCCAGGAATTATCTCTGGAATATCTTTTATGCCTGTCACCTTGGGGAAAACCACACACCTGATTACTTCAGATACCTCTGCCACCACTTTACCCACAGTTGACTTTTCAACACCAAACTAGTTGAAAATGGACCTCTAGCAGTCTAGGGTAGCCAGCTTCCAGATGGCTATAGCAATCTGCTTCTGCACCAGCAAAGGTGCCCTCTCTTTATGTTGGAGGGTTGGGACAAGCTGCTTGTAGAGCTCCAGAAATGTATCTTTCTTCATGAAAAAGTTCTGGATGCACTGCTGGTCATCCCAGGTCTGCATGATGATGTGGTTCCCATCAGTCTGTGTTTGTGGCCCTGTTCCAGAAATGCCGATCTGTGTAAAGGGCAACAGCAGCTATTCGGCCATATACCAAGTCCTGAAGCAGTATTAAAAAAAAAAATTGCCCCCAAACAATATACATCTATGCTAATAGCAACTATTGTGTAAATGGGGTACAATACTGGATGCATAATTGGCAAAGGAATGGGTAAAAAGCTGCAAATGGCAAAAAATAAAGCATATATAAACAAATGGAAGTGGATCTACGCCTGGGTCACCTCGCACCCCAACCAACTAAAAATTAGACATGTAAAAGCCCACGGGAAAGGCTTAGCAGCCGAAACTGTGTGACATAATCGTGCAATGCCACAGCACAATACTATGAGAGAGTAGCGGTGGTAACCCGAAGGCAGGAAAAGAATGCATTAAAATCAGTCTCTGTTCCCGGAAGAATTAAAACACAGGAACTGGTGAACATAGCTCACTAGTTTATGCACAAAGGAGTAAAAGGGTCTCTGGGAAGGCTAAAGCGAGTAGTAAAATAAAAAAAAGTAAAAAATGACAGAAAGACATGGTTAAAAACTGTGTGCAATGTGCAAAAAAATAAGGCTCGACCCCCCCCCATCAGCCTCAGATGCTGCACCAGTGCAGCCTGGGTCCTTAGCATAAAATTTAAATTAATTTTATTATCAAATTGCCAAAAAGTAAGAAAACATTTCAATATCTGCTTGTAATTATAGATGCATTTTCAGGATGGGTAAAAGCCTTTCCTACAAAAAACAGCAGCTTTCGGAAAGCTGCCAAAAATCTGTTCTCAAAAATAGTCTGCCAGTATGGCACGCCTGAGATCGTGGACTCAGACAATGAAAGGTCATTCATAGGGAAAATGTTCACATTTATGCTTAAAGCCTTAGGAGTCATTTATAAATTCCACATTCCTTATCAACCCCGGTCATCAGGCCAGGTTAAAAAAAACACGAACCATTAAGGAAGTGCTCAGGAAGGTTGTGAATAATACCGGTAAAAACTGTCCAAACAAGCTGCTGCTCATTCTCACTGTGATTCACAACAGCAACAAATTAAAAACAAAAATCCAGCCATATCAACTGCTTTTCAAAGAAGCTATACAGTTGGTCATTGACCCCGAACAAATTCAGGACATGGAGGGTTCAGCACCACTGAAAAATCATAAATACTGGCAATGGCTGAAGCAGTTGCAAAAACCCCCACCACTCTACATTTTAAAGTATACCATGCCATTAAAATAATGAATCAAAAAATGAATCAGAAAAAAACTGGAACCCCTCGTTATAAAAAACAAAAAAATCAGGTAATGTATTTAAAATTGGGCAAAAGGAATCACACACTGGAGTCAAGATGGACAGGACCATACTCCATAGTAAATCGCCTCAGCCCACTCATTTACCGTATAAATAAAAATGGCAAGTTAAAATGGGTCCATGTGTCACAAATTAAATTGTTTAAATAAGTTTAATATTTTTATTGTGTTTGCATTTATAAATTCTGGACCCCCGATCCTACTTAAATACCAAGACCCCTGGATGTGGTTCCTGTTTATTGTTCTCACAGAATTGCTGGGTGTAGTACTGTGCTGCTGGTATTAGCCGTGCTGCAGGTGCTCCTTGAACAACCGGTCCACTCTGCAAATTCAATTTTTCGGGCGAACCACAACAGCCAGAAAAAAAACATATGGCCCCAGAACCCATGAAGCTCCTGAACCTACAATTGTCAGTTTAGATCCTATGCTTTAACCCTGGTACCTAGGGATTCTACTGGATCCAGAGGATATATTGAGCCCCAACGCAAAAAACAACAATACCCAGTACCCAAAATCACGTGAGGAAGGTAAAGCTATTTCTGGAACACCCCCAAATAAATGCCTCTTAAAAACAACATGCACACCATGGGCCCTGATCCAAGACCCCACTATTCGGTTGCATTAAGTAAACTTAACCACAAACCTCACAATATCTTCTTTTGGAAATACAGGTGTATGTGGAAGAGGGAAATAAATGTGTCTCCCCCCCCCCACAATAAAAAATAAAAAATTGGTTGGTAGGAGTTCACTCAGAAGGGTACCTGAAAAACACTACTATGATTTCAAATTATCCCTCACTCCCATATATATGGGATGAGGTAATAAAATCTGGAACACTGGTAACGGTAATAGTAGTTTATTGCCCAAGGTATACTCAGGAGGTCATGTTTCCCAAGGAATGTAACTGGGTGTAAAAAAAAAAATTTTATAAAAACCACTCCAATATCAGTACGTAAACCCCGACTATTTAAAATTAAAACCCTTCCCGTTAAAGTTCTAGTCGGCCTCCTCCTGGTAAAGGTCAAAATAACTATGGACTAGACATGGCTAAATGTTTCTAAGGTAAAACTCAAGTGTACCCAGTTCGCTCTCCCTATCTTGACCGCATGGGTCAAAACACATGCACTGCTCCCACCTGACCCAGAACAAGCAAAAGCAACAAGAAATGTAATAAATACGTTATTAGGCGGATTCAAAGCACAGGCAGAACATGCCAATGCATGTTTAACTACTAAAAGTAGTTAAAATTAAGCTAAATTTCTTGACAAAGTTGCAAAAAAGCTTAATTCAGAATCAAGTACATGCTAATGTAAATCTAGTCCAAATAAATATTAGTAATTTAAAAGCTAAATAAAATCTTTGGCAATGGCTTAACACAACTGTGTAAATAATGCATAAGACACAACTACAACTAGAAAATCGCACAGCCATAGCCATGGAGTGCACTGAAATGCAGGTGCTGGTAGTTTCAACACTAGAACATAAAAATGTTTTAAGTATTGTCAGAAAACACCAATGTTTTGTTACATCTATTAAAGCAAAGAAAACAATCTTTGTTTCAGTGTATCGGTATAAGTTAATGCAATATGTTTCAAGCTCTGTCAGGACAGAGTTGTTACTTAAATAAATAGTTGTTAAAATTGCCAGCCACCAGGCTCAAAACCCACAAATATAAAAAGTTATGCCACTCCCCACATAGGGTGACTAGATGAGAGGGAGAAAATATCGGGACACATGGAGGAGGGTGTCTGCTGGTAGAGCAAAAAAAAAAAAAAAAAATAGGTGCTGCCAGCGGAGCAGCAATAAATAAATAAATAAAGTGTTGCCGGCGGCATGAAATCTCAGGACAAATTGCGGCCCGACCTAAGATCGGTCAGGGCGTGGGACAAACACCTAAATATTGGGACGGTCCTGATTTTATTGGGACATCTGGTCATCCTATCCCCACATTACATACAAAGTCGTACTGGCTACCACAAACGTCCAGCCAGTAGGCTGAAAAAAATAAAAAGCTATTAGACGCGAGGGGCTGCACTGCATGGATGCCTCAAAAATGGGTGTGCCTATCCCTGCCCAGTGTCTCAAAGCCTTGTAATACAAGAATGTCTTTAAGTTCATGTATACAAAATAAATTAAAAAATAAAATGAAAGTAATATATAATAAACAATGTGTATGTATTACTTCCTAAAAAATTGGGTATTAAAAAAGTAAAGGTATTAGTAACCCACCAGTAAACAAGTGTAAATGCAATGTAAGCACAGTGTTTACCAGAAATCTCACATATTATCTGTTGCAACCAAAAAAGTCACAGCTTACCATTAAGGCAATATCAGTGAAGTTTTTGGTCCACCTTAACTTGGGCTGGCAAAATCTGGCCATAAAATTGCTAAAAAGTCAAAAGGTAACAAAGCTATTAATGCAAACAAAAAACAGTGCAAAAAATAAAGCTATCCATATTATCCATAAAAAGAAAATACGTTAAAAATTGCTACAGCTAAAAAAACCCCCCACCAACCTACCATTGTTATAACATTTTCTCTGGATGGTCCCCTACCACTACCGATATACTATTAGTCATATTACATCCCCTGATGGTTGTAGTGGTTTTAAACTGCATTTGTTTTGTTGGAATGTGTAGTATGCATTGCTAAGTTTAAAAAAGTATAAAAAATTAAAGTCACAAACCAGGCTAGCTTTGCAATATTTGCTTGCTCAAAAAAATATCATTCAAAAATTGTATAAAAAGTGATACTGTCATCTAATATCTTGGTGTCAAAAGGGAGATTATATTGAATCATGCCCCAATATTAGTAAGTTAATAAATAAGGTATAATAGTAAAAAAATATAATTGTTACAGAAAAGAAAATTCCTGTTTTATAAATCTTTGTGTTAAGTGAGCTTCTGTCTGCTGAATTCTGTTGAATAAATCTCTGTAACAAGCCCAAGGCCGAAAAAAACAGTTATCTAAGGCCTGTCCAGGGATTAAATATGCAAAGTGACCAATAAAAATGCTGTTACGGGACAAAAAGTCTGTACCAAAAAATAATAAAAACAATGGGAAAACAATGATGTTTTCTTAAGCCATACCCACTGATCCTCTCATCCCTTAAAAGCCTGATTATGCCTATATAAATCTTTTAGCAATAAAAAAACTAAATCAAACCTGTTAAGCCTGGATGTGAGAATTTATGCTGAGTGCATAAAAGTAAGTGTTTGTAACAGGTAAATAATTAATCAAAAACTGGTACCAGCTGAAACCTAAAACTCACAACTATCACTGGGCTGAAAATAATGCAAGGCGAAGGCAACTGAATGACCCCCAGAGGGCATGCCGGAACCCACCCATGCACATAAAAAAAACAAAAAAAAAATCCCTAAAAAATAACACATAGCTGTCATGAATGTACCATATGCTGATCAAGCTAATTAATGGTTACCCCAATCACAAATTCAGCATGATGAAGCAACTTCCATAGACATACATTATGGTAAAGACCTATAAGAACAAAACCAGGGGACTAAGCTCTTTAAGTCTGGTTCTGCGACCACCCTCCAGGAGCATCGAATGCACATCTGACATGACTTGGCTCCACCCTCGTGTCCAGGCCGCCTGGCCAGTAACTTGGCACGGGCAACACTCAGGCTGTTAACTATAACTGTCTTCACAGAATAACTTTGTGTAAATAACTGTGTGAGTAAATGAATGTAATATAACAGCCAACAAAAGTATTTTGTTGTATTTGCAATAAACGTGGCAATTTGCCTTGTCCCTCTTATAAGATCCTGTTGGTATTATTTTATTAGTGTAACACCTGAACAAAGGGCTAGAGCAGCAGCATTTTGTGAGTGTGCCGGGGGTCTGGGATATGGTTGGTTTGACCTGAGTCTGTGTGCTGCAGTGTGGATGCTAGAGCCCCAGTTTAGAGCCTGGGTTAGAAAGTTCTTAATATAGTGTTAAAAAGAAGTGTAGATGCTCAAATCTAGAGTTCTTTAACACTGTTCTGCTGGCTTGAGTCCCACTAACCTGGGCTTACATTGCAATGTAGGTCTATCTTGAAAGGCTGAGAGCTTGGCTGGGAAACTGTTGGGTCATCTTTTGCTTGTAACTTAAAGCAATCATGCTTAGAGTAATCACAATATTTGTCAGCTCTAGAAAAACAGCCCCTGTTATTCATCAAACTCTTGTGAGTGTTCCTGGGAAACCACCAGAGGCTAGAACGTGCAGGACCTAGAGCTCAGAACTCGTCTCTAAACGCATTGTACACTCAGCATGCTACCAGTAATCTAGGGAACTGGTTACCACAGTGCTCACAGTGGCTCCTTACCGAGGAGTCAGTTACAGGACTTAATAATTGACTGCTGGGGCGGGGGAGAATTCTTGCTGCAAAGGTAGCTGACTGAGGTATGCTTATTTTCCCCCACTCTGCCACCCATATTGCCACCCTTTTTTCAGTGGTTCAATGGTATTGTGTCTCTCTACATTTATGAAGAGAAAAGAGAAAAGCACCTATTAGCACCTCCTAGGTGCCTTTGAAAATCTTTCAAAATTTAGTAATTATTATAGTTACATCAACCCCACCTCACCACCAATAGCCTGGCAAAAAAGAATAAAAAATCGCAATCACTGCCACCTTGTTAATTCTGTTTTAAAAGGTGGGGAGGACAGATCGGCATTGCAGCGTGCCGTAAGGATTAACAAATTTCAGACTTGGCAGACTGAGGGAGTGAATTTCAAAGATAAAGGTCCTCACAGATACCTCTCTAGCAGCAACAATCTCCTTTATAGAACAAGGATTCTGTATCTCTGATCTCAACTGTACTTCCAGGTGTTTCTAGCGTGAAATTTGGAATAACGGACCTCAGTGATAGGGTGGCAGAGGGGCAGTTAGGAGTTCTTGAAGTCAGTTCAAATTTAAATGTAATTCATTTTTCAGTAAAAGTTGTAGACCACTTTTTGCACATGTACATAACGTGGGCAAATTCAGAGATGATGGTTAGAGTGACATAAGAGAGATCCCTGTGCACTTACACTGCTGATGAGAGAATTTAGTTGTTTTCCCACAGTTGTAACCAGCTCAAGACTTCCTCAGATCTACCTATATCCATTCTACTACTATTTTGTAAGGGAATTGCAAGTTATACCTTGTTCTGGCTCAGTGGCATGTAAGATAAGAATGGAAGCATAATAGTTCTACCAAGAGCAATTAATATGTATGTATATGTGTTCTGATCTTTTACTTAATCGTCACTTGTAAAATGTTTTTATGTTGTAGTTAGTTGCCAATTGCCACTCTGAATTTCAACTTTCATTCTTTGTTCTATGGTAAACAGAGTAAGACAGAGGGTGTAAATTATCAGAGCTCCATTTATTTTAGTGGAACTTTGACAATCTTCCACAATGATGCTATGGGCTAAATTCAGAGGCAGTGTGTAAGATGTCACAAATTAAACCTTTCTTTACACTCTCCTAGGGCAGTGTAAGTTGTGTGTAATTTTTGCACACCACTGAGCTAGAAGAAGATGCAAGTTAAAGTAGCTTTGAGTGATATTTGAGGCAAAGGAAATAAACTGGTGGTGATATAGCACTATCTGTATTTATAATACACTGAAACAAAAGATACATGATATGAAGCCTCAGATTAGTAAACAAATGAAAGCCACCTCCAAGATAAAAGATTCTGATTGTCACCCGATCCAAACATCTGTAATTGGGTGTTGATATTTTTATGCTACTTACTGTGCTTCAAGAAATGTCTAAGGTTTAATTATATTACTGTTTTTTCTCTCTTAGGTTAACAGAACCCTCTGGATATTTAACAGATGGACCAATAAATTATAAATATAAAACTAAATGTACATGGTTAATTGAAGGATAGTAAGTATATATTTTAAATAGATCTAACTGTCTGATGTATGATGTGTTTATGCCAGTGGTTTAGAGAGTTAATTCAGTATATGTTCTGTTTAAAGCACCTGGATGCTGAGCAGTCTTTATATACATGTACGATAAACCCCTAGTATTCTGAACATGTTTAATACTAGAGGATCTCTTACAAAACATAGCCTTTATATACAGTGGATTCATTCTTTTATAGTTATGTTTATAAGGGCATTTCATATGTGGTTAAGTAGCATAGCCTTTGATTTAAGAATCCTGGGTTGAAATCTTCATAATCCCTAACATTTACCCTCCTAATAAAATCACTGAACACTATATTACACCTTGCTTCCAGTTGAAAGTTTTTACATAGCACTGTCTCAGCAATATACCATTAGAGTTCAGGACTAAAACTTTATTAGCTATATCATGGAGTCTGAACTTTTTGCATCTCACAATTGTCATGCTGTCTGGAGCGGCTCACGACCATGAGTGCCTACTTCTGAGCAGACTGTCAGAAAACAGGGCTGATTCCCCAAGATGGTGGTGTGTTCTATAACTAGATTTCACCAAGCCAGTAACAAATGTGAACTCATGGATTACTATTACCAGTCTTACCATGGAGTCACAAACAGTCCCTTTAGACTCTCCATTCTATCTTGCCATCCAAACAAACTGGACTTTTGGGATAAACTGGTTACTTACATCAAAAATCACATCACATTTGGGTTGCTTCCAGTCCTAAGGAACCAGTAACTTACCCCAGATCAATTGGTACTCTAGATCTTATGCCAAATTCTAGCCAATTCTGTAGTAAAGTAGCTGAAAGTTTGTTAGCTAAGAAAAGGAAGCCTGAGAGTTATAGAGAAGTTAAAGCAGATAAAATATATCCACAGATGAGTCTTAGTTTGTAATCCCAAATGGTGGCAGTAACATTATAAACTGCCAGTTTTCCAAAAGTCTTTTCAGGTTACCCAGATTGTCTCTAGGGATCTTTGCATTTAGTAGTACACTTTCGTATAAAAGTCAAAACAATCGAGAGATCCAGGATATTTCCCTGAATGCATATTTATAGCTGCTTCTCACAGAAAACAAGCTGACAGTGTCACTACCCATGTGGGCTTTTTCTTTGATGGAAAGTGAGGAATGCATTTTGAGTCTTTGACCTCTGATCATCACACACGACCACTTGTTTTGAAATTAGCACTTCAGCAGAGAGTTCTTCATTTGCAATCCACAATGCTTCTTTCTCATTTGATGCTTTGTTTAGTGATGGGAGTATATATAATGTAAATGTTTACTGCTACATTATAACAGGGTACAGATAAGTGCAAACAGTGCATGTAACATCCCAATAGTTTATATGAAGTTTAAACACCAAATAGACTCTCATACATTGAACAATCACTATGATCTATACTAATACGCAAGTGAATTGGCCTGGTCTGCCACTGTCACAGCAAGATTTCAAGTATCGGCCAGTGCATGAATGTCAGTTGTCAGCAGAATATGTACAAACACTGCATGCATTCAGAACAGTTTAGTGGTCACAAATATTTGTATGCCATGTTCTATTTGAGAGTTTCAATCCTGTAACAAGTGTTGCTTTCATATTTGTTTAAAAAAAGGCCTTTTTTTCTGAGACAAGATTTGTGGTGGTCTTGTGTATTTTACAATACTTTGTTTTGACTTCATTTGTGAATGGCATAGATGCTGTTATAATTATTTTGAGACAGTCTTAAAGTAACAGTTTTTGAAGATAGCTTTTTTTCTTTTCTGCATTTGATTTTTCCCATCCCTCTTAGGCTGATATACAAACAAGACTGTGCCTAGTTCTTATGTTATCCATTGGTCCTTGTGTGTTATGCATTGTCAACTGTGCCTGAACCACAGGGGATATGGATCTATTACAGCTCTCAAGTTTAGATAGTGGCTCTTTAATTCAAGCTTTGCAGAATTGTGCTTTGGTGCAGATGCAGAAACAGTGAGACATGCACACTATAGTGTGGTTAAATGTGGAGGCCTCAACTTTATTTAAACTATTAACAGGAAACCCTATCCCCATCCAAGTATCTAGAAGGGCTGTGCCAATGTGCAGTTCAGCTAGGCACCATTGACCCCTGTGCATCCGTGTGAGGGCGATGCACCCTCTACAATCTCAGCCTTGCCCGTGTACCCTGGCTAGAAGGCAGACTTTGAACCCTCCTTCACACAGGAGGTAGGAGAGATGAAATATGGAAAACCACATGCTGTACAAGAAGACATGGAGACCTACTCCTTCACCATGCAATGTCATGCTTGAGTCCAATGCTCTAGCAGCCCATTGGGTTACATAGACCTCATATCAGATCCTTTATTAACCCACCATCTTCACTGGAACCTGCCAGACTCCCAAAACAGACCTCTAGGGTGCCGCATGGAAAGTGAAATAACTCATACAACAGTTTGCCAGTATTGCCAAACAAAAGATTAGTGATCAGACTAGCCCCTGGCATCATAAAAAAATAGAGCATTCTAGATAAGAGGGGCTGAAAAAGAGAGCCCAACAGCTACTTGTCTCAGCCACCCACCTCCCTTTCCTACTCTGGCTGGGAAGAGCCAATCAGCTGGCTCATCACAACACCCCTGACCAATGGCAGCAGGAGTGGGTGAAACAAAATCCAGTGCCCAGATGCAGTGTGAGATGAACCCACTCCCCTGCCTCAGCCTGCAGCATGGGGAAAGCTGGTAAATAGGGGAAAAAGAAAGCAGCACCTTCCCCCTCTCCCATACACATGCAGTAGGCCATCAGGATGGGAGAGGGAACAGGATGAGCACATTTAACATTGACTTGGCTACTGTTGATTAAGACCCCCATTCAGTCCTTCCCACTCCAGAAAATGTCTTAATTGCTTCTGGCATCATCAAAGGCACATCCTGGCTAGTGAGATGAGCATTTTAGCTCTGGAGGTTTCTGGTTCTTTCTCTGGTGCATTGGCCAAGATCGAGGTTGTCTCACTTAGTCCCATGATAAATCCCATTGAAGTCCCAGATGCTGCATAGTATTCCCTTTGAAGACACCACACATTCCCGCATTTTATATTGGAAGGTGCAGTATTGTTAGTAGTCAATCAACAATCTTTAGTATTGACATTTTAATATAAAATTAATTAATTTTTTTTATTAGTACAAAGTTTTGTAAAACTTTCTATCAAAGCTTAAATTTTGGAGTTTAAACATTGACAGTAGCCCCTTTAAAAACTTTATGGTAGTAATATGATGGTAGTATGGTAATTTTAATAATTATTAACCTTGAATTGTAAGCATGACTTTTAAAATACTTTAAGATAAAAATATTAAATAATTGGCTGGTTTAAATCTGGTTTTATACCAACTTTTATCTGCATGAGTTATGATTATGATTAAAAAGAATGTTTGTATTTAATGTAATATTAGAATGATATGGTTAATTTTATTATACTCTAGAAGTTATTTTTATTATATAATTGTATTATGAGTCTGTGCTTCTGCTAAACAATATATCACTGTAATGTGCTCTTATTGTTTTCTTCTTTCAGTCCTAATGCAATATTAAGATTAAGATTTAATCATTTTGCCACAGAATGCAGTTGGGACCATATGTATGTTTATGATGGAGATTCAGTATATGCACCTTTAATAGCTGTATTTAGGTGAGTATTTTTATTTAGTAGTTCTTTAGTACTAGTATTAATATAAAATATTATTAACATGAGGAAAAAGTAGTACTAGAGATTTTAATTTGCTATTGGTAGTTTACTCTCTCTCATTAATATTAGTGGGAAATATACACTGATGGAAGCATAATTTGCCAAATGGAAATACAACATAATAGAACTTTTGCCTTTGCGTAAGACAAAATTCCTCTTCTGGTGTATTTTCAGTGCTGACATTGTACTGGAACGTTAATGCTAATATGAATGCCATCCTAGAGAGAGAGAGAGTTTCCAGTAGATTCCTGATATCAACTGAGGGTGTTTTTTTTTTTAATGGAATTAGGGGACTGGCCAACAAAGGAGAGAGGAAATTGCTTAATATAGTTAAAGGAAAATCACAGAATTTGTGACTTATGCAACAAAGACATTGTACTGCTTAATACATTGTACAATGTCTTTGTAGACATGAAGGATATCCATTAAGCCGATTACAGATAGACCACTGAAGCCATCTATTGAGGGACATTGGTGTGGAGGCAATCCCAGTTACCAGTTTTACAAGGTCTGGTCTTTGTCTACCAAAATGAAAAGTATTGTGACTAAAAATAAAAAAAAAATGGCTGGGTAATACTTAACAGCCTGGCCTTTGAGATATCAAAGCTCAAAAGTATCCTCAGACTTTTTAACAGCAGAAATCACAAGAGAGCTTGATTGCTCTCTTGTTATCATTAGATAATATGAATAATTATAACTGGATCATGTCTGAATTAGATATTTATATGGTGCCAATTACTATACTGTCTAGGCTGCTGTAGGCAATTTGCAGGCCAGAGCAAACAGTAATGGACTAAAAAGTTCTGATATATGTCAGTGCCTCATAACTGTTGGGAAGCTTTTTCCTCAGAGTCCTGTAGCAATATGTAGAAAATAATTTAAAGAGAATCCTCTCATGGAAAGGAAAGTTAGTACATAAAAGTTTAGACGTCTGTAGTCATGGTCCATGGCCCACTGCATCTTGTTATGTCTGCTTTCCACGACAATATCTTTCACACCGCTGCGTTCTCTGATAATTTCATTTGGGATGCGATCCAGAAGGGAAATTCCCAACATAGCTCGTTCCATTGCCCTTTCAGCTACCGACAGCTGCTGCTCTTCTCTCTTCATCAGTGCTCATGTTTCACTGCCATACAGCATGGCTGCAGCACTGTTGAATTGAAGATATTTGTACGTGTGGTCTTGTCGATTTTTCCTTTGTGGAATTAAACGCACACCATCCTGCCTGAATCCTTCATGAGAGTTCTCCGTTCAGATCTTGGTGCATATTAACTTCTTGGCCCAAATATATGTACTGTTCCACTTCATCAATTTCTTCTCCTGTTACTGTTTGAGCTTTTCGTAAGACATCTGATTGCATGTATTTCGTTTTGCAGTAGTTCATTTTCAGGCTGATGTGACTGCTTTTCTTGATGAGTCTTCATAGCATGTTCTGCAGTGGTTGGTGCTTTCGACAATTAGTATGGTGTCATCCACGAGTCTGAGATGAGGTAATCATTCTCCGTTTATGTTAATGCCACTTCTCCAATTGATATTGTTTATAACCATTTTGAGGCAGGGGGTGAATAATTCAGTGAAATCGTATCTCCTTGCTTTACGCCTTTCTCGATTGGGATGCGGAGGGGCGTTTCAAGGAGAGTAATATCTGTTGTACCTCCAGTATTCGCTTCCTTCAACAAACTGATGTACTGCGTGTTAATGCCCTGCTCTGTGAGTGCCTTTAATATTGCGTTAAACTTGATGCTATCGAAGGTCTTTTCATAGTCGATGAAAGCAATGCACAGCAAGAGTTTGTATTCCCTTGCTCTTTCTTGGAGCTGGCTAAGCATAAATATATGGTCGATTGTGCTAAAATTTCTTCGAAACCCTGCCTGCTCTCTTGGCTGTTGTTCATCCAGACTCCGCAAGAGTCGGTTCGTTATCACCTTTGTAAAGAGCTTGTAGATACGAGAGAGCAGTCATGTAGGGCGATAGGTCTTAAGATTTTCTTGATCACCCTTCTTGTGCAACAAGATGGTATTCAACTCCTTCCAGCTTGATGGTATTTTTCCTTCTTCAAGATATCAACTGAATCTTAAAGCGAAGGCTTTCCAAACTTTTTCGCCTCCTGCAGAAATAATTTCTGATGTTATTCCATCTTTGCCTGGAGCTTTTCCTTTCTTCACCTGGTGTAGTGCATTTCGAACTTCGCTGACAGTTACTGGGGGGGGGACGCGTTCTTCTGTCTCTTGGAGCATTGTGAGAGGGATGTTAATTCTTGATTTGAACAGTTCTATATAGAAGTCCTTGCTCATCTTCTCGATCTCTGCTCTGTCGATTGCTGTCTCTCCATCCTTATTCTTCAGTGCTGTTACGCTCAATCTATACTGTGTCAATTCCCGCTTGCATGTCTTGTGGCTCTTGCATAATTCAGCATTTTCTTTCCAGATGTTCTCAAAGTAATCCTTCAGTTTTCTCCATATAAGCTTACACAGAATGGAGTACTCAAGGTTGTTATCCGAGTTCCCTTTCATGTTTCTCCGCTTCTCCAACAAGCTTTACATTTCATTCACGATTCTTCCCTTCACCTTCAGCTTTTCACTTTCAGCTACTTTTATGCAACGTCTCAGCTTGTCAGCAAAGATGCTATAGTTCTCATCACACTTTTCTATCTGGCTCCAGTCAAACCCAGAAATTGCTTTCTTCAGCTTTGCTTCATCAAATGTCTTCAGCCACTGTTTCCTGTTTGCCATCTGTAACACCTTCTTTTCCACTGCTTCATCAAAAATCAACTTCGCTCTAAGCAGGTGATGGTCACTGCTGGTGTTGAAAGGCTGCACCACAGAGACGTCTTGAACGATGCGCCTTTTATTGACTAAAATATAGTCAATTTCATTCTTGCTCTTCACGTTTGGCGTGATCCATGTCCACCTTCTTGTGGTCTTCTTTTTGTACCAGGTATTTGCCACGTACATACAGTTCTTTCGTTTCTGCCATCGCTACCAGCCTTTCTCCACTGCCGTATCTCCCTATGAGCTTTTCACCAGCTTTCCCTCCTGAATTTGGCATTAAAATCTCCAGTTGTGACAAGTGTAAGTGGACTTTTGCGTGAGGGCTCTTTCAGGCTCTTGGTAGAATTCTTCCTCTTCTTCGTCCTCACTTGCACTTGTGGGAGCATAGGCCTGGATGACTTTGAGTGTAGCTTTTGACTCCATCTGAAGATGCAACACACCAATACGTGATGGAATTAGCTGGCATGATATAACTTTCAAAGACCAATCCTTACTGATGATAAATCCGTCCTCTCCAGCATTTCTAGTGCTGTCTTCCTTTCCGAGCCTCACAGCACTTCCACCCTTCCAGTTAACTTCCACTCCTTCTTTCGTTGGGTTTTGCTGACACCAAGGATGTCGCATCTTATCCTTTTCTTCTCCTCCATCAGATGGTTTAACGTTTCTTCCCTCACCAGCGACCTACAATTGTAAGTACACACAGCGAGGGTTGTCCTTTTCCATGTTGACCCAGCACCTCACATTTTTAGCAGCCTCTCGTCACTCAATTTCTGCTCCACCAACATAGAATGGTTCGATGACGCTCAGGGAAGTAAATCCCATTTAGTCATGTTGTCTTAGCCGTTAACTTCAAGCCATCCCACTGGCTAGGTGGGCAGGCATGTGTACCTCCTCAAGCTTAGCTAGCTTTCAACTTCTATGAAGAAGGAAAAACGCTCTTTCTGAGAGAGCAATCCCCCTCCCTGGATTGGATAGTCTGACACCTTTGTAGCATGGTTAGACCTACCAGGGTATACACCCCGCTACCATAACTGTTAGACGGCCAGGGTCACCGCTGCGCCACGATGAGGTGCTGAGGTAGGATTTTGCAGTGGTTTTATCGGAATACTACAGAAAAAATTATTTAGTTCTTATTTAGTTAGCAGGAATATGGTCGATATGAAATGGAATTCCAGTTCGTTTTGCGTTAGGCTAACCATATTGTCCACAGTAGAATTAGATATCTGACTTTTCCAAACCTGAAATTAAGCAGATGCTTTTCAGTATAAAAGAGCTCTTTTTTTAGTAGAGTATATAAATACCCTTTTTACTACAAGAAACACATCTATAAATTTAAAAGCAATAAGATTCCATTTACTGTGCCACAAAAGCAAATATGCATTTTTTTTTCAAATTTATCTCTTAGTAAAATATCACCCCAGGATATGTAGCATTTTCAACAGTAGTATCACAACCAGGATCACAGTGTAAAGGAGACCCATGCAGTAACAAAATTGCCTATCTGAAAGATTGTACAGGACCCAATCTTCTGTTGCAAAATGTTGGTGCATAACTCTAAGTGATTAAGCTTGTTGGATTAGCTTTTCTTGCATTTGGTATCATTTTACACTACCATTCTGAAATAACCATGTATCTAGCAAGTAATGAATTTAACATAATACTATATTATGAGTCTAATGATTTGCCTTGCAAATAACAATAGAAGTTACCAACTGAAATAAAGAATAGGTCGCCTTCCCAAAACCTCTAAATTAATAATTAATTATTGTGAGATACTGAAAACAGATTTAAGCTTAATTTTTCTTAAATTTCCCATTTTCCCTCATTTTTAGTGTATATTCATAGAAATTCCTATTTATTAGTTCCTACCCATCTGTAAACTCTTGGGGAAACATTCCATAAAAAATTACCATGTCACTTACATTTTGTTGCCCTGTGTCTCCATGACTGGGCCACAGAATTTCTTTGGTAATTTTAGGACTGTCTCCACCCACTGACTGTACTGTTAGATCTCTAGGATAGATATTCAGATATGTGTAATATCCCATGTATAGACATGGAGTGGGTGAAATCCTGGCCCTGTTGAAGTCAATTGGAGTTTTGGCATTGACTTCAGTAGAGTCAGGATTTCTCCTAAGATATCTAAAACGAATAGGTGTAAGATCCACGAACTCCTTGTAGCAGGAATGTTATTCCATTTTGCATCTTGTAAAGTGTTGCTTATGTTGGTGTTAAACAAATAAACAAGTAATTTTTACAGCACCAATGGACCTCATTTTTAGCAGAACATAGCTTGCCTGTTCGTTCACCTGATGAAACCATCCCAGGCTCCTGCCCAACTCTGACAATCATCTCAGCTCCCTGCTACCTCCTTTCCTGATCCCTCCTAGTTATCTGCTTGCTGCTAGTTTTCCTTCTAGTCTCTCAAGTTTCTGTGCTCTGCACAGTTGTTGGATGTCCTTCAGGAGTATGATTCCTGGCCTGCACTGAGAGGGAAGGAAAGTTGGGAATCCTATCGGGTACTGAAGGAGAGAGATGAATAAAAAGTTTACATGTATATGTGTAACCCTTCTGCCCCTCTGAGTTGGCAGCAACAAGGGCCGGGTTCAGTATCCAGGGGTTCCGTTTCAATAACACAATGCATAACCGGCTTGAGCCCCCACCCAGTGACCTGGGACACTTACATACCACACCCCCCCGGGCGCCTCTAGGAGGCAATACTTCCCCTCTCGCAAGCACGGAGTCTGAGTGTAGCAAAATCCTTTTAATAAAGGAAGGAAACAATGCGGCATCCCATTGGAGAAACACCACAAACAGGCTTATAACACAAACCATAAGCAAAAACCCACCTCCAAGTACGTTTGACGATGTCCTTTCCCCCTTAGGGTCTTAAGCCCAATCACCCCGAAGTCCAACAACCCAAAAGTCTCTGGTCAGTGCCATCCCAGAATTCAAAAGTTTATCTGCAGAGTTTTACCCTCCCAGCCTAGGTGGAAATGGGGGGGGAGTCCACACAAGGTGTTAAGGGGCATCTTACGTGGGCTAGGGCCAACTGCTCCACCTTTCCGTGGAGTTCTGCTGCAGCCTTCACCACGACCAGCTCCACTACACCATCTGTGCTGCTCCTCCAGCCATCCCTGCAAACTGCTTCACTCCGCTCACTGTTCCATGGGCTGCTCCAACATGCTGCAAACTGCTCCGCTCTGCCAGCCGCTTAACAATAGGTCTTCAGGCTCCCCCACCAATTAACACAGCACTCAGTGATCTCAGCTCAGCTCTTTCAGTGATTTCAGCTCTTAGGAGGGGAGCCCTGGTGCACCATTGGCCCAACATGAGCTCAGCTCAGCAGTCTCTAGATGGACTCCTAATGCAATAAAAATTAGCTCTACTCTTTTACAGTGGAGAGAGGAGGCTGTGCAATTGGTGTCCCAGGCCCTCAAAAGGGGACCATACCATCAGGTACACACACCAGTGCCCAACCTCTCTCAATTCACTGGGTATTGGAACCCATGTCCCTTGTTTAGCAAGTTATATTGAGACATCTGTCATAAAGCAGTCTCATAGTTCCTCATTCACATAATCAGGTGGCAACACTTTATTTATCCTGCCCCAATAACAAAGAAATTGGGGATCCCAGAGCTGTCAAAATAACCATCCGAGGCTGTATTGGGCTATGCTGGGCATGCCCATGCAAATATCTGAGAATTCGCACTTTCTGAAATTCTTTCCACACTTCCCATAATTCACCACCAGATGTCAGGGTAGAGCTCACCCTGACTCTGCTTACATATGAATTGTGGGTTGCTCGGTTATTGGTTTATTCCTCCTTTTTAATATCCCTTCCCTCAGTTTTTCTGTGTGACTAAAATATTTAATATTTTTTAACAGTTTGCTTGCTTGTAGTCTTTAATATCTAAAAGCTCCTAGTGGATTTTATATTTTTTAGGGTTTTTTGTTTCCCACTTTTTCTGGTTACACATTATTATATTATATATTCAGCAAAAAGAATGAGGAGTACTTGTAGCACCTTAGAGACTAATGAATTTATTGAGCATAAGCTTTTGTGAGCTAAAACCCACTTCCTACTGTATTTTCCACTGCATGCATCCAGTGAAGATATATATATACACACAGAGAACATGAAAAAATGGGTGTTGCCATACCATTTTTTCATGTTCTCTGTGAAGGACATAAATCCACACCGTGTAGAGGTCAAGCATAGGAGTTTATTACACACAGCGCTGGCGGAGTGTCTCCTTGCTTATTAGGCTCAGAGATACTGTCAATCAATTGATTACAATAGAATATATCGGTTTTCCATGGGCTGGGGAAAGTGACGGGGCAGGCAGTTCCACACCCCAGGATATGTTTTGCAGCAAGACAAGATAGCGCATTAGCCAATGGTTAAAAGGTTACATAATGTCTCTGCCCATAGTCTCAAGTTAGCAAGTTAACATTTAATCAATACTTTGATAAAATGTTATTAGTATAAAATATATATATGTTGAATTTTGATTTGTGGTCCATAGGAATGGAACAACTCCTCTGATGGTCCAGCAGCTACATTCCTAGGGGTTACAGCAAAAAAACAGTGAAAGTATATGACAATAAAGATTGTCCCCTTTATGTCTTAAGATAGGCATTGGTCCCTGGGAAGAGAGGTGGAAGGATGCCATATCTTATACTGATATGTGCCAATTTTCATAAACTCAAGGTTGGATCTGTGGGAAGAACATTCCCTACAGAAGAGACTGACACAATAGGAACAGGGATCCTTTGTTCAATCTGAAACATTAGATGAAAAATAATTATTCAGTTACCACTTCAACATCTGGCATTTCTACTGACCAAGCATATCTTAGTAAAGGCATGTTATTTTGTTTACCCCAGCTTTCTCTTAGCTAATCACTATTTGCTAGGCCTCTGGTCGCTTGACCAAACTCTGGACTTTGGGTCTGAAAAAGAGCTGGCACAATCCTTATAAAGTGCACATTGATTTTAACCCTTCACTCTGTGTGTATATTGTGACAAAGTTCCTCCTCTACCTTGGTGGGTCCTGGGCTTATTGGTGGATTTGCTAGCCTCACAGATTCACCCTGTGGGTTGGGAAACAACCCAGAGACCTTCCCCTCTGATAGAAACCACAGTCCAGGTAAGTTCCTCCTGTGTTTGATCAGGAGTTGGGAGGTTTGGGGGAATTTGGGCCCGCCCTCTACTCCGGGTTCCAGCCCAGAGCCCTGTGGACTGCAGCTGTCTATAGTGCCTCCTGGTACACTTGCACAACAGCTACAACTTCCTGGGCTACTTCCCCATGGCCTCCTCCCAACACCTTCTTTGTCCTCACCACCAGACCTTCCTCCTAATGTCTTAATAACGCTTGTACTTCTCAGTCCTCCAGCAGTATGCCTACTCACTCTCAGCTTCTTGCATGCCTCTTTCTCCCAGTTCCTCGCACACACTTCCTCTCCCCTGGCTCTTTTTGGCCTGACTGGAGTGAGCCCTTTTATAGCATCAGAGGGGCCTTAATTAGAGTCAGGTGCTTAACAGCCTCACTTGATTCTTAGCAGGTTAATTGGAGTTGGGTGTTCTCATTAGCCTGGAGCAGCCCCTGCTCTGGTCACTCAGGGAACAGAAAACTACTTATCCAGTGGCCAGTATATCTCCCTTCTACTACTCTGCTGTTCCCAACTGGCCTGGGTCTATCACAATATATATCTTCCTACTGTATTTTCCTCTGCGTGCATCCGATGAAGTGGGTTTTAGCCCATGAAAGCTTATGCTCAAATAAATTTGTTAGTCTTTAAGGTACCACAAGTACTCCTCGTTCTTTTTGCTGATACAGACTCCCTTGGCTACCACTCTGAAACCTATATTATGTATTGTATATTGTACATTATATGAAATTTCCTTTTGAGTTTTCCTTAGCTTAAAATTTATTTTAAATTTGCTGTGTGGTTGTCCACTGTTTTAGGTACAGTATGTTTTTTTCCTCTGTTTCAAAGCAGTTATGTATTGATTCAGCTTTTCTTTTTAAAGTTTTTAGTCCAAAATTTATTTTAATTTTCTGTGGAAATTACATTTTCCCATAGAATTTAGTTAAAAATCAAACTTTTTGCATGTGAACTAATTAGTAACAAAGGGGGAGACTTTCAAAGGCACAAATGTCTTTTAGGTGCCCAGATGTGTCAAAGTCAATGAGAGTGGAGCATCTAAATGCCATTTGTATCATTGAAAAAAATCTTTCCCAAAGTGGTCTTTAATAGTTAGCTTCCAGCATTTTAATGGCATTACATGTGCATAGATAGCAAACTTATGTGGAATTTTGTTTTGTTGCAAAAGAACAATTGGGAAACCCTGTCTCTCTCAAGGTATAGAAGTGTTCATGGGTTTAAGCCGTGCTTTATTCAATATAATTTAAATAGGCTCCATAAGATTTCCAAATTATGTTGGATATATGATTAATGATTGAATCATAATTTTTATTTTATTATTACCATTAGTAAGAATCCTTCATTTAATCTCTCTTTTCCAGTGGTCTAATAGTCCCTGAGGTGCGGGGAAATGAAACTGTTCCTGAAGTAGTTACTACATCTGGCTATGTGTTGCTACACTTTTTTAGTGATGCTGCTTATAACCTAACTGGATTTAACATATTTTACTCGTAAGTATTTGTTTTTTAAAATAATTAAGTTATTCTATGAATTAGGGCTATAGCGTTCTTCAGGAGAATTACATACTTGTAGACTATATTTGTCTTTTGATTGGGTTAAAGGTATTGATGTCAGGAAATTATTCACATGGATAAGTCTTTCATTCCAGGACGTCCAAAAGGTTTTTATGGGTTGAGAGTGAATGATAGAAGTTTTTAAAAGCAGTAAAACAAGGTGAAACATATTTCAGCATGGAATGTCCCAAACCCTTATTCCAGTAATAGTCTCACCAATATCATATGCAGCGAAAGTATCACTTTTGTACTCTCTCAATATTTCCTGTTTTTTCCATCCAATGATCGCTGTCCTCTAAGCCCCAACATTGCTGGACCAGATCTGAGGTCCTTTGAGTCAAATACCCAGTCTCTGATAGTGGCTGGTACAGGTGCAAGAACCTCACAATAGGTATTTGTGGGATAATCTTCCTTCCATATTAGGTCTCATCCTGATCCTAATAGTTAGAGGTTAGTTTAAGCCGTGAACCAGAACATTTAATACCTCTTCCAGAATGTTGTTGTTAATGATAATAACTAGATATTCTGGTCATCTAATGTTCAATCCCTTTTTTTAAATCTTAAATTCTTTGCCTTAACAATTTCTGTGGCAATGAGTTCCACACTGTAATAGTGTGTGGTGTGAAAGAGTATTTCCTTTCATCAGTTTTTAATTTGCCAAATTTTAATATTATTGAATGCCCTGTTCTTGTTTAATGAGGCAGGGAGAATAGACACTCCTGATTGATCTTCAGTATAGCTTAAATTATTTTACAAATTTTTATCATGTTCTTTCTTATTCATCTCCTTTATAAATTGAATAATCCCACTCTTTTCAAACTTTCTTCATATGAGAGTTTTTCCATACCCTTGATCATTGTTGTTGCCCTTCACTAAACCCTGTCTAATTCTGCCATATGCTTCTTGAGATGGTGGGATTAGTGTTGCACACAATATTTTAGAAGAGGCCTCACAATTAATTTATATATTGGCACTATAATATTGTCTGTGTTGCACTTTATTCTGTTCCTTATGCATCCTATCATCTTGTTTGCTTTTTTGATCCCAGCTGCACATTGAGCAAAGGTCTTCACTGAATTATCTACAAGGAGATTGCTCAGATTCTCATGGAGGATAGGTCCATCAATGGCTATTAGCCAGCATGGACAGGGATGCAAAACTAGCTCTGAAGTGTCCTTAGCCTCTGTTTGCCAGAAGCTAGGAATGAGCGACAGGGGATGGATCACCTGTTCTGTTCATTCCCTCTGAAGCACCTGGCATTGGAACTGTTGGAAGACAGGATACTGGGCTAGATGGACCATTGGTATGACCCAGTACGGCCATTCTTGCTTTCTTATGTTCTTCTGTAATGTACAGTAGTTTTCCTTGTGTTGTTTTTACTACATGAGGGAGTTATCCAGTGTTTGAGAATCCTTTGACCGTGTGATGTTGTATATGCAGTTAGACTATAATATAAAGATATTATATTATATCTTGAAAGATATTCTTCCTTTTTTGGCATGTGTGATTGCAGTTTTGTCACACAGAATAAATTACTTACTGCTTTCAGGTGACAGCAAGAAAATATAACCATCTAAACAATTTATTGTTGTTGTAATTATTTTCCCCAGTTGTTCCCAAAGTTCTGTGAACCTGTCTGCTTATCTTGGAAGTCAGTGGCAATATGACATAGCATTCTTAACTACAGTGTGTTCAGTATTCTTTTATATTTAAAAAACGCCAATACATGCTATTAAATTATTGTATTGGAAGAGTCATAAATAACTGAAAAGTTGCCATCTATCCTTCAGTGTATATGCAAAGGGATACTAATTAATGAATCCCTATTTTCTCTGCCCTCCTGTTACTGATTTTATAGTAAAGAAGTCTCAAACTTAAGCTTTTCACTAGCCAGCTTTCATTGCTATGCTTAAGGAGAAGATATGATTAGTATTCTTTCTATTTCTTCACTACTTGTTATTTAGGAGTAAATTCAGTCTTATGTGTATTTCGGGTTTACCAGAACTTCTGCTGCTTTGTCTCTTTCCTCCTGCACTGCTTCGATAAGCTCTTCTTCAGGGACTTGGACAGATAGTCCTCTCATCTCCCACCTTCAGATGGATTCTTCCTCTGCCCTTTGCTCTGTTTCTGCATTGAAATTTTTTTTTTTGTTAAACAACTTAATTTTGCTGTTTGCCATCACTCTCCTATGAGCTCTAAAGTTCTAGACGTGATGATAGGCTACCCCACACCATGTGCTTGTTCTATGCCTTCCAGGTAATCTTTCTCAAGTGGGAGAATAGAGAAATAACGTTGTTGGTACTGAACCATCTAAAGAAGATAAAGGAAGCAGCCTGGTTATTTAGTCACTGTATCGGGCCTGGCAATACACAATGAGCAAGATTTACTGCTTTCACAGTCACCACAGCAGCAAGGAGATGAAAGGCACCTTCTGTTCCAGATCTTTTTCTTCCTTGTGAATGCCACATCACTGCTGTCAATCTGGCCCTTTTCACTAGCACTAATTAAACTTTAAAACCATTAATTTTGGAAGGATGGGAGGGCGGGAGGAAAGCTATTTTACTTTAATTTGTTGCTCAGCACAGGCGCATTTAATTATAAATATTTTATAATGGGCTTTGTATCATGGCTTTACGGTTGTGAGAAAAAAAATAAGAAACTATATTAAAGCATATGAAAAAGCCATCCTGGCAGACATGATGGAAACACTTTATACTGTTAACAAAATAAATGTAGGGAAGATCCAAAACTGAGTTGAAGCAGAAAGCAAATTACAGAAACAGAGGCTTCCACACACCACAGGGTTAACTTTATTGGAAGGATAATATAAAACCAGGGCTGGCTCCAGGCACTAGCGCAGGAAGCAGGTGCTTGGTGTGGCCAATGTAAAGGGGTGGCACATCCGGGTCTTAGGCGGTAATTCGGCGGCGGGCCTCTCACTCCCTCCGGAAGGACCGGCTGCCGAATTGCTGCCAAAAAACGAAGCGGCGTGGTAAAGCTGCTGCCGAAGTGCCACTGATTGCAATTTTATCTTTTTTTTTTTCCTTTCACCGCTTGGGGTGGCAAAAAAACTGGAGCTGGCCCTGTATAAAACAACTTCTGTTACCCTCCACTGGTTATTTAAAAGGTAACATTGATTTTATTTAGAATATAAATAACTAGTTAAACAATGTCTAAATAATTTTAGCCTTTGTGTTATTCCTTCTTCATGGACCTTTGATTGTGAAGTTTAGATTCAGTTCTTGGTGCAAAGTCAGTCCTGCATAGTGCAGCACAAGGAGGCCTCAGTTCTGATTCTGTCACTCTGTGTAAGCCGAGTGAGTAATTTAACCTTAGTGCATCTCAGATCTCCTGTCTGTAAAATGGTGATTATATTTGCTACATTTGTATCAGTGATTGGAGATTTTCAAATAAAAGGAGCTGTATACTGCAAATGCAAATTGTTATTGTAATGTGTCGTATGAAAAGCTCTACCCAGCTCTCTCGTTTCTTTGTTGCCTTATTTTATATATTTATTTTTACAGCATTAATTCCTGTCCTAACAATTGCTCAGGGCATGGGAAGTGTACAACTAGTGTTTCCATTCCAAGCCAAGTGTACTGTGAGTGTGACAAATATTGGAAAGGCGAAGCGTGTGATATTCCATACTGTAAAGCTAACTGTGGGAGCCCAGATCATGGCTACTGTGATCTGACAGGCGAGAAGCTGTGTGTGTGCAATGATAGCTGGCAAGGTAAGTTATTTATATATATATATTTATGTCTTAGAATCAAATCTATGTGAAAGAAGAGCCCTCATTTATGTATCTTATCTGCTATGCAAATATAAATCTTTAAAAAATAAATGTAAACAGTTAATTTAAAAAATACACTTTCCAAATAAGCTCAAGAATTGTATCTGGATCTAAATGTACTTTGGGAACCAGGTTTATTTTAGTGAAATCAAAGGCAGGTAATTTTACCTGAAGTTTACTATTTGACTTATGAGTGAGTTTATTGTAAAATCAAACATGATGGAACTGAAAAGACCTTCTGGGTCATCTAGTTTAACCTTCTGCATGAAGCAGCATTCGCCTCTTTGTACTAATGAGTGTAACGCCGACCACCTTGGATGTCATCAGGAGGGATCAAACCTGTGATCTCTAGAGCCAAATGCACAAACCTCTACTACATGAGCTGAAATAAAGACATGTCTCTTAGCCAAGACTATAACAGGCTCATCAATCTCTAGCTGGCCTAGTCACCACCAGAGCGGGACAGAGTGCCTATCTGAGCAGACAGGTTACTTAAGTATAAATAATAATGAATCCCTCCAAACTTTTGAATATATTAGGCTAAGGAGATAGCTGTCTTTAAAGATGCTTAACTTCTCTTTTTTTCATATTTTTTTTATTCCTTATGGATCCTATGTTTTTTTCCTTTCTGAATTATTATTTTCCCATTCAAAGTCAGTGTTTTATATTTCAAGTACATAATTCACTTATGAAAATGGGACATAGGCTCCTAAGTCATCTAGATAGGTTTGAAAATGTTACCTTTAGTCTAAAGGCCTCTTAACAATCCTAGCAGGATTAGCTTCTTTCTTGTTTAAATTTCTGTTTTTTTCTCTTGAAAAGGTATGGTTAAAATTACTCCATATAACAGATCTGGTCCTGCATATATTGGTGGTCATTGTTTGTTACTTGAGTGACACAAATAATTTACTAATTTTTACTCCTGTTAGCACTCAGCCAGTACACCGAAGAGAGAATGAGATGTGTTAAATTCTTTTTGTGAATAGTGTACAGTACTGTTTTGTAAATGTCTATCAATACTGCCTTGTAAATCTATTTAAGGCAATAGAGTTACAATGGGATCATTCAGGGCATGCTCTGAAGACAGGTTGATTGGCACAGATGTTACTGAGGCCTGTAGAACCTTTATTATTGATAATGATGCATAAGAAAGGAAGCATCCAGGTTCATTCTTGTGTAGTCCAAGTGAAATTGTAGAACTAGGAGTTAGAAAATCACTAGTTTACTTGCACTTAGTATATGTGATACTGAATCACTGACAGACAATGAACATGAAACTGAAAATTGCCAGTTCAGCAAAATCAATTTTCTGGGTAGATCTGTGTGGCACCTTTTCCAGCAGAAGGAAGCGATAAATCTAAAATCCTAACTCCGTTTTCTTATCATATTCTCTTCATCTAGCAGTCATCTCGCCAAACCATTCATTCTTGCAGTAAGTAGGCTAATAGACAATAATTTGTTCAGTGATTATTTTTTTCTCAAAGTCCTTGAAGTCTTTGATGAATTTTTCTCTTTGTTTTGTATGTTCCCAATGTTCTAATGTGGTTTTCTTTAATGTTCTTCACAATTCTTTCTGCCATTCTTTCAACCTGGTGATATTTGAAAGCACTATATTTTGTTTAATCATTTCTTACTTCTAAATGCTCTTTTCTACAATTCATAAACTTTTCAGTACCTTCTAACTAAGTTGGCATCTGTAAAAGCTGTCTGATGCCTTACCATTTCTGCTGCTTTACCAAGTACTTTAAATATTTGGTAATTTCCTGAAAACTTGTAAAGGCATTGCTTTATCCATTGTAAATCCATACATTCTATCCTTCTTAGAAATAACTTCCTGTTATCTCTTGCTTGCACATCCTGTTTTGTTTAGTTTGTTCAATCCATATACACATGGGAGTTATTCTGTTGGACTATATTGTCTGAATCAAGCTGTCAGTTTATTACAAAAATCTTTTGTCTGGTTCAGACAAAAAGAACATGCAATGTTATACTGTGTATGGTATTTTTTTTGACAATGGTGACATCTTGTGGATACTGTGGAAGAAGGGTCTTTCATGTACATTGATAATACCTCCCTACATCATGTTGTGAGGATAAACACATTAAAGATTGTGACATATGTTGAGATCTATTGATGAAAGGTATTATGTAAGAGTTAGGTGATATATTAGGTATTAGCATAGTAAAGATAAGGACTATGAGGAAAGAGAAGCGAGTACTCATTGGAACAGAATACAGTAATTGTTTTTAAAGCCTCTTCTAATCATGGGTCTGATCAGAAAAGCTATTTTCCTTAATTTGGTTTTATATGAGATTGGAAGCCATGCATTTTGCTGAACAAGGAACTAATGGTGTAAATGTTTTTCAAATCAGCTGCTGCTCATAAAATTATAGAATTGTGCCCTGACAGTTGAATTAAATGTTTATGGTCTGAAAACTCTATTTAAATTGTTTGACATCTATTTATTTTTAATGGAAGATATGTATTTTCTTTACTGTAGTAGAGACAGTTTATATTAATAATACAAAAGACAGAAAACCCAGTACTCCCTTACAGCAGCCAGTGTAAAGGGAGACTAAAAGATCATGGAAGAAAACCCATTATGATGGAGTTCCATTGTTGTTATAAAGAAAATGTAATGGGTCTATGCTGTTTCCTTCCTGATCCTTCTTGTAGGTATTCTAATTCTAACCTATAATTATACCTCATTGGGATTGCCTAGGAAAAGATGGTATTAGACTGGAGCACACTTCACTTCAGCTAGCCGGTGCTGGCACTGCAGCTCATAGAAGGCTGTTACAAGTTAAAGCCATTTTGAACAGATCTGTCTTTACTCTTAAATTGCACTGGGGACTGGGCCTAGAATTAGGGAGGCACAGATCTGTCTTAAAACCACCTATTCCCTGTCCTTTCCTGTATCTAGCACAGGAACTGAAGAACTGAGAGAATCAGACTAAGGCAACAGTATTGGCTGTTACATTATTGGAACCACTTTAAGGAGCTCAGATTTTTAAAAAGATAACTTAATAGGATGCTCTTACGAAAGATATCCCCAGTGGCTAAAAGAACAGTATTGTACTTGATACATTTTATTATTGGAAAACCTAATAAAATTTGAGAAACATAATTAAGAAACTCACTAGCAGTAAATGGTCTAATGACTGTTTGAACTATATTTAATTGGCTAATCAGATCAGATTACTTTTCATTACTACATTTAGAGTTGTCCAGATGCCACAGATATACTTATGCACTGTAACTGTAAGAAAATACTAATACATTAAAAATGAACTTTACCATTGCTATTCTTTGTTTCTAGTATTTGCAACAATTTTATAAACATTTTCTCAATATGGCAATTATTTTTATATTCCCTGTTCAGATAAAGATCCTAACAGTATCCAGGTAAAAGATTATCTGATTTCTATAGTACTATTTCTCCAGTACGACATACAACAGTGGTGGGCAACCTGCAGGCCAACAGGGTAATCTGATTGCGGGCCGCGAGACATTTTGTTGAGGTTGACTGTCCGCAGGCACTGCCCCCCACAGCTCCCAGTGGCTGTAGTTTTCTGTTCCTGGGCAATGGGAGCTGTGGGAAGTGGTGCCTACAGGCAAAGGGACTGGGAGCTGCAGGGGTAGTGTCTGAGGATGGTCAATGTCAGCAAAATGACTCATGGCCTGCAAACATATTACTCTGATGGGCTGCATACGGCCTGTGGACTGCATACTGCCCACCGCTGATGTAGAACCATATGGTGATATGGTTGTATTCATATGATGGAAATTAATTTTTTTTCTTTATGGAACCATATTTTATACTAACCTTGGGGTCAAATATTCAGGTAAAATGATCCTAAATATGTCAAGTTATACTAATAAAGAAAAAAAGATGATCTCAAGATTTTCTCATTGTTTTTATGCCAAACAAAAATGTCTTTACTTTGTCAAAACATTTTATCTTTGGACTGTACTCTCATACTTGTAATTTATTTAAAAGGAGAAAGAGAGGAAAAAAAAGTTTGATTAAAATAAAAATGGGAGAACCTTTTAACACCCCCTGCTCCATTTTGCCTAGTAGATAATTCCTGTAGTGTATTTACTAAAGGAACACTGTATGTACTAACAGTTTTCACATGCAAAATCATAATTAAAAATTTGACATTCTTTTAATGGATTTCCTTCACTCAATCTTAGAATGGCAGAGTTGGAAGTGACCTCAAGAGATCATCTAGGTTAACCCCCTGCTCAAAGCAGGGCCAATCCCCAGACCCCTAAGTAGGCCCCTCAAGGATTGAATTTACAACCGTGGGTTTAGTAGGCCAATGCTCAAACCACTGAGCTACGCCTCCCCCTAAAATGATTTATAATATATGGAGATATACCTATCTCATAGAATTGTAAGGGAAGGGTCATTGAGTCCAGCCCCTGCTTTCACTAGCAGGACCACGTGCTGATTTTGCCCCAGATTCCTAAGTGGCCCTCCTTGAGGATTGAACTTACAACCCTGGGTTTAGTAAAGCAATGCTCAAACCACTGAGCTATCCCTCTCTCCAGCATTCAGTCTCTGAAAATTGCCCAAAAGATTTACAGAGAATTGCAGTGTCAGTTCCAGAAACATTCTGAAGAGTACAAGATCTTCCTTTCCATTTAACTAAGTAGTCCCTGGAAAAGATGGGAAATTCCAGTTTATTTGTAAAAAATTAAACAAGTTCAGAAGAAAGCTGACTTGATACAACTAATACATAGAAGGTGGCAAATTAACTATTTTTAAAAAGCAAAGCAACTTGTAGGTTTACCTGCACTCGCCTTCCAAAAGCAATCAGTAGAGGCAGGTTCTGCATTAAGCTATTCTGTTTGTTTTATACCCTAAAAAGTCAGCTGTTGACCTGCTGGTCACTCCGGCAATATTACAGCTCTTATACAATGTCACTGGACAAGATAGCTTGGCTAAATGCCTTCTTTCATGTGATTTTTTTGTGTGTGCGCAATTTGCTATACCACACAGTACAGAACTCTTGATGGTCCCTTCTGGCCTTGGAATCTATGAATTTAAAGAAGCAGATAAAAGATACTGGAAAGAATGTATGTAGAATTAAAAGATATGGCATGAATGCCATGGAAATAGGCAGCACTTACTTTAAGATGTCTGATTTTCCCTTCTCTGCATTGATAGAGTGTGTGATGGGATGTGCTGCCTACACTGGCCCTGAGAGAGTGGAATTAGGCCAGCTGGTCTCAATCAACCAATTATGCTGCAAATGAGGTAGATTTAGGTTGCTAGTTAGAGGGAAGCTAACCCATGAGGGAATAGCCAGGGCTTCTATAAAGCCAGGACGCTGGCAACACTCGGACTGCAGGGAGGAAGCCTGCAGTCTGTCTGTCTGTCTCTCTCTCTCTCTCTCTCTCTCTCTCTGAGAGGTAAGGAAGAAGAAGGTGGGATAGGAGCCCTTGGGAAAGGGTTTGCCTAATAGAGAGGGATCTGACTAGAAAGGCTGATGAAGGAGAAGCTTAAAGAAGTATGGTCGGAAGTAGACAACGCTAGGATTGGTGAAATTCTAGACCTTAGCTGCATGGTATAGGGCCCTGGACTGGAACCCTCAGTAAAGGGCAGGCCTGGGTTCCCTTACCATTCACTGCAGAGTGGTATTGCTAGGCGTAGTAAATGGGAAGACTGCTTGAGTGACATAGTTAGAGGACTGCCTGACACTGCTGGTGCAGAGAGACTTTGAAAGACCCACCCTCCCCCCTCGGAAGGAAAATCACATGACTTGGCCAGAGGGCAGAGTCATGGAGCAGCTGTAGCTTGACTGTGAGCAAGAGAAGAGCTGCAATGGTGCAAGAGAAGAAATGGGGTGCTGAACTGGATGTTGCTAATCCTCAAAATTGCCAGAAGGGGTGCCACCCAGCGGTAAGCAGAGCATCCCATGATAATATGCAACAATGTAACAAGGGCTTCTTCTGCACTGGTGCTAGGGAAAATCAGTGGGTTATTTACTGTGCTAGCTCAGATGTCCTGAACTTTCCAGGACTACAAAGACTTTGGGCTAGATTCTGATATCCTTATTTACCTTGAGCTGTACCTTATTCTTAAAGTAGTTCTACTGAAATAAAGGCCAAGGCCCATGAACTGTTCTTGAGGAATAAGATCTATCTTATACGAATGAAGTGACATTGTCAATTTTAGAAAAAAGAACAGGAGTACTTGTGGCACCTTAGAGACTAACAAATTTATTTCAGCATGAGCTTTCGTGAGCTACAGCTCACTTCTTCAGATGCATAGAATGGAACACACAGACAGGAGATATTTATACATACAGAGAACATGAGAAGGTGGAAGTATGCATACCAACAGGAAGAGTCTAATCAATTGAGATGAGCTATCATCAGCAGGAGAAAAAAAACTTTTGAAGCGATAATTAAGATGACCCATAGAAGGTGTCAGGAGAACTTAACATAGGGAAGTAGATTCAATTAGTGTAATGACCCAACCATTCACAATCTCTGTTTAGGCCTGAGTTAATTGTATCTAATTTGCATATTAATTCAAGTTCAGCAGTCTCTTCAGGTTGCCTCAGCAAATACTCACCAGCAACCACACACCATACAGCATAAACACTAACCCAGGAACCTATCCTTGCAACAAAGCCCGATGCCTGCTCTATCCACATATCCAAGTGACACCATCATAGGACCTAATCACATCAGCCACATCATCAGGGGCTCGTTCACCTGCACATCTACCAATGTGATATATGCCATCATGTGCCAGCAATGCTCCTCTGCCATGTACATTGGCCAAATCGGACAGTCTGTACGCAAAAGAATAAATGGACACAAATCTGACATCAAGAATCATAACATTAAAAAACCAGTGGGAGAACACTTCAACATCTCTAACCACTCAGTGACAGACTTGAAGGTGCCAATTTTGCAACAAAAAAACTTCAAAAACAGACTCCAAAGAGAGACTGCTGAACTTGATTAATATGCAAATTAGATACAATTAACTCAGGCCTAAACAGAGACTGGGAATGGCTGGGTCATTACACTAATTGAATCTATTTCCCTATGTTAAGTTCTCCTGACACCTTCTATGGGTCATCTTAATTATCGCTTCAAAAGTTTTTTTTCTCCTGCTGATGATAGCTCATCTCAATTGATTAGACTCTTCCTGTTGGTATGCATACTTCCACCTTCTCATGTTCTCTGTATGTATAAATATCTCCTGTCTGTGTGTTCCATTCTATGCATCTGAAGAAGTGAGCTGTAGCTCAGGAAAGCTCATGCTGAAATAAATTTGTTAGTCTCTAAGGTGCCACAAGTACTCCTGTTCTTTTTGCGGATACAGACTAACACGGCTGCTTCTCTGAAACTTGTCAATTTCAGGCCTCCCAAAAACCCATACTGTAAAAGGACTTTTAAGATTTCTTCAATTACAAATCTTGCTATGATTTATCACCTTTCTAAATTGGGGACATTTCCATTTCAGTACAAACCAAGCCATTCACTGCTGCTGTGAACAACAGCTTGGTTGTGCATTTTTGTTGTGGGTTGGTTTCTGACTCTGGTCATGTTTGCAAAGGAACAAAATCCTTGTATATTTAAGTATGATAAGAATGTAACTCAATGTAAGTGCAACATACACTCTTGCAAATAGCAAGTGTTAACGTTGTCCCATTGGACTCTGCATTGTAGAATCTATGACATCATGTTGCATGAATTCTATCTAATTTTTAATGCACATCAGGTTGTTTGGGGTTCACTATGGTCTTCCTTATTTAGGTCAGTGCAGCAGCTTCAAGTCCTAATATATTTCCAGAAAATGCACGCAGGCTGTGGCTCTGGGGGTTGCTATCTTCCTAGACATGGAGGCATCTCTAACAAAGGCTGTACATTATGAAACTCTGAGTGTGTTGGTGTCTCTGAATAGTTGATATCTCTTCACTGCCATTGTATTTCATCAGACTAAGTGATGCAGCTGGGATGCAACGTTGTAGGAAAGAAATCTTTATTAAGTATACTGAGAATCCAGTTTACATGCTATGTCTCTAGAGTTGGTCTGTTAACAGCATCACCCCATCTTGCATTCCTGAGACTCTGGTGTCACACCAAACCAGGTCCTTCCTGAAAGTTGACCATCTTTCTCTAGTTGCACTTGTATTATAAGGCACCAGATTCACTGATATCCCTGGAATTTAAGGTCGGGGCCACATGGAATGTAGAGTTTTGGTGTCTTTGCTTCTCAAATTTCTCTTCTTACAGTAGCTGAATATGTGCTTCAGGAAGGGGGCTGCTTCAGAGAATGGGCAACTTAAGTGTTTTTTTTACAGCAACTGCACCACCCAGAGCTCAGCAGTCTCTTCCCTCTGCAAAGTGAAAACAGCATCACTGACGGAAGACTGCATTAAGTGGTGGTTTCACCTTAAACGAAATAGTGCTTTTCTCCTCAGTGGTGAGGAATCTGGTGGTTCCAACCATTTCCTGTCTCTCTGAATCAGAAGAGAACAGCAGGCTGAGAAGAATAGTCCTAGTGCCATGCATACTGAGTGACAAGAGGTTTTGATAAAGGCGATGCTGTTGTCGTCATGAACAGGTCTGACTACCAAAAGGAGGCTACCAGACAACTCTCCAATACCAAATTCTACAGGCCACTTCCCTCAGTTCCCACTGAGGAATACTCTAAGAAACTGCACCATCTACTCAGGACACTCCCTACACTAACACCGGAACAAATCAACATACCCGTATAGCCCCGACTGGGGTTGTTCTATCTACTACCCAAGATCCATAAACCCGGAAATCCTGGACGCCGCATCATCTCGGCATTGACACTCTCACTGAAGGACTGTCTGGATATGTGGACTCTCTACTCAGACCCTATGCCACCAGCACTCCCAGCTATCTTCATGATGCTACTGATTTCCTGAGAAAACTGCAGTGCATTGGTGACCTTCCAGAAAACACCATCCTAGCCACCATGGATGTAGAGGCTCTGTACACAAACATCCCACACACAGATGGAATACAAATTGTCAGGAACAGTATCCCTGGTGATGCCACAGCACAACTGGTTGCTCAGCTCTGTGACTTTATTCTCACACACAACTATTTCAAATTTGATGACAATGTATACCTCCAGACCAATGGCACTGCTATGGGCACCCGCATGGCCCCACAATATGCCAACATTTTTATGGCTGACCTGGAACAACGCTTCCTCAGCTCTCGTCCACTCAGATGCACTGGCAAGGTATACAGAAAAAGGCCCTATTCCTGTTTGGGCAGTGTGTTTGCAGAGCTCGTGCAGAGCTCATCAGCATGACGTGCACATTGCTGGAGCACATTGCCCGGCCCGTACTTTGTGAGAAGTCTATGACCATGTCCCTCTCGTCATTGTGCTGCTGTTGCCTCCTCGCCTGGTTTTGCGCGAAACAATTGTCTGCCATTGCTCTGACAGAGGGAGGGGTGACTGGCAACATGGCTTACAGGGAATTAAAATCAACAAAAGGGGTGGCTTTGCATCAAGGAGAAACACAAACAACTGTCACACAGAATGGCCCCCTCAAGGATTGAACTCAAAACCCTGGGTGCTCAGCAGATGATGCTGCATTACGTTTGCTAGCCATCATCATCTCCTGCAATAATCCATGCATCAGGATCAAGGCCAACTCCATGCTTAAGAAAATTTGGATAGAAAAAGGTTTAATAAAAATTAAAGATCTAATACAGGATGATAGACTGCATTCCTACAAATTCAAGTGTAACTAATATCAGCTACCACTGTTTGAGTTCCTTCTTCCAGTGGCTATGCTCAAGGATTCATGCAAAGATGGGGGCAATTGGTCTGTTTCAACATTCTTATCTCTAGAAGAACATGTTAAGAAATATGGAAACAGAGGCTTTGTAGAAATTGCTTATGGGTGTGTCAAAACCTAGTCCCAGATTTGAACCTTAGCGTCCAAAATATGGGGGTTAGCATGAAAACCTCCAAGCTTAGTTACCAGCTTGGACCTGGTACTGCTACCACCACCCAAAACATTAGAGCGTTTTGGGGCACTCTGGTCCCCCCCGAAAACCTTCCCTGGGGACCCCCAGACCCAAATCCCTTGAGTCTCACAACAAAGGGAAATAATCCTTTTTCCCTTCCCCCCTCCAGGTGTTCCTGGAGAGATACACAGAAGCAAACTCCGTGAATCTAAACAGAGGGATTCCACCCTCCCCGTTCCCAGCCTGGGGAACAGAATTACCGAGAGTCAATCTCTCTTTCCCCCCTCACCCAGAGGGTATGCAAAGTCAAACTAGTAAATCTAACACACACAGATTTTCCTCTGACTTCTTCCTCTCACCAATTCCCTGGTGAGTACAGACTCAATTCCCTGGAGTTCCCCAGTAAAGAAAAACTACAACAGGTCTTAAAAAGAAAGCTTTATATAAAAAGAAAGAAAAATACATAAAAATGGTCTCTCTGTATCAAGGTGACAAATACAGAGTCAATTGCTTAAAAGAAATATGAATAAACAGCCTTATTCAAAAAGAATACAATTCAAAGCACTCCAGCAACTACAAACATGTAAATACAAAAGAAAAACAATAAACCTTATTGTTTTTATGATCTCTGTACTCACAACTTGGAAACAGAAGATTAGAAAGCAGGAAATAGAAATCACTTCTCAAAGCTGAGAGAGAGGCAGGCAGAAGACAAAGAACTCAGACACACAATTCCCTCCACCCAGAGTTGAAAAAAATCCTGTTTCCTGATTGGTCCTCTGGTCAGGTGGTTCAGATTATTCCTTTCCAGGTGAAAGAGACGTTAACCCTTAGCTATCTGTTTATGACAGGGTGGCTTAATGCTTTGTGTTACCCTCTCAATCTCCATCTCAAAGAGAAGTGGGAAAAAGACTTAGCCTTACTATCACAACAGAATCCTGGGAGGACATCTGGCTTAATGTGAAAGATTCTTCAAGTTCTTTATCCTTATGATTCTTCTAGAACAAGATATCAAACAGATGCTACTTAACCCCGTAATGTTTATTTAAGGCTACGTCTACACTGGGAGGCGGGGGAGTCGACCTAAGATACGCAACTTCAGCTATGCAAATAGCGTAGCTGAAGTTGGTGTAACTTAGGTCGATTTATCTGGCCATGTCAACGGCGGCGAGTCAACCGCTGCTGCTCCCCCGTCGACTCCGCTTCCGCCTCTCGCCGTGGTGGAGTTCTGGAGTCAACGGCAGAGCAATCTGGGATCTATTTTATTGCATCTATACTAGATGCAATAAATTGATCCGCGATAGGTTGATCACTACCCGCCGATCTGGCGTACCGTAAGGCTAGATTAGCAATGAACAGTGAGTGTTGGCGATAGACTCAATCATATGCCAACTTTTCACACATCCACTATACCTAAAGGCATGTTGTTCTAGAACAATATATTCAGTTCTCTCTCAAAATCTTTTAAGTGTTGCTACCTTTCCTTCCCTGAGGTTGTGTATTTTACAGGTGCTGGATGGTATTACCGGTTAACATTAAGAATTTATGGATTGCAAATTGACCAAAAAACTTACTTTGAGAAAATGGAAATCTGCAATTCCTCCCTCATACGCAGACTGGCATAGTGAGCTCTTTACTACTGCATTAATGGAAAAAATGATTCTAATAAAAAGGCTTGGAGAAAATATGAGGATAACTGGTCACACATGAAACTATAGCATCCTTTTGCAGTTCAAAGTGTACAATGCTCACTTTATATTTATTTTTTTTTACAAATATATGCACTGTAAAAATGATAAAAGAAATTGTATTTTTCAAAGCACATCATACAAGTACTGTAGTGCAATCTCTTTGTCATGAAAGGTGAACTTACAAATATAGAATTATTTATTAAAATAACTGCATTCAAAAATAAAACCAATGTAAAACTTTAGAGCCTACAAGTCAACTCAGTCCTACTTCTTAGTCAGCCAATCACTCAGACAAACAAGGTTGGTTACAATTTGCAGGAGATAATGCTGCCTGCTTCCTGTTTACAATCTCACCTGAAAGTGAAAACAGGCGTTTGCATAGCACTGTCGTAGCGATGTTGCAAGATATTTATGTGCCAGATGCACTAAAGATGTATTTGTCCCTTTATGCTTCAGCCACCATTCCAGAGGATATGCTTCCATGCTGATAACGATCCAAAGCAGTGTGGACTGACACGTGTTCATTTTCATCATCTGAGTCAGATGCCACCAGCAGAAGGTTGATTTTCTTTTTGTGGTTTGGGTTCTGTAGTTTCCGCAACAGAATGTCGCTCTTTTAAGTATCAGAGGGGTAGCTTTGTTAGTCTGGATCTGTAAAAGCAGCAAAGAGTCCTGTGGCACCTTACAGACTAACAGACATATTGGAGCATGAACTTTCGTGGGTAAATATCCACTTCGTCGAATGCATCCCACGAAGTGGGTATTCACCCATGAAAGCTCATGCTCCAATATGTCTGTTAGTCTGTAAGGTGCCACAGGACTCTTTGCTGCTTTTGCTCTTTTAAGACTTTTAAAAGCATGTTCCACACTTCGTCCCTCTCAGATTTTGAAGGCACTTCAGATTCTTAAACCTTGGGTCGAGTGCTGTAGCTATTTTTAGAAATCTCATATTGATACCTTATTTGCATTTTGTCAAATCTGCTGTGAAAGTATTCTTAAAACGAACATGTGGTGGGTCATCATCTGAGACTGCTATAACATGAAATATATGCAGAATGCGGGTAAAACAGAGCAGGAGACATTCAGTTCTCCCCCCAAGTAGTACAGTCACAAATTTAATTGACACATAATTTTTTTTTTAACAAGCTTCATCAGCATGGAAGCATGTCCTCTGGAATGATGGCTGAAGCATGGAGGGGCATACGAATGTTTAACATATCTCACATGTAAATACCTTGCAATGCCAGCTGCAAAAGTGCCATGTGAATGCCTGTTGTTGCTTTCAGGTGATGTAAATAATAAGTAGGGAGAAGTATCTTCTATCAATGTAAACAAACTTGTCTTAGCAATTGGCAGAATAAGAAGTAGGACTGAGTGGACTTTTAGGCTGTAAAGTTTTACACTGTTTTGTTTTTGAGTGCAGTTATGTAACAAAAAAACCGTGTATTTGTAAGTTACATTCATGATAAAGAGATTACACTTCAGTACTTATATGAGGTGAATTGAAAAATACAATTTCTTTTATCATTTTTACGGTGCATATATTTATAATATAAAAAATATAAAGTGAACACTGCACTTTGTATTCTATGTTGTAATTGAAATCAATATTGAAAATGTAGAAAAACACTCAAAAATTTTAATTGGTATTCTATTGTTATAAGTGCGATTAATCGCGATTAATTTTTTTGAGTTAATCGCATGAGTTAACTGCGATTAATAGACAGCCCTATACTTTATAGTAAAACAATATTTTTTTTAAATGTCCTGTGAATTTTGCATATGCAGGAAAAATAGAGGCGGCAGCCATATGAAAAAATGGAGAGTAATACATAAGGCTCCAGCACTGTGGTGCCATGTAGAAATGAATGAGAGAGTTGCTTAGCAAGTCCCACATGGTAGACTCATCACCACGAAAGCTTGATTTCCTGCTGATTTAAGATGTGATGACCTAGAAGGGGTTGTGACTGCCCAGATGCTATTGGGTTAACACGCAAGAAGGAAATTTCTTAACTGTTACCATTTTAAAAAGGAACAGAGTCTGCTTAAACTAAATCTGCCATTTTATAAACATCCAGTGTAAAGAATGCAGGGTGGGCAAATGCACCACTGTATTCTGAACAAGCTGAAAGTGACAGGCACTGCTGGAAGCCCTGTTACGGGAGAATTACAGTAATAGAGCTCTGTGGTCACCAATGCATGTGTTGCAGTTGAAAGGTTGTGCAGCTTTCTGCACAAATAGCACAGCTGGAAAAACACTTTCATACTATGCGTAACACATTCTTTCTATAGAAATTATACCAAGGGTCTTTACCTAGAGGAAAAGAGAGCATCCTGTCACAACGTGTATACATCAGCAGACCTGTTTGCCTGTGGTTGGGGATGAGGTAGCTCTGGTGTACACAGCCGACAATATTGATGAGCGTTCTTACAAAATAGAGACGGAATTTACATGGTCTGAGGTGAGCAAGTTGCATTTTATCAGAGTGCTGATGGTACTGTACCCCCAAAACACTCTGAGATACCTCAAAACCACTGAGAAGTCCAGCAGGACCAAAATGGCAATCCAATTGTGATGTAAATTGTCTTCTGGTTTTCGGATCACAATGCAGGAAAATATTTATGTTCAAGCCTGCTTGGAGTTAAATAGCAACCAAACAATTTCTCAGTCACGCCCCCCGCCCCCCCCCGCAAAAAAAAAAAGGTAATTGACAAAGATTCCTTGTTAATTGATATGCATTAGAAGCGTTCTTATTGAAAATGCTAGTTTGAGGATGGTTGCTTTGTTCCCAAGTAAATAGTTTATTATGCCTGTCACAAATAATGCCACATGCATATGACTTGCTTTAAATAGTTGTCACATAATGGAGAGGATGGTAAAAGGCGGCTTGAGGGAGCCTAAAGCAAAATAATTTTTAAAAAACGTCCTTACCAGAATCCTGTCAAGGCAATTTGGATGAAAGAGTTTCCAGATTCCTGATGGACCTTCATGCTACTGGGCCTTGAGACACTAGTCCAGACCCTATATAAATAAACTGGAAAATATAAAGAAATTTCTATAACTTTTGTGGGCTAGAGAATTTTTTGTCTTTCTAGATCTCCAGAGAGACACTGTGTACCTGAAAGGATATTTTAAAATGTCTCCAGTTCATTGTGATACAGAATATTTTTTTATTGTACACATTTTGATAGTGAAATAATTTGGGGATGTATTTGAGAATTAAAAAAAACCTTATTTATAGTTTATAAATAGTGTTGTCAAAATACGTTATATAAAAATTGTGTATTTTGACTCCAGTAAGATGACATGAAAAACAAGAAGCAGCTAATAACTACAAAACCTTCGTTGAGATAGTAGGGTTAGCTAAATTTATTCCTACTGTTCATATGAACAACAGCTCTCAGAAGCCTATATTGAACAAGTCAATATTTTTATTTTCCTAGTAGTTCCTAAGGAACAGATTAAGGTCCAAGACTATAGAAGCTGTTTTCTCATTAGGTGGAAATTGATTTGAGGACTTGAACTACAGAAGCAGATTGCAATTTTGGCAGTTCATTAAACTCTTCAATAAATAGAAATTTGATTCTTTCTTGAATGTTGTATATTTGAGTAAATTACTATTTTAAACATATAGAATTTTTTTCTACTTTGAGTGTAATGTAATTGATCTGCAATTCAGTCTTAGAAGGTAAAAATCTCCTTCTTTCCCATAGACTGAGTAAAATAAAGATAGGAGGACCATCCAATTAAAAAAAACCAGAAAAAAATATCACACATAAAGTAATAAGTGGGTATTTCTTAACTTTTTACAGCTACCATGCGATGTTGCAGACAAAATGCATGTATTGTGTATTTTTGACATTTCCATAGCATAGATATATTTTCTATCCAACTGTGTTGGTAGTTTATAGTATTTGTATTTACTTGGGAAAACAAGACGCATATGTGGCATTTGTCAGCACTAACTTTATGATCCATATTACTAAGTCTGGGTAAGGAAATAGGACAAACTATTCTACCATGTAAAAGCATCTGCTCTTTAAGTGATTTTACAATAAAATCCATGTAATTGTATCTCTTTGTTGTTGTTTGTTTAGTTATAAATTCCTCAAATATACAGTCTGATACCTAAGTTGTATTCATGGCTTTAGATTTAGATTAGTAAAATGTAATGGTTGTAAGAAAGTTAATATGCATGAGATTTTTTTTAATTGTTGATCATGGGAATGATATTGTAGGGTTCATGTACTTTTAAGCTTTGAGTGTTGAACTTCATATTCTTTTAAAAACCATTTTCTCACATAATCATTTTACTGTTATGTACAGTGAGATTTATGTACTGAACACATTAATTGAATTTAATTTTTTTTATAATCTGTCTTTACAAATTGAAGTCTGGTTCAGAATAATTAGTGCATCATTTGTTTTCTTAAATACACCACTGCCTCGATAGAACGCCACCAGATATAACACGAATTTGGATATAACGCGGTAAAGCAGTGCTCTGGGAAGGGAAGGGGGTTGTGCACACTGGTGGATCAAAGCAAGTTCAATATAACATGGTTTCACCTATGACGCGGTAAGATTTTTTGACTCCCAAGGACAGTGTTATATCGAGGCAGAGGTGTATGTTAACTACTAATTTTTCACTATTACTGGTTTTTGTATTTTGTTCAGTGTTTGCCACTTGGTGTCACTGTTTACTACTATATTTCTGAGCCACAGTAGTAAAACTAATAAACGATGTAAATGTCCTTTAGTTGTCTGATTCCGGGCCTTGACTCAGGAAATCACTTAATATATGTTGAACTTTAAGCATGGAGGGCCTTCTCTAATCAATTAAGCACTTAAATGTTGGTTTAACTTTAAGCACCTGAATAGTCCCATTAATTTCTGTTTTAAAGTTAAGAATATTCTGAAGTGCTTTGCTGAGTCCAGGTGAGGTTAAATTTCTATTAGAGTATGTGTACTAATGCATAAATTATAATTTATTAGAATTGTTCGCATTTTCATTAGAACCTATGCCAATACCATTAATCTTTTCTGGCCACAAAATAAAAAGAAAGATAGTAATTGAGCTTGTACAGCATTTAAGAAATAGAGTGTAATTTGTGTACAAGCAATCATGATCCTTTTGTTATTTAGGAAGTAAAGTTGACAATTTATGTGCAGCTGAGGACAACATACAGATGATGTTTTCCTGGCAATTGTGTGTGAGTTTCTAATCCTAATGAGTCTTTCAATAACCTATACACTTTCTCAGTTTTTCCATAGAGGATAATATAATATGTGTAGATCAACTACACCTTGCTCATAATTATCTTCTGTAAAATATCAAGGAGGTTATTTAAGGGGAAAAGTTCATATTAATTTTGGGCAGAGTTGAAGTTAGATTGATGGGCTGCAGAGGCATCACCTCGTTCCCGGTACACAATGAGTTAACTCCAGTTTCCTTTTTCTTTCTCCTTTGGCATGTGTTAAAGAGAAGGGCTGTAAGAAGGCTGTGGGAGAGACAGAGGGTTGGGAATGTCTGTGGATTGGCCAGGATTTTATTTTTCATGAAATCATAGACTCATAGGGTTGGGAGGGATTTCAGGGGTTATCTAGTCTACCCCCCGCCAAGATACAGGATTTGTTATGTCTAAATCATCCAAGACAGAGGGCTATCCATCCTCCTCTTGAAAACCTCTAGTGAAGGAGCTTCCACAACCTCCGTAGGCAGTCTGTTCCATTGTCCTATTGTTCTTACTGTTAGGAAGTTTTTCTGAGTTTGAATCTAAATCTGCTATGCTGTAGTTTGAACCCATTGCCTCTTGTCCTGCCTTCTTTGGCAAGGGGTGTGTGTGTGTGTGTGTGTGTGTGTGTGTGTGTGTGTGTGTGTACACTACCATGTTGGGGACTGAAATAACCTTTTTTTCTCCTTGTCAATATATCCTTCCCCACTTGGCAAACATTTACTTCGTTGTGTTTTTAGTGCGACACCACTCTTTTTATCTTTGTTTATTCCTTTGTCTGCGAAACAACATCTCTGGTGATATCAGCTGGAATTAATGGTTCTGGGAACAGTATTACAGTAGATGGTGGAGTTCACATATGTTATGTTCTTGTCATCCCAGTAAAACTGCTTTGCTTTTTAAAATGTATTAGCAAACCAGTTATGGATTTCAAGTATACATTTAAAATTGATGCTTAGACTCTATAGAACAGGGGTCAGCAACCTACGGCCTTTGAAGGAACCCCAGGCTGGCAGTGGGCTGAGACCCCGACAGGCAGGAGCTGGCGGCTGAAACCCCAGAGTGGGGGCAGGCTGAGCACTCAGCTGCCGCTCTGGGATTCCCGCTGCTGGCCTCTTGCCAGCCGGGGGCCAGCCGCCGGTCCCACTCAGTGCCTGCTACTGGTCTGGGTGAAGGAACCTCAGGCTGGCAGTGGGCTGAGACCCCGGCTGGCAAGAGCCAGGGGCTAAAACCCCAGAGTGGGGGCTTGCTGAGCCACTCAGCTGCTGCTCTGGGGTTCCGGCTGCTGGTCCCTTGCCAGCCGGGGTCCCTGCTGCAGCCCCACGCACTTTGCTTCTGGTTGGAGTTCAAGCACAGGCCCCCTACTAGACATGGTCCAGTCCTCCGGCCCTGCTTAGTCCTACCAGCCACCAGCTCCACTCACTTCAGCTACCGATCTGGAGTTCTAGCCGCTGACCTCCTGCCAGCTGGGGTCTGGATCTCCAGCCTTGCTCAGCCTGCTTTCTGGCCTGGAGTCCCAGCAGGCCACCTTGGGCTCTGCTCCTGGCCTTGGATCAGTGCTCTGGAACCCTACCCACTCTGGCACACTGTCCCCAGCCTGGGACAGTGAGGGTTGCACATGAGGCAAGAGGGAGTGCAGCTTAGCACCCTCATCTTAAAATTGCTTATATCGGACCACGCTGCATTTCACCTTGTGCCTGCCTTCTATCACCATTTTTTTCCCACAGAGAATTGAAGAGAACATTTGACAAAATGGCAGCTCCTAAGAAAGCGAAGCTAGATGTCTGATCATTTCAGCCTGCTTGGACAGATGCATTTGGATTTATTGAAAAGAAAAACTTTGGTATTAGTGCTTTCTGTTTTGGAAGTGTTATTTGTCATACATCAAGTCTTCGACATTTTGAAGCAAAGCATGAGAAAACCTTTCTTGATGAAGCAGACAAGACTGAATCAATCAAAAAGGCAGTAGCAACCCATGAGAGGCAAAGCAGTGTTTTTAAAAGCTTAAGTGTAAGTAAAAATCAAGCTACAGAAGGAAGTTACAAGATTGCACAGTGCATTGCAAAAAATAGAAAGCCGTTTACAGATGGCGAATATATAGAAGTTTTTCTCATCAGTTTGGAGATTTTGTTCAATGATTTGCCAAGTAAAGATAAAACCATATCTAGAATAAAAGAACTGTCCATCTCTGCCAGAACAGTTGAGAGACACATAAGTGAAATGGTAGAAAACATTCAGGAAAAGCAGATGACTGCATTGAAAGATACAGCAGTGTTTAGTGTTGCAGTTGATGAGAGCGTGGATATAAATCACGTTCCATGTTTGGCAGTTGTTGCAAGATATTGTGCTTCCAATGAAATCCAAGAGAAACTTTGTTGCCTAAAACCCCTGCATGGCACAACAAAAGGGGAAGATATACTGGGAAGTTTTGTAAACCATTTTGAAGAACGAGGACTTGACGTCAGAAAAATATTTTGTGCGACAACAGATGGTGCTCCTGCCATGGTCGGAAAACAGAAGGGATTTGTAAACTTACTTGAAGATCAAATTGGCTGTCTGACAGTCAAATTTCACTGCATCATCCATCAAGAAAACCTGTGTGCTAAAATTTCTAATTTGGAGCTTAATAATGTGATGAATACAGTAGTGCGAATTGTGAATTCCCTTGTTGCTTGATCTGCTTTGACTCACAATTTCAAGCACTGCTAGAAGAGATGGACAGTGCTTATAATGACATCCCACTTCACAGCAACATTCGGTGGCTAAGTTGTGGCAAGGTTTTGGTGCACTTTGTAAACTGTTTTGATGCAGTTAAGGCCTTTTTGTCGGAAAAAGAACAAAACTACCCTGAACTGGATGATGACAAATGGCTGTGTAAGCTCATGTTTCTAAATGATATCACTGCTCACCTAAACGAACTCAACCTCTGTCTCCAGGGTGCAGGGCAAACAGTTCTGGATCTTTATGAAGTCTGGAAAGCATTTGTTGTGAAACTAGCAGTTTTTTCCAGGGATATTCAAACTTCTACTTTCCGCTACTTCCAACTCATAAAAGAGCTATTGACACATTGCACTGTCAGTGTCAATGAGATTGGAAAGTACATGCAAGAACTGGAATCAGAATTTTCTGACAGATTTCAAGATTTCCAGCGATTTGGCCCAATGCTTTCTTTTCTAATTAAACCTGAAAAATTCAACAAAAGCAACTTGGATTTGTCTGTAATTAAGTGGACGGGTGTTGAAGATTTCAAAATGCAACTCATTCAGTTAAAAAGCTCAGAATTGTGGACATCAAAGTTTGTGGCTCTGCGGAGCGCACTTGAAGCTACTGAGAGAGATATGGGGCCTCTATTCTGACCTGCTGGGCGTCTCTGCCAGTGAAATTTAACTGTTTGAAGAAAATTGCGTTTGCAGTGCTTCCAGCATTTGGAGCCACATACCTGTGTGAACAGGTATTTTCACACATTAAATCTGTCCTCTGTCCGTCTCAGAGCCGATTAACAACTGATCACTCAGAAGCCTGTGTGCAGCTTAAAGTATCCAAATATGTGCCAGACATTGGAAAACTCAGCAAGGAAAAGCAAGGGCAAGGATCACACTAACCTGATGAGAGCTGCATTTTACTTTAATTTTAAATAAAGCTTCTGAAACATTTTGAAAACCTTGTTTACTTTACATATAACAGTGTTTGTTTATAGAATATATAGACTTATAGAGAGACCTTCTAAAAAATGTTAAAATGTATTACTGGCATGCAAAGCCTTAAATTAGAGTGTATAATTGAAGACTTGCCACACCACTTCTGAAAGGTTGCTGACCCCTGCTATAGAACATTTTTCATTAGATTATAATAATTTTATGGTCCATGCGAATTTGGGCCTAAACCAATTGACATTCTTCCTTTGATATTAGTTGTGTGAATTGTTTTGACAACTCAGCTGAAAAAATGCAAGTACTTAAACAATAAAATAAAATGTAACAATCCACCACCAACATAACAACAAAAAACCCAGAATAGTCTTTTGATCCTAAGTGCATGATTTGGGTATTGATAATATAGAGGTTAAATGGGCATAAGCCATTGAAATCTCACTTACACTTTAGCCCATGTATACAGGTCAGACTAGATAATCATGATGATCCCCTCTTGCCTTAAATATGAATGAATCTAGTCTATTTCCTTGGGACAGAAAGTTGGGAACATTCTGTTACACAATTATTTCAGTCTTAACATTGTATCTGGACACCCACTGAATTTCAGCACATGATTTTTGCTTAATATCACTAAAAAGATGTACACAGCAGATTATTGATGAGGTTGTAATGATGGAGTGAGTACAAGATGAAGTCTTTATGTAAGGCTTGAACCCCAAATTTAGATCTAACAAGGTTATTGGTTGAGACATTCTGACACTTAGGTACTAGACCAGAAAAGACACTGCAATCTTGCAAGAGTTATTTCCTCTGCTATAAAAGGATATTCTTTTCATTGTATGTTTAATCTATATGTATAGTTATTGATTATAGTGGCACTGGGTAGCAGTTCTATTATAAACCACAGTTTATAACTTAGCTGGAAAAAATTGGCTTCAGGCTGAAACTTGACAGTCACTAGCCTGAGAGCAATTTTTAAAAACTCGTTTCCAAAAACTATCCATTCAGCCATTATGGGGGTTGTACCAGAAAAACAACACACAGTTGTTGTGTGGCTTTCAGAATCACAGCATATCATCTCTTTGATTTGTAAATGTTTAGGTACAGGAACGAGTGATTACTTGTTCAAGTAAGGGGAAAGCTCCTCACATGCTAAGTGTGGAGTTAAGTTGTTCAGCCAAAATGTTGATTGCATCGTATGTAGTAAGAGGTTGCTTTCTTCTGATACCTACAGTAAGAATAACCCAAATATTTACATATAAGCCAACATTCCTATGAGCCAATTCCTTAATGTACATATTAGATTTTCAAAAATTTATAGCTTTGTATATTTGATTATGGTAGATAGGATGGTTCTGTCACACACAGGGAGTCCAAATCCCAGCCAGGAGAAGTGAGGCAGCACAATGCCTGGGAGGAGCCCATCCTGGATGCATGCTTGTATAAACCAAACTTATCATGAGATAAAGCCCTGAAATTTGGACATGTGTTTCTCTGTTTGTACAATAGCATGTAGGATTTTTTGTCATGGCTTAATAGAAGTAATTGAAAATGACAGGCTCAATGTCTTTGATATCCAAACTATTGTTCATATTTGTAATTGGATAAGTTTCCTAACTCTAATTAGAATTGAATGACTAATCCTTTTTTCTAGATTTTTATCACAGCTACACCTTGCTCATTAAATTAGAGTATCAAAACATCTTAACGTGAAAGAAAAGGAAGAATCCAAAGAGAATTGTTATAATCGGTATTATTCAAATGTTTGAGGATAGCATTCTTAAAAGCAAAGTTGTTTTCTGATGTTAAAAGTAGGTGGAGTTGGAAGATATTTTTCTCTAGTGCCAATAAGGATCTTTACTTAATTTCTTTATCAATAGAACCCCTGTTACCTGAAACTATTAGGGACACAGAAAATGTTATAATGGAGGGCAGTCCCTGAATACTGACTTCAAAGCATGCTGCTTATAACTAGTGCACTGAATTCCTACAGTGTCAGCCAGCTTCGGATAAGGTAGCCATTGGTCTAGCCAGACCTCTTATCGAGAATTCTCAGGGGGTTTGTCCAGGTTCTGGGTAACTGAGGCCCTGTTCCATAACCAAATGAAGACAATTGAAATAACGCTAACATTAACATTCATTATATTTTTCTGATTTAATACTTTAAGCAGTCTTTTTCAAGGAATTGACACCTAATTCTTAGAATTCTCAATTAACTATATACCCCCTCTAACTAACTTTAAGTCTTAACACACTGGTGAACCTCCAGTTGTATGTCACTTTGGATCCAGACCAATTTTTAGTGAGCCAGCACTCTGTTCCCATAGAAAATGAGAGAACTACCTCAGAACACTCTTAGCAGCCTTTCCCCTAGGGTTCAGTAATTTCTCACGGCTTGGAATAAAGCTTTATCTCCCAGCTGTCCAGGTTGGAGGGACTTATCACTTTCCTCAGTTTCAGTATCAAAGTGGTTTAATAATGTAACTGTCCTGGAATATCTCTCTGCCATCACTTTTTACAACAAAAGTTGTATTGCGTGACTGATGATACCAAAACCAGAATAGGATATCTAAGATCACCAAATAATTCATTGTTCCCTAAACAAAAAGAAAAACCAGTCACTCAGTATGGACAATAACCGACATAAGGTGAATAGTGCAAACTGTGCCACCTTTCTAGCAAAGCCCTAAACATATTTAGTCTTGAAACATTAACCCATTTTAAAGTTTCCTCTTGTCTATAGAACATAAAATCTTAAAAAAAAAAATCATGTCTGTGATTATAAACATCTTTTCCTGTGAGTGGTTTTAAAATACTTGTCATTAGACAACAAATTTCTCTTGCAATAAACAGCTACCCAAATGTTAGAATAAGGTGTTTTTTTCCTGCTAAAACAGTAGATTTCTGAGTGTTGCTTTTGGCAGCTCTGTAGAAGAATCTATAAAATATTTTATATTCAACTCTGTTTTTTTTCACAAAGCACTCTGTGCTGCATTTTCCTCTCAAAAACGTGCACTATGGCACTGGCAAACACTAAAATTTGTTTCCCCAGATGTAACATAGTATAATATCAGAGGGGTAAGCAGCAAAGAGTCCTGTGGCACCTTATAGACTAACAGACGTTTTGGAGCATGAGCTTTCGTGGGTGAATACCCACTTCGTTGGATGTCCGACGAAGTGGGTATTCACCCATGAAAGCTCATGCTTCAAAACGTCTGTTAGTCTATAAGGTGCAACAGGACTCTTTACTGCTTTTATAGTATAATATATACTGTAACATCATGTACTGAAGTGTTATGTACCTTGATATAAAATTACCCAGATTAGACCAAATAGTAGTATGATTTTTCTCCATGGTAATGTATAGTATACCCTTTGCTACCCTTTTATGACTAAACAGCATCTGAAAATTTGGTATGTCTTCCTTTCATTTTGTGATTCATACAGTATTCTTTTCTGTGTCGAATGCAGAAATCTACCTTTTCTTCCTTGAGCAAATATAACATTTTTAATGTCAGTGGCTTTCCTTGTTATCTAAATTATGCCTCAAGCTTCTGATAAACATAAAATCAGCATACTGTCAAAATGAGCAATCTTGACATCTATAATTAAACCATTCTAATTTCTATAGTGTAGAGCTTTTAATACCTTTACCTAACAGACTATACAACTTACATATGTTTGTTTGTAAAACAGGCCCTGATTGTTCTTTGAAAGTTCCTTCCACGGAGTCTTACTGGATTCTACCAAATGTGAAGCCATTCAGTCCTTCTGTAGGTCGGGCTTCTCATAAAGCAGTTCTACATGGAAAATTTATGTGGGTGATTGGTGGATATACCTTTAACTACAGTTCATTCCAAATGGTATTAAAGTAAGTGATTCCCCCTTTGTTATTCTTTGTGGAATTGATCTTTGCTAGGTAAATAACATTCCATTGAATTACTGTCCTACATTTGCATGAAAGCTTTATCATCTATTTTAAAGGAATCTTATTAATTAACATTTTCTGTGATCTAATCATATTTTTTTAATAGCTGAGAATTAAAACAATGTTAACAATATTAGTTCATGACACTGGCACTTTTTTATAACAGTTGCTGTTAATCTTTTGTGCTCTAAAATATTTAGGATATTTGCAGTGTGACAAAATACTCTCACTTGAATGTATTGTTTGTAAATATTATACCTAGAATGCTTTTTGCAATGTATGTTATATTAAAATAGACTTATTATAATTAATGTTAATATGAATTTACTTGCTATTTTATTATTTATATAGCTTTCCAAAGTTCTCTAAGAAAGATAGGTTGCTGTCCTGAAAAACTTGCAATCTAAATAGAAAAATAAATCAGACATGGGGTGGAGTAATACATATAACATGCAAATATCTTTTTTCACCAATTTTTGCATAGCTTTCTTTGCACTCCTCGTCTCTCTTTTGTCATCTGTCCTCAATCCACGCCTTCCTCCTTAGTTATATCCCTTCTTTCCTAATTCTGTCTTTCTGTTCTTTTATCCCCTTTCCACTCTTAGCAGACTTCATTATGTTAAGTCCTGAATGCCCTCAACTCCCATTGAAGTTAATAGGAATTAAGGTCAACCCCACAGGAAGTGCTCAGCACTTCATAGGATTGAACTAACATTACTTGGGCTAAGAGGTAATGGTTTACTACATGAGGATGTTAATGTGAAAAAAAGGAGTTAGCCAGTCAGAAATTTTAATGAGACCTATTTTGCCAACTCTCATGATTTTATTTCAAGTCTCGTGATATTTGATGTTTTTCTTAAAACACCAACTTCCGGAGTCAAGTGATTATGTGATAAATTTGGCTTTTATTTAAAAAAAATACATTTCTGGCCCCCCTGGTTGCAGGGACAGCCTCCCTCAGATCCAGCCTATTGGCCATATTGGATACCCTGGTCACAACCCTCCCCTCAAAACCCACACTTGCTGTGAGGGCTCCTTTGCCTGCATCACTCTTAAGAGATCCTTCTGGCAGGTGTTTGGGTCTGGTGGTAGAGGAGGAACTCTTTTTTAGTCCAGTACCAGCAGTGCTGCCATAACTAGCAAGATTTCCCTCTTCATCTCTGCATGAGGCGGTGATTACAGCATCTCCTTTCCCACCGAATGAGTTTAGAAAATTGTGGATTGTCAGAGGGGAACTCCAAATTCCTCTGGGAGAGATTCAAGACCTCCCCAACACAAGTTGCTAGATATATCCTCCACACTTTGGGACTGGTGAGAATTTCATTACCGATTAACAAAGCTATTCTGGAGCCTTCTAGCACAGTGTGGCACAGCTACCCCTAAAGGGGCTGAAAAGTTCTACTACATTCCTGCCAAGAGTTCTGAGTTTCTTTTATCTCACCCTCCTCCAAACTTCTTTGTAGTGCAGGCTGAGACTGAATGTGCCAAACAACGACATCCTCTATCCACACCAGCTGATGAAGAGGGCAAACATCTGGACCTTTCGAGAGACAAGGTATTTTCTTCTTCTAACCTGCAATTCAGGACAGTGAATTATTAGGCATTACTAGCCAAACACGGCTTCCTGAATTACAGTAAATTCAAGGAATTTACTGATAGCCTGCCACAGCACACCAGGCTTATTTCTGGGGCATATTGAAGAAGAGAAGCTGGTGGCCAGAACAGCCTTTCAACTGGCAGTGGATGCAGCAGATACCTCCTCCAGGGCCATGTCTATGGCCATAGTCGTGTAGGGAGTCTTGGCTCTATTCTTCTGGTTTCCCCAGGGAGGCACAGAACACTATTGAAGACCTCCCTTTCAATGAATCTTTTTAACCAGAAGATGGATGAATTGCTGCATACACTTGAGGATTCCAGGGCCACCCTTCGCGCGCTGGGCATCTACACTCCTGCCCTGAAGTGAAAATTCCACTGCCAACTACTCACTCGGTGCTATAGGTCTCCTCAATTCTATTCTGAGACTTAGAGTCTCTGAGGAAACATCAAAAGACACAGAGGTCTTGCCTCCCAGGGCCCCCCCCACAGGCTTCGATGTCACAGCTGCAACCTCCAGCCAAGAGGAATTTCTGATGCGCGCCTGAGAGCAGCCAACCGCTGTGTCTACCAGCTCACAACCCTCCTACTCCTTTTGGGGGTCATTTAGCACTCTTTTGCAGTGCTAGGAATACAATAACAATGGACAGATGTGTGTTGAACATCATCCACCATGGGTATACGATCGAGTTTATCATTCTAACTCTTCCAAGGCCCTCCTCCCTGACCTCTTCAGGGACCACTCGTACAACAGCATTCTCGCTCAAGAGGTGAACTCCTTCTTTCAAAGGAGAGTGGTAGAACATGTTCCCCCAGAATATCAGGGAACAGGATTCTACTTATCTTACTTCCAGTTAGCTAAGAAGAAAGGAGTGGACCAGTCCTCAATCTCTGGCACCTCAGTTGCTTCATCCACAAGCTCAAGTTGCATAGTGATAGTGATGCCTAGAGAAGGGCATGTAGTATATGGCTCTCGATACGAAGGATGCTTACTTTCACAATGTTATCTGCCCCACAGACATTTCCTGAGATTCACAGTGGGTACCCACAATTTCCAGTACAGAGTGCTCTCATTTGGTATAGCCACCACGCCCAGAGTATTCATCAAAGTTATTTCCATCATAGTGGCTTATGTCAGATGTTATGGTGTCTTCATGTTTCCATATCTTGATGACTGGCTCCTATTCGTAGGACCCAGGCAAGAATCCCAGGTGTCAACCTCCATGTTACTCAACCTTCTTTCTTTCCTCAGAGTCAGCATCAATGTCCAGAAATCTATCATAGACCCCACACAGTCTTTGGACTTCATAGAAGCTACTTTAAGTTCAGTCACAGTATGAACTTCTTTACTAGCAGACGGGGTCCAGGCAATGATCAACATCATAACTCACATCATGAACTATCCATATGTACCAGCCAGGACTTGCCTGTCCCTCCTCAGCCACTTGGCCTCATGTATCTACGTGATCCCCTTTGCACAACTTCACCTTTGCTGCTTCCAGACATGGCTCCAGTCTGTTTACTTGCCAAACCACCATTCCATGGTTTCCATGCTGATAGACCCTGACAAGGTGCTATCATCCCCCAATGGTGGATAGATGCACGTCATGTATGTTTAGAATTTCCTTTTCTTCCTCTCTCCCCAGACAAGATGATTATCACTGATGAATCTTTGGGCTGTGGGAAGGAGTGGACTTCACCTCAACAGTCACCTGGCTCAAGGAGAATGGACTCCCAGAGAATCCAGGATGCACATAAACATCCTGGAACTTTGAGTTGTGAGAGAAGCATGCCAGTCCTTTCGTCCTTTCATCCGCTTGCACCATATTCTTATCATGTCTGATGTAGTAGGGACACAGTGGTCCCTCCCCCTCTGGTCTGGAGGGAGGCCACCCCCCTCAGTATGTCACCAGGATCACAGCCTACTGTTGGAGGAATTAGCAGAGTAGGTGCAGTGTCCCGGCCTTTTTGACAGGGTTAAGTCCAAATGGTCAAGAGGCCCTAGGCAAGTTAGAGCTGATAAGCAGTCTATAGCACTAACCCTTAGGCAGGGGAGCGCTGGCAAGCCGTCTACAGCACCGATCCCTTAGGCAGGGGAGTGCTGGCAAGCCGTCTACAGCGCCGATCCCTTAGGCAGGGGAGTGCCGGCAAGCTGTCTAGAGTGCTAATCCCTTAGGCAGGGGAGGGCTGGCAAGCACTTGCCACGTGGCCTATGACAGGGACACTGCCACCCCAAGGGTAGGGGAACGCAGGCTTACCCGACTCCACTGTGTTCCAGCTCAGGGCCCTAACAATGGCAGGGTGTCCCACTGCTGGGTCAGCAGGGATCCTCTCGCAACATACTGGCTGGCTGTTAAGCCACAGCACCATCAAACTAAACCCCTGGGCTACTTCCTACCAGAGTTCCAGATCCAGCTCCGTGGTCTCCGGTTCATCAGGGTATTTAGCTGCTGGTAGTCCCACCAGCTCCAGCTCCTTCTCAGCCTCAGCTTCTCCAGGTCCAGGCCACCATCTGGCTCGATTGCAGGGTCTGCGGGCAGCAGCAAGCAAGACATGTCTGTCTCCTTCTCTGGCTCAGCCTCCACTGGGCTGGGAGCTCCACCTTTTGTACTTCCTGCGCCGCCTCTCAACTTCTGATGAGAGGGCCAGGCCCAGCTGGACACTGCCCAGCTGGGCAGAGATAGTTGTCCCATCTCCTCTGGCTAGAAGAGAGGCCACACCGCCTCACTACATCTGACAACACCACCGCTGTTTTTTTACATCAACAAACAGGGAGGGATGAGTTTATCTGCATTATGCACAGAGGTGATCAATCTCTGGAATTGTTACATTAACCACCGAATACTCTTGTCTGCAGCCTATGTACCTGAGACACAGAATGTATTTTCAGACTCACTCAGCAGACATTTTGTGATAACCAGGAGGGGGAACTTCACAATTTGGTAGTACATGACATCTTCACTCAGTGGGAGATTCCTGCCAGAAATCTATTCACTTTGCAAGTGATCAACAAATGTGCAACATACTGCTCCAGGGGAGCCCTCAGCCACCACAGGATGATGCCCTCCTACACCCATGGTAGAACCAACTCAACTGTGTCTTTCTTCCGCTACTGCTTTACCTTGAGTACTGTACAAGATTCGATGAGACAGAGTGATGGTGGTGGAAGGAGGCATGAAAAAGTGAGTTAAAGTACTAAGAGAAACAATGTGAGTTTCTAGGACTAAAGTTATACTGTGGGCCAAATTGTGCTGTGAGTTATCTCAGTATATATTGGAAATAATTAGAGTCGATAAGGTTACTCTCCATTTATGCCTGCATCACTCAGAGAAGAATTTGTCTCTTTTGTTTTTTCAGTACTGGTGCTTAGTATGTTTAAATTAGAATATTTATGTCATGTAATATTTTGTAATTCAGTTTTATCAAGAATGACTTATATTGATCACAAGGCTGCATGGGTAAAAACTTCTCACATTCCAGATGCTAGTTCCTTTTGATGCTGATGTTTGCTTGAAATAATAAGAGGATTTTGGTTCCAAAGGTGATAGTGGAAGTGATTTCTCTGCTGTTTTCACAGGCAGGAAGGAAAGGACTACTTAACAGCTGGTGGGAGTGCTAATTAGAATCAAATTATAACTTTGTTCACCTGTCTTGGCAAGAGATATATGCTTAAAACAATGGTTCAAGGTTTCTTGAAATAAATGAAAGCTGATTGTCCAAGAAAGGAATTTTCTTGGCAAAATCAGTATATTAAGGAAATTTGGAAAATTCAATAAAAATGTAGTATATGTATAGCAGTGTTCATCCCAAAACATTTTACAAACTACAGGCCAATACTCCAATGTGCTGTGACTGTTCTGTACTACTCTGTTGGCACAAAGTAGGCCTAAAGCTGACCCTTTAGCATCTGGTACAATTTTTTATAGTCGCCATTAGGAGAGAAGCTGGAAAGCAAAGTGGCTTAAAGCTGCTTTTGCCCCAAGCGTCTCCCTCCTTCCCCACAGTTTATTGGCTGGACCATAGAATTTGACATGATATATACAAAGTAATTGCTTCACTCCATTCGTAAAATATCTCTAAGGTAGAATACCATAGCTATTTAACAGTGCACATCAGCACTGCACACGTGTTTTAGATTGCATTAAGTTCAGGCCTGGATGGTAAAATGAGGAAAGGAACTTTGACTTCAGGTAACTTTCCTTTTGGATACAAGCAAAGAATGCATCTTCTTTTTTGAAAGACATGCTGTATGTTTTAAATATTGTAATAATACTGTAAACATACTATTGTAACAATACTATGCCACTATTAAACATATTTGTATGCATTAATTAACAGGATATGAATCATGAAATACAGAGTTGGCTAAATGGATCCTTGTAATCATAATTTTACTTGATGATATATGCCTATAAAATGACATTTTTCTGATTTTCACAATTCCATACTAGAATATTGAAGCCCAAAACAAGATAAAACATTCAGAAAAATAGGGATTTTATGTCTAGTATGTATAATGCAAGAAAACTGCATGTCCAAAAAGTGTCCAAACCCAGCATTTTGCTCTAGATAATAAAATGTTTACTTCTCTGTTTATGTTTTAGCTATAATTTAGACAGCAACATATGGAATGTAGTACCTGTATCAAAAGGACCTCTCCAGAGATATGGACACAGTCTTGCTTTGTATCAGGTTGGAATACTTTTAATATTTTAATTCATTCTTTTATGCACAATGTTAATGATCATATATTGTGCAAATGGCAGTCTGAAGTTGAAAATGTGATTAGCCTTCAATTTTAAACTGTGAGGATAATCTCATTTCTAGTTTTACACTTGTGCCATAGGCTTCTTCAGTCCTTACTTAGAAAGATTGTCATACTATTTCTTAATGTAGATGGTTACTCAGTTTTCAAGCTGACCCTGAGCTCTGAAAACTGAGACTGAGTAAAATAGTACAATATAGGAGCTTATGGTTTTGTGTAATTTGAACTGTTGACGTGAGTGTCATAAACAGATAGCTAAGGGTTAATGTCTCTTTCACCTGAAGCACCTGACCAGAGGACCAATCAGGAAACCGGATTTTTTCAACTTTGGGTGGAGGGAATTTTGTGTCTGAGTCTTTGTTTTCTGTCTGCCTGCTTTCTCTGAGCTTTGGAGAAGTAGTTTCTACTTTCTAGTCTTCTGTTTCTAAGTGTAAGGACAAAGAGATCAGATAGTAAGTTATATGGTTTCTTTTCTTTGGTATTTGCATGAATATAAGTGCTGGAGTGCTTTGATTTGTATTCTTTTTGAATAAGGCTGTTTATTCAATATTCTTTTAAGCAATTAACCCTGTATTTTGTCACCTTAATACAGAGAGACCATTTGTATGTATTTTTCTTTCTTTTTATATAAAGCTTTCTTTTAAGACCTGTTGGAGTTTTTCTTTACTTCAGGGAAATTGAGTCTGTACTCACCAGGGAATTGGTGGGAGGAAGAAATTAGGGGGAGATCTGTGTGTGTTGGATTTGTTAGCCTGATTTTGCATTCCCTCTGGGTGAAGAGGAAAGTACTTTTTGTTTCCAGGACTGGGAACAGAGAGGGGGAGTCACTCTGTGTAGTTTCACCGAGCTTGTGTCTGTGTATCTCTCCAGGAGCACCTGGAGGGGGGAAGAGAAAAAGGATTATTTCCCTTTGTTGTGAGACTCAAGGGATTTGGGTCTTGGGGTCCCCAGGGAAGGTTTTTCAGGGGGACCAGAGTGCCCCAAAACACTCTAATTTTTTGGGTGGTGGCAGCAAGTACCAGGTCCAAGCTGGTAACTAAGCTTGGAGGTTTTCATGCTAACCCCCATATTTTGGACGCTAAGGTCCAAATCTGGGACTAAGGTTATGATAGTGAGAAGTACACTTTTTTTGTTCATTTACTTATTTCAGTTTCACTGTCGTCTTGTTAGCACATGCAGGGCCATAGATGTTTTAAAAAACTAAAATTGCAGTACAGTAGTATGTACTGTAAGATGTATAGGTAAACTGAACTGTCAGTCTTGCTGCTATGGCAGAATCTCTGGAAAAACTGAAGCAAGTCCTAGAGGTGAAAGCTGTTGTGCTACTACCCTGAAGGTAAATTGAAAGACTTTTTTTAAATTAAAAAACCTGTTTAACATTAACAGAATATAGTTGCAAAGTTGATACTTATAATTAAACACAATTTTTAAAATCAGATTTGCTTTGAGACATCTCCAAATTTTAAAGCACCGTAAGGTATTCAGGAAATGCAGTGTAATTCTTTAGGTAGCTTTAAATGTTAGCAATCTTATTGGCTCTTGCAGGAAAAACACAGAACCTTGAATTTAGGTTCTGATGTATAAAAGGGTTTCCAGTTCAGTTGACTTAAGACAAAATGTCCTAACCATTATCTCCTGTCATCACTGCTGTTGGCCAATGTGAACTTTTCAGATAGTGACCACTCTAGTAATAAGTGATTTAATAAATGCTTAAACAAATAATTTAAGGCTTCTAAATTTCACCTACAAATTCTTTTCTTGGGCTATTTCAGTTGCATCTGTCTTAAATGTTCTTTTACCAGCAATATGTAGAAAATTTAAAAAAAGCATTAATTATTGTAATAAAATGAACTTGTTGATAACATAGGGATCTATTTCAACCTTGTTGATAACATAGAGATCTATTATCATTAAGATCTGGACATACAGCCCTTGATGACGATAATGAGAGCTGTACGCACACATCTGAAAAGATATTATTCTTCTTCGAGTGATTGCTCACATCCATTCCAGTTAGGTGTGCGCGCTGTGCGTGCACGTTCGTCGGAAACTTTTTACCCTAGCAACTCCAGTGGGCCGGCAGGTCGCCCCCTGGAGTGGCGCCGCCATGGCGCTCAATATATACCCCTGCCGGCCCACCCGCTCCTCAGTTCCTTCTTACCGCCGTGTCGGTCGTTGGAACTGTGGAGCGCGGCATTGCTGTCCTCCACGTCCCTAGCTCTCCTTGTTAACTACCGTTATCACTACAGTTGTTAGTTAGTCGTTAAGTATAGTTAGTTAATTAGTGTTAGTGTAAATAGTATTGTATATAGTTGTTCGCCGGTCTGGGCTGTAGCCCTTCCCGGCACCCGGCACCGGGCTCATGCCTGGTTCGCCGGGCTTTAAGCAGTGTGCGGCCTGTAAAAAGCCTATGCCAACCAGCGACCCCCACGACGCGTGTCTAAAGTGCCTGGGGGAATCGCACAGGTCGGACAAGTGCCGCATTTGCAAGGCTTTTAAGCCCAGGACAAAGAAGGAGAGAGACCAGAGACTCAGGACTCTCCTAATGGAAGCGGCACTTGACCCAGCAGCTTCACAGGCAGTGATCTCGACGCCGGCACCGGATCGCACCGGCACCGGAAAGACTCCCCGGCACCGACCTTCCCCGGCACCGGGTGCAGAAGCGAGACCATCAACGTCTGCTACTCCAGCCAGGCAGACCCGAATGGACCGCCCGGCATCGACATCGGCCGCGGCGCTACCAGCACCGTCGACTCCGGGCCCGGTGGGTCCGTCGAGTCCGGTACCGCCAAGCTCCCCCATAAGATCTGGGGTTGAGCTATTGGTCCCATCCACTCCGGAGACCTTCGCCTCGGCACGGGACCTTATCGCCCTGACTGAGTCTACTCAGCCGCCACCCCCGGTACCTCCGGTGCGGGTAGCATCTAGGGGCAAGCCCATGATGACGGCACCGTCTCGGGACTCGCGCTCGCGATCGAGGTCCCGACGCCACGGTCGCTCGAGATCCCGCCGCCGCTCGCAGTCCCGGCACCGCTCCCCTCGGCGGCACCGGTCGCACTCGCGGCACCGATCGACCTCCAGACGGTCGTGGTCTGACTCCAGCCGTTGATACCGGCACCGTGACTCTAGGAGCCAGTCTCGCCGTCATTCACCGTGCCGGTCGACCTCCTGACACCGAGCTGGTGGCAGGTCCCGGTCCCGGTCGACCTCCCGGCACCATGTCGGTGGCAGGTCCCGGTCCCGATCCCGGCACCGAAGCAGCGGCCGGTACCGATCCAGATCCCGGCACCGAGACAGAACCCGGTCCCGATCCCGGCGCCGCTATGACTCCCGGTACCGATCCCCGGCACCGAGAAGATCTTCGGTGCCGAACCGCGCAGACTCGTATCAGCCGCGGTCGGCCCCGCCATTGCCTTCTAGACAGCCGTCGGTGTCGTCTCAAGCGGACAGCGTGTATGCGCTGGGCACCGACAGACAGGCGGCATTATTTCAGGACCCTCCGCAACAGGACCAGGGTCCGCAGCAGTGGGGGTTTTGGACACCCTGGGCATACCATCAAGCCCAGGGCCCCCAGCAGCTTCCTGCTAGGCCTACAACGGCGGAGCACAGGGTGCCAGAGGCTTCGTTGTCTCGCCCCCCTCCCTCCCCGGATGGAGAGGAAGGATCGAAGCAGCAAGACCCTGGTCTTGCTCCTGAGACAGAGGCGAGGGCTGAGAGGGACCCCCCACTGGACACTTTCTTGCCAGGGGTCTCCTCATCCTCCTCCCCCGACGAAGTGGTGGCTGGCACTTCCTCCAGTAGCCCTCCTCCGCTAGATCTCAGGGCACACCAAGACCTCCTTAGGCGAGTAGCACAGAATCTGAGCTTGCAAGCCGAGGAGGTCTCTGAGATCGAGGACCCCATCGTCACCATCCTCTCATCTGATGCTCCCACCAGGGTCGCCCTACCCTTCATTAGGACGATCCAGGCCAACGCCAATACAATCTGGCAGTCACCGGCCTCCATCCCCCCTACGGCGAGGGGCGTCGAGAGGAAGTACATGGCCCCCTCCAAGGGCTACGAGTACCTCCACGTCCACCCGACACCGTGTTTCCTGGTGGTACAGTCGGTGAACGAGAGGGAGCGCCACGGACAGGAAGCCCCAGCCCCCAAATCCAAGGAGGCCAGGCGTATGGACCTCCTCGGCAGCAAGGTCTATTCGGCTGGGGCCCTTCAGCTCAGGGTTTCAAATCAGCAAGCCCTTCTCAGCAGATATGCTTTTAACTCATGGGTGGCAGCGGACAAATTCAAAGAGCTGCTGCCACAGGAGGCCCGGCAAGAATTTGCGGCCATTCTGGACGAGGGCAAGAAGGTTGCACGAACCTCGTTGCAGGCCTCTTTGGACGCTGCAGACTCGGCTGCCCGCACCCTCGCCTCGGGGGTAACGATGCGCCGTATCTCCTGGTTTCAGGTCTCTGGCCTTCCACCGGAGCTCCAATACACCATCCAGGACCTCCCGTTCGAAGGCCAGGGCCTGTTTTCAGAGAAGACAGACCCCAGACTCAAAAGTCTTAAAGACAATCGGGTCATTATGCGCTCCCTCGGGATGCACACGCCAGGAACGCAGCGCAGACCCTTCCGGCCACAGCAGCAAGAGCAGCGTAGGCCATACCCCCAGTTCCGCCAACGGCAGGACCTTAATAGGCGCCGTGGCAGGAATGGAAGGCGTAGACATTCGGGGAACCAAGGGGGGCAGAATCAAAGCTCCTCTAAGCCCCCGCCTGGGCCCAAGCCTTCGTTTTGAAGGTGCGCCCGAGGGCGCAGTAGCAGTTTTCCCCACGGATCCTTCCCCCCCCGTTTTCCAACCACCTTTCGTTTTTCCTCCCGGCGTGGACCCAAGTAACATCGGACCGCTGGGTCTTACGCACGGTGCAGACGGGATACCGCCTGCAGTTTATATCATTTCCTCCTTCCCGCCCCCCTTCCTCGTCCCTCTTCAGGGACCCCTCTCACGAGCAATTCCTTCGACAGGAGGTACAGACGCTCCTCAACAAAGGAGCTATAGAGGCGGTTCCGGAAAACGAGAAAGGCAAGGGGTTTTATTCCCGCTACTTTCTGATCCCCAAGGCCAAGGGAGGCCTCAGGCCTATCCTCGACCTGCGAGAGCTCAACAAATACCTAGTGAAGTTGAAGTTCCGCATGGTATCCCTGGGGACCATTATCCCATCCCTGGATCCGGGAGACTGGTACGCCGCCCTCGACATGCAGGACGCTTATTTTCACATTGCCATTTGGCCACACCACAGACGTTTCCTTCGATTCGTGGTGGGCCGCCTTCACTGCCAATTTGCAGTCCTCCCATTTGGCCTTTCTACGGCTCCGAAGGTATTCACAAAATGCATGGCCGTCGTTGTGGCACATCTTCGGCGCAGTCGTATCCACGTGTTCCCTTACCTAGACGATTGGTTAATTCGGGGCACATCGGAGCTACAGGTTTGCAGCCACGTCCGCAGGATCACCGGCCTGTTTGCTACCTTGGGCCTCATGATCAACGTAGACAAGTCCACCCTGCTCCCCACGCAGAGGGTGGAGTTCATCGGGGCCGTCCTGGACTCCACCGTGGCCAGGGCTCTTCTGCCGTTTCCAAGGTTCCAGGCGTTGTCGGCGATCGTTCAGCGATTGCGGGCAGCCCCCTTAACATCAATACGGACATGTCTAACCCTGTTAGGCCACATGGCAGCATGCACATTTGTGACTGGTTACGCTCGGCTCCGCATGAGGCCCCTCCAGTCGTGGCTCATCGCACATTACCGGCCGGCAAGGCAACCACTAGACATGCTGATCACAATCCCCCAGGGGGTGTTGGATTCTCTCAGCTGGTGGCTAGACCAGTCCGTAGTGTGTGCGGGGCTCCCATTCCACCCACCCCAGCCCTCGGTGTCCCTAACGACGGATGCCTCAGATCTCGGCTGGGGGGCCCACCTGGGATCCCTGAGAACACAGGGCCTGTGGTCCCTGCAGGAGGTGAAGCTGCACATCAACATGCGGGAGTTGAGAGCGGTCTGCCTTGCTTGTCAAACGTTCTGTCACCAGCTTCGGGGTCGTTGTGTCGCGGTGTTTACCGACAACACGACGACCATGTACTATATCAACAAGCAGGGCGGCACCAGATCCTCTCCCCTATGTCACGAGGCGATGCAACTCTGGGACTTTTGTGTAGCCCACTCCATTCCCCTCACGGCTTCCTTCCTCCCCGGGGTACGGAACACGCTGGCGGACCGCCTGAGCAGATCCTTCCTCTCACATGAGTGGTCCCTTCGCCCGGACGTCGCCCTCTCGATCTTCCAGAGGTGGGGTTATCCCCGTGTGGACCTCTTTGCGTCCGGGGGGAACAGGAAATGCCAGGTGTTCTGCTCTTTTCAGGGCAGGGAACCCGGGTCTATAGCGGATGCCTTCCTTATTCCGTGGACGACCCACTTGTACTACGCGTTTCCCCCGTTCCCGCTGGTCCACAGGGTCCTTCTGAAGGTGCGCAGGGACAGGGCTCGCGTGATCATGGTAGCCCCGGCGTGGCCCAGGCAACATTGGTACCCCATGTTGCTGGACCTGGCCATAGCCGACCCAGTTCCCCTGCCCCTTCACCCGGACCTGATCACCCAGGAACACGGGACTCTCTGTCACCCGGACCTGCAGTCGCTGCACCTAGCGGCGTGGTTCCTGCGTGGGTGACCAGTGCTGAACTGCGCTGCTCCATCCCGGTACGGGAGGTACTCTTGGGCAGCAGGAAGCCTTCCACTAGAGCGACATACTCAGCCAAGTGGAAGCGTTTCTCCTGTTGGTGCGTGGAGAAAGGTCTCCGCCCTATGGAAGTTTCGGTGGCCAATATTTTAGACTATATTTGGTCCCTCAAACAACAGGGCCTGGCGATATCGTCCTTGCGGGTCCACCTGGCAGCTATCTCCACCTTTCACCCGGGTGGGGATAGCCGCTCCGTTTTTTCTCACCCGACGGTGACTAGATTCCTGAAGGGGCTGGAACGTTTGTACCCTAACGTCCGACTCCCTGCTCCAACCTGGGATCTTAACCTGGTGTTGTCTCGGCTCATGGGGCCCCCCTTCGAGCCGTTAGCTACTTGCTCCCTACTCTATCTCTCTTGGAAGACTGCCTTTCTAGTAGCTATCACCTCAGCTAGACGGGTGTCGGAACTCCGGGCTCTCGTGGTAGACCCCCCGTATACAGTCTTCCATAAAGATAAGGTGCAGCTGAGGCCACACCCTGCCTTTCTCCCCAAGGTGGTCTCAGCCTTCCACATCAACCAAGAGATATTCCTCCCATTTTTTTTCCCGAAACCTCACTCTTCAGGCAGGGAGCAACAGCTCCACTCGCTTGATGTCCGTAGGGCTCTCGCGTTCTATGTGGAGAGGACCAGACCGTTCCGCAAATCCCCCCAGCTTTTCATGGCAGTAGCGGACCGCATGAAGGGGCTTCTCATTTCTTCGCAGAGGTTATCCTCGTGGGTAACGTCCTGTATCAGGACCTGCTATGACTTGGCCCACGTCCCTACGGGCCGTGTGACTGCGCATTCTACCAGGGCGCAGGCGTCGTCGCTGGCTTTCCTCGCCCATGTGCCCATCCAGGAAATCTGTCGGGCAGCGACCTGGTCATCGGTCCACACCTTTGCTTCCCACTACGCCCTGGTCCAGCAGTCAAGAGAGGATGCGGCCTTCGGATCTGCAGTGCTCCATGCCGCTACTTCTCACTCCGACCCCACCGCCTAGGTATGGCTTGGGATTCACCTAACTGGAATGGATGTGAGCAATCACTCGAAGAAGAAAAGACGGTTACTCACCTTTGTAACTGTTGTTCTTCGAGATGTATTGCTCACATCCATTCCACACCCGCCCTCCTTCCCCACTGTCGGAGTAGCCAGCAAGAAGGAACTGAGGAGCGGGTGGGCCGGCAGGGGTATATATTGAGCGCCATGGCGGCGCCACTCCAGGGGGCGACCTGCCGGCCCACTGGAGTTGCTAGGGTAAAAAGTTTCCGACGAACGTGCACGCGTGGCGTGCACACCTAACTGGAATGGATGTGAGCAACACATCTCGAAGAACAACAGTTACAAAGGTGAGTAACCGTCTTTTCAGTGAAACCAAATTTATTGATAATTAATATCTGCAATTAGTGAACATACAGGACCAGCAGTATAAAACAGATGATTAAATAATCAATTGTGAAAATAGTATGGGCCAAATGAGTATTCACATGTGAGTAAGATGAAAGAATTTCAGTTGAACTATATTTAAAACATACAGACTTTTAAAAATCTTTTAAAATCTTTCTAGGACAAAGTTTGATTATTTACCTTTTGAGGTCTTTAAGAAATTGAACAACGGGAATATAATTTATTGCAGAAGAGCATTATATAGTACCTGAAGGTGGCAGCTTTGAGCTGTGGACTAGTCATTGTATAACACTTTTTATTTAAGAACAAAAATATCCACAGAAAGAAGTGATTTGATTAAGTTTTAAATTTGAACTCCTGAGATTTTAAAGTCTCACTCCAGACCAAAGTGAGAGGATAGGAGCCAGTGCAGCCTGATTGTGGTGCAAAGTAAATTGAAGATATATAATTGACTGTGTGGAGAATGAAATAACTTACTGTGCCATTCCTTAGAAAGCTCCTTTAGTTAAAGTTGAAGTGCTGAAATGTTTTATTCTGGAAGGAAAAAGATCAGAAGATTCCCACTGATGTATAGTTATATAAAGTGCCCTAGACATTTTTATGTATTTATAGACAGGAAAGCATAGAAGCATTCTTGCTTTTAGACCCGTCTAAAGTGTTACATGGCATTATCTTAAACACCTCTTCTCATGGCCAAACTGGCTATTAGGAAGTTGTTCGTCTCTCTCTGCATGGCATTGATGCACTACCATGAAGAAGACTGCATATAGTTCCAAACACCTCAATAATAGAAGGAAATCAGCAAACTGGAAGGAATTCATAGAAGAAAAATTATTAAGAGCCTTGATGGAATAGTTTCTGACATTAGAGAAATAAATATGGATATCTTCGCTAAATGATGAATAAGGGGAGTGTTAGAGGATAAAGTTAGACAATATCGTCGTTTCTTGCGTATCCCTAGGCATACAGGAAAATGCAGTTTCACTGAAAATGAATATGTGGTTGGTGATACTACTTCGATTTCTAGTGATCTGGTAGTCATATTACAAATTTTTCCATAATAATTGGCACTACTGTTGGCAGTTTCAAGACAACCAAAAAATAAAGGGGATTAAGATTGAATTCTGAAGGAATAATCTATGCAGAACAAGGATGAAGCATATGGGTAGGATGATGTAAGAATGACTATAGTGGTATTGCTCTTTGTATAGACAAAGAACTTCAGTATTCAAGCCAGTCAATTTGATGCTTGCAGAAATACTAAATTCACTCCCCTCCACTCCAGATGATATTAATTTAATAAGTAAGGTTTTATCAAAGAAAGCTAATTCTCTTGATTGCTTTGTTCTAACTTGTTGATATTGATGTTGAGACTATATAGCCCTTCAAATATGGTTTCACTGATTTGATCAAGAGCTGTTCCTAGAATTAAAAAGGAGTAGTTTCTTTATTTGCTTTAATACCACTTAGGCAAAATTATTTTATCAGCTGGTTCATTGTGGCCATTAAATGTATGCATGCACATGTGTAGGGTATTATAATTTACTCTAGAACACTTACATAATGCTTCAAAGGTCATTTCTCACTGTTCTGTTAGCCTCTGATAGCAAGAGGTAACCACAGGTCACATGGTTTAATTCTGTGCATCTTTCGGTTACTTACTATACATCCACAAGCTGGTTTCTCGTTTTGATCTATACAGTATCTTAGAAGTGATTGAGAGCTAGATAAAATGAACCATCATACACATACTGTACAGAGGTTAGAAAAGTCTCTTATTGGCACACAACTGATTTATTCAAAGCTTTTCTTCAGTTCAGTAGACCTCAATCATGGTTGAGATTTTTCAAAATCCAATTTATTGTTATATTCTTATTGGTTCGTTAGCATAATACTGTTTTGGTAATCTTTTCCAGGAATCCTAAAAGCAGATTATCTATACTTAGTACATTTTTATAAAGTTTTAGTTTATTATTCCTTTCAATATATTTAAAATATGTGCAATTCAAATACTAGTTCTTCATTGAGTGCTTGCAGATGTCCATTCCATTGTAGATATTTGTGCGCCCCAAGCACAATTGCTGGAAATGTTTTCCTTAGCAATATCTGTTGGGTCGGTTCTAGTGCCTCTGGCATTGCATGCTCATAGTGTCAGTATAAGGGCCTGACGACCCTGCTGTCTTTCAGTTCCCTCTTACCTCCCATGACAGTTGCTGAAACACTGGTTGCTCAGGCAATCTCTTCCATTAGTGGTTCTCTATCTAGTGTGCACTGTAAATAGACCCTCCAGAAGTGGGGGGGGCTCCCTAACTGAACCTGTTTGCCACCAGACAGAACAGAAAGTATCATCAGTTCCGCTCTCTCCAAGGCCTCAGCAGGGGCGCCCTTTCCAATGTCTATCTTCTGTCATGGGTGGGAGATCTAATGTATGCATTCCATCTGATTCCGCTTATCAGCAGAGTCCTGTTGAAAATCAAGAGGAACAAGGCGCGAGTCATTATGATTGCCCCAGTGTGGCCTCACCAGCATTGGTTTGGCATGCTCATGCATCTGGCCATCATTGTTCCATGGCCACTGCCCAGCCACCCAGACCTACTCTGACAGGATCATGGTTTGCTCCTGCACTCAAGCCTTCTCTCTCTCCACCTCACAGCTTGTCCTCTGCATAGCTGAACCTGGAGGAGCAGGCCTGCTCTAGTCAGGTACAGCAGGTTCTCTTGGAAAGTAGAAGGCCCTCTTCCAGAACGACTTACCTGGCAAAGTGGAAGCATTTCTCCGGCTGGGCACTGGAGTGTAGCATATCAATGTCAGGGAGCTCAGGGCAGTGCATTTCTCTCTCATTTATGAGGGAAATCCATCTTAGTCCTTAGGCAACACAATGGCCATGTTTTACATGAACAAGCAGAGAGGGGCGTATTCTTCTCCACTCTGTCAGGCAACGGCCAGTCTTCGGATGTTCTGTGTCGGTCATGACAGCATGTTAGAATTTTCCATCTTCCTGGTGTCCAGCATAGGCTGGCAGATTGTCTCAGCAGGTCTTTCTCCTCTCACCATGAGTGGTCTCTCCATCCAGATATTGGGAGAGACGTCTTCTGAAAGTGGAGACTCCCCTGGTAGACCTGTTCGCCACTCAATCCAACAGGAAATCTCACCAGTTCTGCGTCCTCAAGGGCCATGGCCAGAGGTCCCTCAGAGACTCATTCCTGTTACCTTGGACTCAGCATCTGCACTGTGTGTTGCCACCCATCCCACTCATTCACAAGGTGCTGATGAAGATCAAAGAGAACCGAGCCCAAATCATCCTCATAGCTCTGGCATGGCCCAGACAGCACTGGTTCTTCTCTCTCCTGACTGTATCGGTGGAGATGGCTCTCCAGCTCCCATTGTATGCAAGCTTAATATCCAGGATTACAGGTGAATGCTCCACCTGAACCTCCCATCACTACACCTGATGGCCTAGAATCTCCATGGTTGAATCCAGAGGAGCAGTCTTGTTCAGAGCAAGTCCAAGAAGTCCTGGTACCATCTGCCAGGGTGAGTTACCTGGCTAAATGGAAGGGAGTCTTTATCTGGTGCTCACATTGATGAGTCCTGGCTGCTGCTGTCCTCCCTGCAACTTATCCTGGACTATCTACTCGAATTGAGACAGCAGGAGCTTCCTCGCTCCATGGTTAGGATGTATCTGACAGCCATATCAGCCTTTCTTCCCAAAGTTAACAACCATTTCGTCTTTTCCCATGACATGGTGGTCAGGTTCTTCAAAGGTCTAGAGAGTATGTACGCACAGATCAGAGACCCCCACTCCTGTGTGGGATCTAAACCTGGTCCTGTCAAAGCTTACAGGTCTTCCATTTGAACCATTGGCAACATGTTCACTGCTACACTTCTCTTGGGAAGTTGCCTTCCTGGTAGCAATCACCTTGGGCAAATAGGTTTGAGAGATCTGAGCTCTCATCTCAGAACTCCTGTATATGGTCTTCTTTAAGGACAGGTTCAGCTATGCCCGCACCCTTCATTCCTCCTGAAAGTGGTGTCTCAGTTCCATTGCAGTCAAGCAATATTTCTGCCGGTGTTCTACACTAAACTGCATGCAAGCAGAGGGGAACAATGGCTTCGCTCCTTAGATGTATGATATACCCTGGTGTTTTACCTACAAAAGACCAAACCATTCCACCGATCTACCCAGCTATCGCAGAAATGATGAGAGGCCTCCCTGGTTTGGCACAGAGAATCTCCTTTGTGTATCAACACATGCTACGCTCCTGTGAATGTTTCATCCCCAGCTAATCCAATGGTGCACTCTACAAAGTCTCAAGCCTCCTGTGCCGCCATTCTGACACAGGTGCCAATTCAGGACAGATGTAGGGTGGCAACCAGGTAGCATATGGAGTGATGTGGAGAGCATCTGATGACTAAGGCTATGATTTAGTCACTGAGGTCATGGAAGGCATGGAATCTGACTTCCAGAGACCTCTGTGACTTCAGCCTGTGGTGGTAGGGAGCTGCAGGGTACCCCTGCTCATGGGTGGTGGGGGCCTCTGGAGCTGCAGGTGGTGGGGGAGCCCCACAGCTCCCAGCAGCAGGGGAACCCCAGAGCTCTCTGCTGCCATGGGCAGCCAGGGGATCTCCAGAGTTCCAGGCAGTGGGGGGACCCCACAACTCCTGGCCGCTGTGGGTGGCAGGGGGATCCCCGCAGCAGTGGGTGGCAGGGGGATCCCTGGAGGTGTGGGCGGCAGGGGTACCCTGCAGCTCCCAGCTATAGGTGGCAGGGGGCGTGGGGACACGCAGATCCCCATTTTGTGTCAGATATTTTTAGTAAAAGTCACAGACAGGTCACTGCTTCTGTGAGTTTTTCTTTATTTCTCATGACCTATCCGTGACTTTTACTAAAAATATCCATGACAACATCTTATCCTTACTGGTGGCACACATTGTTTGATAAGTAGGCAGCTACATTCTGTAATAGCTGGTGTTTGATTAGCCTTAAGATGCAGCCCCATATAGAGTGTATTGCTCTAATCCAATGAGAGGTGATGAACGATGGATAACAGTTATAACTCTGGAAGAAAAATCTTGGCCAACAGTTGATAATGATAAAAGTCATCTTTGACCACTGCAGCTTTCTAGATATCCAGAAGCAACTGAGGATCCAGTGAGATCCCCAAGTTCAGAGTCTGAGTTACAAAAGGTGGGCAGTCTCCCTTGATTCAGGGAACTGTCATCACCTCTGCCAGTCCTATTAGTTGTTTTTCCCCAACCTACCAATATTAACTCAGACCTGTTTGGAAGAAACCTTATCCAGATGGTACTCATCCAAACCCCAATCTGTGCAAGACACAAAATGAACTGGTCATCCATACCAAGCTGGTTCAGTGAGAGATCAGAGAGACATAGTTCTCAGGATATGACTACCATGCAACCGAGAGGTGGGAGTGCAGCTCAGGTACATATCTGAGCTAGTGTTGGTCTAGCTACATCATAGCTACCTTGAGTAATAATAGCAGTAAAGCTGCAGCAGTGTGGGCAGCTGCTACTCAAGTATATACCAGGGTTCCCAGGTGGGCAGGGCTAGCCTCGGTGGCTGCTTTTGTTGCTGTGTCTTCAGTGCAATTGTTACTTGAGCTATCAAGCTGAAGTCAGACCTCCTGATTGCAGTATAGACATACCCTTAGTGTTTACACAGACATAAATTATGCTGCAGCACATACCTACCAAGAACATCCAAACTTATGCATAGGTGTTTTCCATTTGAGGTATTTTACAACCTGTGCACAGTCTTTTTTAAATACACCGTCTTAGGGGATTGCCATATCATGATGTCTTTCCTGGTATGTCCAGGAAAAGGCCTCAGACCCATCTATAGTAGAAGCATGCTGTATAATAATTTCCCTGGGTCATCCTCAATCATCTCTTTGATCTGACAGCTCCGAAACTATGTTACTGATCAGGTGAACTTCTTAGAATCATTCGAATTGTTAGGTGAAACAGTTCGCATGTTCACTTCTTGTTCATATTCCATGGTTAACACCTGGTTTGTGTGTTCTTTTTTTTTCAGCTGTCAGCATTTTAGACTTGTGGAACAGCTAACTAATCAGAATAGCTATACCGTAACAGCTTGAGAGGATCAAGCCCACAGTGGCATTTTGGAGGAAAATATGTACAGATTATCTGCCCCATTCCATTCCTTTTTGCTGACCCAAGTGGTGCAAAAAGGAGTGGAAACCACATGCAAGCTCCTAAGCATGGGAGAGTCTCCAGTGGGTAGAAAGTCAACATTGCTTGTGCATGGGGCATGTTGGAGAGTGGCTGTAACTATTGTGCTCTGACCATCCACAGTTGGTATTTAGTCTCTTGGGGGGTTGCTAGCCAGCTGGCAGGAGCTTTAACTTAAGCAGATCTGTGGCAAAGAATCACAGAGATGTAACCAGTTGTGTGAGAGCCCAGTATTCCAGGTGCAGACTAGAATCTGCCCTGGTATGGTCCAGGACTGTTGTGAATATGTCTTCAGGGGTAGCTTGGGGAATAGATGTTCTGGCTGGGTCTCTGGCCCCTAGATCCTAGTGTCTGGCTGCTGATTTCTGTCTGGATAGACGAAGTGGAGGGGTCACTGTGGTTGCCTCCCCCTGCTACTCCTTGGCTGGGAGAAGAGGACTCTGGCCCTGGCTGTGGACCCCTGGTTACTGTTTATAGGTCTCTGTGGTCAGGTGGAGATGGTTAGAGTATTGACTAGTGTCATAGCCATTGTACTGAGTTTGTGGTCACATGTGGGTTGGAGAACTATACTCTCCAGCCTTCATCTCTATATCCGAGTCCTCTTGGCTGGGAGCCTAATCATAGATGTTTGACAGAGAGTGGCCTTGCTTATCCGTAAATAAACAGCCTACAGAGAAAGGAGAACAGGAAAAAAGACTGCTGAAAACAATCTCCTGATCAAAACAGAAGATTTAACATATCCATGTGGTCCTGAAAGCAAAATTCTGTCTTCCAGAACTATAGAAAAGCACGATCTTCAGTGTTTTATTATTTTTGAATGCATTTCAGTATGACAACTTTATTTTCAATTTAAGTGTAGATTCCAAAAAAACCCCCAACCCTGTTGTTTATTTACTGAGATCCTCAAAAGCTTTTAAAACTACTGATGACATAGAGTAGTACTGTAATACTTGAGTATACATGTCTCTCCATAATACCTATTTTTAGGTAATGATTTTGATCTTCTGTAATGTGAAGCAAGCTCTGTGAATTACATCAACTAAAACATTTAGTGTAAATTCTGTTACCTCTTGGTAACTTGCCTAGTGAAGGGAGTTATAAGCAGAACAAAGTTTCTTATTTCTTCTTCCACTTGCCATCCCAGCACACTAATCTTTGTTCCATTTCATTGTGATGGCAGAGAAAATAACAAGAGCTAATGACAGACTGTACAACTTTACTTCATAACTGACACTTTAAAAAATACTTTGTTTCTCCAGTCATCTGTCATTCATCAATGTAAGGTCTGCTGAGTGCAGTACAAGGTTAGGAGAGTTATATAATTGATCATTTTTGTCTTTATAGTCATTTCAGTCTCTCTCTAGTGTCTCCATGTAGTGATTCAGAAAATATCTGACAAATGAAAAGTCACATTGCTTTTTCCTGATCCTTCCTTACTGCTTAGGGAGGGTAGGGGATAGTGAAGTAAAATTATTTCTTACGAGAGTTGTAGCAAAAACATGTTTTTAAAATATTAAATCAATTACTCATCCCTGAGTTTGAAAATTAAAAAAAAATGAAACAATAAAACAAATGTGAAGTGCTTTCAAATGTGAATAGGAAGAATATTAAAACCATCACTGTGTGTATCTAATGAAAGTAAATAATTTACGTTTTATGTTAACAGAATTAGCTAGAATCTACAAAATACGTTTAATAGGTATCTTAGGTACACATCGGCTAGTGTCCCAGAATGGTGATGCACATTTTTCTAATGGAGTAATTTTTCAGCCAGTAAAAAGTAATTGACGTGATATGTCAGAAAATATTAATTTGTGTTGAGATTTGTGATAGTGATAATTTTAAATGCAGACATAAAACAAGATATCTGTGGTTTGCATGGCTGCTAAAAGTTTTTGAATCATATTCATTCTTGTTAGAGAATATGGGAAAATTGGTATAATACAACAGTGGAAAATTGAAAAGTATCTGTTACTTCTCTTCTAAGAGTTTTGTGACACAGATTGTACATATACTGTCAGTAGCCATGCTGTTGAATTAAAATACAACTACTGTCCAAGTGAATGTCAACTTTACATTTAATATTGGTTAAATTAATGAGAATTTTTCTTCAGAAATGTTGGTTTGTGCTTTGCCAAAATATTAAAGTAATGTTGTAACTATTCATTCCATTAAACTAATTTTGATTTATTTGTTACTTTCCTATCTTTTGGGGGAATTTAAATTGGTTTAAATAGGTAAAACCTCAAATACTTAATATTGTATCCAAATTAAAATGTTGATCACATGAGCAACCTATTTTTAAAGAGCTGATATTTCTTGAGATTTAGTTTATTCATTATTCAACTGTTTTTCTTAACTATAGTCATGGTATTTCATAATAAAGTCAATTTCATTTGCATTTTGTGTGTAATATGACAGTAGGAAATGTATTAAAGTGTGTTAAGAAGTTCTATATTGAAATATGCTTTCTATTTCATGAATTTCTGAATATTTTTGTTTTCTGTGCAATATATTGATTTTGGGGGGAAGTCCATTCCCTTTTTTGTCAGATATTAGACATAAAGACAAATGCAACATTTAATAACTAGAGGCCTTGTAAAGAGTAGAGGTGAAATTTTCAGAAGTGCTCTGCTTTGTCCTAACTCTGCATCACTGAAGTTAATAGTCTCCCTCCCTCCCGTCCCCCTTATCAATGACCTCTAAAGTGGAGAGACTTTGTTTGGGCCAATAGGAGAAAGAAAATGCATGGACCCCCTTCAGAGATTCTGTGGGGTTGGGGAGTGTATCAGTGGGCTCCTTGGCTGATTGGCTAGAAATAAAGGTGCATCAAAGCCTATTGGCTCCCATGCACCTGAAGATGGGCTTATAAACCCTTTACCCTATCTGTGGGCATCCCAGTCCCCAACACACTTATACACACTTGAAAAATTAGAGTAGCACTGAGTTTGTGACTCCTTCTGTAGGCATCACATTAGTAGCCCTTTTTGGGAGCTAGGAAGGAATTTCCCCCTCATTGCCAGATGGCCTGAGTGGTGGTGGTTTTTTGCCTTTCTCTTATCAGCTCAGGGACCAAATGGATAAATTAGGTCATAATGAGTTCATGTTGTTGCAACTTGGCAAATGTCTAATGTAGGCACTCACTTAATAGGGAGTTCTAGATTCCTGATAAACTAGAATTGCAATCAGGAATAGGGGAGGTTATCCCTTAAAGAAGATAGGGGTGTGTGAAGCTAGGGCTTCTAATGTCTACTATAGTGAGGGGCCACAATCCCATTTCCCTATACCTTCAACCTTTGTACAAAGAGAGAGTAGTGTGGTGCCAGAAATTGTGCCAGTACCAGGTTAAAAGTTTGGAGAGGGAAGGAGGGGCTCAGTGCTGCCCTCCCCCCCGATGGTATGGATTATGGAAGGAATGGAGCTGCAGTGGAGGAGTTACTTCCAGAGTTTCCCTGATGTTAAGTTAATAAAGTTATGACTTTGTTAAACCACAGTTCCTGATGTCTTGCCTTTTTTCCTGCCATGTCTGGGACAATGGGATATTTTATCATAGACTTCAGTAGGAGCAGTGTTAGGCCAATATTGAGTGCTTTTGAAAATCCCCTCTAAAGGTTACATATTCCTTATGCAGGCATAAGTCTGCATTGCCAATTGTGGTTCCCACCCTGATGTCCTATTCACTCATAGCTTGGTAGCCTGTGGTAAATTTATGCTGCCAAGGTAGAGTATCTCTAGAAAGAGAAAAGAGAACTGGGAATTCTATCGGAGAAGGCTACTATTGCCCAAATGTGCCAGTCATTGTCAATTTACATGGGTTCATGATTTTGAAAGCTGTCATATATTTTGAAAGCTAATCCAATTCTAATGGAATTACCAATAGTACATTCTTTTATTGCTACATCTGTAAAATGAGGATGCATGTTAAATAGAGGCTTTTAATTGGAAATTTTTTCTTCAGTAAACACCCTTGATACATGTATGTAGTCACATGTGAAAGTGTACTTTTAAAGATTTGCTAGTATGTCAGGTATTGTATCTACTAACAAATTCATTGGCCCTTCTCTTAAGAACATTACTACTTCACAATACTTGGTGTAGTTAGGCACAATATTACACTGTTCCATTTCTTCTGTTAGAGAAGTCTACTTCAATTCCAGCACTGAAGTACTGTCTGCAAAATGGTTTTTTTGTTCTTTATCCCATTGGTTGAAATTATGTAGCAAGAAAATTACCTTAACGGCACAATAGGATACATGGCAGTATAAGATCAAGTCTGAGATACAAATTGTGCTCTTACTCTAAGAAGACAACCAATGTAGAGGTTATATAATATGACTTGTGGACAATAGGATCAGTCATACCTTTTTATATGTGAAAAAGTCGAAAGAGTTAGTAATCACTACCACTTCTAGAGAAATATTTTAAATGTGAGATTTGTGTATTGTCAACAAGAAGAGAAAAGATCAAACACCTAATAATTGGATCACAGATGCATTTAAAATTAGACATCAGGTTGCAGTCATCATGCCTGAGGGACTGTAAATGTCTATTGGCAATCTGCAGACAGGTATCCTGGATGAGTTCGTTTACTTTTGAAGCATATAGGCTGCAGTGATATTATCATCTTGTGTTCCATGAATGCCAACATGAATGTTTTCTTAAGAAAATAATCAGTCCCTAACAGAATAATCAATTCCATCCTTCTAGCATTATCACTTGGACCTTTTTTTCCCATATACTCATGAGAAAAGATTCAATGTCTTATCTCTTCTTAGTCAAGGGACATCTGTTACTCTGTGAAGATTCAGTAGTCCCTTTTATAAGAATTTTCCACTTTGCTCCAAAGCTAAGTGACAAATACTAAATTCTGTATATATGCCATCCCGATTCCTGTATTATCAATCCCAGAGTTTTAAGTATGGTATAATTTAATTTCCATAGGGAGATTTCTCCAAGAATTCTCAGTCGTCATATTGGAGGATGTATGGAGGTACTGAAGAATGTTTAACACAGACTTTAACTATACAGTTGCTATTATTTAATTTGGCTCCTCCTCTCACTGTCATTTCATTGTAGATAGCTAGACAGGAGAAATTCAGGCTCCAGAGAGAGAGCTTAGGACTGTCATTCTGCCAACAAGTTGATATCTGGCAACAGTTCATAATAATATTGAACATCTCTGTTTCCTGAAGATTGATTCTTCCTTTACATACTCACAGAATAAAATAGGTGCTGGTCTGAACAGAGTATAATTTAGGGCATGGCTACACTTGTGAGTTAGAGCGCATTAAAGCACCCCAGTGTCCTCTAACTCACGACGTGTCCACACTGGCAAGGCACGTAGAGCACTCTGACTCCACAGCTAGAGTGCTCCTGGTACTCCACCTCGGCGAGTGGAATAACGTTGTAGTGCTGTGGCACCAGTGTGGATGCCCTGGTCTGTGAGTGCACTCTGATTGGCCTCCAGAAGTGTACCACAATGCCTGTTCTAGCCACTCTGGTCATCAGTTTGAATTCTACTGCCCTGCCCTCAGGTGACCAACCATCAGACCCACCCTTAAAATTCTCAGGGAATTTTGAAAATCCCCTTCCTGTTTGCTCATCCAGGCATGGAGTGCTCCCAGCTAATCTTTCCAGGTGGCCGTGCCTCCACTCTCCAGGCGATCCCCAGTATGGAGTAATGTCGAGGTGCTGGACCTCATCAGTGTTTGGGGAGAGGAAGCTGTCCAGTGCCAGCTGCGCTCAAGCCGTAGGAATTACGATACCTTCGGGCAGATATCAAGGGACATGATGGAAAGTGGCCATGACTGGGACACTCTGCAGTGCGGGGTTAAAATGAACGAGCTGTGGCATGCCTACCACAAAGCCCGCAAGGCAAACCGCTGCTCTGGTGCCGCTCCTGCCACCTGCTGTTTCTACAAAGAGCTGGACATGATACTTGGGGGTGACCCCACCTCCACTCCGAGTACCACCATGAACACTTCAGATCCCGGTTCAATAAGGCAGAAGTAGGAGCAAAGAGGGAACGAGGATGCTGAGGTGGAGGAAGACACCCTGGAATCCCTAGAGGCATGCAGCCGGGAGCTGTTCTCAAGCCAAGAGGAAGGTAGCCAATCACAGCAGCTGGTGCTTGTGGAAGGACAAACACCAGAGGAGGTTCCTGGTAAGCGGCTTTTATTTTGGGAAGGAAGTGATTTGGTGCGGGCTCTTGGGGCGAGGAGAGTTAGGGCTGCAGAATAGGGCATTGATGTGCTCTTTCACATTGCGGTAATCGGCCTCAGTGATCTCTTCAAGGGTCTCAGTGAGAACTTGGGCAATGCGCTTGTGCAGGTTTCTTGGGAGAGCCACTGTGGTCCTTGTCCCAGTCAGGCTAACATGTCCGTGCCAGTGTGCCGTGAAGGGTGGGGGAACCATTGCTGTGCACAGGCAAGCTGCATATGGGCCAGGGCGGAAGCTGCATTGTAGTAAAAGACCCTTCCCTGCTTCCCAGGTCACTCTCAGCAGTGAGATATCTTCCAGGATGAATCCTGTGAAAAATGTGGGGACAGTGTTCAATATAGGGGCCCCCTGCAGCTGTTGGCTCTCCCGAAGGCACAGAAACCCAGAGGACAGCACAGCGATGAAAGAATCAGTCCCCCTTAACCCTGTGCTTACTCACCATTTGGGGGCTCCTGTGGGTTACGTGTGCGCCCTTTGGGATGGGCAAATTATGCTATTGTGTAGACTGTGCTTGCCCCCCTTAAGTACGGGGGAATCATTGCTCTGTCTGGTGTGAACAATGCTGCCTCTGTTAAATGTTGCGTTTTGCCTTTACAGATGCAACCTTGAGATCTCAGCCATCTGTGTTTATCAGTAGCCGAGAGAGTGCAAAGAATCAGGAAGAGGCCATGTAGAAGCAAAGAGGACATGCTGAATGAAGTAATGCAGCAGTCACTTAAGGAGAATCTAAAAGCTCAGGAGTGGAGGGAGAGTGCAAGGAGCATCTGCCAGCAGAATGTGGATTGCTGGCACAAAAACACGGAGCTTTGGCAGCAAAGCATGGATTGGCTGATAAGCATCATGGAGCACCAAGCGTATTCAATCCAGATGCTTGAAGCCATGCAGGCGGAGCACTACTGCGCCCTCCCCCACCCCTCCCGGCAGCCCTTGTCCCAAAACATTTTCCCTTGTGGCCCCATGTCACCTCCAGCCCACTTTCCCCAACATCTGGGTTCTTATCGCCATCAGCTGCCTCCAACAGCTGTATCTTCACCACCCAACCCTGAAAACTACGATCCTTACCCACTGCACTCAACCCCCATCACCATGCAGTATAGCCATCCTGAAGTGCAGCACTCATTGCACAGCACTCCAGACAGGAAGGCTGAGTATGACAACAGGACATATGCAAATCTGTGATTGTACCATTCTCCACCCCACCTCCTTGCACTTTCTGTTTCCCAAGTTGTGTTTCTTTTCAACAAATGAATTTTCTGGCTTTGAAAACCTTCTTTATTATTTCATAAAGTAAAAGATACCTTAGCCCAGGAAAGTAACAGGCACTGCAAGTCAGCGTAGCAAACACAGATTCCTGCTAACATTGGAACCACTGCACTTCACTCCCGTGCAGTGCACCAGACATTAGCGGTGGCTTTCAGCCTCAAATTGCTCCCTCAAGGCATCCCTAATCCTTGCAGCCCCACACTGGGCCCCTCTAATAGCTCTGCTCTCTGACTGTTCAAATTCAGCCTCTAGGTTTTGAACCTCCGAGTTCCATGCCTGAATGAAGCTTTCACCCTTCCCTTCACAAATGTTATGGAGCATACAGTATGTGGATATAACCGCGGGGATGCTGTCATCGTCCAGGTTCAGCTTCCCACACAGAGAGCACCAGCGGCCCTTTAAATGGCCAAAAGCACACTCCACAGTCATTCTGCATCGGCTCAGCCTGTTGTTGAACCACTCCTTGCTGCTGTCAAGGGTCTTTATATAGGGTTTAGTAAGCCACAGCATTAAATGGTAAGTGGGGTCTCCAAGGATCACAATGGGCATTTCAACTTCATGTACGGTGATCTTCTGGTCTGGGAAAAAAGTCCCGGCTTGCAGCTTCCTGAACAAGCCAGTGTTCCGTAAGATGTGTGTGTCATGCACCTTTCCAGGCCAGCCTACATTAATGTCAGTGAAAGGCCCACGGTGATCCACAAGTGCCTGGAGAACCACAGAGAAATAGCCCTTCTTGGAGGCTAGGTGGGCTGGTGCCAGAATTGGAATATGAGGCCCATCTATCACCCCTCCGCAGTTAGGGAAACCCATTTGTGCAAAGCCAGCCACAATGTCATGCACATTACTTGGAGTCATAATTCTTCTGAGCAGGATGCGATTAATGGCCCTGCAAACTTGCATCACACGATTCCTACAGTAGACTTTCCCTCTCCAAACTGGTTAGTGACCAATTGGTAGCTGTCTGGAGTTGCCAGCTTCCAGTTTGCAATAGCCGAAAGTTCTGCAGCTACTGCTTATCATCCCAAACTTGCATGACGATGTGATCCCACCACTCAGTGCATTTTTCCAAAGCCCAAATGTGGTGTTCCACAGTGGTGAGCATGTCCGTGAATGCCACAAGCAATCTTGTGTCGTATGCATTACTTGAGTCGATATCATCGTCGGAGTCCTCACTGTCAGTTTGGATCTTAAGGAGTAACTTGAGTGCCAAACGTGATGTGCTGGTGAGATTCGTCAGCATATTCCCCAACAGTTTGGGCTCCATTCATGCAGACCGAAAGGGAAGACAGAGCATGCAGCACAAGAAACGTTGAAAGATGGCGCCAAATGTGGACGGAAGCAGAGGGATTGCTGGGATGCGAACTGATGCATCACGGGGCATTGGGACAGGATCCAGAATGCATTGCCTCTCCGCCCCCTTCCCACAAGCCACAGCATCAGAATGGGAAGAGGGATAGCTGCCCACAATGCAATGCTCCTAATGCTGCTGCAAGTACTGAAAATGTGGCCACGCCAGGGCGCTTGCAGATATCAGTGTGGACAAACTGCAGTGCTTTCCCTACTGCGCTTTGGTTTAACTCAAAGCGCTCTACATCTGCAAGTGTCGCCATGCCCTTAGAGTAAGTTCAGCTGATGGCAAACCAATCCACCTTGGATTTCTTTTTCATGATCTCTAGTCATGTTTATTTTTTCAAATCTTAAGCTTTTTACATTATTTGAATAATTTAGTTCTATGCAGTGCTGTAGCTGTGTTGGTCCCAGGATATTAGAGAGACAAGGTGGGTGAGGTAATATTATTTATTGAATCAACTTCCATTGGTAAGAGAGACAAGTTTTTGCTTTTACGCAGAGCTCTTCTTCAGGTCTGGAAAATGTACTCAGAGGGTATGTTGTACACTGCAGTTAAATACCCATGGCTGTCCCATGCCAGCTGACTCAGGCTTTCAGGGATTAGGCTAAGGGGCTGTTTAATTACGCTAGATGTTCTGGTTTGGGCTTCAGCCCTAGCTTTGGGACCCTCTCATCTCTCAGAATCCTAAAGCCTGGTTTCCAACTTGATCCTGGCAGTCTACAGCACAATTAAACAGTCTCTTAGCCTGAGCCTGGTGAGCCTGAGTCAGCTGCAGTGGGCCAGCCGCAAATTTTTAATTGTAGTGTAGCTATATCTATATTGTCATAGTTAAATGCGAGGTTGAACAAATTTAGCGTAAGTAGTTAACACACATTTCAAGGGCCAATTACACACATTTCAAGGGCCAATTAAAACTTCTCTAGTTAAAGGGGGGAAACAAACGTTTTTTTTCTCTTTAACTACCTATAATTCCTTTAGATATTAAACAGGTAAGATGCGTGAGGTAATACCTTTTATTGGACCAACTTTTGTTGGTGGGAGAAACAAGCTTTTGAGCTATACAGAATTCTTCCTCAGGTCAAAAGACACAGCTGCAATAACACTGCATACAACAGTATCAGATATTAGACATTTACCGCACAATAGAACTAGTTTTGCCTCTCCACATAGATAGTTTTCACATAGACACAAAGTCCATCAATCTTAGACTCAAGCTACTGATAAAAACCATTCATTTACAAGTACAGTGCTCTTAAAGTGTACAGCATTTTACGGAAGTTGCAGTACAGTTGTGCCTGAGTCCCTGTAGGGACCACGCTGAGAATGCTTGCTCAGGGCAAACTGCAAGGAATAGGTCAGATAATCCCCCCAAATGGTGTTTTATTCTATAATTATATTCACCAAACCTGTAATCAAATAGCTTTTGTAATACCACACTGATCACCAAGAAGCTAAATACAGCTTCCTTTAAGCATCCCAGCCCTTGATTCCCATCTAGACATCCAAGTCCAACATAGTGAGTGGTTACTGAAAACCAGACTCACCATATGTTAGGTGCACCAGTCCCAAAGGACCAGACATTGATGCCTGGGTCAATATTGAGTTTTAGATCTGACCCAATAACCATGCAGATGCCAATCCCTTAGTAATTAAAACTATAAAGATTTTAATAATAAAAGAAGGAGAGTCGTAGTGGTTAAGAGATCAGAATACATACAGATATGTGAAAAGTGTCATAGCAGAGGTGGTGAGGCTGCTTATCTGTATAAGTTTTTCTGGAATCAATTTAAAAGGTTATAGTTCAGCAGGCAGTCCACATTTAGAGTTTGTTCAAATTCTTCCATGAGAATTCCAGGGTAAATGCAGAGTAAACCTGGAGACCTCAGTCTTGTGGCTTAGACCTTCCCTGTTAAAGTTTAAGCAGACCTGAGTTTAAAAAATACAAAACAAGCCTGGAGCTTTTTCTTTATAGTCTTCTAGCAAGCTGATAAGGCTCTTGACAGCACTTGTCACAGCGGGACCTTTCCCCAATGAAGAATAGGTGCTCCAGATTGTTGCTTTGAAGCTACTCTTCTATTTCCTGTGCATACACACATAAGCTACTTTTATTCATTAATGTAAGGCAATTAGCCATTCAAACTATCGCAACAGTTCATTATAGCATAGATAATTAAGTTGAAGACAATGTAAATAATAATATTGGTTCCTTCAGATTCTTATGTCTTTGATCTTAAGGTTAACTGAGCTATTTGCATACATAATATAGGGTCTTTAAGACATGAAAGGGAATTGCCTGCAAGAAAATCTGCTTACATTGTTAAATTTCTAGCAAGAGAGAGGTAAACACAGACCAATATACTTAGCATCTACCCTTGATTTCTATTACTACAAATACATGAGTTTATGATTCCTGATTTACGACTGCTCTTTGAAATTCAGATACAAATAGATGGTCTTGATTACATTTCAGTGCCTTTTGTTGTTATGGGTCATACCGAAGTTGACCATCTGTCAGTGTCACAACAATAAAATATTCAGTACCAAAAGATTAAACTTTCAGTGTGAGATTCTTATTCAATATTGTTTAAACTAAAGCAAATAACTGCTTTCATAATATATTTTTTTCCTTAGAAAATTTCTATCAAACTTGTAGAAAGCTTTGTTTCCTCCACATCTGACAAGAAAAACAGCCCTGAAGATATGGAACAAACAAAATGATTCCTCCTGATAGGACGCTGCTATATGCCTTCTTTTCAAGCATAGCCATTAACTTTCCACATGAACTGATTTTTCAACGTGTGAACAGGTTTTATCTGAACTGTCAGATAATAACATCATGCCACCTGTTAATCTCTTCTTACAGTCAAAGATGTATGGTACCTGGAAATGTGAGATGTGAGAGCAAGATGGGTTAATTAATCTTTTCTATTTTTTATTTGAACACCAGGTAATTCAGAGGGGGAATTGCCAACACTGCCCTTTTGCCAGTAACTGTCCAACTAAATTTTTACATCACGCTCATTGTTACAGTTTTCTGACCAGGAAAATAATCTAAATACTTCTTTTCTGAGCTCCAGGTGATTAGCTTATCAGCTAATTTATTTGAAATACTGTATAAAACATGAGAAAACTGGTTCAAGGAAACAAAAACTTTTGTAAGTACTCATATATTCCAGACTTTCCTTCATTAGAAGGAATAATAATCCCTTGAATGACTGTTTCAGCAGTTCATGTATTTAAATGTATTTGTAACTTTTTTAACAAAACCTTTAAAACATCTCCTTTTTATTTCAGTTTCTCATGGAATCTTTAATACTAATCAGAAAACAACAGAGTTCATGCACAATTTCATTCATATTTCACATCACTAAAGAATAGGGACAACAATTACAAGAGTACAGTTAAAGGTCTCTTCAGTCTCTCCTGTTATATTTAGGGCTGTCAATTAATTGCAGTTAACTCACGCGATTAACTAAAAAAAAATAAATTATCGCGATTAATCGCAGTTTTAATCGCACTGTTAAGAGAATACCAATTGAAATTTATTAAATATTTTGGATGTTTTTCTACGTTTTCATATATATCTCATTTTCTGTGTTGTAATTGAGTTCAAATTGTTGTATTTGATAACAAATATTTGCATTGTAAAAATGATAAACAGAATAAATAGTATTTTTCAATTCACCTCATACAAGTACTGTAGTGAAATCTCTTTGTCCTGAAAGTGCAACTTACAAATGTAGGATTTTTTTGTTACCTAACTGCACTCAAAAACGAAACAATGTCAAACTTCAGAGCCTACAAGTCCACTCAGTCCTACTTCTTATTCAGCCAATCGCTAAGACAAACAAGTTTGTTTACATTTACAGGTGATAATAGTATCTTCTTCTTATTTACAGTGTCACCAAAAAGTGAGAACAGGCATTTGCATGGCATATTTGTAGCCAGCATTGCAAGGTATTTACATGCCAGATATAGCTAAACAATCATATGCCCCTTCATGCTTCAGCCACCATTCCAGAGGACATGCTTCCATGCTGATGACACTCGTTTAAAAAAATAATGCATTAATTAAATTTGTGACTGAACTCCTTAGGGGGGAATTGTATGTCCCCTGCTCTGTTTTACCCACATTCTGCCATTTATTTCATGTTATAGCAGTCTTGGATGACCCAGCACATGTTGTGTTTGTTTTTAGAACACTTTCGCTGCAGATTTGACAAAACACAAAGAAGGTACCAATGTGAGATTTGTAAAGATAGCTACAGCACTCGACCCAAGGTTTAAGAATCTGAAATACCTTCCAAAATCTGAGAGGGACGAGGTGTGGAGCATATTTTCAGAAGACATACAGAGATCAGCTTCAGTATCTCCCGTATGGTCCATGCTGGAGCTCTTTTTTGATTCTGGGACTGCATAGTCACCTGTGCTGATCAGCGCTCCATGCTGGGCAAACAAGAAATGAAATTCAAAAGTTCACGGGGTTTTCCTGTCTACCTGGCCAGTGCATCCGAGTTCAGATTGCTTTCCAGAGCGGTCACAATGGTGCACTGTGGGATAGCGCCCGGAGGCCAGTACTGTCGAATTGTGGCCACGCTACCCTAATCCGAAATGGCAATACCGATTTCAGCGCTACTCCCCTTGTCAGGGAGGAGTACAGATATCGATATTAAGAGCCCTTTATATCGATATAAAGGGCTTCGTTGTGTGGACAGGTGCAGAGTTAATGTGGTTTAATGCTGCTAAATTTGATATAAAATCGTAGTGTAGACCAGGCCTTAATTCCCTCCTCAGTCTGGATTTTAAATTTCTGTTGGCTTAAATTTATATTACTTCGGATTCATCACTCTGTGACCTGATTTTCGGGTAGAACTAATTGGGTATATACAGATATCAGTAGGGAGAGCCTGGTGTTTTGAAATATTTTTTTACTTTACATTTTTTCACTGATGTAACAAATAACAAATAGAAAAGGAAATGATCCATGCTTATTTCATTTTGATCCGTGTTGACTTTTTGTTCATCTAGACAATATGCTAAACCCCACCTCTTCTCTTTCTAACCCTATCTTCTCTAGTCAATCAACCAAATTAGATTTTTTTTTAATATATCGGCAGAGTTTTCACATTGTCAGAGTTTCCATCTACAATTACCATAACTAATAGGAACTGGTCTTTTAGAAGGAAAGTCACATGTAAGCCACTCTCTGATATTACAAGATATGGGGCAGCAAGAACATGGTTGGATGTAGGGAAATCTTGAGTTCTAATGGCAGTACTGCCATTTATATGTGGATGGCTCTTGGAGATTTTACACAGACCAAGATTTCCAATGTGACTAGTGATTTTTGGTGCATCTTTTTTGAGGGGGCTACATCAGGAGGCACTTTAAAGGGGCATGCTTTTTAGACTGTGCTGAGCACCTGCTCTGTGAAATCAGTCAACTTCAAGTTAAGCATCTAAAATCACTAGTAAGAGTCAATTGTTTCTATTTAATAGCTGTTTTAAAATTACTCCTTTACCATATGTTTGTTTTGTCAAAGTGAGACTCCTTTATAAAATTTTAATCTCTTTTATGAAAAGTATGTTCTGTTGTTTCTCACTTAGGATGTTGCTCTTGCTCATCTGATTATTACTCATGGTGGCTTTTGCTCTTTTGTAATAGAAAATTCAATGGACAAAACCCTAAGCAACCATATTTACTTAATAATAACACTTCATTGGATTATTATCAGGCTAAATTCTTCAAAGAATATATTTACAGCAAATAAAAGTAAAAAAAAATTAAGGTAATACTTGCAACCATAAAACTCATAGTTCCCTCTAGCAGTTTTTTCAAATAGGTCAGTCAGCTCACCTGTTTTCAAAGTCCGTCTTCTGTGTTTGAGTAATGTTTTTCACAACCTGCTGAGTAACAGAGCTTCAGTGCCCACACTTTCTGTAAGAAGATTTCTATCCACAAATCCATCAAGTCACTGTTAAAGGTTTCATTCTCATTTTCCTTCTAGCCATGAGAAATGTGATTTTATCACTTAATTTATATATCAGCTGATGTCACAAGAAGATGCACTATTTATTATTTTCAGAGCATACAACTTTTGTTACATTCCTTTCTTCTTCGAGTGCTTGCTCATATCGATTCCAATTAGGTGTGCGCGCACCGCGTGCACTCTCGTTGGAAGATTTTTACCCTAGCAACACTCGGTGGGTCGGCTGGGTCGCCCCCTGGAGTGGCGCCACTGTAGCACCGGATATATACCCCTGCTGACCCAACGGCCCTTCAGTTCCTTCTTACCACCCATGACGGTTGTTGGAACTGTGGAGTGCAGCTTTGCTGATCTCCACATCCCTAGCTTCTCGTAGTTCTTTGCTCTTTATTGTGTTTATAGTTCAAGTTCTTCTAGTTATAGTTAGTGTTAGTACTTCTCTTCATAGTTAGTGTATATAGTTGAAGGGGGGGTCAGGGATTAGCCCCTTTCCTCCACCTCGGTGTGGGCCCATGCCAAAGGCACCAGGATTCAAACCGTGCTCGGCGTGCCAGAAGCCGATGCCAATAGGGGATCCCCACGACTCCTGCCTCAAGTGCCTAGGGGAATCCCACCTTACCGATGAGTGCCGCATTTGCAAGTCATTTAAACCAAGGACGAGGAAGGAGCGGGACTTTGGTTTGAAGCAGCTTCTCATGGAGTCAGCACTTAGTCCTACAACATCGGTACCGAGCACCCAACAGACTGCATTGGTAAGGAGTGCCCCTTCGGCACCGGATCACTCCGGCACCGACCTCTACCGGCACCGACTCCTTGGCACTGCTCCCTTTCCCCGACTGGGAAACGACATAGTGCTCCAACTCTGGCCTTGCAGAAGGAGTACTCGTCTAAGATGGTTCATCGAGCACCGTCATCCGCTGTGGCACCGTCGAAGCCGGCACCACAGATTGCAGCTCTACGTGGCACGGCACCATCGATTCCGGTCCCACAAGGGCCGTTGAGTCCAGTGCCAGACAGCTCCCCGGCTCCGGCTGTGGTTGAGCTTGTTCTCCCTTCTACGCCGGAGACCTTCTCTATGGCAAGGGAGCTCATTGCTATGATGGAGCCGATATGTCCTCAACCCCCGGCACCGCCGGTGCGGGTTGTTCAATCCATCGGCAAGCCGGCCCTCGTAAGGCCTCCTTCCGTCAGTCCACCAGAGAGACGTCATTCCAGATCACGGTCTCGCAGACGCTCTCGATCACATTGTTCCCGCTCCCAGTGCCGCTCGCAGTCCCGGCATTGCTCTCCATCGCGGTACCGGTCGCACTCGCGGCGACGTTCAACATCTCATTCACCGGACAGATACTCCCGGTACCGGTCTGGCTCTCGCCACCGATCTCGGTACCGTGTATCCCGCAGTCGCTCCAGGCGAAGGGACTCGAGATCCCAGTCAACCTCCTGGCACCGGTATGGTAGAAGGTCCCGGTCTCGCTCGCGGTACCGCCATAGCTCCCGGTACGGCTCCCCGGGATCGACCATCAAGAACAGTGGCTCCCTCCCAGGGTCTCTTGGCACCACCGTGGCCTTCGAGACACATCAGTATCGTCTCAGGCTGGCAGTGCATCCTACCATCAGGAGGGGGAATCTGATGTCCCCAGCCAATATCCGCAGGGACAAAGCCACGAACAAGGGCCTCATCACTGGTCCTTCTGGACACCATGGGCATACCACCAGTGTCTCAACACTCGGCCCCGTTGGAACCAAAGGTACCAGAGGCGACAGTGAGCCGCCCTCCCCCTATGGGCACGGATGAGGCTCCAATTCCTTCTGCAGTCACCGAGGTTCTATCTAATGCAGATGACCCCCCTCAAGTGCACGACCCACCTCAGGATCCGTTGGTCCCGGGCCTCTCCTCCTCCTCCTCCTCACCTGATGAGTCGGTAGCGGGAACATCCTCCTCAGGCCCTCCGTCAATCGATCTCAGAGCCCATCAAGACCTCTTGAGGCGAGTGGCCCAGAATATGAACTTGCAGGTAGAGGAGGTCACTGAAATAGAGGACCCAGTTGTGGCCATCTTATCGGCTGATGCACCCACTAGAGTGGCTCGCCCGCTCATCCACACTATACAAGCCAATGCGGACACCATTTGGCAATCCCCAGCTTCAATTCCACCTACAGCTAGTGGAGTAGAGAGGAAATATATGGTACCCTCAAAGGGGTACGAATATCTCTACACCCACCCACCACCCTGCTCTCTGGTTGTCCAATCGGTGAATGAACGGGAGTGTCATGGCCAGCAAGCATCAGCTCCTAAGGCGAAGGAGGCTAGACACATGGACCTCCTAGGCCGCAAAATATAATCAGCTGGTGGCCTCCAACTTAGGGTGGCAAACCAACAAACCCTCCTAAGTCAGTATAACTTTAATACGTGGGTGTCCGTGGGGAAGTTTACGGAGCTTCTTCCCCAGGAGTCCCGTCCAGAGTTTACGGCCCTGCTTGAAGAGGCTAAGAAGGTGGCAAGAACCTCCCTCCAGGCCTCTCTGGACGCAGCAGACTCGGCTGCCAGAACTCTGGCATCTGGAGTGATGATGAGGCTTATCTCCTGGCTCCAGGCTTCAGGCCTTCCCCCTGAATTGCAACAGACCATTCAGGATTTACTCTTCGAGGGCCAGGGCCTTTTCTCAGACAAAACCAACCCCAGGTTGCAAAGTCTGAAAGACAACCGGTTCATAATGCGCTCGCTGGGTATGCACACACCAGTGACCCAACAAGGGTCCTTCCGGCCCCAGCCACACCGCCCTTACAACCAGTCTAGGCTGCTTCAGGACGCTACCAGAAGGCGTGGCAGGGGGAATCGGCAGAGGCAGTCTGGTCCTCAAGGAACCCAAAGTCAAGTACCTCCTAAACCACCAACGGGGCCCAAGCAAAACTTTTGACGGGACGCCCAAGGATGGCCCACCGGTTATCCTACCAGATCCTTCTCCCTCCTTTTTCAACTGCCTCTCCCATTTCCTCCCTGCCTGGTCCCAGCTAACCTCAGATCGTTGGGTCCTCCGCACGGCGGAAGTGGGATACCACCTCCAGTTTGTTTCAACCCCCCCCCACCCTCCCTACCCATCCCTCTTCAGGGACCCCTCTCACCAGCAAGTCCTCTTACAAGAGGTCCAGGTGCTCCTAAAACTGGGAGCCATAGAGGAGGTGCCAGAAGACATGAGGGGCAAGGGTTTCTATTCCCGCTACTTCTTAATCCCCAAGGCAAAGGGAGGTCTACGACCGATCCTAGACCTGCGAGAACTTAACAAATTCCTGATAAAGCTGAAGTTCTGCATGGTATCCCTGGGGACCATCATCCCATCCTTGGATCCGGGAGACTGGTATGCCGCCCTTGATATGAAGGACACTTATTTCCACATCGCCATTTATCCACCACACAGACGGTACCTCCGTTTTGTGGTCAACCACCAACAATTTCAGTTCATGGTACTTCCCTTTGGCCTCTCTACAGCTCCAAGGGTCTTCACCAAATGTATGACTGTGGTAGCTGCCTCCCTCCGTCGTCTTCGAGTACACGTCTACCTGTATCTCGATGATTGGCTCATTCGAGGGACTTCCCAGTCACAAGCATCGCAGCACCTGTGCGTCATCAGAGACCTCTTCGGGAGCCTAGGCCTCATGATCAACACAGAAAAGTCTACTCTGACACCCACGCAGAGAATGGACTTCATCGGAGCTGTTCTGGACTCCAGTCTGGCCAGAGCCTGCCTCCCCCAGTCGTGTTTTCAAATGATGGCTTCAATAATTCGAAATCTTCAATCCTTTCCGACAACGTCGGTGCGCACTTGCCTCGGCCTAATAGGTCACATGGCCTCCTGCACCTTCGTGACCAAGTATGCGAGGCTACGTCTCCGTCCCTTCCAAACCTGGCTGGCTTCAATATACCGCCCACACAGAGACAGTCTGGATTCGATGCTCACTATCCCCAGAAAGGTTCTTGACTCCCTCACTTGGTGGTTAGACCCCTCTCTGGTTTGCGCAGGGATGCCATTCCACCCACCTCAACCCTTGGTGGCCCTAACAGCAGACGCGTCATCTCTGGGTTGGAGTGCCCACCTCGGGAGCCTTCACACTCAAAGCCTCTGGTTGCCCCAAGAGCTGGCTGTGCACATCAATGTGAGGGAGCTGAGAGCAGTCCGTCTAGCATGCCAGGTGTCTTGGGACCATCTACAAGGCCGTTGTGTATCAGTGTTCACGGACAACACAACGGCTATGTTTTACATAAACAAGCAGGGCGGAGCATGCTCCTCCCTCCTTTGTCAAGAAGCCATTCGCCTCTGGGACTTTTGCATAGCCCACTCTATCGATTTGGTAGCATCTTTTCTCCCAGGAGGCCAGAACATTCTGGCAGATCACCTCAGCAGGTCCTTCCTGTCTCACGAGTGGTCGATACGCCTGGGCGTTATCCATTCTGTTTTCCGGAGGTAGGGCATAGACCTCTTTGCCTCTCGAGAGAACAGGAAATGCCAGGTGTTCTGCTCCTTCCAAGGATGCTCCCCGGGCTCCCTCTCAGACGCATTCCTGATCCCGTGGAAGAGGCACCTACTTTATGCCTTCCCACCGTTTCCGCTTGTCCACAGAGTCCTACTCAATCTCCACAGGGACAGAGCCCACCTGATCCTCATTGCTCCGGCATGACTGAAGCAGCATTGGTACACCCTGTTGTTCAACCTCTCAGTGGCAGACCTGATCCCCCTGCCACTCTGGCCGGACCTCATAACACAGGACTTCAGCAGTCTTCACCATCCGGACCTGCAATCCCTGCATCTCACGGCATGGCTGCTGTGTGGATGAGCCAGTCTGAGTTGCCTCGGTCCAACAGGTGCTCTTGGGCAGTAGGAAGCCTTCCACGAGGATGACATATTTCGCTAAGTGGAAGCGTTCCTCCAACTGGTGCGCTCAGAATAACTTAGTCCCCAAACAGGTATCTTTCCCCACTGTCCTGGATTACCTATGGTCCCTGAAAGAGCAGGGCCTGGTGATCTCTTCTATAAAGGTGCATTTGGCAGCTATTTCAGACTTTCACCCAGGGGAAAGTGGCAGTTCAATCTTTTCTCACCCCATAGTTTCCAGGTTCCTTAAGGGATTGGAGCGGTTGTACCCTCAAGTCAGACTCCCGACTCCTACCTGGAATCTAAACCTGGTGCTAGCCAAGCGTATGGGTGCCCCTTTTGAGCCTCTGGCCACCTGCTCGCTGCTGTACCTCTCCTGGAAGACAGCCTTCCTTGTCGCTATTACCTCAGCAAGACGAGTATCGGAGCTTTGGGCTTTGACAGCGGATCCCCCATATATGGTATTCCACAAGGACAAGGTACAGCTGTGACCGCACCCCCCTTTCCTCCTTAAGGTGGTGTCTGCCTTTCATGTCAATCAAGACATCTTTCTCCCAGTCTTTTTCCCGAAGCCGCACTCATTGCGTCGGGAACAACAACTGCATACCTTGGTTGTCCGCAGGGCTCTCGCCTTTTATATCGAGAGAACCAGACCCTACCGACGTTCGACTCAGCTCTTTGTAGCTGTGGCAGACTTTATGAAAGGCATGCTGGTCTCTTCCCAAAGAATTTCATCTTGGGTGACATCCTGCATCCGAGCATGCTATGAATTGGCTCACATTCCGGCTAGCCATCTCACCGCCCATTCTACTCGGGCACAAGCCTCAACTGCCGCTTTCCTGGCCCATGTTCCCATCCAGGAAATATGTCGTGCTGCTACCTGGTCATTGATTCACACCTTTGCCTCACATTATGCATTGGTTCAGCAGTCCAGAGACAATGCAGCCTTTGGCTCAGCAGTTTTGCATTCTGCAATGTCTCACTCCGACCCCGCCGCCTAGGTAAGGCTTGGGAATCACCTAATTGGAATCGATATGAGCAAGCACTCAAAGAAGAAAAGACGATTACTCACCTTTGTAACTGTTGTTCTTCGAGATGTGTTGCTCATATCCATTCCAAACCTGCCCTCCTTCCCCACTGTTGGAGTAGCTGGCAAGAAGGAACTGAAGGGCCATTGGGTCGGCAGGGGTATATATCTCAGGGCCACCCAGAGGATTCCGGGGGCCTGGGGCCATCGGCAGCAGGCAGCTCCGGTGGAGCTCCCGCAGGCGTGCCTGCGGAGGATCCGCTGGTCCCACGGCTCTGGTGGAGCATCCGCAGGCGCACCTGCGGGAGGTCTACCGGAGCCGCGGGACCAGCGGACCCTCTGCAGCCATGCCTGCGGGAGGTCCACCGGAGCCGTGAGACCGGCAAGCAGCAGGGGGCCCCCCGTGCGGCGAAATGTCTAGAGCCTGCCCTGTTCGGTGGCGGGGGGCCCTTCCGTTCTGGGACCTGCCGCTGAAGTGCCCTGAAGTCCCGCGGCGAGTGCCCCCTGCCGGTGAATTACCGCCGAAGCGGGACCCGCCGCCGAAGTGCAGCCTGCTGTTCGGCGGTAATTCGGTGGCGGGGAGCCCCCGCCGCAGGTCTTCGGGGCACTTCGGCGGTGGGTCCCTGAACGGAAGGGCCCCCCGCCGCCGAATTACCGCCGAAGACCAGGTTGCACTTCGGCGGCAGGTCCCGCTTCGGCAGTAATGCGATGGCGGGGAGTCCTTCCGCCCTGGAGCGGAAGGACTCCCCCACCAGCGAAGACCGGGAGCGAAAGAAGCTCCGGGGCCAGGCCCCGCAAGAGTTTTCTGGGGCCCCCAAGCAAGTGAAGGACCCCGCTCCAGGGGCCCTGAAAAACTCTCGTGGGGGCCCCTGCAGAGCCCGGGGCCTGGGGCAAATTGCCCCTCTTGCCCCCTCCTCTGGGCGGCCCTGATATATCCGGCGCTATAGCGGCGCCACTCCAGGGGGCGACCCAGCAGTCCCACCGAGTGTTGCTAGGGTAAAAATCTTCCGATGAGCATGCATGCGATGCGCGCACACGTAATTGGAATGGATATGAGCAACATGTCTCGAAGAACAACAGTAACAAAGGTGAGTAACTGTCTTTTATAATTAGAACTGGTCAAAACATTTCTGACAAGACAGTTTTCCATTGAAAAATGCTGATTCTGTAAATTTCAAATGTTCTATGGGAATGTGTTGATTATGTCAAAACTTTTGATGGAAATCAGGAGAGTCAGAGGCCCACCTAGCCTCCCTCCCCGCTGACTTGTCTGCAGCTTGCTAGGCTGGAAGAAACTAGGATACTGGACTGCCTGGCTCCCCAACTGACTTCGTTGCTGGCAGATAGCCTAGCCAGCTCCCTTTGGGAAATTTCTATTCTTTGTTCGGATTTGGTATGCAAAAAATTATAAATTTGGGAATATCCTCTGGAGTGGAAATTCTGGGTTTCAACCAGCTCTATTTAAAGAATTATAGTCGTATACATTCTTGACTTCATATACTAACACTTACACAACTATTGGCCCATTCATCCTTTGATGTTTACAAAAGTTTTCAGGTTTCTGCAACTTCTTTAGCTATTTTCTTGGTGAATATGAAGTAGTTATCCAGAACAAGTAATCCCTGAATTGCAAAGTAAACAGCAATCCACGATTTTAACAATCTACCATTTAATTGCTGGGTGAAATTTAAGCTGTTGATTTTGACCTATTATATTAAAGCCCCAAATGGTTTAGGTCCTCATTTCTTCTGAACTTTGACAGTTGTTATCATCTAAGGTTTTTGAGCTAACAGCATACTGATTTAAAAAGGAGTGGGGCTGGTGGCAGGGCAGTTTTCTTGTTATTCTCGTTGCCTATAGCCCAGCCAAAGCCTGAACTTGGTGATCTTCAGAATCCACTGTAAGACTCATTTGTTTTCCCTAAGCCCTTTCTTTCCTTATTTAAATATCTTAATTCTTTCTGCTCTTTTTGTTTAATCCTATCTTTAATTCTGTCCATGTCTTAACTACCTTTCCTCTTTCTCATCTGTTTTCTCCCCTTTAATCTCATTGCTTTGTTTTTTTCCTTTGAATAACATCCTTTTTACCTTGAGACTGAATCATCTCCATTCCTTTTGTATCCCTTCTTACATCCCCAGTGCTGAGTTCTATTTTCTCTGCTCTGACCTCAAGATTCTGCTCATCTCCCTTTTCCTTTATGTGCTTCACTTAGAATCCTCTGCAGTTGACCCTTCTCCCTGTCTACCTGTCTTTTGTGCATAATAGTTTGGCAATATGTTATTGTGTTTAACACAGCCAGCCATTTATCTGGCTCCCTGATTGCCTGACGTGAGGAACATTCCTCTGTTCTGTTTGGTACTAAGATCCCTTCTCTCTAGCCAGGTGTTTGAGAAAGATCAATGACTGAAGCAAAGGAAAGGGCCAGAGGTTCCACTTAACAGCAAAAAACCAAGTCTGTGTACACTGACTTTAGAAAACAACACATAACTTTGCACGATAGTTCAATTTTATAAGAATTTCAGGAACACATTCTGACGAACAAATGTGTGTATGTGTCATAAACAGATAGTTAAGGGTTAATGTCTCTTTCACCTGTAAAGGGTTAACAAACAGTGAACCGGAACACCTGACCAGAGGACCAATCAGGAGACAAGATACTTTCAAATCTCGGTGGAGCCTTTGTTTGTTTTTTTGGGTTTTTTTTTTTCTCTCTGGGTTCTAAGAGTAACCAGACGTGCAACCAGGTTTCTTTCCAATCTCTCTGATACAGTCTCTTATATGTTCAGAATAGTAAGTACTAGGTAGATAAGGTGGTTTTAGTCTTTTGATTGTTTTCTTTGTTTGCAAATGTGTATTTTGCTGGAAGGATTTTATTTTGTATTTGGGCTAGGGGGAGGTTTCTCTCTAGTGTCTATAAGCTGAAAGACCCTGTAACATTTTCCAACTTGATTTTACAGAGACAATTTTTATTTTTTCTTTCTTTTATTAAAAGCTTTTTCTTTTTTAAAAGACCTAATTGATTTTTCCCCTTGTTAAGGCTCAAGGGAATTGAGTCTGTATTCACCAGGGAATTGGTGGGAGAAAGGAGGGAAGGGAGGGGGAAAGGTGGAATTCCTCTGTGTTTTAGATTCACAGAGCTTGAATCTGTATTACCTCTTGGTGAGGGGAAAAGAGGAGGGGGGAAGGTGACATTCCTCTCTGTTTTAAGATTCAAGGAGTTTGAATCACATTGATCTCCTAGTGTACCCAGGGAGGGGAGGATCTGGGAGGAAAAAAGGAAGGGAGGAGGAATGGTTTATTTCCCTTTGTTGTGAGACCCAAGGAGTTTGGGGTCTTGGGGTCTCCAGAGAAGGTTTTGGGGGTCCAGAGTGTACCAGGCACTGCAAGTCCTGGTTGGTGGCAGCATTACAAAATCTAAGCTGGTAATTAAACTTAGAGGAATTCATGCTGGTACCCCATCTTTTGGACACTAAGGTTCAGAGTGGGGGGTTATACCATGACAGTGTGTAATATTACTAATTTCTTCATAAAAGTGAAGTTCAAAGTACAGATCTCTTTGCTGAACGTACCAGCTAACCTGACATCGGGGACATTCAGCACAAAAATAAGTATTAACTACATTAAACAACTTCTTGTCACTGAAAACATCCTGGGCAGGGGGAGGAGGGAGGACTGGTTCTTAGACATTCAGCACAAAAATCTATGGTTAACTCATTTTAAGCTTTTGGTTTGTACTTCACCTTATAGTAGGGTGACCAGCCAGCAAATGTGAAAAATCGAGACAGGAGATGAGGGGGTAATAGGAGCCCATGTAAGAAAAAGACCCAATAATCGTGGCTGTCCCTATAAAATCAGAACATCTGTTCACCCTACTTTGTAGGAACTTATTTAAATAAATGTGCTGGAAACGTGACCCATCTAGAATTCTCTTAAGAGCACTACTTATTCATCCACGTCATTCATCTTTTACCATCTGACAAAAGCCCATTTAAAAACATATAATAAAGTGAAACAGTTCAAAAATATCAGGACAAGTGTCTCCTAAACAAAATGTGTTAAAAGTTTAAATCAATTCAAAGTTTAAATCAATTCACATGTTGGGGGATGGACACATGATGAAAAATCAGTTTTTTTGATTTCAGATAATTTGGCAGTGTAACAAAATCCTGTTTTGATGAGCAGGATTTCATTGTAAACTTAAGAATTTTAACAGGGTATTCTGTTAAGAGGTGAAGGGGGCATGATAGATAGACTATAGACTCTGCCAATGTCTTTGGTTAACATCTTTCTACAGAGAATGGCAAGTTAATTTTTCAAGCATATTGATCATGACAAACGTGCAGTTGTCAGAGACTTTTGCCTTAGCGGTATCCATAGGGCCGGCTGTGGCATCCTCTTGGGTGCTGCAGTCATATGTTGTTACATCAAGTACCGCCGGCCTTACGCCTTCCTTCTTGGTTCCTTTTTAATGCACTTTGACTTTGGTGTGTAGCGCACCCTCTTGCACTGGGCCTCACCCAGAGGGAGGGGCTGGTCATCTTAAAGTCGGCACTGCTTGTCTTTGTGCCGATGGTCACTGTCTCTGAGATCTCGGGGATGCTCCCCAACACGGCACCACTCCCTGTACTCTTGGCATCAGTCTGACCAATTAAGGCACCGGTCACCCACGCCAACACTTAGCTGCCAGACCCAGGCGTTGACGGCCCTACTCTGGTCACCAGAAGAGGATTTCTCCGGCATGGAGAGGGAGTTCAGCCCCTCGCCGAGGCAGCACCATCGTGACTGGGCTCCAGGGGGTGCATCTGCCGCAGTGATTCCGACCTGGCGGCAGGGCGAGTGACCAGCACAATGGCATTACTGGAATGCCTGGAGTGTACCAGTTATGCCAGTGCCCCTTCTAACTGGTCTTCAGTCTCTGCGTCAGACAAACATCAGTTGTCACCAATGGCACAAGGCTCAGTGGAGGATGTGCTGGTGGATGCTGTGGTGGAGGAACAGGGTCCCACCCTGAGACCCCCTTCCTCTGTGGGGGATGATGCCCCAGGCCCTCCCCTGTTCGTTCAGTCGTCGTCCTCCTTTCCGGATGAGATAGTGGTGGGGCCCTCTCGTGCTAGCGCACCAGATGATTTTAAGGAGCACCAAGCCCTGCTCTGATGAGTGGCCACCAACTTAGGCCTCAAGGTGGAAGACTTGGGGGATCAATTGGACATGTTATTCAATGTGCTCTCCGCATCCACCCCCGCACGTATTGCACTTGTGATGCTTGAAGGGGTCCTGGACGTGGCCAAAGGTCTCTGGCAAACCCCGTCCTCTATCCTGCCCACTGCCAAGAGGGCCAAGAAAAGGTATTTTGTCCCCATCAACAGGTTCGAATACTTATATACCCACCCACCCCTGGGGTCATTGGTCATGTCGGTGGCCAACAAAAAGGACAAGCAGGGGCTTGTCAGTTCCACTCCGAAGAAGAAGGAGGCCAAGAGACTGGACCTTTCTTGAATTAAAAATTTTTCCACGGCAAGTCTCCAGTTCTGGGTAGTGAACCACCAAGCTCTTTTGGGGCTTTATAATTTTAACCTGTGGGACTCCCTCCACAAGTTTAAGGACTCCGTGTCCCAGGAGGTGGCCTAAGAGTTCGCAGGTCTTGTGGAGCAAGGTACTGCAGCAGCTCGGTGCTCCCTCCAGTTACCCTGGGATGCGGCCAGTTTGGCCGCCAGGGTGCTCTCCTTAGTGGTGGTCATGAGGCACAGCTCCTGGCTTCAGACTGCCGGCCTGTCCCAGGAGATGCAGTCCTCCATACAAGATCTTCCGTTTGATGGAGTTGGGCTGTTTTCCGATCAGATGGACAGGAGGTTGCATGGTCTGAAGGACACTCAGACCACCATCCGCTCCCTGGGGATGAATATGCCTCAGTTTGAGAGGAAGCTGTTCTGGCTGCCCCTGCTGCACCCTCTGCTAATGCCTTGGCAGTCTCGGCAGGGATCTATGAGGAGAAAGGATACTGGGTTCAGTCGCTGCCACCTTTCCTCCTCCCGCTTGCCTGCGCAGCCTGGTCCGGCGAAGCACAACAGGGGCCAGAAGCGGGCGTTTTGAGGGTATGCTCGAGAGCGACGCCTCAGTCACCTCCCTGGATCTGCCCCATTTTTTCCTTAATCATCTCCGTCCCTACCATTTGGCCTGGTCGAGAGTCACCTCAGACCGTTGGGTGCTAGAAATTGTCACTGAGCTACATCCTTCAGTTTTTAGCCATCCTTCCTCTTCCCCGTCCCTCTTCAGTGTCCCTTCTCATGAGCAACTCCTCGTTCAGGAGGTAAATAGCCTCCTATAACTGGGGGCAGTGGAGGAGGTCCCTCAGGAAATGAGAGGGAAAGGTTTCTACTCCCACGATTTCCTGATCCCAAAGGCAAAAGGGGGCCTGTGTCCTGTTCTGGACTTGCGATGACTCAACAAGTGCCTTAAGAAGTTGAAGTTGCGCATGACATCCCAGGCTTTCATCATTCCCTCCCTGGATCTGGGAGACTGGTGTGTTGCTCTTGACATGAAAGATGCTTATTTCCATATCTCTGTCTTCCAAAGGCACAGTTTCTCCATTTTATGGTGGGCCAGTGTCATTTCCAGTTCTTAGCACTCCCCTTTGGCCTCTCTTCACCCTTGCGGGTCTTTACAAAATGCATGGCCCCTGTAGCCACTTACCTGAGGTGGGGGGGTCCAGGTCTATCCTTATCTCGACGATTGGCTCATCAAGGGCAGATCATGGCATCACGTGCAGAGCACCCTCGATCTGCTGCAGTCCATATGCTGCCACCTGGCCTGTTATTGAACGAAAAGAAATCTACCCTTGTACCAGTGCAATGGATGTCGGGGTGGTTCTCGATTCTCCGCGGGCCAGGGCATTCCTTATGGAGACCCGTTTCCTAGCCATGTTGGATGTAATGTCCCCTGTGAGAGGCCACCCGCTCACAACTGTCCACACTTGCCTAAGGCTACTTGGCCACACGGCTACTTGTACTTGTCTGTCATGCCCAGCATGACCTCCAGCCACTGCAGGTGTGGTTGTTGTCGGTCTACATCCAAGACGCACAACCTGGACCTGGCATGGTGGCTGGACCCCACATCGGTGTTGCAGGGAGTCTCCTTCATGGCCCTGTCACGGACTTTGGTGTCCGATGCCTTGGAGCTAAGCTGGGGAAGCCCACCTGGGTGAGCTCAGTACAGAGGGCCACTGGTTGGGAGTTGACTGCTCCTTCCACATAAATGTCAGGGAGTTCAGGGTGATTCACCTGGCCTGCCTGGCTTTTTGGTCCCAGTTACAAGGCAAAGTGGTTCAAGTCCTGACGGACACCACCACCACAAAGCTTTATATCAATAAGCAGGGTGGAGCCAGGTCATCAGCCCTCTGCCAGGAAGCCCTCAGACTATGGGACTTTTGTGTGCAGCATGCCATTAATCTTGTAGCAGTACTCCTCCCTGAAACCAGGAACGTATTGGCAGATCACCTCAGCAGAACCATTTCATCTCGCCATGAGTGGTCTCTCCATCTCAATGTCCAACAGGCCCTACTGGAGAGTAAAAAGTCCTCCACTAGAGCAGCCTACCTGGCCAAATGGAAACTGTTCACATGCAGGGTCTCAGCCCAAGACATTAGGCCCGAGTTGGCCTTGCTGCAGCTGATCCTGGACTACTGTATGCATCTCAAGCTCCAGAGTTCATCCCTTTCATCAGTTAAGGTCCACTTGGCTGCTATGTCAGCCTTTCACCCTCCATTCCAGGGCAGATCAGTCTTCATTCATAACACGATGGTCTGGTTCTTAAAAGGTCTGGAGCAGCTCTACCCTCAAGTCCAGGATCCAGTCCCTCCGTGGGGCCTGAATCTGGTACTCGCACAGCTCATGAAAGCTCCCTTTGAGCCCTTGGTGTTCTGTTCCCTTCTTCTGCTCTCCTGAAAGGTGTCATTCCTAGTGGCGATAACTTCTGCCCAAAGATCTCTGAGATTAAGGTGCTTACATCAGAGCCCCACCCAATATGTTCTTCAAGAATGAGGTCCAGTTTCAGCCACATCCAGATTTCCTGCCCAAAGTGGTTTGGCAATTTCACACAAACCAGGACATATTCTTGCCAGTCTACTGCCCAAAGCCTGATAAGTCTGAAGAGGAATGTAGGTTGCACTCCCTGGATGTCAGGAGAGCGCTAGCCTTCTACATTGAGAGGACCAAGCCATTTCATAAGTTGACACAGTTGTTTGTTGTGGTGGCAGATAGAGAGAATTTCATCTTGGATCACAGCCTGCATCCAATTCTGCTATCGTCAGGCAAAAGTACCTCCACTGGCGATTGTAACCATCCACTCAACTAGAGCACAAGCCTCAGCAGCAGCATTCCTGGCCCATGTGCCAGTTTCAGATATCTGCAGGGCTGACATCTGGTCTCCGTACATATGTTCGGGTCTCACTATGAGCTTACGCAGCAAGCCCGAGCGAACGCTGCTTCGGTAGAGTGGTGTTACAAGCCATACATCTGTGAACTTAAAGCCCACCTCTAGGGATACTGCTTGTGAGTCACCTAGAATGGAATTGACATGAGCAAGCACTCAAGGAAGAAAAAAAGGTTACCTGCCTTTCGTAATTGTTGTTCTTAGAGATGTGTTGCTCAAGTCCATTCCATTACCTGCCCTCTTACCCCTCTGTTGGAGTTGCCAGCAAGAAGGAACTGAGAGGGCATAGGGCTAGTGGCTCCTGATATATCGATCCATGAGAGTGGTGCCACAGCTGGCCCCATGGATACTGCTAAGGCAAAAGTCTCCGACAACAGTGCATGTGGGCGTGCACACATCTAGAATGGAATGGACATGAGCAACACATCTCAAAGAACAGTAGTTTTGAAAGGTAGGTAACTGTTTTTTCCATGCCCTTTGTGTGTGTGTGTGTGTGGGTCGGTTTTTTAAAATTGATCATTAACATTTAACATCTACTCTTTGGGAAGCCAGGATAGTCTCCAAATAAGAATTACTGGGCATTTTTGGTCCTGCTTTGAGCAAGGGGTTGGATTAGATGACCTCCTGAGGTCTCTTGTAACCCTAATCTTCTATGATTCTATGATTTTGAATTTTTTAGTTTATGACATGCTTCGGTTCAGTTTTGTTGAAGCTGTGCATTTATTTTTAGAATTTTTATAAATATATTATCCAATATTTACCAAAAATGTGTGAGAGAGGACAAAATGGGGCTTGGTGGTGCAAACAGGAAAATGAGAGGATAAGCTTTTATATCAATGTAATCCATTATAGAAAAATCTATTTTCAATCTGATAGTTCTTCATACTGTGCAATAAATCTATGTAATTTGGCAACTGGCAAGGATTTCTTCTCACTTCCCATATAGGTGTAATCAGAATTATTTCCTTAGATGATTATGCACTGGACATTTTGTTTTTTAAAGCTTTTCTTTCCTTTGCTGTTTTACTCTGAGTTGTAAATCAGTCTTCATGGGAATAATGTGTAATTTTGAAAACCGGATTTTGTAGTATCTTGATAGGAAATCCTGACCACAAATGTTACAGAAATATTTTTTTTCCTTCTAATTGGGTTATAAATTTTTACTGATTAGACCTAAATTCAGTTTAATTATTACTGATGGTTAGACTGTTCACAAACTGTCTAACAGTGGTTGGTTTGAGCTGTGTATGTTGTGTTCTGAATAAATAATATAACAACTTGTAATGAAAAATTGAAATGTTAATATATGGTATTTGCAAATAAAGGCTGATGATCGTAATACATACTTTCATTACACAGAGGTTTTTAAAGATTTGTACTTACATTCTGAATTTGTCTCTGCTATGAAGATATTTACTTCGCATCTGTAAAAATGTATGTCTCAAAAAAAAATCATTTACTTAGCACTGAAGTGGCTCAAGTCGGAAAAATCACCAGTTAAACCAGCATTAACTTCCCCAACAACCTTAACTCAGATGTGACTCTCCAGTGAGCATCTGACTAGCATGCCAAAAAATAGTGGGGAGGCTGCAGTAGTGCAGGCAGTGGAAGTAGTGGCATAGGCTAGCTGTCCCAAGTACAAAAATGCCTGAACTCCAGGGTTATGTATTCAGGGCAACTAACCCGTACTTCTGCTGCCACTGTCTGTGCTATTACAGCTACACTACTATTTTTAGCATGCTAGCTCAGATGAGAATTAGCAAGAATATGTCCATGGGAGCTATGAATCAAACCCACAGGTTGTAGTGTAGCCATAGCCTTAACTTATGCTGCAGGGGATAGGAAAGAGAGTTGGAATCTCTGTACACATTTCAAAAAGGAGTCACTTAATGAGTGTGAAAAGTGCCTAGAACTTTAAAATTTGTCCTTGAAGTATCCATATTTGAAATTGATTTTTGTCTTATTTTTTCACTTTGTTAGGGTTAGTTCTGGTGAAATATTCTTTTTAACATCATTGTTGCTTTAGCTCGAGGGGCTGTGTCTGGAGGCAGGGCTGATAATTAGTTGATGAACATAGTCTATGTTTAAGTATTTATAATAGGTTGTTCATTTATGTTCTTTTATACGGTGTAGCAATAATGCAGTTTGGATGTGATCTTCTTTAACTTCACTTTTTTTCTCTAATTGTAATAGGAAGACATCTACATGTATGGAGGCAAAATTGAAACAAATAATGGGAATGTCACTGATGAGCTGTGGATATTCAACATAAACAGTCAAACATGGAGTACCAAAATTCCTGCAATACTTGTACATGGCCAACAGTATGCTGTGGAGGGTCACTCAGCACATATAGTAGAGTTGGACAGCAGAGATGTTGTCATGATCATCATTTTTGGATACTCCTCAGTGTACGGTTACACAAGCAGTGTGCAAGAGTACTATATCAGTGAGTTCTTTTAAATACTTTCTTTTTGCCCTATATTGATGCTTCATTTCTTGATTTTTAACCAATCATGAACTAAGTTTAGAAGAATAAAATATATTTGGCAAGCTCAAAAAACTCTTCTGCTGTTCTTTAATTTTTGATCCAAGTAGCTCCTTTTTCTTTTAATTTATATAAAATCAGTTTGTTTTTAAATTGGTCAAGTTTGGTTCCTGTTTTGGAAATATTGGAGTAGACTGGGTGTGATTAGAGTCATGGTTGGGGTACTCAAAGTAAGGCAAGGGTAAGAACCAGCAATTTTACATATATTGAGTTATGATGGTGTATAAGGTTTATCATCATTTTCTAGACATAAGTTTATTGAAAAGAAGGTTTAATAAGTAGCATGGTATACAGTAATCACCTTAATTCTTGCAGGGACAAAAATTTCAAGATTGTTAATGTTACTGTAGTATTTCCCATTCTTAATTTCAACATTTAATAACTATTCTGGTTAATATTACTTAAAATATAATTGTAAAGAGTATAATTGCAGCTACCATAGAAAATAAAATCAATCACAACTTCTATAAATCACTGCAACTTCTGTTGTCGTTTCACTAAATCTAGCTATGCTTCTGGATTATTTTATATTTTAGACAAGGATTATACTTATAAGGGAACAAGTTTAACAAATATAAAATAAGATAATGCTAAATAACTTAATATTTTATTTTATAGACTTCATATAACATTTTCTTTTAACAGTTAGAATATCATATTAAAATGCCCCTTATGATAATCTTTAAGAGTAAAGCTAATTAACATGCACATTATTTAATGAAAACAGTATTGTGAACAATCTTGCTGAACATTCTTCCTTCCTTGTTTTCTATGGTACTCAACTGAATCCCTAACAATTCTTTTAACAAGACAGTCACAGTAATGTTTGTGGTTACTAGATTGAGAGTGTTAAGAACTTTTACCAGCAGTTTCAGATATGTAAAGGTTCAAAGTGGTATTTTTATATGGGACAATTTCTTTGAATTTTGTCTCATTTTATAGGTGTGTGTGCGAGAGAGAGAGACTGAGTACATAACTGCATAAATTTATGTGCACTGTTTTGGGTAGGGAATAAGTCTTCTGTTGTGTTTGGCCAATTTGAAATAGTTCACCAGTTTTCAGCTGATCACAAGAAGCATAGTTTTAGTTTAATAATGCATAGTTAATGCAGGACTTCAGTTTTGGCTTCATCTAGCATTAAGGTGTCACATGCTTAACTTCAAGCGCTGAACTAGTCTTTTTATTTCAGTGGGATTGCTCACATGCTTAAAGTTTAAGCATGAGCTTAACTGTTTTGCTTAAGTATCAGAGGGGTAGCCGTGTTAGTCTGGATCTGTAAAAGCAGCAAAGAGTCCTGTGGCACCTTATAGACTAACAGACGTTTTGGAGCATGAGCTTTCGTGGGTGAATACCCACTTCGTCAGATGCATGCATGTCATGCATCTGACGAAGTGGGTATTCACCCATGAAAGCTCATGCTCCAAAACGTCTGTTAGTCTATAAGGTGCCACAGGACTCTTTGCTGTTTTGCTTAATTGTAGCTTCTATGCACAAAGACTCTCAACCTGTCTACATTACAATGACAGGGTGCTTCCACTATATTCCTGGCATGATTTCTGAGGACCATATTGACATCTTTTCTAGCAATATCAAATATGTCCAGAAGGGAATGAGAATGGGAGGAAGACTACCACAATATAGTCTATCCATGTTGATATTTCTGATGCAGTTGCTTAAGACTATCCTGAAATTGCAGTCTCTATCTTCCAAGCTAGGTGTTCCTCTACATTTCTTTGAATTTGAATCAGGGATCCTTACTATATCATCACAAGACAAGACAAGGCTAGTCAATTTTAATTGTCTCCTAAATCTTGACTATTTGTTTGCATAAAATAGTAATAGTCACTAGTTACTCTATAACACTGAATTATAGAAGGCAAAGTTCATTGAAAAAACTTCCAAGAATTAATGCCTTTTATTGAAGACCTGTTTTAAGAAAAGCACAAAGTAAAATAAGAAACATAAATCATGATAATTACTATAGTTTTCTGCATGATCATTAATGTTTAACAGTACCTTGAATATAGTATATCTAGTCTAAGTATTAAGGTCAGAGAAGTACCACCAAACTCCATGTTTTGAAAATCTTAAAGTAACTATGATGTGTTGTTATTTGGTTTGATTATGAAGTGGTGGTAGTGGTAGTAGTGGGGACCTCTTGCCTCACTTAGCAATGTGAATGAAAGTTTATTGGATAATTTATTGCTGGCATTAGAGCTAAAATTCATGACTTCTTTCCATTTTACAGCTTCTTTACTATGTTAGGGCTATATTTGTAGAGGATTAGTAAAACAGACTGCTATCTACGACTAAGCAAGTGGTTTTTTTTTAAACACCTTGAATCCATGGTTATAAACTCTGAGTCGGGGAGAAATATATTTTGCATTGCTGCCAGTTATTATGGTTCAGAATTAATCTCAACTTTGTAAGTTTCCTTTCAGAGATATTAGCTTGTCTGCCAATTATAGAAAATATTAATGGGAAAGTGGGTGTTTTCATAGAAAATATATTCCGTTATTGAATTAAAAAATAATGTAGAGTTGTAGCAATATAAGGTCTTCATGTAAAAACCCATTGAGAGCAATGAAACTACTTATCTGAGGAAGAGTTATTCACACAAGCAGTGGTTTTTAGGATCTACCCTGTATGCTGTAATTGTTCAGTTTCAGCAGATAACCCTCGTGTTTTGTTTCACCGTAGTACCTCTTATTTTTGTCCCCCACCAACAGTTAATGAATTCTGTGGCAATTTTTCCCCAGTTCCTTGGCAATTTCAACATTTATCTTTAGCTTTGCAGCATTGAAGTCATTTTTAACCATGAAATTTCAGATGGTCGTTTGCACTAAGTATGACTTACTTGTTGGAACTCAATAGCTGCAGGCTCCAAAGTTAGAAGGTATGGCAAGTGATAAATGCATTTATGTAGAACCCTCTAATGTCCTGTTCAGAAAGGAAATTGGTTACAAAGAAAGGCTTCTGACCTTGTAAAAAGAAAATATAATATACCTTTTCCTCTCTCTGCCTTTTTCCAATATTCAGACTACTCTAGAATTTGACATTTTGCTGCTTTCATTGATGGGCGGATGCAGTGGTATTGAAACAATTTTTATAATGGGGGTGCTGAATGCGGAAACTGTGTAATTGGTTATCGCTACTTCAAGCCAGGGAGTGCAGCAGCACCCCTAGTTCCAGCACCTATGGGTGGATGCTATATTCTCTTCAGACACTGGCTCTTGGTGGGTTTAACATCAACTCTTTTCCAACCACTTGCCACACTCACACTGAAATAAACAGGTCTGATATAAAATTTACCCTACTTAGACAGCTTCAGTTAAACTCTTAGTGACCCAATTTCTATCCCTTTGGATATTTCTATAAGTTGTAGTAATCAGACGTGGAATTCTGGTACGCATATCCATTTTAAAACTAAGGCCCTGACTTCTGTAGGCTTTGGATCAGGAACCATGCAAAAGTCTAGATGCTGACTTTAGCATGTGCTTCTTAATTGGTGTTATCTGGGGACTCTTTTGGCTTCTTATTTGAGCACTGTACTGTGCAGCTGTTGATCACAAATCAGGTTGATATAAAGTATGCATACAATCTCACTCTTTCTCAGAAAAACACACCAATCCTCCCTCCTTGAGTTCCCTCCTTAGGATCAGGGGTGTGCACAAGAGGGAACGGCAAGCAGGGGAAGGCCCCCCCCTGCAATAATCGGCTGGGGCACAAAACTCCTCCAGCCCTGGGGCCATGGCAGAGAGACCGAGCTCCTTGAGGGCCGTGGTGGGGGCACAGAAAGTGCACTTCCTAAAGCAGTCAAATTTTAATTCCTGCACATGCCCCTGCGTAGGATAAAGTAAAATTAGCTATACCTGAAAAAAAAGTAATTTCTGTTCAAATACAATAAATTATCTGTTTAAAAATCATGACATTTTGTGTACTCAGATTTTCATTGTGTGAATGTGTGGGAATACGTCTTTGCTCTGGAGGTGATGTGATTGCCTTTGGACTCATTGCAGGAGCAAAGGAGCTTCCTTTTGCCCTTTCTTGCTATTCTTAGAGTTATGACTTTTTGGGAACCTATAAATCTCAGGAGGGGAGTTTTGTATGGATGGTTTTACTAACTTGCACCATAAAGCTTTTCTGGGCTAGTCCACAGGGAAATTTATTTCGCTTTAGGTTAGTGATACCTCATAAACTTTCTAAGAATCTCAATGTGAGTCTCAAGGTGAATATAATATCCGTGTTTTGCTTTAGCTGAAGTTTAAAAAAGCTCTTTATGTGTAAGGAAATTTCTGAATAAGTCTCTTCTGGAGTTATGTAAAAATGACAGAGATTTGTTTGGATTGATAACAGATTGCCTTCTGCTTTTTAGATTGAAGTGATTCTCTTTCAGAAAAGAAGACTTTAACAAACTCAGAGAACTGGTAGGTAAGGCCCTGTTGGGAGGAAAATCTAAGGGATAAGAAGAACAGGAGTACTTGTGGAACCTTAGAGACTAACAAATTTATTTGAGCATAAGCTTTCATGGGCTACAGCCCACTTCATTGGACGCATAGAATGGAATATATAGTGAGGAGATATATATACATACAGAGAACGTGACCTTTTCTTGTTTTCTGTATGTATATATATCTCCTCACTATATGTTCCAATCTATGCATCTGATGAAGTGGGTTGTAGCCCACGAAAGCTTATGCTCAAATAAATTTGTTAGTCTCTAAGGTGCCACAAGTACTCCTGTTCTTTTTGTGGATACAGACTAACACGGCTGCTACTCTGAAACCTAAGGGATAAAGGAGTTCAGGAGAGCTGGCAGTTTGTCAAGGAGACAATACCAAAGACACAACTGCAAACTATCCTGATGCGAAGAAAAGATAGGAAGAATAGTAAGAGTCCAATATGGCTCAATCAGGATCTCTTTAATGACCTGAAAATCAAAAAGGAATCCTATAAAAAGTGGAAACATGGGCAAATTGCTAAGGAAGAGTGCAAAAAAAAAAAAAAAAAAAAAAGGGCACAAGCATGTAGGGCAAAATCAGAAAGGCTAAGGCACAAAATGAGTTACACCTAGCAAGGGACATAAAGACAATAAGAAAACGTTCTTTAAATATATTAGGAGCAAGAGAATGACGAAGGTAGTGTAAGTCCTCTGTTTTGGCTTGGAAGGAAAAATAACTGATGACACAAAGGATACTGAGGTATTTGAAACCTATTTTCCTTAAGTCTTCACTGAAAAGGTTAATAGTGACCAAATATCCAACACAATTAATATTAACAGCAAGGGGGAAGGAATACAAACCAAAATAGGGAAAAAAAGGTTGAAGAATATTTAGAAAAGTTAAAAGAACTCAAATTTGGAGTCTTAGTAGTTAGATAAGTTATAACTACTCAAGTCTGAAATTCATCCTAGGGTGCTTAAAGAGCTAGCTGAAGCAATCTCATAACCATCAGCAATTATCTTTGAGAACTCCTAGAGGATGGGTGAGGTGCCAGAGGACTGCAGAAGGGCAAATGTAGTACCTTTCTTTAAAAAGGGTAATGAAGAGGACCCAGGGAATTTGAAGTTAGGCTGACTGACCTACAATACCCGAAAAGATACTGGAACAAATTATTAAACAATTTGTGAGTACCTAGAGGATAACAGGGTGATAAGTAATTGCCAATATGGTTTGTCACAATTGGTTGAAAGAGTAATGGTTCACTGTCAATCTGGGAGGGTGACTCTCTAATGAATAGTTGAGTGGAGAGTATACTTACAATATCTGAAGATGACACCAAACTGGAAGGAGGTGCTAGCACTTTGGAGGACAGGTTTAGAATTCAAAATGACCTTGACAAATTAGAAAATTGGTCTGAAATCAACAAGATGAAATTCAATAAAGTGCAAAGTACTTCACTTCGGAAGGAAAAATCAAATGTACAACTACAAAATGGTGAATAACTGGCTAGGTGGTAGCACTGCTGAAAAGGATCGGGGACTTACAGTGGATCACAAATTTGAATATGAGTCATCAGTGTGATGCAGTTGTAAAACAGGCTAGTATTGATTGAGGTATATTAATGGGACTATTGTATATAACATACAGGGGGTAATTGTCCTGGTCTACTTGGCACTTGTGAGGTGTCCAATTCTGGGCATCATACTTTAGGAAAGATGTAGACAACTATCCTCAGTTCCTTCTCTACTGCCTCAGCCCCAGAAATAACACTAGCATCTCCACCTTGAGCATATTTGGCCTTTTTCTTTCCTTCTATGAAGTTAGTTTAGTTTAGTGTTGTTGTTCGCATATTTAGTTAATTTAGGTGACAGGACAATTTTTCTCTCTCTTTTTTCCCCTGGGAGTTTGTCTTCTCCTGGTGGGGTTTGCCTGGTTCTCCAGGTAGCAAATGTTGCCTCTCCTGTTGAGAGGCTATACCAGTGAGCAACAGACATTCCAACTGTGTCTGTTAAATGGGAGAGTCCCATATCTCCCAAAAGTGCTCCCTTTGTTTAGCCCTTAAAACCAAGGCTAGGAAAAACAGGGATATAAAGCTCAGACTGTTGGCAATGGAACATTCCACTCTTTGAGCTAGGTCTGGACATACCCCCGCCCCCCCCCCCCACTCCCTCTGTACATCTGTCCCCCGGTGGACCCAGCATCCCATCTAACTCAGGACATGCTTCCCATAAGAAGGGTAAACATTTAGAACACTCTGGGAAGACTCCTGAAAAAGAAGAAGTTGGACTCTTTACTGAGCCAGCTCCAGAAAAGACCAGGTTGCATCCTTGGTCTGCAAAGGTATGGGTGGGCCTGCAAAGCCCAGAGCTCTAAGGAGAGAAAACATGGCTGCTGTAGAGCATCTGTACCCTCCACTAGTAAGGGGAAGCACAAGGTACCATCTAGCCTGGCTCTGTCATTGACACTGAAGCATTCTGCTCCGCCATTGGTGCAGTCATGCGCCTTAACTCAGTCATTGGTAGCAGTGCAAGTAACTCAGCTAGGAGTGCCTATACAAGTGGTACCCATGAGCAAACATCAGTCCAAGAAGGCCTGTGGAATACTCAGCATTACTGGTACGATTCGCTCCAGCCATAATGACTTCAGCTGTGGTGTCTTTATTGGTGTCCTTTCCGGTACACAAGAGGTCCAGTACTTGAGGGATCTCTGTGTTGAATGAACCAGAGTCCCCATTGCTGTACGTACCGAGCATCTCAGGGTATTGGGGTCCTGGTCTCTAAGTGACCACTCCCTGGCACAAGTCTCTACTCCATCCTCATTGGCTGCTCCACGTACTTCTGGAGAGGGGAGGGGAAGAAGAAGAGCATTCCTGGTCACTTTCCTGGCTTTCTGTTGGGGTTTCTCCTATATACTTATTTGTGAATCGCCCCTCATGCAGGAAGGACTTCATGGTACATCAAACATGATAGAACCATGCCTGCATGCTACCCCTCTCTCTTGTGGACCTCCTCAATGGCCATTTTGGGACCCCTGGGCTGCCTGTTGGCAGCAGTTTTAATAAATCACTGGTACCTTCTATTTGGGAGACTGAGATCCCACATCCTCCCTGTATTTGAGGAGCTGGAAGCTAGGGCAGATGAAGTCACCTTTGAAACTCCAATTTTGTTATCGCTGGATGAGGTGCTCATACTTACTCCTCCTTTCACTGTTGATGACTTTCTACAGTTCCACAACTTCATTAGATGAGTAGCAGACACTCTGCAGATCCCATTGGAGGAAGTCAGAGACCACTTGCACAGGCTGTTTGACATTTTACAGTCAGCAACACCCTCCAGAGTGGAGCTACCTATTAATGAGGCTCTTTTGGATCTGGCTAAAATGGAAAGGCAGATACCAGCCACTATTCCACCAATGTGCAGAAGGGCTGATGACAAGTGTGATGTGTCCCAGAAGGACTGTGACTTTTTGTTTTTCCCTCCCCACCAACTCCCTCATGGTGGATTCTGTGAATGAGCAGGGCAAAGCACACTTTTTAGGGGCTACCCCCGATGAAAAGCACCAAAAATGAGTGAACCTCCTTGGACAAAAGTTTTTGTGTCAGCAGACTTGCCATTTCAGATTGCGAATTATCAGGCAGCCATGGCTAGTTATAACTTTACTCATTGTAGCAGGCTGGCAGCTTTTATTAAACATCTGCCACAGGACTTCAGGGAACAATTCCAATCTACTGTTGCTGAGGGTCAGCTATTGGCCAGAACAGCTCTTTATGCATCCTTAGATATTGCTGCCAGGTCCATCTCTATGGTGGTAGTTAAACTCAGGGCATAACTGAGAGAGGTCCAAAATACAAAAGAGGACCTCCCTTTTGATCACAAACTCTTCTTGGAGACTATGAATGACTCCCTGCACGCACGTAAGGACTCCAGGGCCATCCTATGTTCCTTGGGCATTTATACACCTATGAGCAAGAAGCATTTCAGTAGAGCACAGACTGCCCAGTAATTGTGCGCTGCTCAATTCTTAGGATACAAAAAACCCCCATAATCCCCAGAAAGAAAGAGATTTCAGAAGATGAGGGTCGCCCAATCGCCCTCTGTGACCACACAGGCATAATCTAAACAGCAGTTTTGATGGGTTGGCCAAGGGTTCAAATGCTCCTGTTCCTCTGATTTTACAGTTGCACCCTTTAGCCCACCTCCTTCCCTTGGGGGTTGACATTGTCTATTTCCACCAGACTTTAAAGTGAATCATCAGGGACCAACGAGTATTGGAGGTCATAACTTCAGGTTACACCATTGAGTCTTTGAGACTCTCTTCCCTTCCCACTGCCCTTTTCCTGTCCCTCTTAAGGGACCTCTCTCATGAGTTTCTACTAAGGCAAGTGGTGGACTTTCTCCTCTGGCTAGGAGTGATAGAACTGGTTCCTTCCCTTTGTAGGGGCAAAGGATTCTACTGAAAAAGGATGGAGGTTGGAGGACAGTCTTAGATCTAAGACAGCCGAACAAGTTTGTGAAACTCCCAAAATTCAGGATGGTAACTCTCGTAACTATAATTCTTCCTCTAGAGGAAAAGGATTGTTTTTTGTCCCTTGTCCTCCAATATGCCTACTTCCATGTAGCCAGTCACCAGGGAAATACCTACGATTTGCTGTAGGCCAAGATCATTTCCAGGTCAGAGTGCTTCTCTTCAGTCTCTCTTTGGCTGTGTTCTCAAAGGGTGTTCTCAAAGGTTCTTGCGGTAGTGGCGACTTGCTTTCTACAGGAAGTGATTCTCCTCTCCCTGTACCTCAACAACTGGTTTCTTAAAGGATGCTCTTTCGAGGCAGTGTTGTCTTCCATTCAGAAGGCTCTTGCTCTATTCCAAGAGTCGGTCCGACAGCTAATAATAAAGAAATCTGTGTTAGTACTGGTGCAGGAAATTCAGTTCATAATGTGTACTTGGACTTGGGGGCATATCAACACTTACCTCTGGAGCGATTGTTCCAGCAGGAGTTGATTTATTGTGTCAACTGCCGAATGCTCTTCAGAACTCCACCTGAACTCCAGAACTCCACCACAGCCAGAAACATAGGCGGAGTCGACTGGGGAGCATCAGCAGTCTACCTACCGCAGTGAAGACACCGCATTAAGTAACTCTAAGTACGTTGACTTCAGCTACACTATTTTCGTAGCTGAAGTTGTGTAACTTAGACTTAGCTCGCCCTCAACCCCCAGTGTAGACCTGGCCTTAGTGACAGCCAGAGTGTACCTCCTTTTAGATGGATTTGTGAAACTCTCAGGACTGGTTAGGTTGATTCAGGGAAGCCCTAGGACATCAAGAAGATACTGTCTTTTCAGCTCCTTGGTCATATGAGAGCATGTACCTTTGTTACCAATCATGCAAATTTACACTGCTGCTGTTTCCAAGGTTGGTTGAGAACTGCACGTTCTCCTACCAGAGATGCCTTGGACATCTTGACAGTCCTCTTGCATGTAAAGAACTCACTGAATTGGTGTAAAGAGCGACTGCACATCTGTGCAGGTGTTCCTTTCTGCCATCCAACCCTGTCAGTAAGTCTAACTAATGCATCCCATGTTGATACCCTCACGGTTCAGGACAGATGGATGTCCTATAAGACAAGTCTCCACATCAAACTGTTGGAGCTCAGGATGGTCAGGGATGCTTGACTCCATTTTCTCCCATTGATCGGGGCAGAGTGATGAGGATCATGATGGACAACATGTCCTGCATGTTTTACATGAACAAGCAGAGAGGAGCAAGATTCCCCTCCTGATGTACTGAAGGTATAAAGCTGTAGAACTGGCTCATAGTCAACCTCATCCAAATTTCAGAGCCTACCTTCCAGGCATCCAGAAACTGCTGCTAATGCCCTCAACAGACACTTCTTCCATGACTCCACATGGGAACTGGATACTCAAGTCCTCTAGGACATATTTCAGACATGGGGTTGGCCAGAAATTGATCTTTTTGCCCATAGGTATACACATCTGGAAGAATTACAGTTACTGCACAGGATGAGTAACAGTTCCTTCCCCTGCTCCCTTTGACTGAGCAACAGTCCTAGTTGCCAGAATATTTATGAAGTATATTTTTATTGTAATGCAATGAGAATTAAACATCAGGCATCCTCATGGAGAATTCTTCTTCTAATATTTGGGTGAGTTGTCTGTGACTTCACCTGCTTTTCTGTCTTTTGCTGACTGAATGTGAAGCATCTTTGGATCTGATTTTACTTAATGAGCATAAGCATTTAACCATGCTATAGACTGGATCAGTCTTCTGGAAATGAGAGTGGCAAAGCTGGTCTGGAATGCCTGATTCTGTTTGACAAGGATGGTCAGGATAGGGGCAGAAATTAACCTTGACCATGTGTTTAGTATCTGGCATACTTAATTATCTTAAGTTACTGTAGTGAGTTATCTATGCACTTGGAAAAAATTGTTTCTGCTGTGTGGAACTCTTTGGAAAACTGTCAAAAGTTTTGACAGAAGACATCAAGTTCTTTGTTAAGATTCAAATTACAAGAGGACATTACGGGCAAGTCCTGACTACGAGAGTGATTTCCTTATTTGGGTTTTGGCCCTGAAAACTTCTCTAACTAAAATTCCTAACTGTCCATTCAGTTCGTAAGATTTAAATATAAGGGATAAAAAGTCTTTACTCTTCCTCTATTTTTCAGAGTGCTCATATAGTATTTAGACACAGGTTTACTCAGACAATTTACCATGCAAAATATTATTTGAATAAGACAAATAAGAATACTAAAAGTAGAATCAAAGTGTAACTAATTGGATGCAGTCAACAGTACCATATATGTTGTCCCAGAGAAATACTTACTTTTCCCCCTGAGAGGCTAAACAGGCCTGTGACATGATAGGCAAGTGAAGAGGATTGAGGGGTAGGATTTTCAGTATATCTACTCCTATTTTTATCTAAATTGTACAAAGTGTATTTATTTACTGGTAAGTATTGTGTAGCCTGCACATAAAATTTGAAGTCATTGGTGTAGATTTCTAAGACATGCTCATAGACACAGTCCTGAATAGTTAAGAGATATCCAGCAGTTGGTTTAGGGTGTGGTGTGATACCAGTTATATTGTATTTTCATTAAAAGTGTATATGCCCTAAATTTCAACACTGGCTAGGAGCAAAAGAACAATGCAACATAGTCTACTAGCTATGTTCATACATTACAATTCACCAAAGATGGATAAGAATAAAGCTACTGTCATCCATCCCATAGAAATTGATTTTATTGTGTCTGCCTTTTGCCCAAAAGATTTAACTTGCTTAATAAGGTAGAGTCTGAAAAGTGTGTGCTGAAATTTGGATTTCAACTATAGTGGGCTTAAAGTGATGTAGTTTGCCACCAGGCAGGCAACAATATTTTGTTTTTCTTCTATAAGGTCAGTCTGCCTACCTGTATTAGGTGGGATACAGGAGAAAAATGGACTCTAATGTAGCCTTTAAGTTAAGTTGGAGCCAGTATATGCCATTATTCGGTAACTGTGGCAAAAGAACCTATAGCGTAGCAGCCACTGTGGCTTATAAATTTGCAAACTTCTGCTGTACGTAGGGGAAAACTTTCCACACCTTTCATACTTTAGACTGAGATTTTCAAAAGAGTGTAAGGGAGTTAAGTGTCCAACTCACATTTCCTTCGTAGGCCCTTTTCAAAACAGCCATAGGCTCTTTTGAAAACCCCAGTCTTAACGTTTAAGGCAGGAGTTCTCAAACTGGGGGTTGGGACCCTCTGGGTTGTGAGGTTATTACATGGGGGGGGATCGCACACTGTCGGCCTCCACCCCAAACCCCACTTTGTCTCCAGCATTTATAATGGTGTTAAATTAAAAATACTTTTTTTGTATATTTATTGGGGGGTGGGGAAGTTTGCACTCAGAGGCTTGCTATGTGAAAGGGGTCACCAGCACAAAAGTTTGAGAACCACAGGTTTAAGGCTTCTCCAGAAAGTGTTTCCTTCCCCCATGCTGCTGAGGTGCCCTAGTAAATCATCAGCATTCCTCCTTGCTACTGAACCATCATATATTATCTTGTAACCATCCCTGATGTTTGTGGATTTCAGCCCCTTCCATTTTGGTTCTTGTATGCAATGTACATTCTTCTTCTCTTCAGAGTCTCAACTACTGCTCTTGATTTTCCTGTCATTGTTCCCACATAAAGGGGATCCAAATGTAATTCTTGGGCTTACATCTTTTGCTGCATTCACCCAGAATGCGGTAGCCTGTTCCCACTTTCCATAGCTATCAGGTGAAGTGGTCACGTGTTTCTTCTGGAAGATGCTGTAGTATTGTATTGATATACTCCTTAAAGACCCAGACCCAGAGAAGCATCTGTGATTAGCACAACTTTTACAAACTAGCTGGCTTGACCTGATGTTCTTGGTTTGAAATGTGATGTGGAAAGTGGATTTGAACATAACTTTGCTTTTACATTACATTTGCTATTAAGAGACTTATCCTTTTGTGAATTTCAGCAGCTGAACAGTTGAGACATATTGTCAAATAACTAACAAGCAATGGTGCAAATTCAGATGGATTAGTTTAATAGTCTCTCTTTATTAGCTTCTGAACCCTAATTGTCCATTTGTAGCTAGCCCACTTCATGAGAAGTTATTGTGTCTGCTGACCTATAAATATGTTATGTCCTTTCTGCATTGTGGGCTTATAACAAAAATACCAAGTAATATAATATGACCTATGTTTCAGAACAATAACCAAGCCAACAGTTGTTGATTTTTTTTAAATGACTTAAGGCCTGCAGTAAAGTGATTAAATTCACTGTAGCAATCTGAATATTAAGCTAGTTCTGATGACGTAGGAATTGTATTTTATTACTCATATATAAAAAGTTGTTTTATTTGATGAATAGGTTTGTTGGTAATAATATTTATCACAGTGCAGTACAACAAAATATGGTGTTAAAATCTTAGTACTTTTATTAAAATTTAGTTGTGGCAGGTAATCTGAAATGATCGGTGGAAAAAGAATGTTAGCCAAGTTATAGGTGTGAAACTATATCTTTCTTGGAAAAAAGGTTTTAAAGTGTCTGCTTTCTAAAACAAAGTAAAAGGCACACTATCAAGGAGACCTTGGTAACTGGGGGAAGGAGCCAAAGAACAATTTTGATTAAAATATGCTTAATTTGAAAGAAAAAATATTATAATTATTCTGAAAATAACTGTATATTGTGACAAATGTATTTGAAACAGATATGAAATATATGTACATTTTCTCTTCTACAGTTACACTGCATCATATGACTTTAAAATCAGGGTTGTTGCCAGATTTTGTTTAATTGGGTTTATTGTATTACTACCCTATGATATTACTTTTTCATCTGAATATGCAAGTATATTAAACATTGTTGGAATGTTGCAATAAATGTTACCTTCTTGTTTTCGTTAGAAGGATACTGTTAACTTGAAGTTCTGAAGTTGACTAATTTAAAAAAAACAAACTATACTTCTGATAGAATACTGCCTAGGCATCAATTCATCTGAGCACACAAGTATGTACTTAGGCGTATGCTGAAGTCCCATTGACTTCAATAGGATGATTTATTCTTGAAGTTAATTATGTGCTTAAATTATTTACTGAGTAGGGATGGATTTACTCACATTCTTTAAGTACATACTTATGTGCCTAACTGAATTGGTGGCTTAAATAAAATACACAGAATTATATTTTCTTTAGATACCAAACAGATATTTATAAGGGTTTTATTAAAAAATAAGGCAGAGCAACAGCACTAAATATATTCAGTCTTTTGTTGTTCTTCCATTTTGTGCACATGTCTGCATACCATCTCTTCAGTTTGTTTGCTGTTGATACTGGTAAACATAGATTTGGAGTGGAGAGTCAGGAAAAGAGCATGCAGCTGAGCCTCCCCTGAAGGGTGAAATAAATTATGTCATCATGTTAGTACATGAGACAGGAAGCTCAATTGGCCATCAACAAAGCAGTGGAAATAGTGTTACACAGAATAGAGTCAAATGCACAGAGTAAACAAATGGGGGGAGCGTCTTTTGTTGCCAGCTTCTTGCACTTTTAATAATTGTAGGTGTTACTTATAAATACAGTGGATAACTATATTTGGTTAAAAAAATTAGATATACAGGTTGATGGGGTTCCTTTAAATATAAATTATAGTTTAATCTGGTTGTTATAAAGTAAATTTACCCCAAAAATAACACTGTAGAACATTGAAGGTTTTCATAGGGTGAATTGGGTGATGATAGTAAGAGTGTTTCAAATTTTGAGGAAAGGAAGTAGAATATGTAGCATTGTTGGGAATTACCAGACAGTGGTATTGCCAGTTGGCCTTCTATTTATCAGAATGTATAGGAATTAGATTTTAGAGGAATGCTTATTCTGAGTTGTGATCCAGTTCTTTTTAGAAGCTCATTCTGTCACCAATAAAAAGCTGTAATTATTGCTGTAATTTCTCTGCCTAAATTTATGTCTGATCAACAGTTAATCTTAGATGCTGCTGCTGCTTACAAGTTATAGCCACACAAGCAAACAAAACATTACATGTATCAGAGGGGTAGCCGTGTTAGTCTGGATCTGTAAAAGCAGCAAAGAATACCTTATAGACTAACAGACGTTTTGGAGCATGAGCTTTCGTGGGTGAATACCCACTTCCTCAGATGCATGTAGTGGAAATTTCTAGGCGCAGGTATATATATGCTAGCAAGCAAGCTAGAGATAACGAGGTCAGTTCAATCAGGGAGTATGAGGCCCTGTTCTAGCAGTTGAGGTGTGAAAACCAAGAGAGGAGAAACTGGTTCTGTAGTTGGAAAGCCATTCACAGTCTTTGTTCAATCCTGAGCTGATGGTGTCAAATTTGCAGATGAACTGAAGCTCAGCAGTTTCTCTTTGAAGTCTGGTCCTGAAGTTTTTTTTGCTGCAGGATGGCCACCTTAAGGTCTGCTATAGTGTGGCCAGGGAGGTTGAAGTGCTCTCCTACAGGTTTTTGTATATTGCCATTCCTAATGTCTGATTTGTGTCCATTTATCCTTTTCCGTAGAGACTGTCCAGTTTGGCCGATGTACATAGCAGAGGGGCATTGCTGGCATATGATGGCGTATATTACATTGGTGGATGTGCAGGTGAATGAACCAGTGATGGTGTGGCTGATCTGGTTAGGTCCTGTGATGGTGTCGCTGGTTGTAGATATGTGGGCAGAGTTGACATCGAGGTTTGTTGCATGGATTGGTTCCTGAGCTAGAGTTATTATGGTGTGGTGTGCAGTTACTGGTGATGGTGTGGCTGATCTGGTTAGGTCCTGTGATGGTGTCGCTGGTGTAGATATGTGGGCAGAGTTGACATCGAGGTTTGTTGCATGGATTGGTTCCTGAGCTAGAGTTATTATGGTGCGGTGTGCAGTTACTGGTGATGGTGTGGCTGATCTGGTTAGGTCCTGTGATGGTGTCGCTGGTGTAGATATGTGGGCAGAGTTGACATTGAGGTTTGTTGCATGGATTGGTTCCTGAGCTAGAGTTATTATGGTGCAATGTGCAGTTACTGGTGAAAACATTACATGATGCCAAATGTATTACTGGGCATGTGTGTATATTGTAAACTGATGAAGGGCAATAAAGATTACTTTTATTTTATGCAAAAGTAATTTTTCAGTTGGGAAAGTATGTGTCTAGCCTTCAGATTATTACATTATAAAAATTCTATCTATCTATCGATCTATCTATCTCTTCTTGCTTGTATTATAGATTTTAAATGTTTTATGTTTACATAGGGGTATTTTTAACATGAGCTAAGCCAATTAAAAAACTTGGAAAAACATGCATAATATATCCAACACTTTTACATGGTTTCAAAGATATAAACTGTTAGTCCCTGATTTTATGATTGATTTCTTTGGGTGTTAAGTAAGCACTTATCCCAGGAGTAGGTCCTTGCAAGATTAGATTGTATAGATTATTTTATGTCTCTCATATGTCTCTTCCAGGATCAAATTCATGGCTTGTGCCAGAAACAAAAGGAGCAATTGTGCAAGGTGGATATGGTCATACTAGTGTCTATGATAAAATGACAAAATCCATTTATGTTCATGGTGGATACAAAGCATTACCTGGCAATAAATATGGATTGGTGGATGACCTTTATAGATATGAAGTTAATACGAGGACATGGTAAGTAAAATTAAGACAATGGTAAACTAAGATCAAGATAACATTAAATTGTGGTTAATGCATATACAATAGAGAGATATTTACAATAACTTCTTTATTCATGTTTATATGTATGTTGTAATGATTTTATAATTTTCAATGCTGGAATTTTCAGAAAAAGAAAATAGAGGGATAGTTTTCTATCGAAACTGAAGATTTAGCAGACAAAGCACATTGTGTGCTGGCAGGTTAATTTTAGAATATTTAGTATCTTAATTTTAGGCTTTGAAAGGTTTTGTCATTTTAAAAAAAACATCCAGAAGTTTGAATTTTATGGAAACTGTGTCAGCCTCCTTTTGGAACCTTTGGAGATCCTACCAAATTCTCATTCCTCAGCAGGCTCTCCCTACTTCTAGTTGCCTTGTTGGATCAAGGCCCAGAGATCTAGAACTCCTGTCTAATTAGACTGTAAGCTCTTTGGGGCAGGGTCTATGTCTACATATGCACACCTTTATGTATCTACAGTATTCAGCATGCAGGGGCCTTGGTGTTGATTAAGGCTGGGCTTGGCAGAATTTCATTTTTATTTATTTTTTCTAATTTCAAAAATTAATATACATTTTCATTTTCAAGATTATTTTCAATTTTTAACTATTTATTTTTACAGTTGGAAATTGATGGGGTTAAGGTTAGGGCAGCAGAGACAGTGGCATTGCAGGAGGTTCTCAGCACTGACAGCAGAGCTGCAGGGGACTACCAGCATGGCAGAAGGGCCCAAGAGACCCCAGGGGACCAGGTGCAGGGGAGGCTGTGGTTGTGGCCCAGTGGAACAGAGACCTCCGGCCAGGACTGCACAGAAAGAGACTAGCTTCTGGTGATATGGGTGCTGTTGAATAGTTCTGGCTGGTGACTGAGTGAGCAGGGCTGCGACAGCTGAGACAACAATGTGGTGGCCACCCCCAGGGTTGGGGGCTTGTCCTCCTTCTGTGCTCTGTCCTGCCCAGACCACATACTTCCCTACCCCTTACGCTTGCAGGGAAGGGGTGTCACTGGCTCTACAGCTATGCAGGGAACTCTTTGCAGTCCTGCTGTCACAAGAGTGAGTGAGCGAGGCGACAGAGAGCAATTTGTGCTACTCCAGAGCTGGTGACCCCGATCCCTGCAGGTACAATATGCTGGGGGGAGACACTCTGGTCAACTGTTACCAAGTGATTTTTTTTTGGTCATTTTCAAATGTCAGGTGACATGGACTTTACCGACATATATTGATTTAAATTGAATCCTGCCAAGCCTAGTTAAGGCCTTTGGGTGCTACGGTAATGTAGATATTAATAATGATTTGTTCAGGATGATGACAACAGTGAGCTCAGTCACACTCAGTATCATCCTCTTTCACTTTTCTGACGTAGGCATGCGGGGAGGGTGATGGCAGCATGGAGTCCGCCCCTCTTTCCTTTTACATTCTTATTTCCCCATTTTCCCACACCCATCTTTCCCCCAAAGAACAGCTGACCGCATTTCTGTCAATTGGCTCCAGTGCTGTTGACTGCATCTGTAACTCCATCTGAAGCACAATTGATCATATCTTGAACCATCACCACACTATTCTGCCCAGTGCAGCTTCAAGCAGGGGAAGGTGATCGTCCACAGAGAGAATTTTTCTTCTTTCTGAGAATTCCGGATTTGTAAACCTGCTGCAAAGGACTAGTAAACTGTGGTCTTCTCATCATATTAGAGAGAAGAGGAGGGATGGCTATTGTGAAGTGTTGCTACTGCTTGGGGTGCACTGCCTGATTGCCCCCTCTAGCCGCTCTCACAGCCTGGATTATTTTCCACTCCTGCATGTATCTGTGATGGAGCGTAGATGAGATAAGTCCTGACAATAAGACTGACTGCGTAGTGCACTCAGCCAGCAGTCTTAGAGGTGTGAGAGTACTGCCCATCACCTTGATGTGTGTGTCCTTTCATTGGTAGAAGGCTGGTATTGCTGTTTAAAAGAAACTTCTGTGGTGCTGCAATGAGAGAGGCTAGAACTGTCCTCAGTGTTAGATATAAATATCAGAGCCCTAGCCATATCAAGACTATTGGCAGCTGTGTGATTTTGAGACTCCAGTTAATGGCTTAATAATGTCTATTAATCTTCATAGTTGTAATTTATAGGTGATAAATTAATTCAGCAAAATGATCAGTTTCAGGGAGTTACAATACTGATGAAGATATCAACTCAATTTTTAAAAATATATTAATATAATTCATGGTGTACTTATACAGTATTTAAAATTAATTACACATAGTATGATGATATCATTATGTGCCAGATATGTTCAAGGTGAAATTTTGCTCCATGTGCTTTGATGTGGGTGTTGTGTACAATGTGGCCCTGATTCAGGATAACACTTAAGCATGTGCTTAATAGGTACTTCAGTTAAATTAATATTCTGTTTGTAAGCTTGATGCTTCTATTTATCAGTCTGTCCCTCAAGTTTACTGTAATTTATTAATGCTGCTTGTGTGTTCTGTGCACAAACTGACCTTTGAGTTTTTCACCTCAGAGCTATTTCAAGATCAAGCTCTATATCTGAACACTTTATTCCTCCAATTTAATATTTGCCCTGGGCATTACTGGCTTCATTTAAAGGACAGAAGGTTTGCTCTCGGGTCAGCTTGTTGGAAATGTTAAGAAACGTGTGAGTTTGATTTGACTGCAGAATCTGTATTTTAAATGCCACTAGCTTATGGCAATTTGGCACTGTTACAGGAAGAATTTTTTCTCCCTTTTTCTCTATTTTTAAGCAACCAAATTCATAATACTATCTTATTGTCATCATCCATAGCTTAAGGCTTTTTCCTCTAGCTTATGAAAGGAAAATAATATCATAGTCTCTTTGAGGGAACATTCAGTAATACAATGCAAGCATTAGTGATTTTTTTTAATACAGATGAGAGAGCTTTTAATAAGTCTTCCAAGGTTCTATAGCTATTCTTTGTTAAATTATAATAATTTGGGGCATTATAATGCCAAAGAATTACTCTAACTAGTTAATGCAATGTAGCGCTGTCTTTTGCTTCCACTTCTATAAAATTATCTCCATATTTAGTCCTTATTTCATGTACACTATTTATTTATAAATAAATAAATAAATGTTGGTGTATATAAAATATGGAATTCTACCTATTGAAAAATGTGCTGTGGCTCACTCCAGTGTATTTGTGTTAATGTGTATAGGACTATTGAAAGATTCATGGGCATTACTGATGGCAGTTAAGTAAAGAATCAGTGTGAAGGGCCAGTCTTAGTCAATGATACGTTGTGCACATCATGGCTTATTATAGGAAATTAGCTAGCGCTTGTTATCTATGTGCATTGTTCACTTTTGGTATGTATGTGTGTCCAGAAGGCAAGAACAAGTTCTTTTTTGTGAGTGCTTGTGTATGTCTGTTACACTGGAGGTGTCTGCATGCCTCGTCAGCACTGAGGCCAGACAGCTTTTCCTAGCGGTACCCAGGTAGTGGCCCTGCCAATTGCGAAGCGACTCGTGCTGTGAAATGAGGGTATAAAGGGCAGTTTCCCTGCCTTTCCCTCAGTTCCTTTTCACTCTCTGTGGTTGGAGCATTAGTGTTTCTTGTGAGCTACTTACCTAGTTTTTACTCTTTTGCCCTTGACACTCAAAAATCTTTATTATTTTCATTGTGGTTTTAGTTTTCTTTTAACTTCTTGTAACCTTGCTTTGAGTTTCACTTAGAAGGCCTCTGGGCCCTGCCCAGTACTAGGAGAACCAGTGCCAAGGACCGTGGGATTCAAGCTGTATGTGGGCTTCAGAAAGTCTCTGCTTGTTAATGACATTCATTTTCACTGCCTTTAGTGCCTGGGTGAGGGTAAGATTAAGTCCATCTGTCATGGGTTCAAGACTAGGACAAAGAAACAGAGAAGAGTGCCTCTGATACGTTCTCAGGGAGGCAGCCCTGAGACCAGCATCGGAAGGCTCTTGGTCACTGAGGGGAAGTTCCTCAGAGATTCCTCCAGCCTTACTAGCAGAGCCATGCCGGAGGAGTTCCTGATCACTGGGACCATCTTCTAAATCTAGGGCTTCTGAACAGTCCTTACCACAGAAGCATAAGAAAAAGTTGCTGTCTCATTTTTGGAAGTCCAGCCTGGGACTTCTCCACAGAAGGCCAGTCCAGGACCTATGGTAGAGCATGCCTTTTGGTTCACTGCTGCCTGGTACCAGCTTATACGGTCAGACCTGAGCCATCAGTTCCAGGAACCATCAAGATCAGCTATTTTGTCAGCTGTGACAGAGCAGTCATCCTTAATTCCTGTGAGTCAACAGCCCCTATCAGCGCTGATCATGCTGGAGGCTTGTGAAGTGGCCAAAGATTTACTGTGCCTGACAGTACTGCCTAGGGTGACCAGACGTCCCGATTTTATAGGGACAGTCCCAATTTTTGTGCCTTTTCTTATATAGGCTCCTATTACCCTCCCACCCCCTGTCCCAATTTTTTACATTTGCTGTCCGGTCACCCTAGTACTGCCCTCCCCCTTTCTGCAGACTGAGGATGCTTGTCCAGGCTTAGTGCAGCAGTCAAGATCATGGGCATTGGAGCACTGTATTAGAGTACTGCCCACCTCAGTGCCGGTGCCAACTTCTGGGCCAGAACCAGGTTCTCCATACCAAATGATACCAGCAGCTAAGAAACCTGTTATGCTTCCCCTGGCATCATATTGGTGCATATCCAAATTACAATCTCTGAGGACCCCTCCCAGTACCATACCACCCTGGCTCTTGAAATATTCTGACTCCTTGTCAGATTGAGAGGTAAAATTTCAGGTATCCTGGTATGGAGATTCTAGAGCTTCTTTCTGTTCCTGTTCCCACACTTGTCGGCGTGATTCCAAGAGGACATCTGTTAGAGATGGTCGAGTCAGGTGTGCCTGGGGCCTAGTACTGTTCCAGTCCCCGCAGTGGCCCTCTTGGATGGCTTGGAGTTTCTCTTCAACATCCAGATCTACTTCAACACTCCCCAGGGGCTCTGGAACAGTTTGAATAGTGGGGGGGTTGAGAACCATTGAACCAAACCGTAAACCTTGTATATAATGGAAACTACTTCAAGCCAGGAGCTATGGTAGCACCCCTAGTTCCTGCAGATATGCCACTCCCTCACACGTGTTGATCTTCCAGGAGGGAGCCTTCTCCTGCCAATACTGATTGACCTATTGCATTAACTTAGTTGGAATATATGGGCTAAAAGTGTTAACATAAGTTAATTACTGTCCATTAAACAGTGTTAAACAAGCTATGGGGCTTGGTATATAAAGACCTTAGCCTACTTAGCACCGTGGCAAACATGTTGTTAAAAATCCTTTTAATCTTTTATTAAAGATACAGAAAATAAAAGAAAAATAATTAAAGCATTTGAAATGTAAAGTATTAAATAAGGTTTTCATTTTAACATCTCTCTTCCTTTAGCTGTAGACAGTTTTTTAGAAGGAAAAAAACCACCTTTTGTTTGACAATCTCTTAGATGGTATCAAAGATGGTGGTAACTGTCCTTTTTTGGGAAAAGGGACGAAGTTAATTGAGATGGTTTGGCGATGTCCTTGCTACTGTTGTAGTTAAAGTCCAGTCTTAGAAGGTAAAGCCCTCTTGTTTGACAGTTTCTTGACTTAGAGGGAATTAAAGATGATGATAACTGTTATCCCAGGTGGTGTTTGTGATCCAGCTGGAGCTGGTAAGTATGGTGATGTCATCTGGGTGTCCCTCTCTCTGGCCTATTTTGGTCAGGTCACCTCTCAGGATCAGGGTGATGAAGGTCCAGGGTCCCAGGAAATGTTGGGGATGGCAGCCATGCTAGTGAAGCTTGCTCCAGTAGCCTCTGTCAGTTCTTTCCATCTGTTTTCCTTGTTGTCCTTTCCCCACAAAACTCTTTCTTCTAAAGACCCAAAAAGAGAGTGATTGGTGCAATAGTCCAGCCCTTCATTATTTTATCCACTAGTTAGGCCTAATTTTCTGACTACCAATTTTTGCTCATTAACTTCTGGCTCCATATCTCCTGTTATTTAACTAGTATAATTTTAATACAGTCTTTGAATATGGCAACGTGGTCTTTTTGGTTTAGCTGAATTCAGTTATCTTGTCTCCTTTTCATGTCTTTTCCCATCATAATTTGTTATGGATTATTGTAATATCTTCTGAACTTTTACATATTTTGCACAGTTGAGGTCACAATTCAAGTAAATTCATAGTTGTCACAACAGAAACATCACAGTCAGTACTAGGATTTTTTCTCTCTTGTCTCCCATGCAGGCATCCTCCTTATTGCCAGCTAAAACAATCTGGCAAACCCATTCCTCCTCCATTCCACTAATTGCTACAAGAATGGAACAAAAAGATCAGGTTCCATCTCCTGGGGTTGAGCAGTTTTATTTACACCCCACACCTAGGTCATTAGTGATGGCTGCAGGGAATGAGAGGAGCTGACAGGTCAGAGCTAAGGTTACCTCTAAGAATAAAGGTGCCAAAAAGCTTGACTTTATGGGTAGAAAAAATATTCTACAACATCTCTGCAGTTCTGCATTGCCAATCATAGTACTCTGCTGTCTTAGTATGACTTTTCAAACTGGGAAGCAATATCCCAGTTTGCTAGTAAGCTACCAGAGGATTCCAGGGAGCAGTTCCAGTTCTTCTTCTGATGAGACTATGGTGGTAAAAAACATTTTTTTTCAGCGATTAATTGTAACATTGACTACACATTTATATATAGTACATTATCTTTTGTGATATTTTTGAGAAGTTTTCCTTTTCTTTTTAATTCTGTATCCATTTATAGCAGTTATACCACATTACAAGTGAACACTTACAATTACCACACAGTGGCATCTGGGATGTTATATGATTTTCTTACACTTAGGGTACAAAGTAACTGGATTTTAGAATACCATGTGGTAACTTTGGGTAAAACTTAGCAACTTTTGAAGTATCATTGCTAGTTGTTATTTTTATAGCACCAACATTGTGCCAGGAAGGTAACATACAGGTATGAAGACAATATAATTCATGCTTCAAGGCATTTACAGTGTAAACAGATAACATACAAAGAAGGCAGGAGGTTGAAATGGAACAAAGAGAAGCATTGAGATTGATGTAAAAGTTAAGCACAAGTCTTGTTAGTTTCTCAACATCTGTCTGATATATGTAGGAGCACACAGGGACACTTTTTTTTTAAAGTGAATTTGGGGACGTGGAGGATGAATACGAGAGCTAACACTTACATGAGTTTCAGTGGGCACAAACCCCAAAAACATTTTAGCTTACCGTTTATTCTGAACTTTGCTATCTTTCCATCCCAAAATTGCATACTTCCAGACCAAATTTGTTGGTAAAAGACATGTTTTTAAGGCTGAGGTCTGGTATGTGTAGAATGTTATGAAGTGAGCAACTGCTGTAATTACTTATTTGCCCTCATCTGCACTGAAATCACAGTGAAATCACTGATCACACCTTTCAGGATCGAATCCATATTGTAGTTTGTAAAGAACAATGGAGTGCAAAATAATTTAGTTTATTCTGTACCCTAATTTCCAGGGTTTAATATCTTGGCCATTTAATTTTGTTGATAAATGTGATATAACAATAGTAGGTTTCTGTGTTTTTTTATTTAAATATTTTATTGGGTTTTAAATATGAACACAAAAAAATCAACAATTAATACTATTCTATACTTGTGAAAAAGGAGATATTGTACTAGATTCATACATCTATCAAAACTGCTTTGCCACTGCTCTAATAGCCTTAAACGCAGCCTAACCTAGCCTCCCAGTGCAGGGGAATTTTCTGGTGGTATAGGTCCTTGTAGTACCTTGTGTACCATCCTCACTGTTGACCTCTGTAAAGGGTGTGGTTGAGGGATCTCTCTGGCTAATCCCCAGATACTAGAAAGCCCATTATAGACTGTTAGTAGCTGTATATAATATAGGTCAGCCTTCAATCTTGAGAATATAGGACAAAGAATGAAGAATATGGTGGTAAACATAAATTGAGTATATATACTTCTGCGTTTCATCCTGGCTCCACTCCAGAAGTGATTTCAGCCACAATACCCTGTTTATCATCTTCTCTCTGACCTATCTACACCTTCTTCCAAGCTACCCCATGCTTACCATGCCTTCCCTAAACCTGTTCTGCTAGCCACCTCTCACCTCATTCAGATACCTCCTAAAAACTAACTTTTTTTGTCTTGCCTATGAAAAATTAGGAGAGGGAGAGGGGAAAATAAAAGCAACATGACCATCAAGATATGTACGTGCCTTTTTGAGCTGAATAAGCATGTTTTTGTTGCCCTTGTTCTTCAACTTTTCCTGCTTTTTTGCATGTTTATAACCCTATTTTTAAGTCTTCTTAAAGTTGGATTGCACATTCTTGTGGGCTGGGACCATACATGTACTTGTTGCTTTAAGGTATCTAGCACATTTTGGACACTCAAAAATAATTATAAAAGCAAGAATAATATACTGAAAAATATGTTGGCCATAAAATATTAAGTTGTTAGGCCAAAAATTATTTAAAAGGTGAAGCTAATTTTAGGTTGACAAAACACACTTTTGTGTGTTTCGTGCTCTATCTGCAAAATGTATTAATTATAAATAACAAAAAAAAATGCAACTCACACTTAGTTAAAAAATATGGAGGCTAAAAGTGGAAGCAGTTAGAAAGGTATGGCTGTGCTTATGGATGTGCCGACTTATTCTCTTTTATTAGCATCACAGAAAAAAATTAGGTACTGCAGTTAGTCATTACTGTCTCCTTCTATGGTATTTTTACAAAAAAAGTTTTTGAAGCCCAAGATTCTGTATTTAGGTTCAACACCCACTTCCCAGCTTCTTTACACACAATAATTCTTATTCTTTATTTAATGATGTCTCTAATTTTTTAGTCGATTGACATCATATCAAAGCAACGAGACATACTGTCACATAAGGGAATCACAATGATGTAAAAATGATGGTAAAAAAATCAGTGCACCCCTAGGGCGACTGTGTTATGCAATTAGAAAGAAAGAAAGAATGTTAGCTCAAAGCAATGTTAATGTGAAGTTTAAAGGCAAAATGGTTTCATTATGTATTTATGCAGAGTACAGTAATGTAATTCATTGTAAGGGTCTGATCAAGCAACCTCTTTGACTACTCACATGGATAAGGGTTTGTAGGATTGAGCCCTAGAGTTGGAGGCAATGTAGAGGAAATTCCTTACTAGCGGTCTTATCTGCTCCCACATCTACCCTTCTGTTTCTTCTTACTGTCTGTGCTCAGTGGTAAGAACATGCTGTCAGTTGTTCCTCTGAACTTCTAGTTAGTATTTTTTGCTAGTTTGTGTTCCTCGAGTGAGCTGTTCTTTCTTTCTTTCTTTCTTTCTTTCTGTCTTTCTTTCTGTCTTTCTTTCTTTCTTTCTTTCTTTCTTTCTTTCTTTCTTTCTTTCTTTCTTTCTTTCTTTCTTTCTTTCTCGTTTCCTCCCTGCCTCCCTCATTAGTAAATCAGTGAACTCTGGGCTGTGCCTGATACCGGGGGGAACCTGTGCCTGTGTCTGCACCTTCAAACCTTGTTCTGGGTGTTGCAGACTGATGTCTGTGACTGACCCTCACTCTTGCTGCCTGAATTGCTTGAGTGAAGGTCATCTCAAGGACAGATATCTGATTTGCTGAGGCAAGGCAAGATGCTAAGAGTAGAACAGTTCAGGTACATCACTGTGGAGGTCACCCTTAATCTGCATTGCTACTGCCTCAATCAGTTAGAGGGAATTCCTCCCTGTCTATGCTCCTCTGGCCCTACTAGAAGGCAGAGAAAGGAGGAGAAACACTACACCAGGGCATTCCTCAAAGAGACATAAATATGCAGGGCCATCTTGGCCTCCAAAGCTAAAGAAAGATGGTTTCTGCCTCATCAAAATCCTCAGTGCGGGACTCTTTGCTCTCTGATACCGCACCATAGTGTCTTGATCAGGGAAGAGCCATTGACTCCGTTTCACAAGCCATGACTGTTGAGCACTGCTGCTTTCCCTAGAGAAGATACTAGAGCTGTCATCCTTGATCACAGCAGGGCAAAGGGCCATCTTGGTACCAGAGGCCGACAGCTGAAAAAGATCTCATGAGCCTGTTGGTACTGCCCTTACTCAGACTGATACTGTCTTGCTGGAGTTGTTTCATGAGGTGCATGTTGTCTTCAGTATCTGGGTCTGCTATGGTACCAGCATCTTCAGGTCTGGTACAGCATCCATTGATTATGAAGGCAGCTCCAAGACCAATGATAACTACTTTACCTCAATGCATGGTGCTGATAACCGAAAGCCTTTGATGTTACTAAAAAAGAACGAGGACTACTTGTGGCATCTTTAGAGACTAACACATTTATTTGAGCATAAGCTTTTGTGGGCTAAAACCCACTCCATCAGATGTATGCAGTGGAAAATACAGTAGGAAAATATATACTCACAGAGAACATGAAAAAATGGGTGTTGCCATATCAACTATAACATGGTGTCTGATTTGTGTCCATTTATTCTCTTGCGTAGAGACTATCCGGTTTGGCCAATGTACATGGCAGAGGGGCATTGCTGGCACATGACGGTATATATCACATTGGTAGACGTGCAGGTGAATGAGCCTCTGATAGTGTCGTTGACGTGATTAGGTCCTATGATGGTGTCCCCTGAATAGATATGTGGACAGAGTTGGTAACATTCCACTGCATGCATCCGATGAAGTGGGTTTTAGCCCATGAAAGCTTATGCTCAGATAAATTTGTTAGTTTCTAAGGGACCACAAGTACTCCTCGTTCTTTTTGCTGATACAGACTAACATGGCTACCACTCTGAAATTTGATGTTACTGTTATCTGCAACTACACTGTGGTACTCTCACTCCTAATCTCCACTAATGTAATCCCTGATACCATGCATCCCTGGGCTGGGGAGTACTCCTCCTCCCCTCCTATGTTTCCCAGTACAGGAATGCAGGGCAACTTCTAGGGATCATTGTTACTCTCATTGGAGTTGTCTTGACAGGGGAAGATTGAGAGACTGAAGGGCTGAGTCTAAGCACACTTGGTCTCTGGTACTGTGCCAACCTCATCACTGTCCCTACTGGATACCATCGGGGATGCCTCCAGATTCTAGATTATCATCTCCACTGCACTACAGAAACTAGTCCCAGAGGAGGGAATATTGCCAACTTGGAACTGACAGACCATTGGAAGTCAGTACCAGCCAGTTGCTACACTACTGAAATATATTCCCACAGGCAAAGTCTCCTTGTTACAGTACTGGTAGGCTGCTTGACTCCAATATTAGCCTTCACTGAGGGGCCAAGGCTCAGGATTGTGCATTGTTAGCTTCAGACAGGTCTGCGTTTCTCAACCAGCCCTAAGAGGATTGTAACCTGTCCTCTTGGAATATGTCATCTTCCTCAACAGATGAGGCCCTGAAAGAGAAATCATCTTCTCTGGTACTGGATGATTTTAAGGCCTACCAGGCACTCCTGAAAAGAATGGCTATGCTATGGGGGATACAAATACAACTTGTGGAAGAAAATCCTCACAAGATCATAGATATTTTACACCCAGCTATGTCAGCGAAAGTTTCTCTCCTTATAAATGAAGCAACTGTGCAGCCAGTAAGTCTATTAAAACTTCATAGCAAGGTCAGTCATCTTTCCTGCCAATGAGAAAGCTCACGGAGCACAAGAACCAGATTCCCGCTCAGGTATATGAGCAGTTTTATTAACATGCCACACCATCCTCCCGAGTAGTGACAGCAGAAAATGAAAGAAACTGCCAAGGTAGAGCAAAAGTGCCTCCTAAGGATAAAGATGCAAAAAAAAAAAGTTAGACCTCTTTGGCTGAAAAATATATGCAACTGAGGGATTAAAATGGTGCAGAGAAAACCATCAGGCTCTGTTGACCTGTTGTGAATATTCATATTGGGATGCCATCTTGAAATTCCTTAATAAAACTGCCTGTGGACTCCAAGGCTGAGTGTCAGTGTCTGCTGGAGGAAGGTTATACAGTCACAAGATCTGCTCTACATACTTCTTTGGATATAGTGGACTCAGCTGCCAGAGTCATGGCAATGGCAGTAACCATGCACCATATACATGGCTCCAGGCTTCATGAATTCTCGCCAAAGTCTAACAAACCACTGAAGATCTCCACTTCAAAGGCTGTAATTTATTTTCCTTGAAACAGATGAGGTACTGCCTACATTTAAAAGGGAAGTATTGTAATCCCTGTTCTCTTTCCAACTGGTCTATAGAGACCCAAAGTTTCACACTCAGTGCACTAGTATTTGCCTAGAGAGCTGGATCGGTATAAGCTTGAAGTCTTTCCCCCCACCCACATCCACAGCTTCCTCATCCAGGCAGTTGCATACCTCTTAACAGCCTATTTGACTTCATCATCAAACATGGTATGTGGACTGTACCAGATCTTACAGGTTTCCCCTCAGTCCGCATGAGACCATGTTGTCACATTTCCTAAGTGTGTGGTAGTCCATCAACTCCAACAATTGGATGCTAAGCTTGGTGGAATTGGGATATACCCTCCAATTCCTGTCTTTCCCACCTTCCCTGTCCCTTTTCAGGGACTCATCTCTCAAATCAGTTCTGAGGCAAGAAGAGCAGAATCTACTTTTTTTGGGAGCCCCAGCAGTATGCCTCTGAATCAGTACTTCCTAATAACCAGAGCAAAAGGGGCTTATTCTGGACCTTTGGTACCTAATAAATAAATCAATAAGTGTTTGTTCCACATGGTTTCCCTAGCAACTATTATCCCTTCATTAAATCCAGGAGATTGGTATGCTGCCCTAGACTCAAAGGATGCATATTTCCATGTAGCCATTCACCCTGGTCGCAGAAAATTTCTAGCAAAAGGAGACCACTTCCAGTTTACAGTTCTACCGTTTGGCCTATCATCTGCACTGAGGGTTTTTGTGAAATAAATGGGAATGGTGGCTCTATGCCTCCATCACTGGATGCCCAGGTGAACCCTTTCCAGGATGATTGGCTGCTGTGGAGCTGCTCCCTTCAGGGGGTGAAGAATTGCGTTAATTGAACACTCCAGCTGCTTAATGCCTAGACTTGGAATTAACTGATAGAAATTGACCATAGCACTCCTCCAGAGAATAGAATTTATTGGTACAGTTCTGGATTCAATTCTTGGCAGGGCCTTTCTGATGCTAGTAAGACTCCTAGCCATCCGAGACTTCTGTGTGCCCCTTAGACATCAGTGAGAAATTGCCTCAAGCTCCTGGACCACATGATGGCATGCAATTACATGAATCTAGATGCCAGACTTCATCTCAGAGGGATACAGTCATGATTCAGGTCAGTGTACTGCCTTCAGATACATCACTTGGATGGACTGGTATGTATCCCTGGCAAAATCTTATCTTCACTGGATTGGTGGATGAGCCACAACAATATGTGCAGGAGACTTCTCCTTGCCTCTTCTTTCCATGACTCTAGTAATAGATGCTTCAACTGTGGGGTGGGGAGACCATCTGGGAGTTTGTCAAGCTCAAAGCTTGTGGTCCAGTCAAGAGATGGGACTACACATAACATTCTAGAGCTACGGGCGAACTCCATAGCAGGTCACCAGTTCCTACCCATTTACACAACTGAACTGTTCAAATACTTGCCAATAACACCACAGCAGTGTTGTGCATTAATGAACAGGGGAGAAGCCACATCAAAGAGCCTCTGCCAGGAGGCAGTCAGGCTGTGGAACTTCTGCACATAAAATTCCTTGTCACTTATAGCATCACACCTGTGGGGGTTCACAATGTCATAGTGGACAGATTAAGCACATCCTTCACCTTGCATCATGAGTGGTCCCCAAACACACTTATTCTAAGATCAGTGGTTCAACTGGAGGAATCCTAACTGTGGCCTTAGTCACAACCCATCAGAACTGTTCCCAGTTCTGTCTGAGGGCAGGCCACAGCCCAGGGTCTGTTTCAGGCATGTTTCTTTTCCCTTGGGGCAAGGACCTGCTCTACTCCTATCCCTGCCTTCTCCTCATACCACTTATTTCCAAGGCCATCCTCAAGTTGAAGCGGGACCAAGACAAAATGATACTCATTGTGGCACCCTGGGCAAGACAACTGTGGTATTCAGACCTCTGCATGCTATCAGTCAAGGAACCTTTTCCCCTGCCTCCAGTCAAGAACCTGATATCGCAAGATCACAGTTGGGTATTACTCCCAAACTGTCAACTTCATGGCCTGGTTCCTCACTGGCTAGACCTTGAGGAATCACATTGTTCTGAAATGGTCCAAAATGTCCCACTTAAAATTAGGAACCCTATCCATGAAAGCTGCTCCCTTTAGTAAGTGGAAGCAATTTTCTATCTGGGCAATTAACCATGGGACTGTCCGTGGCCATACTTCAAAAATCTTGGACTATTTGTGACACCTGAAAGAGTCAGGTTTGATTGTCAGCTCCATCAAAGTGCACCTGGCTGCAATTTCAGCATTTCACTTCCATACCAGGGGGAGGACTGTTTTTCTCTAAACCAATGACTACAGGTTCTCAGAAGACCTAGATGGGATGTTGCCACCAATTAGCAACCCTGTTCTGCATGGGTATTTGAATTTAGTTATCAGTACTTATGAGGTTCCCCTTTTGAACCATTAGCTTCCTGTTTAGGGTTACACTTTTCAGCAAAGGTAGCTTTTTGGTAGCCATCACATCATAAGGAGAGTAGGAGAGCTGCATGTCCTAGTAACAGAACACTCCATACACTGTTTTTTTTTCCAGGACAAGGTACAGCTTAGGCCACGTCCTAAGTTTCTTTCCAACGGAGAGTCTGATTTTCATCTCAACCAGTGTATAGATTTACCAGTTTTCTTTACAAAGCTACATTTCCATAAAGACAAACAAAAGCTCCACAGTTTGGATGTTTGCCAAGCCCTGGCTTTTTATCTAGACAGAACCAAAGCCCTTTTGGCTCTCTTCCCAACTATTAGTCTCCCTTGCATAATTAATGAGGGAGCATATTGCAGTAGCATAATGGCTGTCCAAGTGGATCACCAGCTGCATTGTCATGTTACAACACCCCTATGGAAAAGCTGTGCATTCAGCTAGAGCTCACTCAGCATCCACAGCCTTTACGGGTAATGTGCTGATAATGTACTTCACAGTCCATGCCTTTGCTATTGTTGGGAAAATAGTTTTGCAGTCCCTTTTCTGATGAGACTCCTAGCCTCAGCTTCCCTGAAAACTGCTTTGGAGTCACCTAGTCTAATGGAAATAGGCAATCACTAAAAGAAGAAAGAGTGATCACTCACCTTTTGTAATGGTTGCTCTTTGAGCTACATTGTATATGTCTAGAGCCCTGTGCGGATACAAAAACGTGGATCTGCATCTGTCAAGATCAACCCACAATCCAACCAGCAATCCACTAGCTGTCTTTTACCTGTATCTGCATCCACACCCGCAGCAGCAAGTTGTTTCACAAGGGCTAGCGATGGGGACGGGAGGCCTTTCAGGGAAGAGGCAGTGTGAGGGTGGGAACTGGGGTAAGAGGCAGCACGGGGCGGGGATTCCGAGGAGAAGGGGCGTCGTAGCAGGGGGATGGGGGAAAGAGGAGTTGAATTGCGTGCTGCTCCCAGGGGCTTGCAAGTGACAGCACACAGCAACAGCAGTGTATGTTGCATCACAGGGGGGCTGAGGGATGGGGTGCTGGGGCCCTGCTGCCCAGGAACCGGCGGGCTGGACCTGGGAGTGCAGCCATAGCTGCCGGGTTGGGCTATGGTGGGGATTCTGGCGGTGCCTGAGGGGCCCAAGCTGCTGGACAGGAAGCAGCACGGCAAGCGGGTGCTGGACAGCCCTGACTCTGACCTGCGGCCCAGCCTCAGTCACTGGCTGCTGCTGCCTGCCCCGAGCGTGCAGCATCCCCCATGCAGGGCTCTACATATGTCTATTACATGACCCACCCTCCATCCCAAATACATTGGAGTCTTTCATCTAAGAGTGTGGTGTGAAGGAATTGAAGGGTGGGCATGACAGCTTCACCCTTGGTACCTTTTGCTTGGACAATGAGTGACACTATGGTTCAGGCATGGCTGCCTCTGTGGGAACCGCTAGAGACGGGTCACTAGTACCAGAGCATGAGAAGCACACACACCTAGCATAATGGATATATGCAACATATCTCAAAGAACAACAGTAATGAAAGTTGAATAACTGTTCTTTCTCTAGCCAAAAAATTATGTGTGCACATGCTAATAGAAATTTTGGGTTAAAAAGTCAATCTTTTTGTAGGCAGACATATTTCCTGAGTAATGCATAGCTGCTCTAATTTTTTAGATAAATCAGTTAGTAAAATAATAAAATGGATCTTTCAATTTTGATTTTTTTATTGAATTAGAAACTTTTATTATATGAGCAAATTTATTATCTCAGAAATAGTATATTTTATATTATATTCACTGGGTACTCTACATAACTTTACTGTTTTTTTGTATTTTATGTAGGAACCCTAGCTATAACTGTCATCTATTATAAAAGGGATAGGCTTTTAATATATTATAATGTATTATTTTATTCTTATATTTTCTAGGACTATTTTGAAAGAGAGTGGTTTTGCAAAGTATCTTCATTCAGCTGTCTTAATAAGTGGAGCTATGCTGATTTTTGGTGGAAATACCCATAATGATACTTCTCTGAGTAATGGTGCAAAGTGCTTTTCAGCTGACTTTCTGGCATATGACATAGGTAGGTACTGCATTGTAAGATTTACTTGTCAGGTGAAGTTTAAGAATCAGCCGTGATTTATGAAGCACATAAGAATTCATTCACAAAAGGTCTATGTATCTTTTACATTTGAACTATGAAAGTGTATAAGTTATTTTTTGTTAGGATGTGTGAGAAAGCACGTTTTTTTGATTTTCCATTATCACTTTGTGTAGTTTCTTAGATGTGGGATGCAAGCCAAAAAAATTATGTAAAACTGGACCAAAATTGTCTTTATATTTCTCAATGCTTAAAATACCCTCTCCCCTCAAATATAAAACACCACAATCTAGTATTTTCTCTTCATGTTAAGATCTCTTTGTCCATCTTCATGATCTTCCCTTGAAATACTCCCTTGCTTCACCATGAGTTAGCACACAAACGCTATTTTCAAATATACCACAACAACCAGTGACTTTCATTCATATTAAAACCTTTACTTAACTGGAGAAACAAATAATTGTAACATTCAAGGTTTTGCTGATTTATTTATGATGTTAAAGCTATAAAGTAAGAGACGGATACATCTCTACCCCAATATAATGTGACTCGATATAACACGGGTTCGCATATAACACAGTAAAGCTCTGACACCTGCTCTGAGCAGCATGTTAAAGGTGCTGGACCAGGCCAGGGCTGAGGGGTTTGATAAGGGGCAGATGGTCTTGGGAACGGTCAGAGGCTCTCCCCCAGGATCTGGGAGGCAGGAGCTGTGAGAGGGCACTTTTGAGGATCCTGCAGTCCCAGAGTGGCCCAGGGCATTAGTAGGGGGCTGGGAGCAGCCCGCTCTGCTTCCCTCGCTCTGGCCCCAGCCGTGTCGCTCGGAGGGGGAGGCTTGGGGGAAGGGATCGCCTCCGCACTCACCAGCAGCAGCAGAAACAGAGCAGCCTGGTCCCAGCCCACTCCACTCTGCCAGCTCCCAGCCACAGTGCTTTGCTTCCCGCTGCAGGTGAGTATGGGAGTGTGTGGGGAGTGTCCTTTCCCCAACCTCCCCACACTCACCGGCAACAGGAAGCGGAGTGCTGCGGCTGAGAGGTGGCAGAGTGGAGTGGGCTGTGTCCGCTTTGCTCCTCTTCCCGCCACCAGTGAGTGTGGAGGACGTCCTTTTGCCAACCTCCCCGCACTCACCAGTGGCAGGAAGCAGAGCAGCCCAGCCACAGACAGCTCCACTCTGCCAGCTCCCAGCCATGGCGCTCCGCTTCCTGCCGCAGGTGAGTGCAGGAGCTTTCCCCAGCTGCCCCTCAGCAACACGGCTGGGGCCGGGGCAAGGAAAGCAGAGCAGTCTGGGGCCACGTTGCTCCGCTTCCTGATGCAGTTGAGTGCGGAGGGGGGCATCCTTTCCCCAACCTCCCCGCACTCACCGATGGCGGAGTGGAGCGGACTGAGGCTGCACTGCTCTGCTTCCCATTGCTGCCAGTGAGTGCCTGTCGGGTGTGGGAAGGTGGTGGATAGGGGTCGGAGCAGTCAGGGGACAGGGAGGTTGGGTAGGGGATGAGGTCCTGGGGGTGATTAGGGAGGAGGGTCTCTGGAAGGGGTGGTCAGGGAACAAGGAACGGGGAGAGTGGGCAAAGTAAGTTTAATATAATGCAGTCTCACCTATAACGTGGTGAAATTTTGTTGTCTCCTGAGGACCACGTTATATCGGGGTAGAGATGTATTAGAATAATTTAGAATGTACAGATTTTGTTTCCAAAACTCTTTGAAAGTAGCATGGAAAGTATTGGGAGTGATGCAGTTACGTTAAATAATTCAGACTATGGTAGCATTACTACTATATCTGAAGAAAATTGAGGTTTATTGATTATATTTCTGTGACAATATCAGAGTTTGGAAATTTATCTTTTTAAAGTTTTTTCCTGTATAGACTTCTTTTTTAAACAAAACTTAATTTTAGTAGGCATAATATTAATAGCCTCTTTGTGGACAAACTTATATCATGAGTAGAAAAATCAAACTGCAGAAAATAAATTGTCTTTTCAAGAAATGTAATATAAAACAAGGGCCCAATATTGGATGATGCTGAACATACTCAGTTTCTCCATTTTCCCCAGGGAATTGTGAGGACTCAGTATCTCACAAGAGGTATTCAGCAGCAATTTTGGTGATTGATGATCACACCAGAGAATCTGATCTAATATGTTCATCTTCTGTTCAAAACTAAATGAAATTGTGATAGTGGTAGCTGTGTCCATTCTCATTGTATAAGAAGGCATTTATAAAATCCACCATTTATAGCTCTGAAGATGCTGCAAATAGTTAAAACAATCGCAATAGTAAAATAGAAAACAATTAATGATTTAAAACACTAAAAACAGATGTTAGTGTATTTAAAATATTGTTGAAAGTCAACATTGTTTTACTTTTTTTCTGAATTACTATAGTAAATACACTGAGCCAACTACTGTGAATCATGAAACATTTATAAAAGAGAACTCCTGAAGTCTAGGATTCTTTGTTACAGCATAAAGTTGCCCATAAATCATCATATCCGTCTTCTGAAGTACATATGGAAATGTAAGTGAAGGAATACACCTTTCCTTCCATTTGGGCATTGAGGAAAACTATGAGTTTTGGAAAAAAAATTAAATATGGATAAAACAACCTGTAAAGTTTTCTTCCTCTTATGATTATTTCAACAATGGATTAATCAAAAGCCCAAATGCTTATTGGTAGTCACTGTTCAATGAATGGTTCTCACAGTGAGATTTCTTAATCTAAAAGGGAAAATAAAAAGAAATTACCTAAAGAGAATATTATGTTCATTTGTCCTGGACTGGTTTGTGACTCCGCTGGAAAAGACTGGCTGTCTTGGGACTCCTCAGGAAACAAGCAGCCTATCAAGTTAAGGAAATATTTGATCATTTGAAGAATCTCCATGAAAAGCAAGTCTTCTGCAGGAGAACACAGTGTTATGGATAGAGATAAAGAGAAGTGAGTGGATACTGAAATACCTCAAAAGTGTTTGTTCAGACATGTGATTAAATTTCCTTCTGTTGCTATTAACTATCACTTTCATTATTCTGCCTCCTACAGTCATTGTCAACTTGCTGTTGTGAAATATTGCCCATGACAGTAAACTCAGATGAACAGCTTCTTTTCAACCAAAACAGCTACTGGAGATGAGCATGAGGAACTCATGGGTACCTAGGCTCAAAGACTATGTCTACACTAGAGACCTTGAAGTGGCACAGCTGCACCGATGCAGCTGTACTGCTGTAAGATCGCTCGTGTGGCCACTCTGTGCCAACGAGAGAGAGCTCTCCTGTCGACATAATTAAACCACCTCCAATGAGCGGCAGTAGTTATGTTGGCAGGAGCTTCTCCCATTGACATAGTACTGTGCACACTCCCACTTAATGCCTGCAAAACTTATGTTGATCAGGGGTGTGTTTATTCGCACTTCTGAGCAACATAAATTTTGCCAACATAAGTAGTAGTGTAGACATATATAATCTCAGTAGAATGTCAGTCTCTAATTCACGAGGCTTCAGTTTATAGTTGAATATCTCAGTGTGTAGCAGAATGTGTCGCTGCTGGTACCATTGATGCAGGTTCTATTATTGATCTCAAATGAACCATAGGGTTTCTGACCTTCAAAAAAATTTCTTCATATATGTTGCAGATGTTTGTATTGGGCAGCTGTATAAGCATAAAACCTCATTTTTAGTGAGTGTGTCTTTGACAGTATGATGGTTTTATTCAGGTTAAAGAGCACATATTAATCCATTGGCACCAGTAGTTGGTATTCACCAGATTTACGTGTTTCTGGTTGTATAAATGATGAAAGATTGCTTTTGCATAAAAAATCCCATACCTGGAATTACTAGACTGATAGAGATGTGCTTCCTTTCCATGTGCTTTATTAGCCTGCATTTTGTCCATTAGGGAACTTGCAGCAAACCAAGGCGTTAAGTTTCTGATCTCTATCCTGAATCACCTCATTTTTGGCTTCCAGAAGGTAGTGATAATCTTTGATTTATGATAAACGTGACCTACCTGTTATGGGTAATCTGCTAAGAACTTGTCAAGTAGCATTTGTAAAAAAGACAAACAAATGCATTTTTCAAGGAGTTATATATAAATTGGCTGGCTTATGTGTGGCATAGTTATATATTGTTTGTTCTGGCTTTTTGTTACCAACAAAAGCTATTTATTATTTCCTGTATTCCTCTGCAGTGATCATTGTTAAAGACTGAATTTTCAGAAAGTTTAGATGCTTATTGTACATGCATATACTTGTGAAGGCTGAAGGTTCAGGAATCTGGAGATTTTATGCACATAATACAATGCCCTAGTTTTCATATTTTAATATTCATTACCTTGTTTACATACATGGCAACAAATATCCTGATCAATGGAACAGAAGAATGACAAGGCTGTAGGATGGAATGAGTTTTAAAAACATTGGAATTGCTAGGATATTAGCTGGTGCGAGTATCTTACCTGGATTGGTGTTCAGGTAACTCTGGCAGCTCATAGACTTATAGACTTAAGGTCAAAAGGGACCATTATGATCATCTAGTCTGACCTCCTGCACAGTGCAGGCCACAGATTCACATCCATCCACTTCTATAACAAACCCCTAACCTATGTCTGAGTTACTGAAGTCCTCAAATTGTGGTTTGAAGACCTCATGCTGCAGAGAATCCTCCAGGAAGTGACTCATGCCCCATGCTGCAGAGGAAAGTGAAAAACCTCCAGGGCCTCTGCCAATCTGCCCTGGAGGAAAATTCCTTCCCGACCCCAAATATGGCGATCAGTTAAACCCTGAGCATGTGGGCAAGACTCACCAGCCAGTACCCAGGAAAGAATTCTCTATAGTAACTCAGATCCCAACCCATTTAACATCCCATCACAGACCACTAGGCATACTTACCTGCTGATAATCAAAGATCAATTGCTAAATTAATTGCCAAAATTAGGCTATCCCATCATACCATCCCCTCTATAAACTTATCAAGCTTAGTCTTGAAGCCAGATATGTCTTTTGCCGCCACTACTCCCCTTGGAAGGCTGTTCCAGAACTTCACTCCTCTAATGGTTAGAAACCTTTGTCTAATTTCAAGTCTAAACTTCCTAGTGTCCAGTTTATATCCATTTATTCTTGTGTCCACATTGGTACTCAACTTAAATAATTCTTCTCCCTCCCTGATATTGAAGCTCTGCCCCTAGTTACTCATTGTCCTGGAGGTAGTGGGCTGTGGTTAAGCTCTTAATTCAGGTGATCTCCATATGTGTGCACCAGTCAACTTTTAACCTGTTGTCACTGCCAAAGATCAATGTGGCTTTTTCCCTGATGACCAGAGACTCCATGTGTATGACTGGAGGAGATTTTTACCTGATTGAGTGGCCTTCTCACTATATAGGGCCATCACAGGCGGGGAAGTCAAGGCAGGCATCATCTCAGCACCTTCCTTGAAAACTCTTATGTGGCATCAGCCAACAAAAATAAATAAATACGAATTGTTACTTGACAGCCTCCACGTGTTTTCACAAGGAATGCTAACATGGGTGGACAGTATTGGACAGGGCCGGCTCCAGGGATTTTGCCACCCCAAGCAGCCAAAAAAAAAGAAAAAGCCACGATCGCAATCTGCGGCAATTCAGCGGGAGGTCCTTTGCTCCAACCAGGATTGAGGGACTTTCCGCCGAATTGCCGCCAAATAGCTGGACCTGCCGCCCATCTCCAGAGTGACCACCCCAAGCACCTGCTTGCTAAGCTGGTGCCAAGAGCCGGCCCTGATATTGGAAGTTTGGTCCCTCTCAGCTTTGATAAAGTTCCTCCTCCTTGGTGGGTCCTGCGCTTATTAGCACATTTTGCTAGCCTCAGAGATCTTCCTGTGTTGGATCAGGAGTTGGGAGGTTTTGGGGGAAACCCTGGCCCGCCTTCTACCCCAGATTCCAGCCCAGGGCTCTGTGGACTGCAGCTGTCTAGAGTGCCTTCTAGAACACCTACACGACAGCTACAATTCCCTGGGCTACTTCCCCATGGCCTCCTCCCAACACCACCTTTCTCCTCACCACAGGACCTACCTCCTGGTGTCTGTTAACGCTTGTACTCCTCAGTCCTCCAGCAACACATCCTCTTGCTCCCAGCTCCTTACGCACATGTCACTAACTGGAGTGAGAGCCTTTTTATGCCAGGTGTCCTGATTAGCCTTAATTAATTCTAGTAACTTCCCAGTTGGCTACAGGTGTCCTAATTAGCCTGCCTCCTGTAATTAGTTCTAGAAAGTTCCTGAGTGTTCTGGAATAATCTCTGTTATCTTACCCAGGGAAAAGGGACCTGCTTAACCCGGAGCTAATGTATCTACCTTCAACCACTCTCTTGTAGCCATATGGCCTGACCCTGTCATACAGCCTAATAACTGTATGGTGTAAGGGCTTCTCCTTGGAAAGAAAAAAAAATAAAGTGAGATTCAAATCTGTTTCATGCAGGTATATTGGTTTTTTGGTCTTTGGGATCAGACAAATCAGTTCCCAGGTATCCGCAAAAAGAAAAGGAGTACTTGTGGCACTTTAGAGACTAACAAATTTATTTGAGCATAAGCTTCCATGGACTACAGCCCACTTCATCAGATGCATGCAGTGGAAAATACAGTAGGACGATATATATATACACAGAGACCATGAAACAATGGGTGTTACCATACACACTCTAACTAGAGTGATCAGTTAAGATGAGCTATTACCAGCAGGAGAGAAAAAAACTGTTTGTAGTGGTAATCAAAATGATCCATTTGCAGCAGTTGACAAGAAGGTGTGAGGAACAGTAGGGGGGAAATAAACATGGGGAAATAGTTTTACTTTGTATAATGACCTATCCACTCCCAGTCTTTATTCAAGCCTAATTTAATGGTGTCCATTTTTCAAATCAATTCCAATTCAGCAGTCTCTTGTTGGAGTCTGTTTCTGAAGTTTTCTTGTTGTAATATTGCGACTTTTAGGTCTGCAATTGAGTAACTAGGGAGATTGAAGTGTTCTCCAACTGGTTTTTGAATGTTGTAATTCTTGACATCTGATTTGTGTCCATTTATTCTTCATTAGACCTGCTAAATTGACTGCCGATGCATCGATCACTGCACATCGATCCCCCAGAAAGTGTAGACAAGCCCTAAGGTGCCTTGCAACCACCCTGTATTAGAACCTGGATCTAAGGTGGTGAATAACACGTTGCAAAACTTAGGCAAAATCCCTGATATGTCTTTCCACCTTTTCCACTGCTCCCCAGAAGAGTGCAGAAGATAGGAATGAGGGAGTGGCAGTGATATTGTTTGGCTTTCTGGCTGAAAAGGCTATGACTCTCAGGCTTAATTAACCTAGTGTTGGACTTTGGATATCTCAAACACAAAGAGAAGGTGTGCTGCTGTAAAATCAATCCTCCAGGACAAGACAGTTTAAAATGAATATTTGGATGACCTGACCTTAAGGAAAGCTCTGTTTAAGCTCAAAAGCTTGTCTCTTTCACCAATAGAAGTTGGTCCAATACAAGCTATTACTTCACCTATCTTGTCTCTCTACTTGGATGAAGTGATTATTGCTGTTACTGATCCTGAAAGAGAAGTCAACAAACAACATTTTTTCTACTGGCTAGTACGGAGCCCATAGTTTAACTGTCATGTTAAATCAATGAAACATAGCTCTGAGTTCCCCTAGGTGGGTTTTATAGTGGATGTATAAGAGTTTTGAAGCAAAAATGTCAGGTTTCTGTATTATAATATTTTTAGTATGTTCAAGGAAAAAATAGTTTTGTACAAATCCTAATATTAAATGTTTCTTTAGGGCATTAAACATATTCCAACCCTACAAGGTAAAAGAGCATGATCTTGGAACCACATTCTGCTTGTTGCAGCACTTCCCAGATTGAACCCCTGAAGGAGGGGTCATTATATTTCCTATTCATTAGAGTAGGTCTCCCAATGGCTATCATATCCAATCAGGTGAAGCTTTTTATTTTTGAAGTTGGGAGTTTTCTCTGAGACCCTTCTTTTACTTCAGGCAGGTAGTTCTCACAACTGTCACAGCATTCATACTAAGTAAATTCAATAAATATTCTTTAGTCAAACATTGAAATCCAGTTCATAGGAGTACTGATGATCTCAGGGCAGCATAGTTGTGTCTCCTGTACTGAGATCTGCCAGACATCCATTGGTTCATCAAATTCTGCTACTGATCTTCCAATGTTAACCAATGCCATTTCCTCTCTTTGATAGAAGTCTTCTCTAAGGTTTTCCATGTTCCCCATGCCGGGGAACATGGAAAAATATATATAATCTAACTCATTTTGAATGTCAATTTTTAAAGGATGATTATGCTACCCAATTTATAGGCACACTGCTTTGAAAATCCCATTGTAATGGGATTTCTGGATTTTAGCAGGAAGAAGAAGAGGAGAACTTCTCTGGACTTCCCTGAAAAAGTGCACAGATCTGGCTCACCCTGGAGACTAATGGACCATCCAGAATAGAGATAGAAATTGAAGTCTAAGGCTTTGGGTTTGTTGTTATTAGATATAATTTATCACGTTCTACAGTAGGAGAACTTCAAAGCATATATTTTATATTACACGTCTACCCTGATTTAATGCGACTGGATATAATGCGGTAAAGCAGCGCTCTGGGGGTCCGGGGGCACACTCCAGTGGATCAAAGCAAGTTCGATATAATGTGGTTTTGCCTATAACGTGGTAGGATTTTTTTGTCTCCTGAGGACAGCGTTATATCGAGGTAGAGGTATATATGCTTTATATTGTGTGTGTGTGTGTATATATATATATATATATATATATATATATATATATATATATATATTATATATATATATATATATATATTACTATCTATAATTGAAGAAATATAGATTTAAATTATGCTGGCTGTTGAAGTTCTCAGTTGGAGGGAACTTCATGAGACAGGGCATTCCCTATGCTGCCAGTGACTGAAAGGTCTGGTTCTGCCTCCATGATTCCTGCAGACTGAAATGCACATTATAATGGGTATGTGGACCTTATCACTTGCAGTACCATGGGCCATGTGGAGTCCTTAAGTTTCCTAAACCTCTTACTCCCATTGTAACTGGTCCTTTACAAGGTTATGTGGGAAGAGGCTTCTTCCACCTCCCTCTATTCTTTCCCACTCAGAGGTCATGTCCACTCTGATCTTAAACTCTTTGAAATTCTACCACCATCTTGTCCTGAACTGATTATTAGAGCACTTTTATTTGACTACCTGGTAATGTCTTTTTTTATAAATATTAAATTGCAAAAACTATCCTCAATTAATGCTAAAAAAAATCCTTGAAAAATGCAAGCAAGTTACTCACTCACTCCATCAAATGCTAATGCAGACTTTGACTGTTCATTTACAAGAACCTGTGAAGACTTGTTGCTTACAAACCTCTGCTGTGCTTTTCTTAAAAAAATAATCTTGGCTTCATATTTCAAGTAACGAACTGCACTTGCTAAACTCTACAGTAAATGAAAGCAATATACTGTTAAAACGGTCAGTACTTTGAATGGATAATTTACCATGGTTGTTTGCTAATACTTAGTACCTACAGACTTACTTATGTAAGCATTTCTACACTGGCAAGTAATGTACTTCATGTAGGGTTATGAAGGTATGTTAAAATAATCCACCACTGGATTGAGCCTGTTAATACAGTGACTGTTTGTGTTTCATTGTTCTGAATTTTGTTGTATTTGTTTGTCGTGTTTCTGAGGGTGGTTTTGGATAAGTCTGTTTTATTTGTGTAAGTGAATCATAGCCAGTTATTTTAAGGATTTTAGTGAAATTTTTGTCTGTCAATATTTTAAAGAAAAGTTTGGTCAGAAAAATTTGATAAGATGTGGAAGTTCATGTTGAGTTAAGTACTTCTGTAATAAACTTACAGCTTTTTAAAGAATTATAGAGTAGGAAAGAATATTATGGTTGAAGTAGGATATTCGGTGGACTAGGTGAGTTAGTGGTTAGAATCCACTCGGCTGCAGGGGATGGTAGTGGTAGGGGAGCTGAGGTCTGCCCACTCCACTGAGCTCTGACCCAGGGCCTTAGGAGGGTCAGCAGTGTTGACCCCTGGGGAGGGTTGTGGACCCTCAGTGTTACCCTCCCTGGGTCACTTCCTTCTTCTGCTCTCTCTGCTTCCAGTCCCAGATAGAGAGAAAATATAAAAGGGAAACCAAACTGTCAGCCCCAACCAGACTCAGCATACGGTCCCTGGTCTCTCAAGGAGGCTTCTTGTACTCCTTTTTTTCAGGAACCTGTAGGGTCGGTCAGCACTTTTCCACAGCCTTCCCCTTCTGAGCAGGGTTGTTCCCTTTTCAACTCTGTCTCCAGCTGGAGCATGCTCTTCAAGGTTGGAGGAGCGGAGCTAGCTGGGAGCAGTCTAGTATTTTAATCCCTTCCATCCCAGTGTGGGGTTTGTACACCCCATCACAATAGTATAGACAACTAACTCAAGAGTAAGGGACAAAAGGGTATGGTTAGAGGATCAGTTTTCAGGCTGGAAAAGAGTTATAAGTAGAACATCCTAGAAATTGCTTTTTGGAACCTCTGAATTATTGTGAATAGCAAATAAATTAGACTAATTTACCAACTGTTTATTCCATAACAAATATTCCATAAACAGTGAAAGAGACTAAATTTGTCAGATCAATTATTCATGACAAATTATTTCCTCTGTTATTGATTTAAAATGACTTTAGTACTTGTACTGTATTTTTTCTGTTCTGTTGACTTTTAACCTTAACGTTAATTCAGAAGTCGATTACCAAAACCAAAAATAATTAAAGGGATGGAATTCCAAGTTGCAAAAAAAGTAGCATCTGGCCCATAAAATGAAACTGAAATGACAAAATCACTGTGTTCTTTATCTTTCACATTTGAGTCCTAGAGAGAATGGGTAAAGTCTACAATCAAAACTTTGCAGCTCTCTGTTTGAGTATGTCCCTCTGGGTGCTACACATCAAGATGTGCACTCTGCTTAAGGGGCAGAAAAGAAAGAGGAGTGCCCTAAGTTGTCCTTGCAAGAGTCTGTGAGTATGTCTCCTGCTGGGTCCTCCTTGGGTTGAACCTCAGGGGAAGGCAGTAGGAAAACAGAGGGCCCCTGTATAGACAACTCTCAGATGCGGGATCAGATGAGTTTACAGGGCCAGTACCAGAGGTAGAATTGGTACTCCAGGCTCTGGAGAGGTACCTGAACCTTTACTGGTATAATGATTTGATAGCTAGTTGACGGGTGGAGTAGTGATGGGGAAAATCATGTCAATACTGGCTGGAAATCTTTCTTGGTATCCTGAAAGAGTCTGCATGGGAACCATAATGGTACTGGATGATGAAACACCATTGAAGATGGCATAAACAGAGGGCAAATAGGTTCCATAAAATAAGTCGGTACCAGCAGAGATTGTCTCTCAATACTGGTGATGCAGAGGTCCTCTGGTCCAGGCTTTTCCAGGATACAGTGGGCTCTGAAAGCAGTGTAGCTATGGAGCTTCTTGCAGCCAGGGGAGGTACCTAGAGGTGGGTCTGAAATCACCGGCCCCTCCCCCCCAAGAGCAGCTGTGCAGAGGAAGATCTGTACCTCGCCAGCCCAGTGGACTAGCAGGCTGAGGCTGGTGATTGGTAGGATTTCACAGTCCGTGACATGTTTTTCATGGCCATGAATTTGGTATGGATAGTGGTGCTGTTCTGATATTTTTAAATTTTGGGGCAGAGTAATATATTAATGTATTATTTGACTGAGAAGTCATTCAGAAGTTGTGTTTGGTTTTGGTCCTTGTGGTGGGGCAGTACCCCACCCCCGGAGAAAAAGGCTGGAACAGGCCTTTTAGGCGGCACAGGCCGGCAGCCAGTCAACAGAGGCCTGTTAGGAGCCAATCAGGGCAGGGCAGAGGCTGCCAATCAAGGCTGAGTTAGGCCATATATAAAGGCTGCCTAGCAGGAGGAGAGGCATTCTCGCCCTGACTGCCAAGGGAGGAGGACTCGTTCCTGGGCTGAAAGGTAGTACCTTGGACAGAGCAGTACTGAGGAAGGGCAGAAGGAGCTGGGGAGCTCCCCCCGAGGAAGACCCCAGGCTGCAGGCCTTGCTACAAAGGGCCGAGCGGGTGCGCAGGGCTGAAGTGGAAGTGGCCCAGGGACAAAGTCTGACAAGGGGAAAGAAGGAGGGCAGGGAGGCTACTGCTAGAGGGTCCCCCCACTTCCTCCTTGTACTACACCTTGCTGAGGAGGAGAGTGGCCTGATATAGGCTGTGACTGGCCCCTGTGACAAAGAGGCTAGACTTTGAGGCTGCAGCCGGCTACCGGAACAGGTGCAGATGGAGGACTGCTGATAGCATCAGACCCCCGGAAGGGGGTGAAACCAGGGCAGTGGGCAGTGGACATTGCCAGGGAGCAGTGTGGGTCCAGACACCAACAGGCGAGCAGATGATGGATGGGACACCACCGTCAGAGGGCACCCGCAGAGGACAGAGCTAATTTCCAGGTGTGGCAATGGGACGTACTGCCGTGGTGAGTCCCAACCCCATCACATCCCCAGAAGACATTTGAGACTTTTATTATTGCAAAGGGGATGCACCTTCTTTTTCCTTCATCCTTTTGGATAGAAGCAGAAGTGATTTGAAATTTGGTAGGAGGTAGGTTTCAATTCTTTATTCCCCACCTCAATGATCGTTGGCAGCATATAACTGCCCCATTGCACCCTGCTCAAGTATCAACCACTACATCCCACAGTGACAAGCAGTCTTGTGTTTCTGGTACTAATGCTCAGTAGTGAAGTAATTAGTGATGTTTAAATTACTGTGAGATTTCAGTATAATTATCTCATTGAGATAAATGGGATCACATCTCTAAGAGTATCAGAGGGTAGCCGTGTTAGTCTGGATCTGTAAAAGCAGCAAAGAATCCTGTGGCACCTTATAGACTAACAGACGTTTTGGAGCATGAGCTTTCGTGGGTGAATACCCACTTCCTCAGATGCATGTAATGGAAATATCCAGGGGCAGGTATATATATGTGAGCTAGCAAGCAAGCTAGAGATAACGAGGTCAGTTCAATCAGGGAGGATGAGGCCCTGTTCTAGCAGTTGAGGTGTGAAAACCAAGAGAGGAGAAACTGGTTCTGTAATTGGCAAGCCATTCACAGTCTTTGTTCAATCCTGAGCTTGACACCATCAGCTCAGGATTGAACAAAGACTGTGAATGGCTTGCCAATTACAGAACCAGTTTCTCCTCTCTTGGTTTTCACACCTCAACTGCTAGAACAGGGCCTCATCCTCCCTGATTGAACTGACCTCGTTATCTCTAGCTTGCTTGCTAGCTCACATATATATACCTGCCCCTGGATATTTCCATTACATGCATCTGAGGAAGTGGGTATTCACCCACGAAAGCTCATGCTCCAAAACGTCTGTTAGTCTATAAGGTGCCACAGGATTCTTTGCTGCTTTTACAGATCCAGACTAACACGGCTACCCTCTGATACTTGACATCTCTAAGAGGTATTGTTTGTTTGCAGATTCATGTTCTTCTTTTGAAGGCTTTCTTTGCAAATCTAAAGGATAGAGAGATGTTTTTGTTTTAGAAGGAAACAGATTCTGGCACACATTTATGTGGCAATTTAAAAAACATTGACATTTATATGGTAATATACATGGCATCATGGTCATAAACTGTGCCCACAGTGAGATTTCATCTTAGTGAACTTTGAATATGGTGGTGACACATTGATTTGACACCTGTCACATGTCTATCTTCAGATCCTTCAAGATTATAGCTGTGGTGCTAACCCTTTGGAAATGACTGACATTCTCACTCTGTTATGGAAATTAAATTAATTTCTGACACTGCTGTAAGACTAATTACTAAGATATGTAAATACTAGGTACTGTGCAACTCCTGTGGAGTTGAGTACCATAAGCTCTGCAATTACTCTGGCCATCCAGATCAAACTGTCTGTTAAAATACGGAGTTTGTGTATCAGCTGGTTATGCAGTAGTCTGCCTGCAAGTGCAGAATTGTTAAACAGTATCATTTTGTGGCAAAACCTGGACCAAGTCACTGAGATATTAAGGGTCTGAAGCAGAGGAATAGATTTATATTACATCTATGTTTTTACAGAAATAGGCAGACAATAGTTTAAAAAACATAAGACAAAAATCCCAGACTGTGTCCTGGGCTGCTCACCCGCCCAGGGGCATAAAGGGGTTTGACCCATCAACGCCCTATCCTTATGCATCTAGTAGCCACCTCAAACCTTGAATCTGGTCGTGCAGGGGGTAAGAATGCTATGCCTCTGCTACCCGCCACCCCAATCAGGCATGAAGAGAATGGGCAGAGCCTTGGCGCTTGTTTACTCTATTCCCATTCCTGGTGAGGTGCATCTATCTGCTTCTTAATCAGGAAAGTGCAATCTATCCCTAAGACTCTGAAGTCAATGGGATTACTTACACACTGAAAGTTAAGCACATGCTTATGTGGTCTGCTGGATCAGGTTTAGAGTATTTAGTTCATTGCAGGATTGAGACTTATATAGGTAAAATTACTTTGTACCCTTCATTTATACGAATGTGCACATTTATGTGGACATGCACAAACTTTACTGAAGTGCAGCGTTTGTTGTCTTGTTACATTATTAAAATACTAAATTTTATTTGTGCATGTTTCATACTTGTTATACAACTTTTTTATTTTTGAAAGTGTATTTGCTGTATATTTAGGGAATATAGTATTTGTGCATTTTGACCTTTCCTTGCATTTCAGAAGTCATGCACCAAAAATTCCAGGATTGTGGGAGGGAAGAGGGAAATGTTAACTTTTAAGGTCATTCTTACAGAATTACAGTAAATAACACTGCTCTACAGCCAAAATGCTTCTGAAATAAATGTAGTCCAACTTTACTAATTCTGGGTCACTGAGAATGAAAATGATTCTTAAAATTGTTGATTGGCTCTAGTTTTCAAGATATGCTATTGGGTCAGTATATACGACCCTTGACTTGGGAATGGCAGAGGATAAGTGAGTTATAAAGGGAAAGGATCTCAATTTAAACCAGAAATGACTAAAATACATCTTTGACTGGATCTATGAATAAATCTATGACTGGGTTTGGACAGTACTTGCTTTTTAGGCAAAACAATGAATGATGCAATCTGAAGCTGGTATTGCGTCATACATGATATGAATTGCATCATGTTATTCCTCAAAGTCATGGATGATGCAATCATAAGGAAGCTTACATCACTCTGCTGAACAAATTGCCCTATATCAGCTCTAGAAATGATACAATGTTGTGCTCTCTTATTTGTCAGTATTTGATTTTGCAAAGGGACACATTTCAGTTTAGCCAAAGTGAGCAGAGATGCCTCGTACTTGTGTGAACAGTGCAGATAACTTCTGCTGTGTTTGTGGTGAAGTGACTTTTGCATCACAAAGGTTAACTATGGTTAAGAAAGGCTATCACCTTTATTTTTGCTGCAAAATTGGAGATCAGGACAAGAGGTGGGCCCCACACATATGCTGCAAACACTTGTGCAACAAATCTTCGCCAGTGGTTGAACAGGAAGAGGAAATCTATGCCTTTTGCAGTGCCAATGATTTGGAAAGAGCCAACAGATCATACCAGCAATTGTTACTTCTGCATGGTGCCTCCAGTTGGGAAAGGTGTGTCAAAGAAGAAAAAATGGACTGTGCATTATCCAAACATTCCATCAGCTATACCCCCAGTACCCCACGGAGAAGGACTGCCGGTTTCTGATGCACCAGAATCATTCTTACTTGAGTCAGACGAGGAAGAGGAAGAGGATGAAACTTCTGGTCCGGAACCATCAATGTCACAGGACCCACATTTTCTCCCATCCTCCTCCTCTGAACCACACCTCCTAACACAGGATGAACTGAATGACCTTGTCAGGGATTTGGAACTACCCAAGAGTAAGGCAGAGCTGTTGGGCTCCAGACTACAGCAGTGGAATCTCCTGGCAGGCTATCAGGGCAAATGGAGCCCATCAATGCTTGCAGACTATTGCTGGACAGTGACAAGAGATGCTCCATTTAATGAATACAAGAGACAAGCCAAGAAGTGCCGAGTAGACACTGAATAGGACTAAACTATGTACATAATAGTTTTTTTGCCTTTTGTTTCATAATAAATTTTATTTATATAACCCTTTTGCTCATTTTTAAAGTGTTACATAACAGGACAGGTGAAATATTATCATGTAAAGCAACCATAAGCACATGAAAAGACCTAGGTTTACAATTTATGATTAAAACTCTGCTATCTACACAATATACATAGACATAAAATGTAAAAACTTAAATATCTTAGAAACAGTAGCCAATCAGTTGTTTTAATTGTCACATTTGAATTCAGCACATCAAAATACAGAACAAATATCACATTTTATCTCTGAAGCAGACGACTTCTCAAAAATTGTAGACCAGTGTAATTTAGGGCTAGATGGAGACTAAACCATAAACCCAGTGTATGGGGCAACACCCTGCTGAGTCAGAATTCTTGTGGAGATTCTGTTTTGCTCATGATGTGAGGAGTGTGCTGTTGACCTGTTACCAGATGTACTTACTCCACCACCCTTCCAACCAACCATTTCCCACTGCACTCCTTGTCCCTGGCTGCCCACTTGCTCATGAGGAGGAACTAATAAATAGTGGCTGCTGGTTGGAGCCTGCTTTCTCTTGTGCACACAGACTCAAGATTCAGTTAGATTGATCAGGACACATTAGCGAGTCAAGATAGACACAGGGATTTTAAGCAGCAGCCACAACTTTATTAAACTTAACACAGAGGAGGGCAGTACCCTCCCTGTTGCCTGTACTTTCAAACAGCGGGCGTTTTAAGTGATTCCACTGTGGAGTTACAGGGTTCCTACCATATAACCCATAACTCAGGGTAGACTTTCTTCTCAGTTATCCCTAGGACTCAGCTAGCTCACTCTTCTGAATCCTTTCACATACGCTCCTCTCTCCCTTGAGGGGGACAGAGGATACTAAAACAGGGAGAGGACTTTGGCTCATGAATGCCAGGAGGTCTCCCCCTATCCTATGGGTACAAAGCATATCAGCAGAATCCCAGGTCTTTTGTTTTACTTCTGGGACCCATCCCTTTTAGCCTTCTAATCACACTGGAAACTGGCTGCAAATTGTGATGAACTAACATTCCTACCAGCTACTGCCATATATTATTATTCAACCTGAGTGCGCCTCCAGGATGCTGCAAGGAAGGTGAAAGCTGCAAAGAATCCTGTGGCACCTTATAGACTAACAGACGTTTTGGAGCATGAGCTTTCGTGGGTGAATACCCACTTCCTCAGATGCATGTAGTGGAAATTTCCAGGGGCAAGTTTCTTCATGAGGTTGATGGATTTCCACTCCATACGGCTAAATGCAGTGCCTTGCATGGTGTCAAGTATCAGAGGGGTAGCCGTGTTAGTCTGGATCTCTAAAAGCAGCAAAGAATCCTGTGGCACCTTATAGACTAACAAACGTTTTGGAGCATGAGCTTTCGTGGGTGAATACTCACCATGCAAGGCACTGCATTTAGTCGTATGGAGTGGAAATCCATCTAAATGCAGTGCCTTGCATGGTGAGTATTCACCCACGAAAGCTCATGCTCCAAAACGTTTGTTAGTCTATAAGGTGCCACAGGATTCTTTGCTGCTTTTAGAGATCCAGACTAACACGGCTACCCCTCTGATACTTGACACCATGCAAGGCACTGCATTTAGCCGTATGGAGTGGAAATCCATCAACCTCATGAAGAAACTTGCCCCTGGAAATTTCCACTACATGCATCTGAGGAAGTGAGTATTCACCCACGAAAGCTCATGCTCCAAAACGTCTGTTAGTCTATAAAGTGCCACAGGATTCTTTGCTGCTTTTACAGATCCAGACTAACACGGCTACCCCTCTGATACAAGGAAGGTGAGAAACCCAGCAGGCCCCCGCCAATTTGGTCCCAGAGGGAAGAAAGCATTCATCACAATGATTGTGCTTAATTTTTTGACACTGTATTGTAGTAGAATGTGCAACTCTTTCACGAAATGTTGATAATTTTTATTTTATATTGTAAGATGCACAAAACTGCTGAAAGATTCCCCTATATTTGGGTGATCTTCTTTGGGATGGCTATGCTGGTGTTAGGACTGCTATATGCTAGCAATAAGGTACAAAGCAGAGGAAAATCTACCTCCATACCTTACAGTTCTTGTATGGCTCATACCCAGCACTGAAAGAAATTTAAATCAATATCCATTACACATTTTTTTCTGTCATATTCACTTCTTGTGTTCTTGTGCTAATTTGTGGCTTTGCCATGAACTCAATGCAATGGTTAGTACATTGTTGTGCTGGTCTTGGAGCAGACCAGAAGGCAAAATGTGATTGAGAAAATCACATTCTGCTTTCTGGGTTTCCCCTTTGCACCAACAGGAAATACCGCTTGCCATACTGTTACCTGGTGTAGCATTCTTCCTACAGAGCACTGGTGTAGTTATGCTAGCTGGCAAAAGTAATTAAAGGTCACCTCATGCCCCCATACTCACTTGTGCTGCTACAGATAGGCCACTATCTGTTCCCATTGGTTGTTGTGATATTCTCACTTTATAGGATTGATGAACATTGTATGTTAAATAGTGTGTAAATTGCTACCTAATTTTCTATAATATTATTGTAGGCTTGCAAAAAATTGTGTGTGTGTGTGTGTGTGTTTGTATACATATACACACACACACCTCTACCCCAATATAGCGCGACCCGATATAACACGAATTCAGATATAATGCAGTAAAGCAGTGCTCCGTGTTGGCGGGGCTGTGCACTTTGGTGGATCAAAGCAAGTTCGATATAATGCGGTAAGATTGTTTGGCTCCTGAGGGCAGTGTTATATCGGGGTAGAGGTGTATACATATTGCTCGTTGTTATATTTTCTAAAGCTGGATCTTATTCATTAAAGCAGAGTCTTCAAAAATGTGGACCACAAGGGAACTAGTCAGAAAGCTTGGCATGGAAGACGCATAAATGAAGATGAAAATAATAGATGGTGGGATTAAAGGCAGGGGGTATGATTGGTTTTATTTTCCTGACGGGGAGCTCAGCTTTCAAAAGTTTGGAAAAAGCATTATAGGATATATTCAGCAGAGAAGATCTTAAAATTGTGCAGATCTTGGTCCCAAATGAGTTATTTAAATGAAAACTCTGTTGGTCTATTCAAACAGTTTCGGTTGGTTCTGCATATGATTTTCCTAGGGTTAAAGAGATCATACACATTTTTCTCTACCCCATCATTGTATCCACAAATGAATTCACTGTGGGCTTGAGTCTGTTCCTTCACTAGGAAAAAAGGTGTTTTCTTAACTCGTTAGGTAACTGGAGTTAACAAACGTGAAGCCAAGACAGTTTGTAGTGTTCACATGAATTAATTTTTAACTCTACCTGCTATGGGGGAACCTAACCTCTCAATCAACCTGCTAACTAGATTGAAAACTACAACCTTAGCTTCACTAGGATTTTAACTTAACTGCAGTTAAGAATGGACCATTTTTTCCTAGCAAAGACAAGGCCTGGAAGTACAATCAGAGTTTTAAATCTGATGGATTTTTATGCTGATCAAAGTTTATAAAACAAGATGGATTGGGTCATATCAATTCTTTGATGGGAAGCTTGAAAAGAAAACCAGTGCTCCAGAGAATGGTGGTATTCATTTGGTGATTCAGTAGGTACAGCTCTTACCCTGAAGTTGAGAGGAATCTTAAAACAGAGTCTGTACTACTTTTGATGAATAGGGTGCTTTTTGCAAGGGTAAGGGTGTCAGCTATGATGTCCAGGCTGAATTCTAACTTCAACAATTACATTCTATGTGCCTAAGTTATCCTTTCTCCTTTCAAATAAAGAAGTTTGTGTTCTCTTATTTCAAATATGGCACTTACTGAGGTATCTGGGTGCATTAGAAATGCTTATAGATTGATTGATTGATTTTGGCAGGGAGTGTGCAGGTGTATATACATATTAATAAGAGTAGTGTTGCTGGAACAGAACAGCTGCTCCATCTGCTACCTGGATGTGACTGCATTTCTGTATAAAGAATTTTGGGATCATTCAGTAAAAGGACAATGCCGCCTAAAAAAGATATAATATTCCATAGTGTGTCTCAGGCAGGCCTCTACAGAACCTGGATTTCTGCTGATACATTCCCAAAGTTTATATTAATATAATATAATATCTAATATATAGATTAATATTACACTAAATGTAAATTCAGTTTCCTGTCCAATACAGTATTAGTAATAAAATACTGAGTTGTTTGCATGTCACTGAAATAAATATTGAAAGCTTTCTTTCCTGTCTGGAAAATGCGTTAGTTTGACTCCTGAGACTAACTTTAATTTCACTTGTAATCAAAGAGTCTGTTTACATTTGTTGTTAAAAAAAAATAGAAATTTGTTTATAGATAAATTTTTAAAATTATATACTCTAATTCCAATATTTGATAATAGCAGAGATAGTACATATTAATTTGAAAATCTATGAAAACAGTATTTAATAAAAAGAATGTTATATCATTGAACAAAAAAATCTATAATTACAAATGGATTATCAGTGTGCTGTCCCAAAGAGAATGGTAAGCAGCAGCTGCGATGGATTAAATTTTATGTATTCTTGAGCACTTAAGTCATAAATGTAGCTCTGGTGCAGTCTGTACTAGCAATTAGCCATTTATCACTGCAGTATTAGAAAAGCAAAATCATAACAGTATAATGCACTAATTGCTTTATTTAGTAGTCAAACTCAGACTTTTTTTTTTTAAATGTAGTTTAGGGATTTGTTACTGTGTATGTAGGCTCTGTTGTGGATGTTCCACCTGTAGTTAAAATTTATTTCATGCTGTTTCAAACAAGTCTGGCTTTACATTTTGGTGAGAGGTGGGACTTTTTTATTATCAGAACAAAGAAAAAGCTTTGTTCTATGTGGAACAAAATGGAAAATAAGTTTGCTAGTCTTGTGCCAAACTTTAATGATATTTTATTTGCTGTCCACCCAGAATCCTAAAACACTGAGCCAAACAAAAACTATATGCAGAGTCCAGAAGGAACTTTGGTGCACTGACTATACACTTTTCTTTTAATTAAAAGGAGCTGAAAGTATTTGCAATTGTTAATGACAAAAAGTCTGAGCTAAAATCTTATCGAGGAAGAAAAATGGTTTGACAGTGGAAGAGAGGAGCATCTTATATGGCTGAGTGCCAGCTTTGCTCTACTGTTTAATGTCCCAGAATGATTCTGGCTGAAGTAAATGTGGTTAAAGAATAGCTTTGACCGCAACTTTATTTATAATTCCAATTAAACTTGTAAATAAAACTTCAAGGTTAACTGGGTATTTGGCAACCAAGTCCCCATGCTTCATCATTCCTGACGTGGCCCTAGAAAACCTAATATAAGCAAAAATCTTCCCCTTCTCCTAAATGCATTCCCAGATAGCCTCCCAAGGATTAGAACACGGGAGAGGGAAGGAATAACCAATGCACAATAATGGGGTCACTGCCCTTTAGCTGGGGCTTTTGCTGGCACCAATAGGCTCCATCTGCATGTGGGCATCCCCATGTGATTCAGGAGCACTGGGAGAGCAGAGGAGGGAAGGGCCAGCAAACAAATGTCTTGAAATTACTTCCACTACATTACTCCACACACTTACCAAGACCTGCCAGGTAGATACCTGGGAAAGAATTCTCTATAGTATCTCAGAGCCCTCCCCATCTAGTATTCTGTCTCTAGCCATTGGGGAGTTTTGCTACTGGCAGTCAATTGGCCACCCTGCCATCATAGGCAGTCCCATCATACCATCCTCTCCATAAACTTATCAAACTCAGTCTTGAAGCCAGTTAAGTGTTTTGCCCCCACTTCTCTCCTTGGAAGGGTGTTCCAGAACATCACTCCTTTGATGGTTAGGAAACTTCACCTAATTTTGAGTGTGAACTTGTTGATGGCCAGTTTATATCCATTTGTTCTTGTGTCCACATTGGCACTTAAATAACTCCTCTCCCTCCTTGGTATATTATCCCTCTGATGTATTTATAGAGAGCTATTGTATGTCCCCTCAGCCTTCTTTTGGTTAGACTAAACAAGCCACCTCTTTGAGATTCCTCTCATAAGGTAGGTTTTCCATTCCTCGGATCATCCTTTTCCAATTTGAATTAATCTTTCTTGGACATGGGAGACCAGAATTTCACACAGTATTCTATTATAGGCAGAGATAGAATTGGGGTTGATAGGGAACATAACCCCCCTGTCTCGTTACATAAGCTTTGCAATTGTTTTTACAGGCCCCGATATGCAGGCCTCAGGCTTTAACTAAACCAATGCTAAATAAGAACAATTTGTTTATCAGCATACTGAGCACTGGGGCATGAAGAAACTGGGGTGTAAAAAAACTAGGTATGAAGAAACGGGGTATAAAACACTGACAAAAGAGGAACTGGGAGGAGGACGACAAGGGGTCCCTTGGGTGCCAGCTCAGCTTTAGGCAAGTATAGTGTGGCAAATATTGCTTACTTAAGGTAACCGCAAGGAGGGGTTACAGAATGACCAGCACAATCACTGCCAAAACATATGAAACATGTTGAAATAGCTTGCTGATTTACAATATTTTATGCCAGATACGGTAAAGATATTAATCTTAATTTGCAGCGTTAGCAAATATAACCCAAATATGGGTATGTTTATGTATGACATTTTGCGGTTTTAACCTTTATAAGCTTGATAAAATTGTAAAGGGCAGAGCAGCCTACCTTTTGCATGGGGTTACGCTGTCTCTCCTTGTATGCATACTTGTAATCTTGTTAAAACAATAAAAGGAGCCTCAGCTTGTCTGACCCAAGTCAACTGAGTGGATGTCTTTTCCACAACAGGGTAATACAGTGGGGAGAAAGACAATGCGATTCTAAGTATTGTACTTTGTTTTGCAGTCTCTCTCTGACATACGGGAGTGTCTTTTTGAATTGTTGCACAAGACTCTTGCAAAAATCTTGGGCGGTGCTTGGAATGTTTACTTTGTACTTGTCCATAGAAATTAGAGATGTTTATATGGAGCTTTTAAGTCACAATTCAGTTGATTTTGTTTTATCATATTGCCACTACACAGCATGGCTATTGTATTACCTCTATTAAAAATAAATTAGGTGTGAGGTCTCTAGTGATGACATCACTCGTAGCTTTCAAAGCAACTTGTGTAGGCTTAGTACAAAAAACATACACAAGTAGAATCTCTAAGTGGATCCCAGATAGCTCATATTTTTTGCCATCTTTGCTTCTCTCTCTCATGCCCACAGCTTTCCTTACATGCTTTTCTGGCTTTTACTGCAAAAGGGCTGTCTAACTCATTTAACACTCTTCAGCAAGCTACTGTATAAAACCTTTTAGTGACTGAAGTACATTATTAAATTTACAAGGGTCGATCTTATGCTAGGGCTTTTAACTTTTAAAATATATTAACTGAAGGTACCCAAAATAGTGTTTACAGGAAAGACCAAAAGCAAATTGTAGTTCAAATGAGTAAAGACCGTGTGCTCGAAAGACATCTGCCAGGTATTGGTTGCCCCTAGATTTTAATAAATTTAAAATTTGAACTGGATATAGTGGCTCAGATTCTCAGGTGATATACATTGGAACAGCTCAATTGACTTTCAGTCTTGAAGTTAATGGAACTATGCCTATTTACATCAACTGAGAATTTGGCCCACTATTTAAATTATTGATTATTAAAAACTAGGCAGAAAGTGTAAGTCACTCAAAAAGGAATCTGCAATACAGAGCTGGGGTGACATAATTCTCTTTCTAGTCCTATACACAGAGTCTCCATTCCAACCAGTCTGCAGCACATCTGAGCTGATTGTAATATTTTAAGCCTAGTCTGTAGCCTGTCCTAGTACAACTTTAATCAGTTAGGTGTGTGACTTTTTTTTTTTTAACCAATATAATTGTACTGGTACTGTGGGTGCACATATAAAGGTGGTATACTGTTACAGGTTATTCTTCTTCCCTTACAGGAAAAAGCCATACTGGTATAAGCATCTTTATACTGCATCTGCAAGCGGGAGAGAGGGTATCTATGGTACTTTAACTACATTGGTACAGTTAAAGCAGTACAACTTTCTAGTGTAATGCCTTTATACAGGTATATGGGAAAGAAAGCCTTCCCTACAATTTCATAATTTAAGGCATTAGGAATGTTTTGCTAGTCACCTTCTACTCTAAACAAATGGTGAATGAAGATCCCTTATCTCCTTAATCCCATTTTCTTTGAGAGGAATAGGCCTCAATTATATACAATATGAAATGAGTTTACATGCTGAGACAATGGGAAATGTAGCCATATTACTAAAACTTCCTGAGAACTATATTATTTACCCAATATAATAGCTATAGATGGCACTTTACAGACAGGAGTAATAATTGCTCCCTATCCCAAGGAGCTTACAATTGAAATTAGATTTAATACAGAAAGGAGAATGAAGAAGGGTTAACAGTATTGAAAAGTCCTGATATGCTTATTACTTGTTTATCTTTTTTATGGTTCTTAGAATTTTTGTACTAATGTATTATATTAAATCATAGGAATAGTGTCTGAAAAGAGAGCAGGGAAAGATAATTATAGTTTTCAGTAAGTCTAAACATTCAAGCACTTTGCAATAAGCAAGACAAAATTTAAACAGCAACAAATTATATTTTGTACTAAGCATATAGTCACTTGGCAACTCCTGCATTTCACGTGAACTAATCTGTATTTCCAAGAGAAACCCTGATCAGGAGTTTAAAGCTCAGCAAAAGTATTTTTCTAGCACAGTGCTCTCTTCAATGTTCAGTAGTTATTGAGAAGCCTAGAAGAGATAAGAGGAAAGGCTATTTATAACATGGTTTTTTTTCCCCTTTACTCTACTGAAAGACCTGCCAGTTTGACAAATAACATCAGCAAGCTAGGAATTATTGTATCTCCAGTCTGCAAAAGTTTCTTATCTTAAAACCAGCTTTTAATAATGGTTTTATGGTTTTCCTTCTATGTTAAATCTCACCTTTTTGTTAAAAAAATACATACAAAAATCATTCTGAATTTTTTCTAGATCAGATGAAAATACAGTGTTATGTGGTTTCAATTTTAAATGTTTTTCTTCTGTCACCAAATACATATATCTTCCCATGTAGTCAAACAAACTACTTCTGCTAACATGCACTGAATTGTAGCTGAACTTTGAATTTACAGTATAACTGAAAGATAGTGCTGGGAGAGTATAAGGATAAAATATGCCTTGTTTAGTTTAAATGAGAAAATGTTCCTGAAATAGAAATTGAATTAATAATTGTTCATTACTTTTATTTTCCAATAAATAATATAAGTCTCTGTCTGAAGCTCTTGTATAATTTAAATTACATAACTGCATTCAATACTGCTGTTCCACAGGGATATGGGAAATACACATCTTTATGTTTAATATCATCCTCACCTTGCTCTGACGCTTGTGATCAAAAGTGATACATTGCTGGCCTAGTGTTAGAATTGGAAGTTCTTCAAGTGATGTCCCTGGGGGTGCTCTACTTCAGGTGCACATGTGCCCCTGGTATCTTCAATTGGAGAGTTTTGGCAACAGTGCCCATTCAGTCCTCACATGCTCCCTAGCTATCCTTTGTGCCCTGTATGGAGGATGCACAGGGTGTGGTGGATGAACTGCCCTCAGTTTCAGCTCAACCGCCTTGGCCTGAGATGGAGCATCTAGCAATGCTGCTTATTTAACAAGTTATCCCATTCATACTTCATAGTTAGGCTTGGAAGAATGAGATTTTTATTGGTAAAAGTCAGTAAATGTCAATTTTGCCATACACACGCACAAGCTGATGGGGGGAAAAAAAATTCCATCCATTATAATTGAAATTTACAGAAACACAAAGTAAGAAAAATGCAACTTGAGAACTAGAGTTTGATTTAAGGATAGGTACCTTTTATATTTTGATATGTGATATTGACAGTTTGTGTTAGCAGTCATTTAACAGTTTTTGAATCTCAGTATGTACTGTAATTAAATAATTGTCTGACTTCCTCATAATTTTCCACAATCAAAAATTTAAATTGATAAAATTGAACATCATTCTTAAAAATAAGGGGGGAGGGATAGCTTAGTGGTTTGAGCATTGACCTGCTAAACCAAGGGTTGTTAGTTCTATTCTTGAGGGGGTCATGTAAGGGATCTGGGGCAAAAATCTGTCTGGGGATTGGTTCCGCTTTGAGCAGGGGGTTGGACTAGATGATCTCCTGAGGTCCCTTCCAACCCTGTTGTTCTATGATTCTATCCATCAAAATTTTAAAATAAATAAAATTGAATTCTGCTACATCTTCTGCAAAGAGTAGCTCCAAATCTCCTTAGCAAGAAGCTTAACCTAAGAGGCTCTACCATGACCTAGCACCCCATGAGGCTTCAAGCAGTCTTGGTACTGAGGAACCCTCTATGTCCAAACACTCAACTATATTTGAACCCTGTGATACTCAGCATTCAATACCAAAGCATGCCCTGGTCTCATCTAAACACAGTAGAGGTGCACGGAACTCTGACTGCAACCTTCACTTCTTCTTTGAGGATGGTCGTTTGGGGTGATCCACTTTAGGAGACCCTAAGCAGGCTGGCTTGGAAAAAGGCAGTAAAGGGAGACCCTACAGTTTCTGCCTCAATACCACTGGAGCAGCTCAAACATGTGGCACCTGGCTGCTTGGCAACGCTACAGACTATAGCGCCCCCTTCTGCCTCTGCAGCACATCAGTACCACTGACAACACCTTCTTATCGAAGCTGTTGGTATTGCAACAATTTCTCCACCACAAAAATCTTCTGGTCTCCTCGGCACCAGAATCTCCACTATTTGGTATCGACCTCATTCCAGCACGTTTGATACTGAACCATCTTCTTACACTGCCCAGATCAGCTTTATTTAGTGATGAAGACAATGAGGATTAAGGGTAAATCTACTCATCCCGTCACTCCTAGCCTTTCCTTGCAGCTACTAGACCAGGTCCACCAGAACACCGTGAATATCACTCAGGATCTGAAACTCAAGGCTGGTACAGGAACCAAAGGATGCCACCATCCATACCATTTCCACCACAGTGGCCTTACTGGGACCCACAGGCAGTGTACTGCCAACAGTACCCTAAGCCTCCAAGTCCACCCAGGGTGAGGTCGAGGCATTCTCCTTCACCCTCTGTATCTAGACCCTCTGAACCTCTGGAAGAGGCAGTCGAGGAATTAGAGGAGACTTCAGACTAGAAACTATTCTCCTGTGATTGTCAAGAACCATTATCCAAATTAGCTATACCCATCCTATTTCCCCCTATAAAATGGGTTTGCAGCAGCTCTTGCACATCCTATCTTGATAATTTTACATTAAAAATACAAAGCATCTCTACAACATTATAAATAGTTGGCATTGCAAATCTAATTTGCATGTGTATCCAAAGGCAACCTTAATTAGCAAAAAACCCTAATTCCTGAACAGCTGTAAAAGTGCTTTGAAGTAGGTCAGCCTGGCTCATTGTTAAGTAGTTAGCTGCCTGTGCTTTTCACCCTCCAATTTTTGATAATATAATATTTCTCTCTGATGATAACCCTTGTGCATGCTCATATTACTGAATAGGCATTTTTGCTGGTTTGAATTACTTGGTTTATATTTTACAATCTCACAATTACTTACCTATGGCTATTCTGTGTTTAAAAAAAGAAAACATCTGATTTATAGCAAAGTATTAGTGACATAAGTATGCTGTCCTGAAGTTAGGTGCGGGGAAAGGGTATAAGAAATTTCATATCTGTTAGTGTGTTTGAAAGAATAAAGCAGACTACATTGCAGCAATATATTGCTTTTATATTATTTCTCAACAATACCTTTGGCTTTAAAGTTAAGAACAATTACTATACTTTTTAAAAAAAAAATAGTCTGTCTAGGTAACCAAACTAAAGTTGATATTGCCAAGACTTGAAGTTTATACTGAAGTGACTTTTGCTTTGGAGTTTTTTATATTTTACCCTGACATTTGAAAAATTAGTTATCACTAAGATAAAAATGATTTTAACGAAGTATTTAAATATGTTTGTATCCTATAAGTATTTAAATATATCATAGAACAGAAAGAATATTTGTTTTTCAAGTGGGTATCATATACTAGTATTGATAATCAAGGCATTTGAAAAAGACATGTTTCAAATTGTTACTTTCCTCTAAAAATAGCCCATATATGGCTTTGATTTAATCTTAGTATTTACATGTGTCACATATTTTGCGAAAGTCTCTTGAAACTTTATTACAGGAAATGGTATTCTTTCCTTTTGTCTTTTAGCTTGTGATGAATGGAAAATTTTACCAAAACCTAATCTGCATCGAGATTTGAACAGATTTGGACACACTGCAGTCGTCAGTAATGGGTAAATGAAGCATGTTTTAAGTGTCTCTGACCATTTTTGCAGGAAGAAAAAAAACCTATGATGACAATAATATTTACATAAAGTGCAATTCCATGATGTGTACAGTTGAGGGCTACTATTCATGTTAATAAATAACATCAAGAACAACATTATATATCCTGGTCATCAGTACATCAAATCATTTATTTGGGGTAGTTGTGGAACATGTTGATTTAGAGAATGTTTATATAAATCTGGGGGTAGAACATTTGTCTGGCTCTGCGAGGACAGGGGGCACTGGATGTGATTTTTTGATTATGCTGCAACTTTATTCTTAAATATCTGGGAGTACCTGGCATATAATTGTACAGTGCAGGTAATACCATACATATTTCCATATACTCAAGGGGCTGCTGTCAGCCCTCCCCCTTTTCAATCCTGGTCCCATCCATTCTGCTTCTGCAACCCCCCCCCACACCTTTTGTGGCTATAAAAGGTGGGGGATTGACTCCCCACCATACCAGCTGCAGGAGCCCCAAAATGCCCTGTTGCTGCTCATTTAAAGGATGCCATGTTTAAATCCTTTACCAATGAATTTTATCTGATCACCATATAACCATTCTATATGGAGTACATGTGCAGGCCCAACCCCCATTTCCTAGTCCAGCAGATCCCTAACCCGCTGTGAAAGGTGAAAAACCCACCTCTTCTCAACCTTTCTGAGAGAAGATTCCTTCCCAGCCCCCCTCAGAAAAGGAGTGACTAGCATAATGGCCACAGCAGATAAAGATCCATAGGTGGGGAGGGTAGTTGATGCTAGCCTGGTCTGCATTAGAGGTCTTTCTTGGAACTGCCTTGGGTATAAATAACCTCCCCCACACTTCCAGTCAGCTGGAAGGGGGTAGTGTCTCCTGCCCCAACTGACCTCATCCAGTTGTATTTCTTCCTACATCTTTAGCTGGAACTGGTAATCCTTTCGGGGAGAGAGGGCTGCATAAAGGGGCAACAACCCTCTTCCTACCTTGCTGGATCTTTGCAGTTAAAGGAGGCAATTCACTTTCACCATACAGTTGAACAAAGGTCCCCAATGGTTAATGTGTGGCGAGGATGTTTAGTGATTTACAGTGTGTTTGAAATCCAACACCAAATATAGTAATCACTTGGATGTAATGTATAAATTCATTTTCTAAATTCAGTAACACACTGTAGGTTATTTAGTGTAAAAAATCATAAACTTGTAGGGGAAATTTGCTTACTCTGTGAAAAAGTAAGCATTGCATGATTGCCATGCAGTGATAATCATTAAAGTCAGTATGTACCAACCGTTACCAGCTCCAAGCTATATTATTTTTTCAACCCCCAGCAAACCCCTTGTAAAGGTTGCTGTCCACAGAGGACACCTAACATGGCTATTTTGGCAGGGAATGGGAGGTCAATACTGTGGGCCTCAGAGCTGGCATGTACACACATGGCCTCTGTGCAAGTGGCTTTAGCTTTTGGCAGATCATTTGAGGTTTGCAGGACTTGATGGCCAAACTCTTTGCTTCAGTGATGGTGTAGGAAACATTATCCCTCTGAAGGAAGAGTTTTATAGGAAACTTAGCTAGAAGAACCTCAAAGAAGATTTTTTCATTGGCCCTCTCTCATGGGTTTCACACATGTTCTAACATGTGGCAGCTGTTGATAGCATAAATGATCACTTTTAAATGCCAACAATTGTATGTTGCCTTTTTTACATGATTTATCATTTTCCAATCTGAATGTGTAAATAATTAAACACATCAATAATTAGAGTATATGTTACTTTACATATGAATATTATATTACTTTAAAAATAATGCAATAATATATAATATTTATTAAAATAGTTCCTTGAGATAAATAACACAGCAAATTACAATGATCAGCAAACACAGCACTTCAGATTCACTAACGAAATATATGTAGATTGTTTCATTAGCAGAAAAGAATTGCTCATAATGAAAGAGTTTACCTGTTGCTAGTTTCTTACAAATAGTGATAAGTGAAATTTAAAGGATTCAGATTCTTATCTAAACTATATCTGAAGCTTTAAGATTTGGCTGCTAACAATGAATTAAAATGGCAGTAAAATACCTAGTTGTTCTTCAGATCTTACTATATTATTATAGCTCTTTTTAACATAAACTGTACTGCTTTGGAGGTGCCTCAGAGCCCATTGATACCTGTATCACTACCAAACAGGAGGTCCACTTGGGAGTATATGATGCTTGAGAGATCTAGATTAATTCTTCAGATCTTCTTACTTTTAAATGAGAAGGGGGAAGAACTATGGCCTCAAATCCAGAAATTTACTGCTAGCTAAGAAATATGTCCATGACTGCTAGCTGGTGTTACTTGTCCTTGGAATCTTCTGTCTCAAAGAGAAATGCTCTTTGGTCCCAATCTCTTACTGAAGACCATCTAGTTCAGAGGTCAGCAACCTATGGCACGCGTGCCAAAGACGGCATGTGAGCCGATTTTTTTAATGGCATGCTGCTGCCTGCCAGAGTCCCGGCAGGCAGCCATGTGCCATTAAAAATCCTGCCCAGCCTGTCCCAGCCCACTGTTCTCCACCCTCCGCTTCCCCTGCCACGGGGGCAGGGGGCAGAAGCTTGGTCCTACCAGCTCCCCTGCCTATTCCCATAGTGTGTTGGGTTCCTGCCCCTCCTCCGCCTCTCCGTCCCTCCCTCCCTGCCAGCTGATCAGCTGATGGCTCTTGCGAGGGAGGGGGTTGAGAAGGAGCAGAGTCAGTGGGCTCGCTGCTCCCAGTGGAGGCAGAAAAGAAGCAGGGGCAGGGCCTTGGGGAAGGGGGTGGTGGCATAGGGGCATATCCCCCCCCCAGCCCCCTGCTCTGACCCCCCCCACACCCCTAGCCCCACACACATCCCAGGCCTGTGCCCTGAGCCCTGTACCCCCCCTCATACACACCCAGCGCTCTGCTTGACTCTTTCATCCCCCACATGACCCCAGCCCTGACTCTGGCACCCCCACACATATCCAGCCCCTAGCCTGATACTTGCACACTCCTCACATGTCCCCAGCCTTCTGCCCTGACTCTTGCACTCCCCCAACATACCCAGCCCTCCCCACACCCCATGCACCCCCAACATCCCCGCTCCCACCCTGAGCACCAAACAGGAGCTCCTGCCCCCCCACCCCCACATTCCCATCTGCACCCCTCACAGAAAATGGGAGCTGCCCAGGTAATGCCCCACACCCAAATCTCCTGCCCCAGCTCTGAGCCCCCTCCCTCACTCTAGCTCCTGGCCAGACCTTTCACCCCCAGCCCTGTTCTCAGTGCGCTCCCACCCTCAGCTCAGTGCAGAGAGAGGAAGAGAATGGGCCAGAACCAGTGAGAAGGTAGGTACCCACTATAGGTGGGCAGGGCTGGGACCCCAGACTGGCAGCGGGCTGAGCGGGTCTGGCAGCTGGGATCCTGGCTGGCAGGAGCCAGTGGATGGAACCCCTGACCAGCAATGGGCTGAGCGGCTGGGGTCACCCACTGCTGGTCTGGGTTTCTGGCTACTGGACCCTTGCCAGCCAGAGTCCTGGCCGCAGACCTCGCTCAGCCCGCTGCCGGCCTAGGTGAACAGAACCTCAGACCAGCAGTGGGCTGAGCGGGCCAGCGGTGTAAGATCAACATTTTAATTTAATTTTAAATATAGCTTCTTAAACATTTTGAAAACCTTGTTTATTTTACAATACAACACTGGTTTAGTTATAATAATATACAGACTTATAGAGAGAGACCTTCTAAAAAACAGGTATTACCGACACACGAAACCTTAAATTAAAGTGAATAAATGAAGACTCGGCACACCACTTCTGAAAGGTTCTGGTCTAGTTCATACAGTATATATTCACATTACCTCACACCAGAAAAGAATACTGTTCCCTGCACAGTCCTTTTTCCTTCTTCCCACCCATTTTCTATGTACTGCACTATATTTTTCTAATACGTATAGTTTGGCTGAGTTTAGACATACTTTGAACTTCATCTTGGAGCAAACTTTTGGAAAAAAAAACCACATGAACTTTGAGGTTCTTAAGGGAAACACTGACACAGTCTTAATTTGACTGTTGTGAAGAATACTGCCATAATATATGTAAAGGTGGCTAAAAAAGCAAGAGCTTTTAATAAGTATAGCTTTAATAATGCTTTATTTATAAAAATTATTTTATATTCCCTTTCTTTTGTTATTAGGTCCATGTACATATTTGGGGGTTTTTCAAGTGTTCTGTTGAATGATATCCTTGTGTACAAGCCTCCAGACTGTGAAGCATTCAGACAAGAAGAACTGTGTAAAAATGCTGGTCCAGGGATAAGATGTCTGTGGAACAAAAACCATTGTGAATCCTGGGAATCTGGACATGCTAACAATGTCCTTGAAGCAAAGTGTACCAGAAAAACAGGTAAGAGTGTTTTTTTAATCTTTTCTGCACCTCACTGAATTATAATTTTGCATAATGTCAAGTGTAGCAATGCTTCCATGACTGTATAAAGGCATCTTCTTATATTTAACATCCGTTGTTTAACCTACGGTGCTTCAGGATTGACAGCTATCACCCTCACTTTTGTTTATTGTAAGGGAAAACTCTTTAGAAATTAAATGTAATGGTGACTAACAGGATATATCTTAGTTTCCTTACAGGTCCTTCCTTTTACTGGAAAGATTTTATAATTAAGATGTCAGAATGGAAAGAAATAGAAATAAAATATTTTACATCTTCTAAGTGTTCCAAGAAGGGAAGTAATCACAAGGGATATGGAACAACTTCTGTATGAGGAGAGATTAATAAAATTGGGACTTTTCAGCTTGGAAAAGAGACAACTAAGGGAGGATATGGTAGCAGTCTATAAAATCATGAAGTATTATTTACTCCTTCTTATAACACAAGGACTAGGGGGGGTCACCAAATGAAATTAATAGGCAGCAGGTTTAAAACAAACAAAAAGAAGTATTTCTTCACACCCCGCCCAGTCAACCTGTGGAACTCTTTGCCAGAGGATGTTGTGAAGGCAAAGATTATAACAGGGTTTAAAAAAGAACTAGATAAATTCATGGAGGATAGGTCCATCACTGGCTATTAGCCAAGATAGTGTCCATAGCCTCTGTTTGCCAGAAGCTGAGAATGAGCAATGGGGAATGGATCACCTCATGATGACCTGTTCTGTTCATTCCATCTGGGGCACCTGGCATTAGCCACTGTCGGAAGACAGGATACTGGGCTTGATAGACCTTTGGTCTGACACAGTATGGCCATTCTTATGTTCTTATACATTGTTTTGGAGGTCACTAAGTTTTAAGAAATATTATCATCAAATTGACCCGTCTGCTTTTCGTTTGACATCAGAAATGCCAGTGTTAGTGCTGGTCTGGAGGTGTTTTTATAATGTTAGCGGTTAATAATTTTATAGCTATTGTATATAGCTTTCCAAACAAAACTATGACATGTTCTCAATCTCTAAAGAGAGTCAGGTCTATATAAAATAGTAAAACACTAGCGAAGATGTGGTTCAAGAGCTGTAGAGGGGGAGAGGGATCACTGATGAAAAGAAAAGAAGCGTTGCTTGAAACAGTGGGTTTTAAAGAGGAATTTGAGGACAGAGAAAGAAGGTGCTTATTAGATGAGGACAGGAACAGTGCTCCAGATATAGGAGGCATCACAGATGGAGGGAAGATAGATAAAAAGCAGAAAAACTAGACCGAGTGAGAGTGGAGAGTAAGGGAAATGAGAACAGATGGAGGTGGCAGCAAGATTGAGTGGACCAGTAGATGAAGAAAAGAGCTTGAATTTGAGCTGTGCAGGCTTTTTGGCAGGCCTGGAGGGACCCACCTTTGCTGCTCCTTACTAGGGCAGGATATAGCAGAGCTTCTGGCAGAGGGTCACAAAAGGCCAGCTACACCTCTTCAGAATCATATATTATATAAATTAGTTGTAGTTCACATCTACCATTCATAAATCTTACTGTCTAGCATGTTTTATATCCTGCACCTGTCCTGTGTAAAACACTGTAAAGTGGTGCTTACAAAATATAATGGTGATTGAAGAACACTCTACATTAATAATGAGTTGAAATGGACCATCTTGCTTATGCGCTGGTGAAAGTTTGTCTGACCTTTGGAGCGATATATTAGTGAGGATTATGGTTAGCTCATCCTTGTAGTGCCAGGCTTGCAGAACCATAAGTAGAGTGATAAATTACAGGTCTGCAAATGAAAGAGAAAGTACTCAAACCATAACTGATAGGAATAAATAAAAGGACCTAAATTCTTCTGTCAGTTACACTGAAGTAGATCCAGAATAACTCTATTTACATCAGTAGAGTTAATCTGAATTTACACTGATAAAAATGAGAAGAGAATTTGACCCAGGGTGCTCAATATAGTCAGAGAAGTGACTTCCCTCTTTCTGCACCTTTCCCTGCTTTGTGGTGTTTAAAAAAAAAATTACCTAAATTATTCTGAGCCATGGAAACCATTATGGCAGCCAGAGCACAGATTCCCAAAATGACAATTAACAATATAGCCATGTCTGTACACGCAAATAGCGGATAGAGGAAGTGTCCTTTGCTCAGATAGTTCACAGATCTAACTGGAGAATTGAGTAAGGAATTATAATACAGTCAGAGCTGGAAAAACACTGAACTGAACCAGTTTTTGCAGTCTTTATGTTGTAGTATGTCAAAATGTGTGTTAGTTTCTATCTTATGATTTTCTGTTTGGCATCATGATAGCTGTATAGCAAGTTATCTTTATCAATTGCTATTATACACCATTTCTAAAATTTGAGAGCCAAATTGCTGTTGAAAGTGTTTTTTTGTCATTTATATGAACACAGTTATACAGTACAACTCCACGTATCTGATACTCATTCTGTGTATCTTTCTGAGAGAATAATATAAAACTTCACTCAAAATGTGGCTGTGCAACACATGTATAAGCTCCATAATATTAAACAGCTGAACTGCTTTAAATATTTGTTTTACCATCATACTTTCTGCAAATTTGCTGTGCCTCTAATATAAACCTAGTTTACTTTTCTGTCAATTTTCTCCTAAACTGTCTCCCATCAGGATGTAAAGTTGCAAACATATTATTTGATGATTGCTCAAAACAAATGCTGCGAAGCATAGAAAGATGTCAACCACACAAAATTGCTTCTGAAGAATTTTTCTTGTCTTTTTCTTATTTTTCTGTAAACCATTTCATAAGGGATCTAAAAGACTTTGCCCCTCCCACTCTTTTCCCCTCCAAATCTTGAAAATTTCTAACTTCAAAAGCAACAAAAATAATAGGTTGATCATCCTAAAAAGCCAAATCATGTCTTCTCATTCATATAGATATACAAATAAATCATGAAAAGGCAGTGGAAACATTAGGGAGGGGGAATGAGGTTTGATTCCTCGTATCATGGGTAAGGGGAATGGCATTCTAATCCTGGAGAACTCCTGTAGACCTTCAGGCATTTGTGAAGATCCAAGATATGCATAATGTGGCTCAATGCCTCCTCACCACTATGGTCATCGTCTTCAGCACTTAGCCGAATGGTCAGCTGTAGCAATTGTTTGCAATTTTGTCTGTTCCTGTGTAGCTGCAAGGGCTTGACAGGCCAAAAGTCCAACGTCAAAACAGACTTAATGCACCCATGCAATGGGGGTCTGCCGGTGGGCTGCCTCCATCCCTTGGTTAGTGGAATTTTATCTCGTATATTACAAGTCACTCAAAGAATGGTGTTTACCAGAACATCTTGGGGCATTCAGTTGGCATGTCCGAAAAGTGTAAGCTGCAGATAAAAGCCCCAGTAGTCTGTAGACCAGAGCAACCGTAAACCTCTGCATTATGAATGAAGTTGTTCCACTCTATGTCCAATAGACAATGTTGGCATTTTGTGTGGAAAAACCTCCAGCTTTGCCGAGTCTGAGAGGCATAGTGTCCATGTTTCGCAACCATACAGCAGTACAGAGAGGATACACATTGAATAGATCATGAACTTGGATGTCATGCTGAGATTATGTTGATTCCATATTCTATAGAGTGACTTTAGAACCCAAATAGCAAAAGCTGGAGACTGCTTCAACAGTTTCATTATTCAAAGAGATTGGAGTTGCAGATGGACCTGATCCTAGGTTTTACAGCTTTGTCTTTTGACCATGAAACATGAAGGCTGACCTTGGCTGACTTCTCCTCCATTTGCTGGAGTGCCTCACAAAATGAGTCGGGGCTCTGTACTAGAAAAACAACATCAGCAGTATAGTTAAGGTCTGAGAGTGAGAGATCTCAGACTTGGATAACGTAGGATAGAGTCTTGAAATAATTTGAAGTTCTCCTTCAAGTCATTGTTCACATACAGATTCCACTGTAGGTGCATATGTGCATAAGTGCACGGTGCACTTGAGTTCGAGACTTTTGCCAGTAGTACCAATGGGTAGTGTATGTAGCCCTACAATCTTTGTGCAGAGCTGAGGGTATAAAATGGGCCTGGTTACTGTCTCCCTTTCAGTTCCTTCTGACTGCTCATGTGAGAGTTTGGAGTTCTCTGTTGTTCTTGAACTTTGGCTTTCTTTACTGGCCAGCTTTTAAAAATAAACTGTACATAGTTTTCATAGCTGTAGTTCAGTTAGGTAGTTCACTCTTTGTTCTCTGGATGTTTTTCATCATGGAGAGATCCCTAGGATTTAAGCAGTGTGCCACTTGCAGGTCTGTAATACCTGTAATAGATAGTCAAGCTTGTTTCCCTGATATGTTTGGAGAGGGACATGTTAGGGACAAATATCCCATATGTACCTCTTTCCCAGCAAGAACAAAGAAGTCCGGAGAATTCCGCCTCAGTTTTCTCTTCTTGAGAAGGCAGTGTGTTGTTCTTCAGAACCTGACCCTGATCATCAGAGGAGAGTGAGTTCTTCTAGGTAAGATCCCATAGGAATCAAATTTAAGGTGAAAAACAGTTAGAGACAGTTGGCAGTTTTTCAAAGCAACATTATTAAGGGCACAAGAATAAATCATCCCACTGTATAGGAACTAAAGGAAGTATGCCAAGAAACTACCCCAACTTAGCCTTCCATGACCATGATCATCTTCCATGATCTGAAATTCATAAAAAGAAACTTTAAAAAGTGGAAACTAGGTCAAATTACAAAGGATGAATATAAACAAACACTAGCGTGTTGGAACAAAATTAGAAAGTCCAAAGCACAAAAGGAGATTAAACTAGCTAGAGATATAAAGGGCAACAAGAAAACATTCTACAAATACAGTAGAACCTCAGAGTTATGAACACCTCAGAAATGGAGGTTGTTCGTAACTCTGAAATGTTCACAACTCTGAACAAAGCATTATGGCTATTCTTTCAAAAGTTTACTACTGAACATTGACTTAATACAGTTTGAAACTTTACTGTGCAGAAGAAAAATGCTGCTTTCTCTTTTTTTTTAGTAGTTTACATTTAACTGAAACAGTACTTGCTTTTACAATATTTGCTTTTTTTTTTTCTGTCTTTTTTTTTTGTCTCCACAATCAGACAGCAGCATATTTCCGGTTCCAAATGAGATGTTTGACTGACTGGTCAGTTTGTAATTTTGGTGTTTGTAACTCTGAGGTTCTACTGTACATTAGAAGCAAGAGGAAGACCAAGGACAGGGTAGGCCCACTGCTCAATGAGTGGGTAAAGGCAATAACAGAAAATGTGGAAATGGCAGAAGTGCTGAGTGAGTTTTTTGTTTTTCAGATCATTTCTCCAGTTTGTCCAGATCATTTTGAATTTTAATTCTATCCTCCAAAGCACTTGCAACCCCTCCCAGCTTGGTACCATTATCTAAATCATTGATGAAGATATTGAACAGAACCAGACCCAGAACTGATCCCTGCAGGACCCCAGTCATTATGCCCTTTGAGCATGACTGTGAACCACTGATAACTACTCTCTGGGAACAATTTTCCAACCGGTTTTGCACTCACCTTATAGTAGCTCCATGTAGGTTGCATTTCCCTAGTTTGTTTTATGAGAAGGTCATGCAAGAGGGTATCAAAAATTCGATTAAAGTCAAGATATACCATGTCTACTGCTTCCCCTCTTTCCAGAAGGCTTGTTATCCTGTCAAAGAAAGCTTTCAGGTTGGTTTGATACAATTTGTTCTTGACAAATCCATGTTGACTGTTACTTGACCTTATCTTCTAGATGTTTGCAAATTCATTGTTTAATTATTTGCTCCAAATTCATTGCTTAATTATTTGCTCCATTATCTTTCTGGGTAGAGAAGTGAAGCTGACTGGTCAGTAATTCCCTGGATTGTCCTTATTTCCGTTTTTATAGATTGGCACTATATTTGCCCTTTTCCAGTCTTCGGGAATCTCTCCCGTCTTCCATGACTTTTCAAAAATAATAGGTAATGGATCAGATGTCTCCTGAGTCATCTCCTTGATATTCTAGGATGCATTGCCTCAGACGCTTGTGACTTGAAGACATCTAACTTGTCTAACAAAACTAGCTTCAATTCTAGCATTACTATCCAAGCAACAGCGTGCATTGCTGTCTGTTGTCTCACCTGCCGCCCACCAGAGCAGCTCCTCTGTTTCCTGAAGAGAGCTGCAACTCCTCTTGTTCAAATTTGAACATGGCCTATTCATCTTGCAAGGCCTTCTAGATTACCTTTCAAGTCACGTTCTACAGACACGGCTTAGTGTCCATCACTGTGTGCAGTGCAGAGATTGATCTACCCACCCTTGCCTTACTAGGTACTCTGGATTGCTCTGTGTTTCTAGATTCCCATCTGCAGTGAAGTTAGGAAGAAAGTCAGCATCTCTAGCCTCTATTGCTGTCAGGGAAGACCCCCTTCTGATCTATCAGCCGCCCCCAATGTTGAGACCAACTGAGGAAGAGAAACCCAGAAATGAAACTACAGAACTACCTCCCTACATTTCCTCATTTTCCTCTGAGACCATAACAGCAGAGTTCTCTCCTCCTCAAGACTTTAAGCTCTTTCAGGATCTTATTATCAGGGTGGCCATATCCCTGTGGGTGCAAGCAGAAGTTGTGCAGGGCAATCTGCATGATTTTTTAGACATTCTGAAGGCTCCAGCACCTGAAAGTGTTGCCCTTCCCATTTACAAAGCCCTTTTTAAAGCCAGCCACAGCACTTTGGCAGAGACCGGCTTCTGTACCACATACTGCCAAACATGTGGACGAGTGTTACCAGGTTCCTCAACAGGAATTTGACTACTTTTTCACCTATCCCAGAAGTTCTCAAACTGTGGTCCATGGACCACCAGTGGTCTGCAAGCTCCGTTCAGGTGATGCGTGAGTAGTTCCCTCTAAGGTGCACACCTGGGCGGCTGCACACAAGAGAATGAAGGGCCACCCATCTAACTAATGGAGCCATGCAGGTGTGTGCCTTAGGGGGTGGGGGGAATTTGGGATATGTAGAAATAGAGGTGACTTTCCCCAGCTCCAGGGCTGTGGCTGCCGGGGAGGGATGGCCTCCTTCCTAGCCTCAGCTCTTTGTCTGCTATGGCAGGGGAGAGACCCCCTTCCTTCCTAGCCCAGCTTGGGGGCTGCTGCAGCAGGGGAGAGAGGGAGAGACCCCATTCCTTTCCAGCCCCAGCTTGGGGGCTGCTGCGGTAGGGGAGAGAGGGCACATCCATCGCATTAGAAAGGTAAGACTACTGATATTAAAATATGAGTTGTGTGCTTTTATTTGTAGAACAAAAAATTTTTTTTTTAATATATAACACTTTTATCCAAAGAGCTTTACAATAGTTAGCTAACGGTACAAACAACATTTGGAATGATCATTAAGTGGTCCACTGACACCTTCATCAATTTTCAAGTGATCCTCGGGTGGGAAAAAAATTTGAGAACCACTGACCTATTGTATTTCAGACTCTGGTAGTCATTGCAGCTAATAAATCCTGTATGGAAGAAAAGCCTGTACCATTGCAAGTCTTCAACTGAGGGTATCAAATTACTAGGCTTTGCCTTCCAAATACATGTTTATTAATTGGTCATCAATAGCGAAATTTGCAGACAAATTGTTTGAAGAGTACAAGAGGCCATTCATGGCAATAATATCTGAAAGACGTCTCAGAGCCTGCACTTCCCTTCAAGAAGCCATTGATGCACCAGACACTGCTTTGCATTCCATGGCTACAACTATTTCTATCAAAGACCTTTTGTTTGAAGGTTCTAAGTTGTTTTCCCTCCAAAAAGTCCTTATGATACCATGTGCATGTTAAAAAATTCTTGAGCAACTCTGCTCTCTGAGAGTTTACACTCTAATAATGAAATGGAAACAGTTTAAACTGAATCTCATTATATGTTCTCATTTTATCAGCAAAGAGCCCAGGATGTCCCTAGAGGGAGATCTAAGCCTCCTTGACATAGGTGTTTAGCTTCATCGATTGCAGATCCATGTCACCAGCTACTAAGCAATCGTTTTGACGTTTTCATTGAGGACAACACACCCACAACCCATTTCACATGGGATCTGAACTTGGTTTTGTCAACATCATCTTTGCTGCTTCTGTCAGTTTTTGGTAGCAATTACTTCTGCTAGGAGAGTGTCTGAACTTCAGGTACTTCTAGCTGACCCATGTTTCCCAGTCTTTCACAAAGAAAAGGTCTCTCTTGAGTCACACCATGAGTTTATTTTCTGCATTCCACATCAGTCAAACCATGCCTCTTCCAATGCTTTTTCTGAACCTCACTCCAACTCAGAGGAAAGCTTTATACTTTGGATATCCAAATGGCTGTATCCTGTTATCTAGACTTCATTTTTTAGGTCATCTCCTAGACTTATGTAGCCTATACTGAGGGGATTAAAGGGCAACCTGGAACAGCTCAGCATATATATCCCACTGGATTTCTGACTATATTAAAGTTCTGTTAACGATTTAGCTAAGGTAAAACCAAAACAGAGATTGGTTAATGTTTTTGTAAAACAGATTATATTACAGTATGTTTTACATACATTTTGATTTTCATGTAAATCTCATACCCACCTTTTCAGTATGGTAAATGCCGTGCTCACAGCTAAGTATAAACATTTTTAAAAAATGTGTGATTAGTCTGCTAATTATGACAGTGCAGAAATGTCCAAAATGCCACATACTTGCTACTTCATTACCAGAAAAACCCAAAAAGCAAACCAATGAGCCCCCAAATTAACAACTCCAGTTGGTTTCCCACAAGAGAATGGCGGGTTTAGAAATATCAAAACTATCTATTATTGTAACACTACAAGTGAAATAGTTAAGATGAGTAAAATAAAAACAATATATTGGAGAACAAACTATTCTTCAAATATATTTTGTATTGAAAATCTAGTAAAATGTACATTAAACATGCTTATTTTCCTTAAAAATATGTAGTGTTTATCTTTGTACCATATTCCAAATGGTTGTTCTTTTAAAACCATGGTAATTTGCTACAGTCAAACCCCAGAGTTACGAACTGACCAATGAACCACACACCTCATTTGAAACCCAAAGTTTGCAATCAGGCAGCTGCAGAGACCAAATAAATAAAAAAATAAATAAAAAGAAGCAGCAGCAGCAAATATAGTACAGTACTGTGTTAAATGTAAACTACTAAAAAAAAAAGGAAAACTTTAAAAAAGTTTTGACAAGGTAAGGAAACTGTTTCTGTACTTGTTTCATTTAAATTAAGATGGGTAAAAGCACCATTTTTCTTCTGCATAGTAAAGTTTCAAAACTGTATTAAGTCAATGTTCAGTTGTAAACTTTTGAAAGAGCTATCATAAAATTTTGTTACAAACATTTCAGAGTTACGAACAACCTCCACTCAGTATACAGTATTGAAAGTTTATGAAATTAAGAGAGAATTGATTCTTATCAGTTACAGAATGGTCCTGTTAGGTTTTATTTTTACTTGTTTTACTGCTGTTATTTTGCATAATGACCTACTATTTTTGTAAAGAGGTCAAGCCTAAAAGTATACTTTACTCACTTTGTTAAATTAATGAACAAGGGATAGAATAAAAGGCTATTAACATGTTTATTTGATCCATGTTGTGTTCTAGTATCAGTCTATAGTTTACAAATCAAGGACTGTTTGTTTCTTTGACAGGTCAGGGTCTTATGAAACTTCAACTAATATGTGTTTAAAGAACAGGTGTTTTAAAGGGGGTAAATAACATTAACCTAATATGGTTGATTTCCTATTAAGTAAATTGCATCTTAGATTGTTTGCAATGAAAAAATGCCAGATATTGTCCCAAGCAGCTGTTAAAAATGTGTGAATTAAGAAATGTGACACACTCTCTTTCAACTTGCCATTTGTTTTGTCTCTCATTTGTACTACAGCTGCTGCAGATGACAGATGTTACAAATATGCAGACTGTGCCAGTTGTACCGCTAATACAAATGGTTGCCAGTGGTGTGATGACAAGAAGTGCATTTCAGCAAACAGTAACTGCAGTATGGTGAGTATTTGAGTCTATGGATATATACTTAACATTGCTTCTGTATAAACATTAGTTTACCATTTAACAGCATTGAATAAAATGTTATATTATACATAAAATATTTGAAAATATGGGAAAACCACTTCTTCATACATAGTAAAGAGAGTTAATGCAAAGGAAAAACATCTGAAAATTTAAACTTTCTGTTACTTATTTTTGACTTCTCCCCATCCTTCAACTAAGGAACTTTCTAAGTTATCCTACACCCTACCAGGTAATTTAAGTTCTTAGTCTGCTAACATATAAAAAAGCGAACATATGGCAGCATTGGCTGGGATTTTTAAAGGAATCTATGGGAGATAGGCATCCAAGGACAGGGTAGGCCCATTATTCTCAAATGAGTGGGGAAAGACAATAACAGAAAATATGGAAATGGTGGAAGTGCTAAGTGACTTTTTTGTTTCAGTTTTCACCAAAAAGTTTAGCAAAGATTGGACATCTAACATAGGATTAAAATTCAAAATGATTTGGACAAACTGGAGAAATGTTCTGGAGTAAATAGGATGTAATTCAGTAAGGACAAATGGAGAGTACTCTACTTAGAAAGGAATAATCTGCTGCACACATACAAAATGGGAAATGACTGCCCAAAGAGTACTGTGGAAAAATATCTGGGGGTCATAGTGGATCACAAGCTAAATATGAATCAACACTGTTGCCAAAAAAGCAAACATCATTCTGGGATGTCTTAGCAGGGGTGTTGTAAGCAAGACAGAAGTAGTAATAATTCCACTCTACTCCACACTGATTGGGCCTCAATGGGAGTATTGTGTCCAGTTCTGGGTGCCACATTTCAGGAAAGATGTGGACAAATTGGAGAAAGTCCAGAGAAAAGCAACAAAAATTATTAAAGGTCTAGAAAATATGACCTATGAGGGAAGATTGGGGAAAAAAAGCGGGGGTTTGTTTAGTTTGGAGAAGAGAAGACTGAGAGGGCACATGGTAACAGTTTTCAAGTACATAAAAAGGTTGTTACAAGGAAGAGGGAGAAAAATTGGTTTTAGTTAACCTCTGAGGGCTGGACAAGAAGCTTAAATTGCAGTGAGGGCGGTTTAGGTTGGACATTAGGAAAAACTTCTGTCAGGGTAGATAAGCATTGGAACAAATTGCCTAGGGAGGTTGTGGAATGTCCATCTTTGGAGATTAAGTGTAAGTTAGACAAACACCTACTAGGGATGGTCTAGATAATACTTTGGCCTGCCATTAGTGCAGGGGACTGGATTAGATGACCTCTCGAGGTCCCTTCCAGTCCTACAATTCTATGATTTAACTCCTCTTGAATTTCAATGAGAGATAGGTCCCTAAGTCCCCAGGCTTCACTGAAATCTCAACAGGTATTGTCAGATCAACAGCATCATCCACGAGGCTTAGTACTCATTACTTATTCTTTACAATGGAAACCGTACACGATCATGTTACAAGACAATATAACATGGAGCTGTTTACAAAATTGAGAAGTTTTGACAGTTCCCACTAGAATAATGACTCAGAAAATAATAGTTATAATATTTAGAACTTTCATAGTGCTTTCAATGGATCGCAAAGTGTTTTTCAAAGGTGGTAAGTATGATTACTACCATTTTACAGATGGGGAAACTGAGGCAATGAAGTTATGTGCGTTGCCTACGGTCATGTAGTGAGTCCGTGACAATTCTTGAAACAGAACTCATGTCTCCTGATTCTCAGTCTGGTGCCCTAACTGAATCTATTAATCTATCTAATTTCTTATATGGCACCCATATGAAGCATCAGACGTACTGCAAGGTTACCGCTAAAACAGATGTAAAATTCCATAAACTCACCACACTGTAGCATTTTACTGACCATCAAAGAATTAGCCCATAGGAATAAAGAGCAATAGTATTTGAAATTGCAACATATTGTGGAATCTACAATATATAGGGATCACCCTCACCACTATTTCGGGAAGGTTACTGATGAACATGTTGATGAATATTAATATCTAATATAAATTTACAATGGTCTCCTGAGTGCTGTTATTTTCATGAGCTCTTATTTCTTATGCTTCTTTCCTTCCTTGATTGCACATTTCCTGTAAAATAGAAATACTGAAACAGGGGAAAAAAGAGAAAACATTGACTCATGCTGTGTTTTGAATTTCACTGCAGTTTGAGTCTCCATCTACCTGTTACTTCACTGCACAAACACCAGTGACAGCAAAATGCAAGCTAGGTTATTAGTAAATTTTGAGCAGGTTTTAAATGTGTGAATTATGATTGACTTACTCATGGTGTCAGTGTCATTCAGCAGTACTTGGATGATATGCCAGGCACTTAAATGCACAGCAGAACTCAGAGGACGTTTATTTAGTTTCCCTGAGATAAATTCACTTGCAATCTCGATAAAAGATTTTTCCTTAAAAACAAAACCAAAAATTACAAAAGCTCTCTTGGATGTTTAAAAGAATTGCTGTGAAAGAACATAGGAAAGCCTATTGGATTTCACAAGGATAGTTCTCAAAGGTCTGAAGGTATAAACAGCCTATGAGAAATGGAGACGGGGGCGAGAATAAAGCAAAAATATGTAGATTTGTTTAAGGCTTGCATGAAAAGATAGACAATAATGATGATGATGATAATTTGTACTTTTCATCTTTAGATTTCAAAGCACTTTACAAAAGTGGGTAGCATACCCATATTCTGTAAATTGGGAAACTAAGAAACCAAGAAGTTGAGTTTCCCAAGGTCACGCAGCAACTCAGTGGCAGAACTGTGAATTAAAGCTAAACCTCCACAATGCTAGCTTGGTGTTTTAGCAAGTAGGCAGTGCTACCTCCAGTGGTAGCCAATAGTAACTTTCAGGTCATTTATCTGGCACTACCTGAGCTCACAAAGGCCCTCTCCATTGGTACTGTGCAACTGTTTGGCATGGTAGAGCTAAATCTTTTCTGGATCTTATTCTGTACTGTATAAGCCATTATGAGTTCCTGTTTCAAGGTCAGAGTTTTGATTTTTTTTCTCTGAGGCACAATGTAGAGTAAGAAATTGACTCTACCAATTCATACCATCTAAAACCCAGGTCAGTTTGTTGTCAATAAAGCAGAATTCTATTGAAAAGAGAGAAAATCACAATATAAAAAGTAAATATTGTTCAGTTTTAGGCTTCTATTGCTAAAATATAGATATTGGGATGATAAACTGGACTTTCAAATACTGATCCTACTGGGTTTTGTGGCTCAGAGATTGTTCAATGTCACAGAAAAGCAGTTTCACAAACCCTAGGGTGGACTTTTTGTTAGCAAACTTCACTTCTTGTTTATTGAAAATAAGTTTTTATTTCTCTCCATTGCTCACCTTCACCATATATCTAAGTACTCCATATATTTTAGGATCAGAATGAGTTTATTAAAAAAATCAGTCTTGCTTTGAGATACAACTAACTGACCCAAATAGCTGGTCAAGAAAAACAAATACAACTAATTCCATAAGACTTCTTATTTACAAATAGACAGTTTGGTACTTCCTAGTATCAGCCATTTTAGAGTAATCACTGAATTGTTTCTACACAAGAAAATATGGGTAAGTATTGAGACTTAGGAAGAAATGAAGATTTTTTTCATTTGTAGTGTTGATAAAAAGAAGAGGAATGGTTAAAAAAAACAACAAAAGCCTTTGAACTATACTAATCAGCAGGTCCAGAGTATATATGTGTCTGTATCTTAATAGAATTAGTTAACAAACACACTGAACCACTATCAATTATTTTTGATAAGTCATTGACAACAGGGAAGGCAGTGGGTAATTGGAATAAAAAAGCAAATTTGATCTCAATAGTGTAAAATGGGGGAAAAAACAATCTTTGTGGTTACTGTCTGGTAAATTCTGGTTTTGGCTTCTATTAAAATAATGGAACCAAATATTAAAAGAAATTATCTGTGAGTGGAAAGGAAGAGAACCATGAAAAGTAATGATGATTACTTCGTAAAGTAATTCACTTTATTTGAATGATTTACAAAGTTAAGGGCTGAAATGTGATACTAAAGTAATATCTCTGGGGCCAAACTGTGCATGATACCTTGGTGGATAGGATGTAAGATGCCGCCCCCATTCCCTGGTATCCTTCTACATCAACTTGGGCACATTGTGTCTTTTTACTCAGGCTATGTCTTCACTGCATGCTAACCATGGGTGTGCAATTGCAGGTTAGTCAATGAACAGTTGCCTAACCCACTACTGTGCAAGTACATTGTTGATATCAGCATGCTGCTGTCACGCCCCATGTCTGCAAGGGCGCTATATGTAACCATGAGTAGCAGTAAAGCTATCTGGACATGGATCCCATAATTCATAGTGTCAAAGCTCACTGTGCCACTCTATATTTACAGTCACAGAGTGCCCTGGGGAGACTTGTCTGCCCACTCAGGGAGTTGTGGGAGGAAATGGTGTAGGACTGGAAAATTCATTTCCTGGCAGAACACAGGCTGGTGTGATGTGCTGTTATGGGCTGAAAATATGGATTCTGCTCACACTAATAAATGTAGCTGACAGATGCTGGTTTTTATGGGGGCAATGAAACCATGGTGGGTGTTTCAGAGGTGACCTCCATCCTGAAGAAGACAGAGGCAGTGGTTTGTATTTACAATCAGAAGCACAACAGCAACAACAGAATGGGACCATGTGGATATGGAGGCATGGACTGAGCTGATGCTATTTTTCATGATAGTCTGCCCCGCCCCCCACACCCCTCCTGTATGCAGACTGGATCAGGACCACAAGCACAGAGTGGTGGTTCTTCACTATGGTGGAAACATGGGATGACCAGCCATGGGCCCAGAATTTTCACATGAGAGAACCACATTCCTGGAGCTTCTGAGGAATGTGACCCAGACTTTTAGTGATAGACCACCCAGATAAGAGAGGCAATAATGGTCCAGAAGTGTGTTGCTATCACCTTGTGGAAGTTGTCATTTCGAGTTGGCAAATCAATGGCTGGCACAGCATTCAAGGAGGATTACTAGGCAATTAATGCTGTGCTCGCTCTAGAGGTTGTGAAAATTGAAAATATCTCTGAAATAATTGCTGGTTTGCACTCATGGAGTTCCTGAGCTGTTTTGGTGCTATTGATACCAGACACATACATATCCTGTGCTTGCTATCTGAAGCAAGCAAGGACATTACTATTCCATTGTTATGCAGGCACTTGTGAATTACTGTAGCATACTCATGGAAACCTACACTGGATGCACAGGTAGGGTGCATGATTCTAGGGTGTTCCAGAGGTCTGGCCTGTTTCAGCATGTACAAACTTATAAATCGTTCCCCTGTAACAGCACAGTCATCAGTAGGGTGTCTGTACCAACTGTGATTTTAGGTGACCCAGCTTCTCCTCTGCTCCCCTGATATATGAAGGTTTATCAGTACCTGCACCAACCAGCCAAGAGGCAGCTTAAATACATGTTGAGCAGGTGCAGGATGATGGTGGAATGTGCTTTTGGCCAGCTGAAAGCAACATGGCACCATTAAAACTCATTTGGACGGTAGTATGTTTAATGCCATACATGTGATTGGGTATGTTGTGTGCTTCATAATATATGTAAGTATAACCGGGAATACTTTGGGATGGAATGGGTTGCCGATAATAATTCTTTGGGGTCTGTTTACAGACAACCACAAATGCACTTACTAATGGGGTAGGTTCTGTTACAGAAAAGTCTGTAAGTGATGACTTGTGCAGTTGCATTCTTGAGCTACACATTAATACACTGAGGCTGATTAATGAGATTATATGGCACATTGTGCTCTTGTCTTGTATTGAAATGTAGTATTTATACATGAATTAAAAAAAATCCTTTTCTTTTTCATTTATTGAAGTTGATTGATAAAAATGTGGGAAGACCAGCTACGCTAACATGATTACAAATGTATACAAATATAAGACAACATAAAACCTTGTCACAGATAAGAAAACTGCACTTCATTGGGGTATCTGTTCTCTTTCCCTCCATTGGAGCAGGTGTAGAGAGCTACCCGCCCTGCTCACGCCATTCCTCATCCCTCTGTCGCTCACTCTCCCCCACCCTTACTCACTTTCACCAGGTTGGGGCAGGGGTTGGGGTATGGGCTCTGGGCTGGGGCCGAGGTGTTCGGAGTGTGGGAGAGGGTGCGAGGTGAGGGAGTTTGGGTGCAGGAGGAGGATCCAGGCTAGGGCAGAGTGTTGGTGCAGGAGGAAGTATGAGGTGCTGGTTCTGGGAGGGGGCTCAGGGTGGGGGCAGGGGATTGGGGTGCAGGGGGGGTATGGGGTGCTGGCCCCAGGAGGGGTCTCAGGGCTGGAGTTGGGATGTGGGCTCCCGTTGGGGGGTGCTTACCTCAGGCAGCTCCCAGGCGGCGATGTAGTGGAACTAAGGCAGGCTCCCTGCCTGCCCTGGCCCCATGCTGCTTCCGGAAGCGGCCAGCACATCCCTGTGGCCCCTGGGCAGGGGACACATGGCTCTGCGTGCTGCTTCTCTCTGCAAGCACCACCCCCATAACTCCCATTGGCCAGGAATGGAGCTGCAGACTGGAGCAGTGCACGGAGACCCTCTGCCTCCCTCCAGGGGCTGCGCTGCCTCAAGGATGTGCTGGCCACTTCCAGGAGTAGTGCAGGGCCAGGGTAGGCAGGGAGCCAAATGTCTCTTTTACCTGTAAAGGTTTAACAAACTGTGAACCTGCAACAGCTGACCAGAGGACCAATCAGGAGACAAGATACTTTCAAATCTCGGTGGAGGGAAGCCTTTGTTTGTGTTTTTTGGGTTTTGCTTTGTTCTCTCTGGGTCCTGAAAAGGGACCAGACGTGTAACCAGATTTCTTGCCAATCTCCCTGCTACAGTCTCTTATATATTCAAAATAGTGAGTATTAAGTAGAAAAGGCGGTTACAGTCTTTTGATTGTTTTCTGTATTTGCAAATGTGTATTTTGCTGGAAGTATTTTAAATTGTATTTTTGCTGGGGGGAGGCTTCTCTCTAGTTTCTACAAGCTGAAAGACCCTGTAACTTTTACCATCTAAATTACAGAGACAACTTTTACTTTTTTTCTTTCTTCTTATTAAAAGTTTTGCTTTTTAAGACCTGTTTGATTTTTTCCCCTTGTTGAGGCTCAAGGGCATTGATTCTGTACTCATCAGGGAATTGGTGGGAGAAGGGAAGGAGGAGTGGGGGAGGAAAGGTGAATTTCCTCTGTGTTTTAGATTCACAGAGCTTGAATCTGTCTCTCTCTCCAGGATAGCCCAGGGAGGGAAAGCCTGGGAGGGGGAGAGAAGGGGGAGAAAAAAACCTGATTTCTCTGTGTTATGATTCAAGGAGTTTGAATCATGGTGATCTCCTAGTGTACCCAGGTCGGGAAAGATCTGGGAGGAAGAAAGGAGGGGAAATGGTTTATTCCCCTTTGTTGTGAGACTCAAGGAATTTGGGTCTTGGGGTCCCCAGGGAAGGTTTTTGGGGGGACCAGAGTGCCCCAAAACACTATATTTTTGGGTGGTGGCAGCTTATCAGATCTAAGCTGGTAATTAAGCTTAGAGGAATTCATGCTGGTACCCCATCTTTTGGACTCTAAGGTTCAGATTGGGGAATTATACCATGACAGCACCGCTGGAGTTTTAGCGTCTGGAGATCACAATCGACTGAAAGTCTCCAAGTTTGACCAGTCATTCGAGATCCACTGATTGGTGACCACTGATCTAGTCTGACCTCTTACATAGAACAGACCATAGGATAGCCCCAAAATAGTTCCTATAGCACAGGGGTGGGCAAACTTTTTAGCCTGAGGGCCTTATCAGGTTTCGTAAATTGTATGGAGGGCCGGTTAGGGGAGGGGCTCGTGGCCCGACCCCCACCTCCTATCTGCCCCCCCCCGGGACTTCTGCCCCATTCAACTTCCCTGTTCCCTGACGGGCGCTCTGAGATCCCATCGCATCCACCCAGCCATGCTCCCTGTCCCCCATCCATCCTCTCCTCTCAGTCTTGATGCCCCCCCGGTACCCTTGCCCCATCCAACCACCCCTTCTCCTTGTCCCCTGACTGCCCCCAGAACCCCTGCCTCTGATTGCCCCCCCCGGGACCACTGCCCCCATTCAACCCCATTTCCCCCCAACAACAATCCACACTCCTACCCCTTTACCACCACCCCAAACTCCCCTGCCCTCTATCCAAGTCTCCCTGCTCCCTGCACCTTACCGTGCTGGAGCCGGGCCACACCGCTGCCGCCATCACACAGCACAAAGACTGAGTCAGGCCGGGCTCTGCAGCTGCACTGTCCCAGGAGCTCACAACCCCACCGCCCAGAGCATTGCGCCAGCGGTGGGGCAAGATGATGCTGCGGGGGAGAGGGGACAGCAGGGGAGGGGCTGGGGGCTAGTCTTCCGGTCCAGGAGCTTGGGGGCTGGGCAGGACGGTCCCGTGGGCCAGATGTGGTCCACAGGCCATAGTTTGCCCACCTCTGCTATAGCATATATTTTAGAAAAAAGTCCAATCTTGATTTAAAAGTTGTCAGTGATGGAGAATTCACCATGACCCTTGGTAAATTGTTCCGATGATTAATTACTCTTACCATTAAAAATTTGTCTTATTTCTAGTCTGAATTTGTTTAGCTTCAACTTCTAGCCATTGGATTTTGTTATACCTTTCTCTGCTAGGATGAAGGCCCCATCATTAAATATTTGTTCTCCATGTGGATACTTATAGACTGTAGTCAAGTCCCCTTAACCTTCTATTTGTAAAGATAAGTAGATTGAGCTCCTTTAATTTATTACTATAATGCGTGTTTTCTAATTCTGTAATCATTCTTGTGGCTCTTCTCTGAGCTCTCTTCAATTTATCAACATCCTTCTTGAATTCTGAGTATCAGAACTGGACACAGTATTCCAGCAGCGGTCCACACCAGTGTCAGACAAACAGGTAAAATAACCTCTGCTCATACTTGAGAGTCCCCCGCTTTATTCATTCAAAGGTCACATAAACAATCTTGGCCACAGCATCACATTGGGAACTCAAGTTCATCTGATTATCCACCACTTCCCCCAACTCTTTTTGAGATTCACTCCTTCCCAGGAAAGAGTGTCCCCCTCTTGTAAGTGTGGCCTTCATTCTTAGTTCCCCGATTTATATACGTATATTTAGCTGTATTAAAATACATTTGGTTTGCTTGCACCCACTATATCACGCAATTTAGACCACTCTGAATCAGTGACTTGTCCTCTTCATTCTTTATCACTCCCCGAATTTTTTGTCATCTGTAAACTTTATCAGTGATGATTTTATATTTTTCTTCCAAGTCATTTATAGCATAGGGCCAAGAACTGATCCCAGCGGGACCCCACAGGAAAGAAACTCACTTGATGTTTTACATGGCCGTCCTGGTGAATGTCATTGGCACAAATGGTGTCTACTTCTGGTACGAAGCCACCTCTGCACCATCTCCACAGACGTCTCATGGCACAGGGAGTCAGGTTGAGTCAGGGATAGGAGGATAAGTGGCTGGGACATTCCTTAAAGGCTGAGCTAACAGACTTCAGTAAAGCACAAAATAAATTAAAATGCTCTTGGATTTGAGCACCCTCAAGTGAACTGAAGATTAATGGAGACCATGAAGAAAGGGTGATGATAAACATCAGTATATCAAGTTGAGGGACAGGGATAACTAGTGCTTGCGTTAGTGGTAAGTGTAACCCTTGCTTGAAATAACACATTAACTGTGATCTGAAGGAAAAGAGAATCATCCACCTAGTTAAACATCAAGGATGGGGAAATATTGTTTATTTGAGATGGCTCAAGGAAATATAAATAGATTTAGAATTGTCAGTCTGAGGAAAGGGAAATTTAGCTGAAATAATCTCAAATAGTGAGATTTATTAGACTGAAGAATACTGTAGTCACCCAAGGGAAATGGTGGAAGTCCTATTGCTCTGAATAATTTAGAAATATCCTGGATAAATCTGTCGAAGAATATATTATTATCCAGAACAATCCTGCAGTAAAAGGAGAATGAACTAGGTGATTTCATAGGCCTTTTCCATGGCTAATTTCTGAAATTCTGAGATAAAACAGAATTAGGGCCCTGATCTTGCAATGGATGACACACGTGGGTACAGAAGTATCAATAGCAGGATTGGAACCTAAGAATGAAACTAAATCAGACATAAGTGAGGAAATGAAAATGTCAGTTTATTTATACCCTTGTGCATAAATATTACACATGTCCCACAGCAGTGTGTGAACTTGAGTAACAGATGTGCTGTCATAAATCTGAATGTCATTGGTTTTGTTAGCTCAGATTATAATTTACTAGGTTTATATGAATTACCTATTGGATGTACATTTACACTGAGCTAATGAGATTTTCAGGGAAGCAATGTGTAAATTGGATTTAAGGGAAATAAGGATTCGGAATAATGGAATGCAATATAGAGTACATTATAATAAAATAGTCACTAGAGTTTGAATTTCCTCTTAAAGATTCTTAAATAGCCTTGGGTTATCTGTGTTCAGTAGACTATACTATTAAATAATAATGGTACAAATACCCTAGATTCTTCAGAAAACTCTGTGTAACATGTAATGTTACTATGAGAAGAATTCATTTTCTAAAACAGCCTGAATGCTTTGGGATTTTGACATTGTGATGATGTGTTAACAAGGAATATGGAGCAGGGGAGGGGAGGCACTGTATGAGAACAGATGGTGCTTACTTGTAATTTAAAATTCATTGTAATGCATCTCTCAGGCAGTTTTGTCAATATATATGGTGATTAAGCCAAACCAAATGCAGCCAAACTAAAGATTCTGTGGAATTTCTGTGTGCATACTGTACATGTAGACATTGTCACTTTGCAGCATTTGTTTTAACAGTGTATCGTGCAGCTACATAGGCTTCAAGAACAACTTATCTGGCTCATGTTTGTTTTACAGTAGCCTCTGCTGTAGATCTGAAAAATAACAGGTACCTTTTATAGTCTATTTACTAATGGGCATCTGGTCCAGTACAAGCACCAAACAAGCCCCTATAACATAGTTGTTCTCTCCAATATTAATGAAGCTGATTCTGTATATAATTGAATTTTCATTGAAATTGCACTGCTTTAGTACCTAGCAATTTACAAGTGGATTGTTTTCCTTAATGATGAGCAGGCGGTTGATACACTAATATCACCAATGCTGCACTAACCTGCTGCAATATCTTAGTGTTGCATCTGCCATTTAACATGTTTTTGTTGTATACCAGTACATCATTAAAGATTCAAAAAACTCACCTTAATCATATAAATGTGCTGCATATGCCTTATCTATATTACTATTCAGTATCTATGTGGGGCTTCTTGGAGGGTTAGTCAGGAGACATAGGTTGCAATGTGTTCTGTATACAGATGCCACCCAGCTCTGTCTTCAACACATCTTACCCAACTGGAGCAATAGAATTAATTAGCTGGTGCCTAGAATGAGCTTGAGAACTCAGCTGGCAGTGACTCAGTCCAGATAAGACTGAGATGATGTTGGGCTGAGAGAAGCAGCCAGAAGAATTGGGGGGAATTTATATCAGCACCCCTTGTTGGGGGAATGTGACTGCCATTTGTGAAACAGGTGTGCATTTTGGAGGTGCTGTCATATATCCTGAGCTGCTCCTGGATGTCCAGGTAGCAGCTGTGGCAAACAGTGATATTTTTTCCCCATCTGAGTCTGACAAGACAAATGTGATCTTTTCCCCTCAATATAAACCTTCCCACAATTATCCGTGCCTTTGTCACCTTGAAATTAGCCTGCTGTAATGTGGGCCTACATTTGAGGGGCATTCAGAAGCCCAAGATAGTGTAGAATACCACAGTTTGATTATTAAGTAGAATTGCACATTGACAACACATTAAACTAGTGCTGCATTGTCAACATTTGTATTCAGTATGTTCATTTTAACCGATAAGGCGCTAAATGATTTGACATCTGGTTACGTACAGTTGAGGTCAGCAGAAATGCTTGAGCCAGAGCTCCTTCAATGTGTATGAGAAGTACTTGGCTCTGTGCAGTATCCTTGGGTTTTAGAACTTGCTCTCCTTCCTGGTCTTCCAGAACCCAGATTTGTTAACCTCCTGATTATGTGGCAAAGCCTGTTTTTTTCTTTTCTCCCTTCTCTGAGTCTGTTGAGGAGAGGATATATTTATGGGCAGTCCTTTGCTTATACGATGATTTTAATTTATGGGATGGAGCCTATAATTACATTTTAGAAATCTGAAGAAATAATATATGTAGCTGACACATTCAATATGTGTTACAGAAAGATACATATAAAATTGCTTTTTATCAAAAAACGACGTGTGACAAATGGCTAAACTTATACAAAACTTTTAGGTATCTACAAACCTGGAGTGTTTTGAAGGCCTTAGGGTAAGTTTGTAATTATGCTACCTGCTGTTGATGGATTATTTAGCTTAGACTTTTATCTGAATAAACCATCCCAAGGGATTGTCTTTCTATTTCAGTTAATGAGTTGAATTTCTTTGCTGCTTAATATATCTGTGACATCCCAGCAGCCTTTTAAGTTTACCTCTGGCTGTGAGACAGAAACTAAAAGGGGCCCTGTTATCATATTGGAGGTATTAGTTAAAAAGTAACCCATAATACCAATGAAAATACCTTGTAATTTAACGTTTTTGATGGATTTTAAAAAGTGTATTAATAGTATGAAAGTTGTTTTTGCTGATGGTGGGGAAAATGAATTCCTAGTACAGGATCCTGGTAGCACACTGATTAAGGATATGAGTAAAGGAAGAAAAATAACTAAATCCTGTTTTCCAAGTGTTTTTCTTTTTAGTATAAACTTTTTACCGTGTTATTAACCTTCTCTGGTTGTATTTGTGTGCTGTAATATTTGCCATCTAATGTTACCACAATAGCACGTGTTCTTTTTCTTTCTCACCCTTGCCAACACACACTACATGTGGCTAAAGGGAGAATTTGGAGTCTGGTTCTGATGTTGCTTTAGGCTGAAAGTAGGTTCGTGTCATTTGACATACTTGTGTAAGAAAGACAAGGTGGGTGAGGTAATATATTTTATTGGATCAAATTCTGTTGGAGAGAGAGAGAAACTTTTGAGCTACACAAAGCTCTTCTTCATGTCTGGTGAAGTACTCAGAGTGTCACAGCTAACTAAAGGTGGAACAGATTGTTTAGCATAAGTCTCTTACACACATTCTAAGAAACCATTCAATGTGAAGTGGACTGTTAATGCCTGTGAAGGTAAGCATAGTGATCTGTGAGTGGGTTTCTTGTCCATAGGTTCTATTGTTGAAGCTGATCATGGTGTTTGTGAAGTTAATGCTGGGGTGGGAATGTTCTACAGAGAGTTTGATGGGTGGGATGCTGGTTGAAGTTGTGGTGGAAATCTGTGAGGGAATTTAGGTCGTCGGTCCAAAGGATGAAAATATCGTCAACATATCACAGATATATCATTCGTTTTGTGGTACATTTGTCTGGAAATTCTTCTTCACGTTGGCCAATGAAAAAGTTGGTATGTTGGGGAGCCATCCTAGTACTTATACTTGTTCCCATGGTTTGGAGAAAATGTTTGTTGTTGAATGTAAAATTATTATGGGTGAGGATGAAATGGATGAGTTTGATGTGTTTGGGATGGAGATCTGAGTGTTATCCATTATCTTGTAGAATATTTGAGGCAGGCAGCATCGCGCTGCCATCATTTTGAGACATGTTTGCGCATAGGGAAGTGACATACATGGTGGCAAGGATGGTGTTCTGAGGGAGGTGGTTAGTGCTGTGGAGCTCTGGAGGAAGTTGGTTGTGTCCTGGAGGAAACTGTCCTTTTGTGCAAGGAGTGGTTGGAGGATGGTTTTTTATGAGTCCTGATATTTCTTCAGTGAGAGTGCTGTGGCCAAAAAATGTTTGGCCTGCCTGAGTTCTCTTGTTTCTGTATCTTGGGAAGTATGTAGAAGGTCCCTGGGGTGGGTTCCTGGGAGATGAATTAGTAAAGGTTCTCCTGGAGTTGTTTGAAAAAAGGTTTTGATCATATCCTTAAATTCCTGGGTGAACTGTGTTTTGGGGTATTCTCTGAATTCTTCATAATTGGTGATGATGTAGGGTTGTCAGTTGGCCTCATTGACGCAGTTATCATGGTTGAGGGCTATGATGGCACCCTCTTTGTCTACTGGTTTGATTGCTACTGGTGGTTGGATTTCAGGGACTGTATAGCTGTCCTCCCAGTGGTAGAGAGATTGTGGTGGATCTGATATTTAGTATGGATTTCACAGTCAATTTTTTTCCTGAAGCAATCAACATAATGAGCCCATGGTGGGATGTCCAGGCAGATGATTCTTTTTTTCATATAACTGTTGGTAGGGATGTAGTAGTTGTGGGTAGTGTTACTTGTTCTTGGAACCAGCCAAGAAATAACCACAAACAGAGGGAGAACTAGAGCAGCACTGAGGGTTGATTTATTGCTTCCCTTATTTGCACAATTATACTCAGACACACAACACATTCGTGCTGGCAGGCTACAGGCATGGATGTTAGTTTCTGTTTCACAGATGGCTGGGGCTGGCCAGGCGTCAGCTGCCCAGAGATCGGCCATGGGTTGTCAAGAGTCCCTGAAGTTCCTTCGGATCCGCAGGAGGGCTCTACTGCCTCTGGTCCGGTCCCAAGTTTAGTGTGCTGTTACATTTCCTTCTTGGTAACTGTCCTGGCCACCTTCACCAAGATAATACTATGGTTCCATAAAAGGCGATATTTACTTCTTTGCTTTTCCATTGGCTGTCACTCACACTATCTCACTCATTCCTTACATTAATTGATTACATGTTCATAAGCATGAATACAATTGGTAATATAGAGCAATACAGCTTTAAGCAAGAATGTAACATCATTGGGGAGCTTCCGCTGCTTGTGGCTTTGTAACAGCATAATAGGAAACTGTGCGGACTGCACTTGAAAGAGCAAATGAGGAGGGTGCATCTGGTTTGTAGTTCTCCATGTGTTAGTATGGTATCAGATTCTGTGGTGGGGCAGAAGGTCAGTCCATTGGAGATAACACTGTTACAGTTAGAAGTAGACTTAATAAATTGATGTTGAGATGTTGTATGGTGTCCGTGTGGTGGGTTTTGGAGCCATGGTTTCTCCCAGAGGTGGTATTCTGTGGGTTGTGGAGTTTTTGTAGTTGTAACCCACTAGCCCTCCTTTTTTGTTGTGTGACTGCAGAGGTGTTAATGGGCTACCTCACCTTGAATGATCTCATAGAACATGTTAACTATTTATGCAGAACAAACTGTGACACTCTTTGAGTTCCTTCCCTAGACCTGAAGAAGAGCTCTGTGCAGCTCTAAAGCGTGTCTCTTTCACCAGCAGAAGCTGGTCCAATAAAAGATATTCCATCACGTCTCCCTAATATCCTGGGACCAATGTGGCTACAACACTGCACACATGCTTGTGTAATTAATTTGTAGCCAAGTAAATATGAACCAAATGCAAATACTGGTGGCACTGTCAGCTTCTGCTAATGCTAATGGTGCTGCTATACACACTGTGGATGATTTTAAAGTGATTTTCAAACATTAAATAGTCTTCAAAACATTCTCGGGAGGAAATGTGTATAATACTTACCTATCTTAGAAGCAGGTAAATTGAAAAACAATGAAGCTAAATGTCTTCCCAACAGTTGCAGGGTGAGCTAATGGGGAGGGTCTGAATGGGTACATCTACACAGTGATAAATTCATGGCTGCCCTGGGCTTGTGGAGCTTGGGCTCTGGGGCTGAAAAATTTCTGTGTAGACATTCAGGCTGAGGCTGCACACTGGGCACTGGGACCCTGCAAGAGTGGAGGGACTCCAGCCTGAGCCTGAATGTTTATACAGCAATTTTTATCCCCAGAGCCCAAACCCCATGAGCCAGAGTCAGCTGACCTGGGCCAGCTGCGACTGTGCCATGGGTCTTTTATCCTGTGTAGATGTACCCAATGCCTACAATTCTCTTTCTGTAGAACTGGAGAATAAACTGCTTTATGACCTAGAGTAGTCATAAAGCTAGTACTGCAGGAAGCAAACCCAACTTCATTTTTTTAAATTAGTTGTTGAGTGTGTAGTCTCTTTGTGGATGTAATTTTTTTTTTCATATTGTTGCAGCAGGCCTGTCTTTACATTTAACTGAGCGTGGGGACTTTTGTTAATAATGGTACTATTACTTTGTTGTGAAAAGACAACAAATGCGTATGAGATATAGATTAGGAATTCTGTGCCAGTACTAATCTAGCGATGGAGTGGATTTGACAAATGCAGTACCTAGCTAAATTGGTTATGCTTTATTTTTAACTACTGCATACTCCTTGTATTATAAATGTGGAAAGATGCCCAGATCTGAAGAAGAGCTCTGTGTAAGCTTGACAGCTTGTCTTTCACCAACAGAAGTTGGTCTAGTAAAAGATATTACTTCACCAACCCTCTTTCTGGAATGTGGAAACAGTGAGTCTTAGCGTTAACTGTATTTGCCCATAGGCGTGGGAAATAGGTTGCAGGGCGTGCTGCAACATCCCCAGGTTTTGCACCCGGCTTCCCGGCTGCTGGCCTCGTGCCCCTGCGGCCCAGGGTCCCAACTGCCATCCCCACTGCTGCTTGGGGGCTCCACAGCTGGTCTGGGGTACTGTCAGCCACCAGCCCTCAGGGCTCCACTGCTAGTCCCAGGATCCTGCTTGGCTGCCGGCCCTGTGCCAGGGTCCTGCCTGGCTGCTAGCCCCAGGGTCCCGGTCGCCAGATCCGGGGTCCATGCGGCTGGCCTCATGCCTGAGGCTCTGCACCCCCTCAGCTGTGGCGCCAGCCTCCGCTGCCTTACCCCTGTCCGTATCCCTCCCTTCCGGAGCCACAATCCCGCTCCCAGCTGCAGGTCTAGGGGGGCAGTGAGGGCCACAGATGTGGGTAAGAAGGGTGCAGCTCAGCACTCCCACTCCAAAAACTGTTCCAGCACCACTGTATTTACCTAATTTCTGTCAAAATAATCTTTTGCCTAGTCACTGAGAAGGATAAAGAAATTTGATGGTGAGTTTGGGGAGAGGAACAGAGAATGTTAGAGATGGTACCTAATGACATAAGTGTGCTGCTGGTTGGCAGAGAAAAAGTTGTGTGTGCAACCCTGATTTTGACATGTGTGCTTAACTGTGCAGTCTTAACATTCTCTTAGTGTAGTTTTTTGTATAGCATGTGGTACAATTTGCAAGCAACACGGAGACTGGTTTTGTCTCGGGATATCAAACCTAATACTGATGCTCTGGTTGATGCAAAATGCTGCCAGCTAAGTGGCCAAAAATGAAATGACTGTCAAAAATAGCACATTTCAGTTTTAAAAAAGTTAATGTATTGACTTTTAATAGCATACTATATTACTCTTCCTTTTTTTCGTTTTTATCTATACTTTTGTATCATTGTATGAAAAGGTTTCAGTGATTCAGGCCACTGTATTAGTCCTAATTTTGCCATCATGGTGATTTGAGTTTGAGATCCCTGCCTTAGATGAAACTGGAAGGTCTTTCTGGGCCATCAATGTAGGATCATACTACCAGTGCGGTCTAACTGCGGACCACACCACATGCTAGTGAATTGGGAGTGAAATTTATTTGGCAAAGTCCAGATCATAGTGGAAAATTGAACTCTGTCAGTTTGAATTGTGGGGATTCATGCTTGAATTGGGCCTTGAATTTGGCTTTCTGATCTACGTCTACTGTATACTTTTTGTCATTATACAGTAAAGAAAAAAGGGGAGGGGTTAAAGAATTGGAAATCTTCCTTCTTTTCCTTCTTGTTCTCTTCACTTACACTGTCACATCTTGCTTTTTTTCTTCCTCTTGAATATTTCAGATATTTTTAAATGCTTGAAATTTGTCCTTCTGATGCGTATTGTCACTACAAGCTGAATATCACCACTTCAAACACCTACAACCTGGGCTTACTAGTATGCCTATGTTTGTAGGGAATATATCTTAATTTAGATTAGGTTGGAGTTTACGTTGTCTTTTGAATCTGAATCCGAAGAATTGCATATGTGCACATTGTGGACAGTTGTGTTGGACTTGAAAAGGAATTTGTTGTGGACTTGAGGAATTTGTGTGTGTTTGGGTTTTGTGATGATAATGTTACCTTAAGTTGTGAATTCCTTAATTTATATTGATTATGTTGACATGAAATGAACTGAGGCAGTCTTAAGTGTATGTTAATGACTCTTTTCTGTGTGATTTATTAAATAAGGTATCAATACTTGCATCTTGGTCTAAAAGCCCCAAACAGGAAAAAGATAAATGCCTTACTAAGAGAGCAGTACTTCAGTCATCAAAGCATTTTAGCTAAAAATTGCCTTCAGAGTTTACTGTGTTGCTCATTCACTGAAGTGCAGAGGGAATTCTTTTGTTCCTGCCAAAATGGTAGTCTTCAGGTTCTTTAAATTTTATACTTCATATCTTAAATACAAGTACCTTTTAAAAATCTAAGATAAAATTACTGGAATTCTTGACATATGTGAGGTCCTTTATTTTTTTTTCTGCTCCAGTCAGTGACACCAGAATCCTTTCTCACTTTTTTTAGAATCGATAGATTCATTTTCCTGTCTAACCCACAAATAACTGGATTGGTGGGAGCCTTGTGCACTTTACTCTTGGTTTCTGATCTATCAGCAGTTTAACAAAAGGTGTACTCTGTGTCTGTTTTGTTTTTTATAGTCAGTCAAAATCTACACCAAATGTCATGTGAGAAATGAACAGATCTGTAATAAATTGACCAGCTGTAAAAGTTGCTCACTAAACCTGAACTGCCAGTGGGATCAGCGGCAGCAAGAATGCCAGGCGTTACCAGGTAAAAGCTTTGACATTTGAAATTTGCTTTTTAATTGTTTTGAGAGCTGGGTGAATCTCCCAAATTAATTTCCATGAATATTTACTCAACTAGAAAAAATGACTTTGTCTTGCTTGTGCTCACTGCCCTTTATGATCTCCTTTTTAAGGATAATCTAGTGACTGAGTTCACTGGCAGGAATGTTCATGATAACAGCTCATTTTAAGATGCTAATATGAAACATTCCCAGAAAGCAAATTTTGACTTTCTGAAACCCAAATATTCTTACTGTGAAAAAGATTGGATACACCAGGAACATCCAATCAGGGAATATAAACAATACAAATGTGATTTGTGTGTCTAATCAAAGCTAACAAAAACAAACTTTGATACCAGATTCTTCTAACAAACTGCTTCTAAACAATCCACCAAACAAGTTATTTGCAGAAATTGCTCAATGAATAATTTAAAATAAGTTTTAGACAACCATAAAGTGCATGTAAACAAACTTTGAAGATGCTAGTTTAATAGATTACATTAACTGCTATCAATTAGTTGCTCATCTTTTAACAATAATGTGCAGGTGACCAGTGCTAAACATATATTAATGATAAGATTAAAAATGTATCTTTCCCTAAAAAATTTAAAATGCCAGAAATTTGTTTTACTGACATTTAGTATTGTGTGTCTAGCCACCATGCTGTTATAGGGTGATTATTATTTTAAGATTATAAAAAGGACAAAAGAAAGAAGACACATGTTTGTGATCTCTTGGTTCTAATAAATTTGTCTTCATATTTCTAAAAAGAGATTTAGATAATCTCTAATCTACTCATTTTTCTGAGACAACTATTGCCATGACACCAAAATGTCAAACCTGTATATATTATTTGCGTAATATAGCCTTGAATGCTTTTTTACATTTAAGTCTTTATAAATATCAGAAAGATTATACAAGCAATGCTATTAGACTGTAACTCAGAATATAACTTACTGCAACACTATATAAGTTGTATTTTTTATTGTTAATTGGCACTTTTACTACATTGACATTCAAGGTAATATAAAACTTGATTTTCTAAGTTGTTTAATAATATTACATTTATAAATTATGATGAAACTGAGTAACGGTATATACTGGACTGACTTGAAAAAAATAACAACTAAACCTTCTAGATGTGCATTTGCATGTTTTTCTGCTTTTTTAAAAACAACTTATACATTTGTAGCTTAATGTGATTTCTGTACTAGCTCATCTGTGTGGGGAAGGATGGAGTCACATTGGCGATGCCTGCCTTCGCATAAATTCTAGTCGTGAAAGCTATGACAATGCCAAACTATACTGCTACAATTTGAGTGGGAATCTTGCCTCATTAACAACCTCAAAAGAAGTGGAATTTGTTCTGGATGAAATACAGAAGTATACAATTCAGGTAACTTGACTTCAAAGTGCTGGTTTATTTTGACCTTTAAACCCTAAATGTCCAGGCTACAACTTTTTCTCTCTCTCCAAATTGCTGAAGATGTGATTTACAAAGGTTCCTGAGCTAGAGCTCATTAGATTTAGAAGAGAAGGAGCTGCCAGCAGATGATTTTGTGGGAAGAGGGCCTATTCTGATCTGTTGGGGTTTATACATGCTGCAAGGTCTCCTTTTTTTGTGGCCACCTGGGGCAGGAAATGGAATGAAGGAGGGAAGAGTTTTGTGTTAATTTGTTAATTGCTGTACAATGCAGTTAGGTGTGGGAATGAGTTACCATTTTGTGTGTGGTCAGCTGTGGATTTTTGGCTGTTCAATGTAACAGTTGATTGTTTTGTTGAAAGGCCCACCAGTATCATGGATGGCTAATTTAGAGAGAACAGGGGTTTTAAAAAGCCAGCTTGTAAGGGACCACTGGAGCTAGTGAGCAGGAGCAGCAAAAAGGGGAGTTTTGCCTGAGACTTTAGAGAAGGAGAATGAGAGTCAGATGCACCTAATAAACATTCTCTAAACTTAGACCAACAATCCCCCAAATGAAAATAAAAAATGAACACAAAGAACAAACAAAAACCCTGCAAGGCGGGGGGGGGGGAGGGCAGGCAGAAGTTCAACAGCAGGTGACGTGCATTCGGTGCAAGAAACTCATGACCCTGAGAGACAGAGTATGGACTCTTGAGACCAGAATGCCTGTATTGCAAGAGCTAAAGGAGACAGAGAATTACACAGAGAGACTTTTTGGAACATAACAGAGTGGTCCTAACCCCAGTCTTGACAGCCTCTGTGCTGTTGAGGAGGATGAAAGTCTTTGGGAAGGAGAACAACAGGCTGAAGCAGAGGGAAGTGATCCCATTGCTGGGACCCTCCTTCCAGATGATGTCATGGTATCCTCTTGCACTGAGGATACTGCTCTGGGGGAGGGAATTCCAGTTATTAGGAAGAGATGGGTAATAATAGTTGGGGATTCAGTTGTTAGAAATATAGATAGTTGTGTTTGTGATAACCAGGAGAACCTTACTGTGAATTGCCTGCTGGGTGTGAAGGTTTCAGTTCTCTCGAGACATCTAGACAGGCTTATATGCAGTGCTTGGGAGGTGCCAGCGGTCATGGTACATGTAGATACCAATGACAATAGGGAAAGGTAGGAGAGAGGTCATGGTGGCCAGATTTAGGCTGCTAGAAAAGAAATTAAAGTCCCAGGACCTTCATGGTAACATTTTCTGAAATGCTTCCAGTTCCACATGCAGGGCCAGTTTGACAGGCAGAATTTCAGGGTGAGATGATGGTTTTGAGAGCAGGATTTTAGGTTTATTAGGAACTGGGGAACCTACTGGGAATGGAGAAGCCTGTACAGGAAGAATAGGATCCACCTAAACCTCAAAGGAACCAGTTTCCTGACATATAAAATTAAAAATTTTATAAACTCCTCTATAACCTAAGGGCTGGGGGAAAGCCAGCAAGTGTGGAGGAGCACACAGTTCAGACAGACACATTCTTAAGGGAGTATTTATTAAAGGGAATACACTACATCCTAGTTAAGAGGAGATGATAGAAGCTGATAAAGCACAGGTATGACCTGAAGAGAAACAGTCAAATGAAAAAGAGCTCTTTGGGAATGGGTGACAGGAGATGGATTACTTGATGATTTCTTGTTCTGTTCATTCCTTCTGGCATTGGCCACTGTTGGAAGACAAGATATTGGGCTAGATGGACGTTAGGTCTGACCCAGTATGGCCTTTCTTATATTATTATTCAATTATATCACATTAAAGTAGAGAACTAAATATTGACAATTTTTTAAAGTGCTTATTTACAAATGCAAAAAGTCTGGAGTGCCAGATATGAAATGAGGATATCGATATAATAGGCATCACAGAAACTTGGTGGAACAATGATAATCAATGAGACACAATAATACTAAGGTACAAAAAATATATGACAGAGTATGTCGTGCTGATAGGAGAGCGCCATTATATGTGAAAAGAAGCAGAGAATCAAATATAGTAAAAATCTTAAATGAATCAAACAGTACCATAGAATCTCTATGGATAGAAATTCCATGGTTGAATAATAAGCATATAACAGGAATATACCATGAACTACCTGACCAGGATGGTGACAGTGATTATAAAATAGTTGGGGAGATAAGAGAGGCTACAGAAACAGAAAACCCAGTAATAATTGGGAATGCCAATTATCCTCATGTTGACTGAGAACATGTTACTTCCAGACAGGATGCAGAGATTACATTTCTAGACACCATTAATGACTTCTTCTTGGAGCAGCTAGTCTTGAAACCCATAAAGGGAGAAGGAATTCTTGATTTAGTCATAAGTGGCACCCAGGATCTGGCCAAGAGGTGAATGTAGCCGACCTGCTCAGTAATAAGGACTATAATGTAATTAAATTTAAGATCCTTGTAGGAGGAGAACACCAAAGAAACCCAGCACAGTAGAAGAAATAGGAATGACACAAAATGAAAAGGCTAGTTAAACAGAAATTAAAATTAATGGTCACAAGAGTTAAATCCCTGCAAGGTGGATGGAACATTTTTTTAAAACACCATAATAGAAGCTCAAGCTATATGTATACCCAAATAAAATAAAAACAGTAAAAGGACCCAAAAAATGTCACTATGGCTAAACAATAGTGTAAAAGAGGAGGTTAGAGACAAAACATCATCTCTTAAAAATTAGATGTCAAATCCTACTGAGGAAGATAGAAACAGGCATAAATTCTAGCGAGTTAAGTGCAAAAGTATAGTTAATGAGGTCAACAAAGAATTTGAAAATTAATTAGCAAAAGCTAGAAAAACTAATTTTTTTAGACTACATCAGAATTAGGAAGTCTGCCAAATAATCAGTGGGGCCTCTGGATGATAGAGGTGCTAAAGTATCTCTCAGGGAAGACAGGCAGTTGCAGAGAAACGGAAGGAATTTGCAATAGTCTTCACCGCAGAGGACGAGAGGGGGAATCCCACATTTTGAGCCATTTTTTTTTAGATGACAAATCTGAGGAACTGTCCTAGATTGACGCATCAGTAGAGGAGGTTTCAGAACAAATTGATAAACAATAAGAAGTCACCAGGACCAGATGGTATTCACCCAAGAGTTCTGAAGGACCTGGCAGAACTACTAACTGTGGTATTTAACCCATTACTCTTATCAAATGACTGCTGGATAGCTAATGTGACACCAATTTTTTTAAAAAGCCCCAGAGGTGATCCTGCCAATTACAGCCTGGTAAGCAGACTTCAATGCCAGGCAAATTGGTTGAAGCTATAGTAAAGAATATAATTATCAGTAATATAAATAAACACAGTTTGTTGCAGAAGAGTCAGCACGGCCTTTGTAAATGTAAAGCATGCCTCTCCAATCTATTAACATTTTTTGAGGGGGCTCAGGATACATATGGACAAGAGTGATCCAATGGTTATAGTGTAGTTGGACTTTCAGAAAGACTTTTACAAGTTTTCTCACCAAAGGCTCTTAAGCAGAGTATGCAGTCATGGGATAAGTAATTGGTTACAAGATAGGAAACAAGGGTAGGAATAAATGGTCAGTTTTCACAGTGGAGAGAAAAAGTGGGTCCCCCCAAGAATTTGTAGTAGAACCAGTGCTGTTCAACATATTCATAAATGATCTGGAATAATCTGAAGAAGTGAGGTGTAGCTCATGAAAGCTCATGCTGAAATGAATTTGTTAGTCTCTAAGGTACCACAAGTACTCCTGTTCTTTTTGCGGATACAGACTAACATGGCTGCTACTCTGAAACCTGGAATAATGGGTAAATAGTGAAGTGGCAAAGTTTTCAGACAATACAAAATTACTCAAGATAAATCCAAAGCTGACTGAAGAATTACAGAGGAATCTCACAAAACTGGTTGACTGAGTAACAAAATGGCAGATTAAATTCAATGTTGATAAGTACAAGTACTTTGCAAAACATAACTCCAACTATACATACAAAAATCACACAAGATCTTGGAGTCGTGGATAGTTCTCTGAAAACATCTGCTTAGTGTGCACTGGCAGTCAAAAAAGCTAACAATGTTAAGAGGATAGATAAGAAAACAAAAAAATATCATAAATCCATGGTACACCTACACCTTGAGTACTGCATGCAGTTCTGGTCACCCTGTCTTAAAATAGATATATTAGAATTGGAAAAAGTGCAGAGAAGGACAATAAAATTATTAGGAGTATGGACAGCTTCCATATGAAGAGAGATTAAAAAGACTTGGACTTTTCAGCTTGGAAAAGAGATGACTAAGAGTTGATATGATAGAGGTCTATAACATCTTGACTGGTGTGGAGAAAGTGAATAAGAAATGTTATTTAGTCCTTCACATAACACAAGAACCAGAGGTCACCCAATGAAATTAATGGACAGCAGGTTTAAAACAAGCATAAGGAGTTACTTCTTCACACAATGCACTGTCAGCCTGTGGAATTCATTTTCAGGGGATGTTGTGAAGGTGAAAACTTTAACTGGATTAAAAAAAAAGAATTAAATAAATTCCTTGAAGATAGGTCCATCAATGGTTATTAGTCAAGCTGGTCAGGGACACGAATGCTATGGGTGTTCCTAGACCTCTGACTGCTAGAAGCTGGGACAGGACCAGGGGGGTGGATCACTTGGTAAAATGCCGTGTTCTGATCACTCCCTCTGAAGCATCTGGCACTGGTCCCTGTCGGATGACAGGATACTAGGATAGATGGACCATTGGTCTGACCCGCTGTAGCCATTCTTGTTTTTATCTTCCTGGAATGTATATTTAAAAAAAAAAGTACTTTTGAAAAATTACAACATCAGAACAGTATTGAGATTCCAAACAGATAAATCATTTCTTGTAAACAAACGAAAGATTTACAGTTTTATACATAGTCTGTGGGTTTTATACCCTACATGCTCTTGGCTAGAAAACAAAGTTAGTTTCATAGTAGCTTATGTTTTATAGACAGGATGAGAAAAGACAATTATGAATAATAGTTAAAATTTATATCAAGCTAGTAGCTGATTTGCAAGGTCATTATGCTGCAAATGAATTAAGATTCCTACCAAGGAAATGGCAATGTAATCTTGCCCTTTGCAAATGTTTGTGTTGTATTAGTTCTGAATGCAAGAATTTAATGTCATATATATTTTAAATTAAAGTATCATTTTATACTATGTTCTTGAAAAAGATATGCAAATATTGGTCATGTTGCTAGTTTTATTTTTCAGCAAAATGTAGGAAGTGAACAGTGTAAGCTGATTTATTTTCCCTTAAGTCACACCTGTGCTTTTCTCTTATTTGCTAAGGAAAGTAATGCATTCCCTATGTTTAAAACATGTCTCTTGATTTGTACCCACTGCAGCCTTGAGACATATTATATCTTACCACTTTTTTGACAAACAATAATGTTAAATTTGTAGAAAACCAGAGTTACAAAATCAAGAATAGGTCCACAGAAATGACTCCTTGAATTATTTACTTGACTTTTTTCTTGTTTGCTATTAAAATTGCACATAGAATTATCTAAAATCTAAGACAAAAGATAAGGTGAGTGAGGGCATGTCTATACTTGAACCACTGCATCAGTGCATGAAGATGCTTTACGCCAGTGTGAGAGCCCTCTCTTGTCGTCATAGTTATTCCACCTCCCTGAGAGGCAGTAGCCATCCTCCCTCACCAACAGAAGTTGGTCCAATAAAAGATATTACCTCACCCACCTTGTCTCTCTAATATCCTGGAACCAACACAGCTACAATAGCACTGCATGCAACAATATAAAATCTAAGAAAACTGCCTGTGACAGACTGTCGATTTGACAATTTGCTGGCTGGCTTGAAGTGCAGATGAGAAATATCTGTTTTATTTCTTTGGAATGCCATACTTTTACTAGATTTCAAAGTTAAAAACTTCTGCAAGGTGACATCCTTCCAAGAATATTTTTATTTAAATGAATTATGTGCTGAGCCGTTGCAGTTATATAAATTTGAGATAATCCACATGTGGCATATAACAAAGGTAGACAAATGCATTCACTTTAAAGGGATATCTGGGGTTAAATGATCATTTACTTATCAGAAACTTCTAATGCAATGATACAGTGATTTATGTTGTTTTTAATAATTTCTCTTTCATTCCTATCTGCCTGTCCAGTTCTATTTATTCTGTTTAAGTAACTCTAAATGTGTATCAGCTGTCACAAAACCTCTATGAGATTTTGCTTGATTTTCTTTTGTCTGCCTTTTTCTCTGACTCCAATCAGGATGATTTAGGGGGTGAGATTTCATTTGAGATGACTTGTCTTTATTAGACACAGTGTTGCAGAGTTCACAAATGTAGTCAGAGCAGCTGTAAGGTGAGAAGCATCCCTTAATCTGAAATATCTATGCTTGAGTTTGACTTTTAAAGGCTTTAGAAATATTTCTTTCATCTGAAACAAAAGCTTTTAGGATTAATGGATGCAGTAGAGTCACATCTGAAAGTAAGAATATGGATCTGCTTCATTTGATATTTTTGTATTAAGAGGAAAAAAAACACATTAGCAATCATTCATTTATAACAGAGACAACTGGAAAAAGATCAGCATCTATTGTAATAGGTGCCACTTATAAATTCTTTATCATGCATAAAAATATAGAATTTTATAGCTTGCTTTACAATATTCAAGACCCGTAGCTCTGCAGTAATTTCAGCACCATTTCCACATGAGGTTCAGAATGAATACATAACACAAAATTTATGAATTCCTTCAGAGTGTGGAGACACCTTCCATCTCTCTAATCCCTTCAAGATTCCACTGTTAGAGTTTAAAAGAGCCATCATAATGGTTCCTCCAAGATCTTAGCTCTAAAAAGGAGCAATAGCTGCTAGTAGGCTTCCATCTTAAAAAAAAACAAACAAAAAAACTAAATCCTGTTGAGCTAGAGAAGGAAGGGAGCCAAACAAATAAAGGTTTGTGTGTGTAGTGAAGATAGAGAACTACATATGTATTCTTTAAATCAAGCAAACAAAAAAAACCTTAAAAACAGCCTACATATTTCATGGGTTTTGGTGTCAAATAAGATTTAAGATGATATTTCAAGTAAATATAGTAAATCAGGTCATTAGGGAGCAGTTCACTATAGCTCAGACAAAATGATCTCTGAATTTTTGTTTATATGCTAAGGTTTATTAGGCTAACAAAATAAACAAGTTTTCAAAGAGAAGATATTGGTTACTCTACAAATTAGAGGAAATGGAAAAGAGTAATCATCAACTCATACAAATATTCAAAAGTTGTAAGCTCATTAAATACTGGAATTTTTCCTCAGAACAGCAGGAATTGGTTCCAAATTACTATTTCCTTCTTGATATGCAGTAAATGCCATGACCTTTATGTCATATTAGACATAAACAAAGATGAGAGAAATTCTGAAGAACAGCATGCTTCATTTTATATCCTTTTCTAGCAAATTTTCCTTAGGTTAAATAAATTCTCTTGTTAAATTGTACCTTAAAGGAATACTTTTGAATTCTAATCCTGATTTCTTAAGTTCTCAGCTTGGTGTCATCTGAACATTTTATAAACATTTTATAAACATACTCTCCATTTTATCATACAAGTAGTTAATGAAAATATTGAAAAGTACCAGACCTAGGACAGTCTCTTGCAGAACCCCACTTGTTATAACCTCACAGTTAGATAGAGAACTATTGATAACTTGAGTATGGTCTTTCAACAAGTTGTGCATTCTCTTTAAAGCAATTTCATCTAGACCACATTTCCTGGTTTGCTTATAAAAATGTCACTTGGGACGGTGTCAAAAACCTTAATAAAAATCAAGATATATCATGTCTACAGCTTTTCCATGCTCACTAGGCCAGCAACTTTGTTAAAGAAGGAAATAAGGTTGGTTTGGCATGATTTTTTTCTTAACAAATCCATGTTGGCTACTATTTATCACCCTACCATCCTCTATGTGCTTACAAACTGATTGTTTAATATATCTTTTGGGGTATGGAAGTTAGGCTGAGTGGTCTAAAATTACTTGTGTTCCCCTTTTTTAAAGATAGGTATTATATTTGTCCTTTTCAAGCCCTCTGAGACCTCACCCATGCTCCATGAGTTCTCAAAGATAATTGCTAATGGTTCTGAGATTACTTCAGCTAATTCCTTAAGTACTCTATGGTGACTTTCATTAGGCCTTGTCAACTTGAATACATTTAATTTATCTAAATATTCTTTGACCTGTTTTTTTCCATATTATGTCTTTTGTTCATTCCCTTGATAATATTAATTGTGTTAAATGTTTACCAGACCATTAGTAAAGGGATAGATAAGAAGACAAAAAATACCATAATACTTCTATGTCAATCCATGGTATGCCCACACCTTGAATACCATGGGCAGATCTGGTTGCTTCATCTAAAAAAAGATACACCTCTACCCCGATGTAACATGAATTTGGATATAACACAGTAAAGCAGCACTCAGGAGGAGATGGGGGCTGCACACTCCAGCAGATCAACACAAAGGGGTGGGGGATAGCTCAGTAGTTTGAGTATTGGCCTGCTAAACCCAGGGTTGTGAGTTCAGTCCTTGAGTGGGGCCATTTATAGATTTGGGGATTGGTCCTGCTTTGAGCAGAGGGTTGGACTAGATGACCTCCTGAGGTCCCTTCAAACCCTAATAATCTATGATTCTAAGTTTGATATAACACAGTTTCACCTATAATGCAGTAAGATTTTTTTGGCTCCCGAGGACAGCGTTATATCGGGGTAGAGGTGTATATTAGAATTGGAAATAGGTACAAAGTAGGGCAACAAAAATGATTAGGGGTATGGAACAACTCATAAGGAAGTGTTTATTTACTCCTTCACATAACACAAGAACCAGTGGTCATCCAATGGAATTAATAGGCAGCAGGTTTAAAACAAACAAAAGGAAGTATTACTTCACATGATGCCCAGTCAACTTGTGGAACTCCTTGCCAGGGGATGTTGTGAAGGCCAAAACTATAACAGACTTCAAAAAAGAACTAGATAAGTTCATGGAGAACAGATCCATTTATGGCTATTAGTCATCAGGGTTGCTACCCCATGCTGTGAGTGTCCCTAGTCTCTGTTTAACAGAATCTGGGGGTGTACAATAGGGGATGGATCACTCAGTGATTGCCTGTTCTGTTGATTCCCTCAAACATCCTGCATTGGCCACTGTCGGAAGACAGAATACTGGGCTAGATGGACCATTGGTCTGAATCAGTATGGCAATTCTTATGTTCTAGACTTCACTTATGGCCATTACAACTTTAGCTCAAGTCAAGTTTGCTCTCCATTGAAACACCTGATGAGCAGGAGGATCCTTATTCTGCTTTGGGTCCTTTTCATGATGAACTGGTGGTTCTACCCCAACAATGTCCAGAAGTGAATACCATTCTTGACTCCATCACTGACCATGGCACTGGTCACAAACATATTGGGGATAGACTGGAGAGTTCATCTGGACCATCGGCAGATACAAGGGACCTAGTCCCCAGAAGACATTGGACTATGTACAACTGTCTTAGAACTGGGGCCATTAGACTGCTATGTGTGGCATTCCCACTGTCCTGAGACACCCAATAGCATAGCTGCTAACAGACAATATGTTGGCAATCCACTACATAAACAAGCACGGGACACCCACTTGTAGAGAAACAATCAAGCTGTGGAAATCATTTCTCCTGCATGGCATAACACCAGTAGCACTGCATATCAGCAACGACCTGGCAGACTTCCTGAACAGAGAGTTGCTGGCCTCAAGTGGTCACTGCAGAAATCCATCACTAAGTTAATATTCCGTCTGTATGGAAAAAACACTGAAATATCTTTTGGCCATCTAGGACAATGCCAAGTGTCTGAACTTCTATTCCAGAGGGCACACAAGCCTGGGATCATTGCCAGATGCCTGCCTCGTAAACAACATCACACCAATTCTGCTAATCCCCAGGGTGATGGCCAAAGCCAAATGAGACCAGGTCACACTCATCCCATAGCTCTCTATTTGCCAAGGCCATTCTGGCTGACAGACCTGTTGCAGATGTCCATGCAACTACCAAATAGACTCCCATACTTGTTCCTGCCAAATCAAGATGAACTGATACTCCTCATTTCCACCATCCTGAGAAGATTCCACTTCCAGATATCTACAGTAGGATCTGCACTGACACATACTTGAAGAAGAAAGAATGATTACTTACTCTAGAGTAGCTGGTTTTTCAGGTTGTCACAGTTTTGGGATAACTACACTTTTGACCTCCTCTTGATCTGCTCATGGAAAGCCCTCTCAGGCCTTTATCTGTCCCCTTTCTGGGAACAGATCACATCCTTCTTGACCCAGGGATTTAAGCTTACAGTCCCCTTGCACTGTGTTTTTCCCCACAGATATAACTAAAGTCCAGTAGTTACATTTTTGGCCTCTCCGAGAGCTATGAACAGTGTGGATCAGTGATTACCAGTAACCAATCAGCTCTTTCAAAGCAGAATACATTTATTTAAGGACAAAAGCATTCAGCAAAAACATACAAAACAATAAAAAGGCATATTCGGTGTACCACAAGTTGCCCATCTTCCATAACGGGGTCTATCAGGTCAAAGTCCTTCCAACCCTTCAGTAGGCTTCACTCCCTCCCCTTTGGATAAACAATCATGTCTATTTGTTGAATCAAAATGAGTCAGGAACCCCAAGTTAGTTTTAACTCAGCTTTTATATCCCCCAAAGCCCATGTTCCCAGGCCTTCTGAAACACACAAAACCAGTCATTCCCCTTTTGCCAGGGAGTGAAGCCTCAAAGGATAGGTATCTGTATAACCAGCCTTTGGTTGCATTAATCAGCCCCTAGTAAGTCCAGATTCCTCAGGGAATCCATCAAGTGAGCCAGGAACACATGCGTACATATAACACATATTGGATATGAAGAGCTATAAATATTCTGTGGGCTCATATTGTCTGGCTAATCTCAGTACACGAGTTTTCATGCTTCCAAACATACAGATAACATTCATAAAGTTAATATAGTAGCCCCTAAAAACACTGCGTGTGGTTGACATATCTATGTCAGAGATGTCGTAGTCAACATGGATTCCATGACCCACAAACCGGCGCTGTTTTCCAGAGTCCTCAGGAGACATGGACTCAAATTGTGAGGGAACGGTGGGAGGCTGCTCCTTCCCCTGTGCCCTCACCTAGGAAAACAAAGGAGGTGCAGGACAAATACTCTGCCCTGATGGTCATTCCTACTAGAAAAGATTCTCATCTCATGCATATGAGTTGTATGTAGACCTACCCTGGATCCACCGTGATTACATCATCTCAAAGAAACACAATTACTGAAGGCTAAATAACCATTTGATTCCTAAAATTGTTGGCCTTTTATGAGGCTCATTTTGCTTTGTAGAGTAAGGCTATGGCAGTAGCTGAGTTGAGAATTTGGCCCAAATTACATGGGAGTTCATTAGTATGCAACCTATCACTATAATTTGTTATTCTGTTGGAAATATGCAGAGATCTCCAGCAGTTTATCTATGGGTTTAATAATTCTTACTTCTACTATACCTTCCCATCAACGTGGATTTCTAACATACAAAATTTTTTGGCAGTCTATTATCAGTTGTGCAAAAGATTGTATTAAATAAACTAGATAATCTGTGGCCACTTGAATTTTAAACACTGGCTGAATATTGCTTGCTAAAAGCAACTGTAAGTTTGCAAATGTGGCTGTAGAAAGAAATGAGTGGAAGGAGACTGTTGCAAAGAATGGCTCCAAATCTCCTATAATTTAAGTGATTTACAGTCATAGGCACCGAATCTCCTGGAGCACCCATGGAAAAAAATTAGTGGATGCTTAGCACCCACCGGCAGCCAGCTGTCTCCACCCATTCCTTCCCTGTCGATGGCCCTGCCAGTCAACTTCTCCATCTCCCTCTCAGCGTCTCCCACCCGCTGTGATCAGCTGCTCCACGGTGTGTGGGAGGAGCGGAGATGGGGCGGAACTGGGCGGGAAGAGGTGGGACGGGTAAGATTGCCAATTCTCTAATTGCAAAAAACTGAACTCCCTTGCCCCATCCCACCCCACCCCTTCCCCAAGGCCCCGCCCCTTTCCCACTCCTTCTCTGAGGCCAAGCCCTGTTTACTCCATCCCCCCTCCCTCTGTCACTTGTTCTCCCTCACCCTCACTCACTCGCTCTTTTTCACCAGGCTGGGGCAGTTGGTTGGGGTGTACTGGGGGAGGTATGGGCTCTGGCTGGGGGATGTGGGCTCGGGGGTGGGGCCGGGGACGAGGAGTCTGGGCTGAGGCTGAGGGGTTTGGAGTGCAGGAGGGAGTGCCAAGCTGGGGCAGGGGGTTGGAGTTCAGGGTGGGAGTTTGGGTGCAGGAGAGAGCTCTGGGCTGGGGTAGGGGATTGACATGCGGGCTCTGGGAGGGAGTTTGGTGTGGGAAGAGGCTGAGGCAGGGGTTTGAAGTGTGGGAGGGGCTGCGGGCTCTGGGAGGGAGTTTGGGTGCAGGATGCGGCTCTGGGAGTTTGAGGTTCAAGATTCAGGTGATGCTTACCTCAGGCAGCTCCTAGGAATCTGCCAACATGTCCCTCGACACTTAGGCAGAGGCACGGCCAGGTGGGTCTGCATGCTGCCTCTACCCATAAGTGCCATCCCCGCACTCCCATTGGCCAAAGTTCCTGGTCAATGAGAGCTGTGGAGCTGGTGTTTTGGGTGGGGGCAGTGCGTGGCACGCCCCCGGCACCATTTAGGGGCCACAGGGACATTTAAGCGCTTCTGGGGAGCTGCGCTGAGCCAGGTAGGGATCCTGCCAGCCCTGCACCGACCGAACTCTTAATGGCCCAGTCAGCAATGCTGACTGGTGCCACCAGGGTCCCTTTTTGACCAGGTATTCAAGTAGAAAACTGGACACCTGGCAACTCTAGGTGGGGGCGGGAAGAGGCGGGCTGGAGCTGGGGCCTTGGGGGAAGGAATGGAGTTGGGGAGGGACCTGGGGTAGGGTGGGGGTGGGAAGAGGTGAGTGGAGGTAGGGGCTTGGGAGACAGAGTGGAATGGGGGCGGGACCTGGGTCGGGGTGTGGTTGAGCACTCCTGGGTAAAGGAAAAAGCCAGCGTGTGTGTGTACAGTTTTGGAATATGTAAAGATATATTTGACTCCTCTACTCTAATGAACTTGTGTCCTGCAAGGTTAGTGAGTATTTTGTAAGGTCCTAAAGCTCTCCTAAAAATCAAATTGAAACACGTGTTGTGATTTTTTTTTTTGTCACAGACTCACTTTTATAATCTTTGCATCTTTTGTCTATTGATTTCTAAAATTTTCACTTGAGTCTCAAGAACCTGAATATATATTACCTTATTTGAGTAAGCACATGCTTTTAGGGAGCACATATTTCCTATAGGTGGTGTTTTTTTGGATGAGAACTAGAAATGCAGCCTTTGGAAACTATTGTAATATGAATGTTTTACTACTGTTGCTACTAATACAATGAGGACCTGACTAGATGTAGTCACTAAACATCTCATGGAACATTAACTGCAGAGTCTTGGCGAAATTCAGCTGCGGTTATTAAATTATACCATCCTACATTCAACCTGCAGTTTTAATTGGATATCATTTTCTCCCTCACTTCCTGTTGTAAAGTGTTGTGTGGAATTGGTGTGCATTATGCAATAATTGATGAGTTCCCACTGCATATCTTATTTGTAAAATGCTTTGGAACTGAAGATACAGACCAGAGATTGTCTCTTTTGCACAGCACCTAATCCTACTGGGGCCTTTGGGTGCTACCACAATACAAATATTCACCACTACTGTTAATATATGTGTGTTATTTACAGCTAAGATTTCCAACCTGAACTATGCGCCCACATTCTGAAAATTCAGTGTCTCAAGTTGGGAATTCAAAAATGTGGGTACCTAACATTATAAGCCATTTTTCAAAAATATCCTGCCCTACACTTTTTTGTATTTAAAAATTAAATTGGAAAAATATTATAAAACTTACTTACTCTTCCCTCCCTCCGACCCGCCTGCCAACATAAGCAAAAGTTGTGTAAAATATTCTTAGAGATAGAAAGTTACCGTTTCACTAAAATAATTCCTACGGCCTATAAAGGATAACTATATTATGTGGTCTCAAAACTAATCTGAGTTTGAAGACTTTGTATATCTGTAACATTACATACCTGCACATAGGGACAAATTCACAATGTAACCCTTTCTGGGCTTAAATGTATAAAATGAATGTCCAATAGTGACAATGGCAGGTCATGTTTTTTAAAATAATGCCATAAAATTGGAGAGAGCCATGTGATCTGTCTTTCTATAGATACAATTGAGAGTCCTGGTGAAAAGGTCCAAGTTGTGCTGTGAGAGTTAGTAGCTGCTTTTATCATCTGCATGAAAATGGTAACTTAATTTCCCCAATACTATTTTCTCCCTAGTGTTACTCACACCTTCTTGTCAACTGTTTGTAATGGGCTACTCTCTTATCGCTTCAAAGGTTATTTTTCCTCCCTTTGTATTCTGCTGTTAATTGAGTTACCTCGTTAGACTGACCTCACACTTGGTAATGCAACCCCTATCATTTCATGTATTTATACCTGCTCCTGTATTTTTCACTTCATGCATCTGATGAAGTGTGTTCTAGCCCCAAAAAGTTTATGCTCAAATAAATTTGTTAGTCTCTAAGGTGCCACAAGAACTCCTCATTGTTTTTGATGAAAATGGAAGTTTTCCAGTACTTCTGGATAGACATTAGTGGCATGAAATATAGTGTAGTGTTGACATCAGAGGCAGAAATATTTGGATGCTATGCAAGAATTTGAAAAGCTATTATTTTAATTATGGAAACTTCTGGTGCTCAGGCAAAATGTTGCATAATTTTTCAAAAAAATCTTAATTCAACTTTCTCTAATAAGAATACTTTATTAAATACAAATCTTTTTTGATCTTATATGACATCTATCAGTAGGGAGTTGATCTTGGTTATTACTCATTTTTCAGGGTCATCCATGCTTGATCTGGCTTAATATTAATAGGAAATAATCATAAAAAAAGAAGTTATAACTCGTTTTGTTACAAGTGTAATCTTTTACATTGGTGAAGCACAGTAGTGTTTTTTGTTTGTTTTTGAGTGATTGTCCACGTGCATTCTACTCCTGGTGTGTATACACCCCCATGCATAGGGGATTGGAATTTTTTTGAATAGCAATGTATGTTGGGTCTGCAGCTACACCCTGCATGTGGAGTAGTCAAGATAATTGTCAGTTCTTTGTTACTACCTGTGGTTGAGGCATCTCTGTGCACTGAGCAGTTCTTTCCTTACACATGTATTAGTTGTAGTTCGTGTTCCAGATATAATTAGTGTAGTTAAATTTCTATTTTCAAGCCTGTTGGCAGAAAAAGAAAAGCAGGAAGAAGCCTTCATGTCTGGGAGGTGCCCCAACACTGGACCCCCATTGGACATGGCAGAGGCAAAATCTCCAGGATTCAAATCTTGTCCTTTCTGCAATGCAGCTGTACCCGTCTGTGGTGTTTGTAGCATTGTTGGAACTGTGTTGGTTCCAGGATATAAGAGTTAATGTAGGTGAGGTAATATCTTTTTTGGACCAACTTCTGATTGTAGAAGGGACAAGCTTTTGAGCTCCACAGAGTTCTTCCTCAAGTCTGGAGACAGTAACCAGAGTGTTTGACTAAATACATGTGTGACAGATTATATAAAACATGCTGTAGGACACCACTGAAATGAAGTGGGCGTGTAATGGTTAGCAGGCAGTAGGATATGTTCCAAATTGTTGTAATGATCCATAAACCAGTGTCTCTGTTAAGTCCAGTTCAGCAGAGTTATGAATTTAAGTTCCTAGGCTCATCTTTTGAAGGTGTTGTGCAGGTTTCATTTAAGGATGAGGACTGAGAGATCAGATACGGAAATGTTTTCATCCATGGGTGATAGGGTGTTTTTGTCCTTTATCTTTTTTCTGTGAGAGTTCATTCAAGAGCATAGTGATTGTCTGGTTTTACATACGCAGTAGTTGTTGGGGCATTTGATTCCAGAGGATGAGATGATGGGCATGTGTAGGACCCAGGAATCTTGAAAAGTGTATTTGGGGAGAGGGTATTGATCATCATAGCAGTGGAGACATGTGTACAGGTTTTGCATTTGTTGTTCTGTCATCTGGTGCTACTTTGAGTTGGTGTGTCCTGGTCTATGGAAAGCTTGCTTCTGATGATGAGTTTGGCGAGGTTGGTGGTTGTTACGTGGTTCTGTTCTTCCTCTGTTCAACAGCAATAACTTTTGTGCAGAATGGAAGTATTAAGTAATGAAATTAGCATGTAATTGATTTTCACTGAGGTACAGTATTGTGGATCTAATATACTATTATAAATCCTCCCCCTGAATGGCTTTAAGTTACAAGTTACTTGGGAGGATAAATAGTCTGTTTATAAATGACTAAACAAAGAGACACTCTGCCATGTCTGTTAGTATCAGTTTTGATGTATTTACTGTTTGAATCACTCAGATATACATTACAATAAACCAGGTTTAAAAAACAGTTAGTTTTGTTGAACTATTGTGATGACAATATTGAATTTTGTTTCTATGAGAATTATTAAAAATAAAAAAGCTCTGCTTACATCTATTAATAAAATTATTAAGGGATGAATACTCCAACCACATTTGTGCTGTGTAAGTAGCTGGAGTTGGCCAGAGGAGAATGCCTCTCTGTGCTGCTTCAGAGGTGTGGGAGGTCTTTGTCCAAGCCAGCAGGAGAAAGAAGACCCTTGACTGGGGCTGGGTGGCTCTGAATCAGGGAGTCCTCCTCAACTACATTTTAATATAGCTGGCATGTTGTGGAGAATAAAGGCCTCCCTAATCATGTATTTGTGGCCAGCTGCATGGAAAGGCATATATATTCACTTTTAACTGAAGGATGTTCTAACCAGATTTCTGCACCAACTCTTAAATCTTTTATGTGCCAAATTCACATTTCTTATTGACTGAAAGTTTGTTATCCAATCATATACTACTATTCTGTATGCAGTATACTTAAGACATCTACTGAAAGCCCATACAGTTAATTTAATACTAAACATCTTCTGATATCTAAGTGAGTTTTGTTGGATATCTTCCCCATAAAATAGGCTTGCCACATTTTCAGCCATACATTATTATTGTCTATTAATATTAATAAACTACTGAATATATTCTATTTAAATCAGATATTTTTAAGACAGTGATATGAAAAAAGTGCAATGCTTTGTGGAACAATGAGACTTTTTTGTGAATTTTTGAACAGTGTATTGTTTAAGCAATAAACAAGATTTACTTAGAATGAATTAATAATCCAGAGGTATCTGTTTTATACAAATAATCTTGCATCTCTTAAACAATAACCCTGAGAGAGATGCAGGGTTGTTCCTCGGCATAATGACAAGTTGGGCAGAGCACTCGATGAAGGAGGAAAAAGAAACTTGTGGTTAAAACACTAGACTAGGATTCAGGGTGTGGGGGTTTCATTTTTGGCTCTCTCAAAGATTTCCTGGATTATGGTGGGTATATCACTTAGGCCATGTCTACACTGTGTCACAGGGTGGACTACAGAGGTATAAAATGCAGAGCATACCAAAACATTGTGCTCTATCTAACTGCCCTATGTGGATAGTGCTAGCTCGAACAAAAGAGTACCTAGTTTGCATCAACATGGTCCTGTTGGAAAGAGGAATACTTCCCCCATGTTTTCTGTCTACTGGGCCTTTGTTTTTTATGTGCCACTACTGCTTTTGCCTGCATTCACTTATCCATTTTTCCCTGGCAGTTAATGACTGGAACAATAGCCAGAGGGAAAACTTTATTCTGAGTGCCTTATTAGGTCTTTAATTGTTGATCAGATACCACATAATAGAGCTGACTTTAAGCAAACAGAATCATGTAGATTTTTAACAGAACAGAAGCATATGGATTTCTTCAGCTTTCAGCAAGACAGAACAAATGAGTTGAAAACTGTATTGTTACCAAATATATGAGATGGTGGGGAAATCACTGTTAGCTCCACTCTGAATGCAGTATGAAACTATTGATCTTAGGCCAAAAAAAAAAAAAGAAAAAAAGCATTGTTGTAGTTGACTGTTGACTAATTGTTTCATGTCCCTTTCATTCTGATTTATAGAAAATATCACCTTGGGTAGGTTTGCGCAAGATCAACATCTCCTACTGGGGATGGGATGACATGTCTCCTTTCACGAATACGACACTGCAATGGCTTCCTGGAGAACCAAATGACTCTGGCTTCTGTGCATATCTAGAAAGAGCAGAGGTGTCAGGGCTGAAAGCGAATCCATGCACCGCTAAGGCAGATGGTCTTGTCTGTGAAAAACCTGTTGGTGAGCAATCTCCTGTACCAAAATGCTGCTGTTAAAATGGTTGAACAGTCTGTTTGGCATTTTTGTTTTGTACACAAGGAATGTGGGAAAAATTCTTGTAAATAACCGCAGGAACGTTTTGCTTTTAATGTTTAAAAGCAAGTGAAGCTTTTAATCTTGGAAAGCAAATGAAATTCTCAAAAGCAACACATTTTTCTTTGAGAGTTACCCCACCTGGCATAGTCCACATCATACCAGCTACATCAGTGAGTTCCAAGGCAGAATTACTGCTCTGATATTGGAGTTTTGTTTATAAAAGTTGCTGTTCAGCTTTTCTGTTCAACAAAGCTGATGCTGCTAAAGCATTTTTCATTTATGAATCTTGCTGATTAATAACAGATTATTCATTTAAATTAATAAAACAGAAGTTTAATTAGAACAGTTATTTTAGCCATCTTTTGTCTGGGCAGTTTTTAAAGAACCCAGTTACCCCTTCCCATTATGGAAGCAGAAGGTAGTTGGAGACTCTTTTAACAATATGTATAAACCTATGCTGAGAAGTTAGGAGACAAGTGGTTAACAGTCATCCTTGGGTAAGCAAATGTTTGCAAACTAATAGGACTGGCCTACCTATAGTGAATTACCTGCACCACTCTTACTTTATAAGAAGGATGAACTGTTGTGAATTCTAGTTAGAAAGACACATAAGAAGGACATTGTAATTAATAAGGAGACCAATAATTTTTCTCTTTCTTTCTCTGAGAATCTATGGAGAGAGAAAACATACTGTACTTCATGATTTTGCTTTTGCAATAAATCACACCACGTTGATGTCTAATCTCTAAGATCCCGATACAACTGCTTATGCAGATTCTTAATGGGAAGCACATGAGTAGTTCTGTTATTTTCAGTGGGACTGCTCGCGTGTTTTAAAATTGAGGATTGGGACATAAGTGTGCAAACACTCTCTTGGAGGTGCTGCAGTGCTGACTAGCTTGTCACAGATCCCAAATTGCTAACGCTTATATTGAGATTCAAAATTTCCTTGTGACAGAGGTTTTTCTTTATTTTACAAGAAAAAAAGTCCAAAAATGTGAGTGAATTAATGTATTTACTACCACTGAGAAGGGTGGCCAAGTGATTTGAGTCACAGGTTGGGAAACAGGACCTTCTAAATTCTAAACCTGACTCTCCCACTAACTCCCTGGTGATAGTCTTGAGCAAATCACTTGACTAAGTTGCCTTCTCTGAATCTGTTTCTCCATCTATCAAATGCAGATTATAATATTTACCTGAGGATTAATTATATAAAAATTGTAAAGTGATAAAAAGCAGAGCATCCACAAATAGTAATATTGTTGGTACATAAATGTTAATGTTTAGTTTAAAGGAGATATTTCCATAGAAACTATTTCATTGTGTTTAGAAGGTTGTTTTTTTTTTTTTAAAAAAGATCTCTAGAGGATACAGAAAAACATTGCAGACACTTACCTAATAGTTAATATTAAAACCTTCTCCTAGCCCTGTCCTTCATGAAAAGGAGGAAAAGTCCCCAAGTTGTCTAAGATGATTGGTGACAGTGTAATGTGTGGTCATATGAGACTCTGTAGATCAGGGGTTCTCAAACTTCATTGCACCGTGACCCCCTTCTGAAAACAAAAGTTACTTCACAGTCCCAGGTGGGGGGACTGAAGCCTGAGCCCGTCTGAGCCGCAGCTCCCCAGGGAGGGGGAGCCAAAGCCCAAGGGCTTCAGCCCCATGTAGGGGGCCTATAACCTGAGCCCTGCCACCCAGGGCTGACGCCTTTGGGCTTTGGCTTCAGCCCGTATGATGGAGCTTGGGTTTTGGCTCCGGGCCCAGGTATTTTAATGCCAGCCCTGACGACCCCATTAAAATGAGGTTGTGACCCACTTTGGGGTCCCGATCCACAGTTTGAGAACTGCTGCCGTAGAGTGAGCTCACTTAACCCTTTGGAAAGGAAGTAAATATAATTCCGCATTTTTCATATGAACAATGCTCTCATTTTGTGCAGATGGTTAAAATTTACAGGTTGTCCTAATAGGATGAACAAGGTTTGTAGAGATGAAAGTGATCCTAATGTATCTTCTTTCTGTTGTTGTCTTTTTTCCCCTCCTTTTGAGTTTGCCAGTGTAGGAGAAAGCCTTGTGTACACAGTAACATAAAAGACATTTAAAAGTATTTAATTTTTTGTTGTGCATTCATATATAAAGAAGCATTTTGCTGTCAACATTCGCAAAGTTGTTAACTTTCATAAATAAAACATGCATTCCAACAATCCTCTGGCTGTCTTATGCACAACTTGTAGTATTTCAAATAGCAGTGTAATTACAAAGTAAATTTGCATTTTGTTGCTACTGCTGACTGAGTCTGTTTCCTATTGTTTCTGTTCCTCATGCTGCTGTTTTGTAGTAATGGATATTGTAATCTGTTATATTTCTCTCTATCAGAGAATAAACAGATGTGGCATGGTGCCATGACGTGTTAAATAACTGAAGAATGCCGATGACAAACTGTTAAGAGTATTTTCCAAGTTTAGCATCAGAATCTCCATCTGTTATTGATGCCAATTTTATTTGCTATTGAACTGTTTCGGCAGACATGGAGGTTAAGAAAATTCAGGGCTTCTGGGATTCCATTTTTGAGTTCCATCACATTTTTTAAAATTGTTTTACAGTAGAAGATTATTTATGATTATAGCAAGCTGTGGCTCAAATTTATGCGTAGTGGGACAAAGCCTGAAGTCCTTACTCAGTTTTTACCTGTCTTTACTCTCTCAAATCATTGGGAGTTTTTGCCTTATTAAGGGCTGAGGAAGGACTTGAGGATTAAGCTTATTTTCTATAAAGCTGTGTATATATAATCAGTAATCCGCGAAGTACATAATAGCTGTGTGGGTTTAGTTAACATTTATTACAGGAATGCTGTGCAAATTCCTTTTATAATTGAAACATATTACTCTACCAATATTTTTATGTACTGGTCTTAGTTAAGAATTACTATACTCATATTGATGCACATGTTACAGCTTTATTTGTAATCAAAAGATAATGCAACAGAAAAACATACAAGTAATTTTTATTTAGAATATAACTTTTCAGAGATTACACATACCACGACTAAGATAAGCAAAATATTGTCTGCAGTAAAAACCTCTTATATATTAAATAACATTTCTCTTGTTATTTTCTCTTTGAATTTGTATTGAGTGCTACTGTATACACCAGGGGGCAGATGTTTATTTGGCAACTCTCACTTTCAGATAAGAGACAGAATGTTTAAGGGAAAATATATCACTAGTGAAGTGAAGTAAATAACTGTGGTTTATGGTTATTCACTATTTAACTAACGAGCAACAGAACAAGGTGGTCATAGATTGCTACACTGTAGCAAGGCATGAGCTGGTCCCCTCTGGTTTCTGCCCCTGCTTCCCTCACAGATTAGTCAGAGATGCCTCAAGTTGATGCAAACACCAGTGCTCTGTATTTATAGCTGTTTCCCACCACCACCTTACTCATAGACTTTAGGATCAGAAGGGACCAACATGATCATCTAATCTGATTTCCTGCACAAAGCAGGCCACAGAGCCCTACCCATCCATTTCTATAACAAACCTCTAACCTATGTCCGAGTTACTGAAGTCTTCAAATTGTGGTTTGAAGACCTCAAGCTGCAGAAAATCCACCAGCAAGTGACCCATGCCCCATGCTGCAGAGGAAAGCGAAAAACCTCCAGGGCCTCTGCCAATCTACCCCGGAGGAAAATTTCTTCCCGACCCCAAATATGGCGATCAGCTAAACCCTGAGCATATGGGCAAGACTCACCAGCCAGCACTCAGGAAAGAATTCTCTGCAGTAACTCAGATCCCATCCCTTCCAACATCCCATCACAGACCACTGGGCATACTTATCTGCTGATAATCAAAGATCAATTGCCTAAATTAAGCTATCCCATCATACCATCCCTTCCATAAACTTATCAAGCTTAGTCTTAAAGCCATATATGTCTTTTGCCCCCACTACTCCCCTTGGAAGGCTGTTACAGAACTTCACTCCTCTAATGGTTAGAAACCTTCATCTAATTTCAAGTCTAAACTTCCTAGTGTCCAGTTTATACCCATTTGTTCTTGTGTCTACATTGGTACTAAGCTTAAATAATTCCTCTCCCTCCCTAATATTAATCCCTCTGATATATTTATAAAGAGCAAGCATATCCCCCCTCAGCCTTCTTTTGGCTAGGCTAAACAAGCCAAGCTCTTTGAGTCTCCTTTCATAAGGCAGGTTTTCCATTCCTCGGATCATCCTAGTAGCCCGTCTCTGAACCTGTTCCAGTTTGAATTCATCCTTCTTAACCATGGGAGACCAGAACTGCATACAGTATTCCAGATGAGGTCTCACCAGTGCCTTATATAACGGTACTAACACCTCCTTATCTTTGCTGGAAATACCTCGCCTGATGCATCCTAAAACTGCATTAGCTTTTTTAACAGCCAGATCACATTGGCGGCTCATAGTCATCCTGTGATCAACCAATGCTCCAAGGTCCTTCTCCTCCTCTGTTGCTTCCAACTGATGTGTCCCCAATGTATATCTAAAATTCTTATTATTAATCCCTAAGTGCATAACTTTGCACTTTTCACTATTAAATTTCATCCTATTACTATTACTCCAGTTTACAAGGTCATCCAGATCTTCCTGTATGATATCCCGGTCCTTCTCTGTGTTAGCAATACCCCCCAGCTTTGTGTCATCCACAAACTTTATTAGCACATTCCCGCTTTTTGTGCCAAGGTCAGTAATAAAAAGGTTAAATAAGATTGGTCCCAAAACTGATCCTTGAGGAACTCCACTAGTAACCTCATTCCAGCCTCACAGTTCACCCTTCAATACGACCCGTTGGAGTCTCCCCTTTAACCAGTTCCTTATCCACCTTTCAATTTTCATATTGATCCCCATCTTTTCCAATTTAACTAATAATTCCCCATGTGGAACCATGTCAAATGCTTTACTGAAATCGAGGTAAATTAGATCTACTGCATTTCCTTTGTCTAAATAATCTGTCACCTTCTCAAAGAAGGAGATCAGGTTGGTTTGGCAACATCTACCTTTAGTAAAACCATGTTGTAACTTGTCCCAATTACCATTGACCTCAATGTCCTTAACTACTTTCTCCTTCAAAATTTTTTCCAAGACCTTACATACTACAGATGTCAAACTAACAGGCCTATAGTTACTCGGATCACTTTTTTTCCCTTTCTTAAAGATAGGAACTATGTTAGCAATTCTCCAGTCGTACGGTACAACCCCTGAGTTTACCGATTCATTAAAAGTTCTTGCTAATGAGCTTGCAATTTCATGCGCCAGTTACTATCTATGTACAGGTTTTCCACAGCCAAACTTTGCCAGCAGCAGCCTAGAGGGCCCTACCTCTCTCTGTGCCTGGCCTTTCTCTTTCCCCCTCGTCCTCTGGCTTCCTTCCTGACAGCCTTCCTGATAGCCCCCAGCTAATTAGGCTGGCAGCATTTCTCCTTGCCAGGCAGGGCTCTTCAACCCACCCCAATCCATTCCCCTTGACTGGGGGCTGATTAAGCCCTCCCTGCTCAGCACCCTATCATACACACCTATTACAGTAGCTGCAGTCATATTTTATATAATGCATGTGCTCATAACTACACTGCCATTATTGAACAATTAATACTAAATTTACAAATGCAGTATATAAGTAAAATTTTTATAATCACTTTTAAATGAAGTCTTTTGGAGATGTAATGTGACTTAAGATGACTACACAAAGGAGTATTGAGAACAGTAGGGTAATTTTTGTAAAAAAAAAAAAAATTAAAAAAATTGTATTTGCATCCTGTACTGTGAGTCTGACTGAAATTGTTCACAAATAAACCAGGAGACAATCACTTTTATTGTAACAGTCTCTTTAATATTACATAATGTTAAGATAATAGGGATTGAATTTGTGTTAAATTAATAAATTCTTTCTACTTTTTTTCTAGTTAGTCCTAATCAAAATGCTAGACCTTGCAAAAAAACGTGTTCCCTGAGAACAACATGTTCCAACTGCACGAGCAATGGCATGGAGTGTATGTGGTGCAGCAGTACAAAACGATGCGTTGACTCAAATGCCTATATAATCTCCTTTCCATATGGACAGTGCCTAGAGTGGCAAACTGCCACCTGCTCTCGTAAGTATGTTAATGAATGAACACTGTTAACTATAACATGATTATTTTTTCTACCTTATAGAGGCACAAACATTTTGAGTAAGTTTCACTAGATACAGGAAAAAAAGAACAGATCATTTCAGCTGTCATCATAGCCCATTAATATCAGCAATGGATAATTTGTTTCATATTTTATGGATGCAGATAGTATAAATAAGTTTTGACAGAGGGAATACTCTTTAGATTTTGAGAAGAGCCAATACATAGTTTATTAATTCAACATAAAGACAAATATATTCCTATTTGCACTTTATATGAATAGAAACATTACAAATTAATCACTGTGTGTTGGACAGTATTTTCCAATGCGTGGGGTCATTCCTTGGTCGGAGGAGAGATTCCAAGGATGGGACGGGCAGCAGGATTGCAGCATGGTCATGATTGGTTTCATTTTCCTAATGGGCAACAGTGTTCAAAAGTTTCAGAAACAGTGGTGTAGGGGACAAGAAGTGAAGTGGCCTGGTACTGATTGCAGGTTAGACAAATGAGAGTGTTATGATGATTGGGGAGAACTGAGAGAGGCCAGTGTCTGGACAGTATTCAGGGCTGGGTAGTTGGTAGCATGGGTGTTCTGGCCACAAAATAAACTATATGTATGATAGCATGAGAGGTCATTGTGAGTGAGACTGCAGATAATTGGATGATTGCATTCCTCATACTGGCAAGAATTTTCTGATGGGTGCAATTAATCTCTCTTGATATATCCGGACATGACATAGAGCAAGTGACATATAAAGAGAAATTTTCCTGAATCCCTTTTGGCAGGGTTCAGGACATTGGACATCAGACGGACCTTGTTTCAGAGTTGTGGCTAGATTGTTTTTCTGTTCCATCAGACCCTACATACATACATACATCCTTCCCCATGAACCCCAGAGGACAATGGTAAGGTAAAAGATGGTGTGCTTGGTCTGTGATAAGGGCCATTGATTTCATCTCATTTGAAGGCTGAAGCTTGAATGTTCTGCATGTAGTTGGCTACTCTGTGCTTATGTGTTACATGGGAGGAGAGAGACAAAAAGAACGGAAAATAGGTGAGGAAAGGCACAGTGGTCTATCAGCTAACAGTAGGGCCAAGGACACTGAGATCTGCAGAAAAGCCTGCACCCCCAATTTAACTGGAGTTCTTTCATTATCATTCATCTTCATAGTATATAGTGAGTATATTGTGTGCCTGAGCTGGTACATTTCATTGACAATTTTGTAAAGTTGAAATAATATTATTAAAGCAGGAAATGGGCTAGGAAAGAGGTGGGAACCAGTGCAGGAGGCAAAGGGCCTCCACATAAGAGATACTGGTCTCCAATCTCCAGCCATTTGGGAGGGGCAAGTAGGCCTTGCTATGGAAGACTTAATGGGAAACTGCATTAATGTGCACTTGGTTATCACTTACGAGTGAGTAGCCTGTGTAGGGGATGCTAATGCTGTAAATATGCAAAATTTAAAACACTCCATTATCTAGACACTTTTGTCTTACAGCAGTCCAGGAAAATATTTTTTTTCTTTTAAAAGAAGAAATTTAATTAAAATCCATAAGCCAGTGACTGAAAATTCAGAAGTAAAATTGACATCACTAATATTGAAAAAGTTGTGCCTTTGTTTTAAAAATGGCATGAGTTATTTTTTTTTGTTGGTTTGTGTCACAGTTTATATATTATTCAAATGGATTTTTTTCTTTGCATTTATCTGAAACTGTACCATTTCTGTTTGTGCAGGGACAACAAAAGCACTGTGTTTAATTTAGTTGTCATTCGAGGCAGGTCTAAAATTTTTATATTAAATAAACATAATGTTATTTGCCATATGTCAGTTCAATATCATAAAGAAGTAGCTTTCTCTGAAATTGTGTTTTCTATCTATCCAATAAAAAAAAATTCAATTTCCATAAGCAGACATTTTATTGGACTTAAAGTATTTGAAAGTTTGAATGTAAAACAAGAAAATGAATATCTAAATCAGACCTTGTTGAGAACCTTTGTTTTCAGTCTAATTAAAATTCAGGTAGGTAGATCATTTAATATTACTTCTAAAAGGTGTATTTTAATGAGATATTAATATAAATAAGTTTATTCACTTGTTAAAATATTATTTTTAGTTAATCTTGTTGCTTGTTTGTTCACAGAAAGGAATGTATCAATAGCTTAACAAAAGAAAAGCATTCACACTATTACTTTTGTCATGACTCATAGATAAGTATTTCAACATTTTTATCTGTTGTGTACTAGTAGACTACTTGACACACTCATTCATGGTTTAAATGACAGAAAATATCACACAGAATGATTGGATATGAGAAATGCATATTTATTTTCACAGCTTGGAAAAGAAATTAAGAGCACTGTTTTTTATTGATGACATTTTGTCATTTTAAGAACTGCTTGGCAGAAAATTTCATTCCACTCATCACCAACACTTCAAGCCATTGCAATTTGAGAATGGATTGCTGGTGGCAAATACTCATAACCCACCAATAAATGTCAAGAGAAGAGTTCCTCCTCCTTGAATATAAATCTTCTTTTCCCACCTGCAGTACCATTTTCAGTTTTATAAACTACTACACCTATATAGAACATCTCAGGTTTTTCATTGTTGACTCCTTCCTTCTCTCCCATAGAACCTGAACCCCCTAGGGCAGCCTTTGGGCATGGTGGTTCTTGTTATGTGCTGTCCCCCTAATGGAATCCTGAAAGTGGATCATCTGTTATTCCTGCATGGACTTAAGCATTTATTAGAGTCTGGTGTTCTATAGATTTCTATTACTCCTCCCTCTTCCTGCATTAAGGATAAAGAGGGGAGGGGCATTCTGGCAGCCTGTTCTCTGAGGGGGAAAAAACCCCTTCCATTGCTGTCAGTGGACATGCAAGCAGGCTTACCAGTTTGACCCTGGAGAGGTAAAGGGCAGCTACTTGTCTTCTCCATAGATAATATATAATTCTGTCCTTATATTTATATCACCACTTCATTGAAGTTTGTGAAGTGAACAAACACTGGATGTCTGCCAACAAATTTATGGCCAGCTTTTTAGTCTTTCTCCCCCAGACAGTGAACACTACTTTTTCTACTGTCAGTAATGATTTGAAATGTATTCATTTAGTATTAGTGGAGCATGGCGCCTTCCCTTAATAGTTGTCTTTGCATTACTTTTAGCGTTCCTGCTGATTTCAGAGGACACTGTATCCTCTTAATGTCAGTGATGGCAAAATAAACCAACATCCACAAAAATAAACTTGGCTAAAACTGCAGAGTCTCCTTAAAAAGAGGTCCCTGAAAAACATACGTTTGTACAGAAATTACTTCTGAAACCATGTTCACAGAAGGGTCCTGTGAAACAATATGTCAGTCTTCTCTAGAAATTTTGTAGTATTATTTAATATTTATAATGGATTTCTGCTTCTATATTAAATTGTTTATTTCCCACCAACTCCCAACCTTTCTGTGTCTCATTCACCTGTCTTCTCCTGCCTGACACTTGCACTGCAAACTCTGCCTTCCATGTTGCTTGTGTGTACAGTACCTAGTGTGGTGGACAATCAATCCTTGATTGAGTTCCAGGCCCTACTCTAATAGAAATATTAATGATAATATATTAATATAGCATCCAGAGGCCCCAATAGGGATTGTAATTATAGACTCATAGACTCATAGGTCAGAAGGGACCAATCTGATCATCTAGTCTGACCTCCTGCACAAGGCAGGCCACAGAACCCCACCCATCCAAGTACATTGTACTTAGCACTATAGCTATGCACAAATACTGAGTCACTCCCCTGAATAGATTAGTTTTAGAAGATTATTAATCTTAGAAGATAAGTATATAATTTTATGTACATATTTCCAGACAAAAATTATGTTAAAATGGAGTTAGTTAATAAAAATATATTTTATATTATACACACAAAATTTAAAATGGAGGGTAATATACATTGCAGGGATGTTGTAGTTACCCCAAAACTAAGCATTGTAAACCTAGGAAATTCAGAGTTAAGCATAAACTTAAAAGAAATCCAAACACGTTAAAGTATGGAAATGCACAGTTAGCGTGCACATACAACTGTATCTCTGCCCAATAGTGACACACAATGCAATAACTACAGGATTATGATTAGGGCAGTTTAGTGTTTGTGGACCGAGACTAGAAGAATTTTTTTTTTTTAAAGATGCATTTGATTCTTTTCCACCTCAGATCATGAGGAGGTAAAAATCCTCCAAAATAATGAGATCCCAGGAATATTGGAAACGTATTTTTCATAACCGAAGTTTTATTTGTCAGCAGAGGCTGGTGTCTAAAAATCTTTTCCTTCAGAGAAACTCATGAGGAGCTGTCTTCTTTTAAATGTCTACGACTTCCCATTGTTCTGACTGGGTACACTCTTTCAAAATGGTCATTGCCTCCCATTACTTACAATGAGAATGAAGCCAGTAGCCATGTTTAAGAGCAGTCATACTACAAATACTAAAAAATAATAAGCAATAAGTGGTCTCAGTCCTCTTGAAATCAATGGGAGGTGACACCCTTTTGAAAAAGGGCAGTTCCATTTGGAATTCTCTGTAATATAACTTTATACCTGTTGAAGGAGAAATTTTTAGCTGTGAAGAAACATGGAAAAAATTGTGATTAGCCATTGTTTTCAAATATAGGCAATTTTTAGTGTTAAGGGAAACTGAAGCATTTGTGTTTCATTGTTAAGAAAGTTCAGGACCAAAAAAATAGTCTGATGCTGCACCTGATTCATTAAAAGATCCATTTTAAAAATGAATTTTAACTCATAGACCAATTAACCAACTTATTTGTGAAATTCATTCTGCACTTTAAGTGCTGTAATTTTGGGAGGGAGTATATTCTGTATTCATATATAAGAAAGTGGGTGTATTCCTACTTTTGTGTGCAAAACATGATTCTTCTTTAACTATGGAGCTGTGAGCAGTGCTTCCCTGAATGTATTTTAGAATTTTAAAAAATGATTATCAAAAGAGGAAGTGCCTTTGTTTCTATGAGTAAATAAACAAAATACATTGCTATAGGAAAAGAACTTCTGATCCATGTACATTTCATCCCACTGACTTTTTACCCCTTTCAGTTCCACAGTACAGTGAGGGTTCTGTTGAAAAGTTAATAAAGCTTCCTCACACCATGTTACCATTTAAACAGTTTCCCCTTTGGACATGTCTGATGTTGTTTACTCTTTTCCATTTCCCCACATGTGGATCCCTGACACTTTGGACTCCAGAGTTGTGGGAGGTTCATGCTTTGAGGGACAGTAACCACATCCACAGTTTTAAACTTATTTGATCTCAGCCTAAAGACATAAAGTTTTCCTTTTTCCCCTTGAGAAGGCACTTGTAGTTAGCATGAAAAATTAATTTAAATCCCTTGGAATCCTCATTATTGTTTTTCCATTTTATTGTTATTCAACATAATAACAAATGAGAGGATTAAGCAGCTGTTTTCTAGTAGGTGCAGTATTGTCAGTCTCACAGAAGTAAATTCTCTAAATTGAACCTATATTCCATATGTCTATAACACTTGTATACTGTACTGATTTTTTTTTCTTTTACATGAGCTATTTATTTTAATCTCCTGTCATCCTCTCATTATTAGCAAGAGATTGTAGAACTTACTGTGTAGGGATTTGTGCCGTATTCATTCTCCATTCTTTCTCTCTCTCCAACCCCCATGTTTACATTTTTAAAACCTCATCTTATTAAAATAAACCCACTGTTGCCTCTATATCTATGGAAAACTATTACCAAAAATAGTTTCTAAAATGAAAAAACTGACAGAAGCCAGCCCACATTAAACAAACTACTAAGGCAACTTCAGGTAGGGGAAAGCCTGCATAAATAGATTAACCTTGCTGTGTGCCCTGAAGGTCAACAAACTCAGGCCAAGTTGACATCAGTGAGAAGTAATTCAGACTTAAGAGTTCTCCCTGCTTGAGGACACCATGACTGTCAACCCCTTTTTGTCCAGAACCGAAACCTCAGGACCATATGGCAAATGTGTCCCAGTAAATCTAAACTTGATTAGCATGTGTGTCTGCTGGCATTTTGTCTGTCATATATTGAGTTCTCAGGTGCCCAGCCCCACCTCTTTAGCAAGTCATCACTATCTCTAGCAGTACTCTCCTACTGCTTTTGACTCCTAGTCCTTGTACACTCTGAGTTCTCAACCCTTTTTCTCTCCCCACGGCTGGAAATAGTTATTTTAATTAAACCTCCCTAGAACCTTCAGCTGGGGTCACTAATTATCAGTGGGTTGCAGGCAAGACTGATCCCAGCTGCCTTTGCCAGCCTGTGATGAGGAGACTTCAATGGAACAGGCAGTAGACTCCTCTGAGGGGTTTCTGCAAACTTCCCAGGTGAACCATTTTAGTGATGCAAGCCAGGACTGTAGTCAGATAAATGGGAAGCTCACTTAGCCTATTAATTCATTTCAAATCATTTATGAATTGACAGTTTTTATCTGAGACAGTTAGCAGTAAATTCAGATTGATATTTCATGGTTCTAAATTGAGTTCCAGCAGTGCTTCTGAACACTATTGACAGTGTTTGGAAACATAATTGTATTATTTCCAGTAACATCATATTGGTACTTATGGGGATTCATCACAATATAAAATGTTGTTTCTTTCCATTTTACCAAATTTTCTCTTTTATTTCCAGAACTATTTGATGAGTTAGTAAGGTGTCTAGATATGTCATTTAATTGTCAAAGAAGAAAGAATATGCAGTAGATGAAAAGTGTTTTGTTATTATAAAGTGAAGAAAATATTACCACAGTTGCTAAACAGTGTGTGTAACAGGATACAGGGGCACTACCTTCCTGTTTAACAAGGGTTTCAGCCTTAGTTGAGGTTCCTCTCCTGCACATATGCTCATGAGAAGGACTATAATACAGCTGTGTGGTTGAGTGAGTGGGAAGAATGCCTTTGGGAAGTTAGGATCCACATTCAAGTTTCGTGGGACTAGGTTGAACTGCAAACTGGGGAATTTTGTTTCCTTTTCACCTTATATTAATGTTTTGCTTTTGTTTTATAAATATTATCCCTTGAAGCAACTTTGCTGGCTTGAAAACCACTCTACCAGCATACACAGTAGTTAAGGAAAGAAACTAATCCAAGATTACTTTTATTATATGAATGGGACAGACTAGCTCTAGATATTCATGGAACTTCAGTTTAGTGTCTCACTAAACCCATCACATACAATAACTCCAAAAACATACATCCCCTCATGGCAGTGCACATCCCTTCTTTGCCACCCACACAAATCAACAGTAAACTAACCCATAAGAGAACAATACGCTATACTCTGAGACTTCAGTTCAAGCCCAGTATTAAAAATCAGCATGCAATAAAATATACTGTATATTATTTTAGCTTCCATTTTTTTCCTTTCAGTAACCTAGGAATTAAGGTGTTTTTTTTTAACAGCCCATCTCAGTTGTTCTTGTCTGTATGCATTCTGGTTCCTCTCTCTGAAGGATGTTGCTACACCCTAATGTATGGTTAAATAGATATGGGTGTTTTTGAAGGATCCTCATAACTTTTAAATCAGGGTAGATTCATGATGGGAAGGGAAGGGACCAAAAGGAGGAAATAAAATTTCGAATGAAACCAAGAGGTTTTTTGTAAGTTAGGGAACTAGAGAAAATAGAGGTGGAAGCCCTTGACTCTGGGCTACGTTTTCCCCCGTTCATTCATCAAAACTGGTTTGTTGATAATTAGAGTGTAGTGTAAAGCCTATTTTTTTACACAGGGTTTCACCTGATTTCCCTGGAGAAAAGCTTTGAGAGGGTTTCCTTGAAAGAAAAGGTTGAGTTTATTGTGGTTGGAAAGACTTTCCTTAGTTTTTGTCGTTATGTTAAATTAGTTTTAAATTGTTATTTTGTATATGTATATGCACTTAGAAGGTTTTGATAGTTGCACTTTATAAATTTAAAAATAAATGCATCTTTGTTAAAACTCCTTCAGTGTAACCCTTTTGAAAGAAGGCAATCAGCAATTTGTAGAAGGTTTGAAGGAGGGCAATTGTAGCATTTTAATATTTTTAAGATGTAAATTGTAGCGAGGGTGAAAAACAAACTAGGACTGTGAACTAAAAGTCTCCAAGCAATTTTTAATAACATCTACACAGCAATGTCTTCTCCCCTCCCCCAACAAAACTGAGCAGCAGCAAGTTTCAGAGCCCAGATCAACTGACTCAGTCTTGTGAGGCTTGCACTGTGGGGCTAAAAATAACAGTGAAGATATTCAGGCTCAGGCTGGAGCCCAGGCTCTGAAACCCAGCAAAGTGGGGAGGGTCTTGGAGCCTGGGCTCTGGTCCAAACCGAAGGTCCACACAGCATGAGCCCAAGTCAGTTTATGTGGTCTCTGCTTCAGGTGTTTTTTTTGTTTTGTTTTGTTTTTTACTGTGTAGATGTACCCATTGAGGTATTGTGCTTTTTTTTTTTAAATCGCCAATAACTTCAGAACATGAACTTTTATTTGTTCTAAACTGGGTATTCAACATTTGAGGAAGACTGCTTGTGGGAGACATGTTCATTTTAAATTAAATGAAAGGATACTGTGTAGAAAAAATTGTAGAGATAAAGATTTATAAGTAACAGCACAGTTGAATAACTCAGCTGATGACAATGTGGGGGAGAAAGAGAGATTTGATTTTTAGTACTCAAGTAAATGAAACCTGACTTGCTGTTACAGAAAAGAAAAAATAAGATGGAGCTTCATTAAAATGAAATGCAACTATGATTTGTAGTTTAGGATTATTTTTTAAAATGCATATTTCATGGTATGTCTCAGATTATCATTAGGATTGAGCAGAGTGTTTAGTAAAAAATCCAAATATCCCTACTCAATGTCCATTGGTAATTGAAACCCAAAGTAATTTGAGTTTGAATTATCACAATTTGAACATTCCCCTTCATGATTTGGATCAATAACCTGATTTTGTTTCAAATTTGATTCTGTGGTTTTCCTATTCAGCCAAGGCCTTGATCCTACAAACATGCATGTGCTTAACTCCACGCACATGTGTAGTCATTGGTGCATCAGTGTAAATGGTTGCACGATCTGGAGCAGAGTGTGTATATAACTTTATTGAGTATTGGTAGGGACAGCTGAAAATTGATTCTCTGCCTTTCTTTCTTTGGATAGCTGCAATACAGTAACTCCTCACTTAAAGTTGTCCCGGTTAATGTTATTTCACTGTTACGTTGCTGATCAATTAGGAAACATGCTCGTTTAAAGTTGTGCAATGCTTCCTTCTAACATCATTTGGCAGCCTCCTGCTTTGTCCACTGCTTGCAGGAAGAGCAGCCTGTTGCAGCTAGCTGGCGGGGGCTTGGAATCAGGGTGGACTGGCAGCCCCCCATCAGCTCCCCACCCCGCATCAGCTTCCTGTGCTACAGCCGCCCAGCAGGTTATCAATTGGCAGTTCAGCTGTCCCTCCCCCCACTGCCATGTGCTGCTCCTGCCCTCTGCCTTGGAGCTGCTTCCAAAGACTCCTGCTTGCTGTTCATGGAAGGAAGAGGGGACCTAATGTCAGGGTGTCCCCCTCCCCACTGCTCCTGCACCCCACTTACCCTTTCTCCATATAGAGCAGGGAGAGGATACAGACGGAGAGAGGCAGAGAGAGCCTGGGGCAGCAGCTGCTGTCTCAGCTTCCCGATCCACTTAAAAAGACAATGCACTTAAGAGTGGGTAGCTTACTTAAAGGGGCAGTGTGCATCTCTCTCTACCTCTCCCACACAGACAAGGTGTGTGTCTATCTCTGTCTGCTATGCTGTCTCCTCTCCCTCCTGTTCGGGCTGCCTTGTGTGAGAGGCTACATTAACAACAATGTGTTAACCCTTGAGGGCTCAGCCAAGTGCTAGTTCACCATTTAGCATCAAGGCATTCCCTGGGAAATATCCTTCCCTTTTCCACCCTCTAACTTCACCACCTCAGCCAAGCTTCACAATCATCATAGCTGTGAACAGTATTAATTTTTTTGTTTAAAATGTATACTGTGTGTATATCTATATAATATATAATTTTTTGTCTGGTGAAAAAAAATTTCCCTGGAACCTAATCCCCCTGGATTTGCTTAATATCGTTTCGCTTAAAGTCACATTTTTCAGGAACATAACTTCAACGTTAAGTGAAGAGTTACTGTAGTTCCTTTTGCTTCATAGTTATATAATCCTCATGTGGCTTCTATGAGCATCTGGTTCAATGTAGTATGGGATATCCTCTTACTGTTACCCTAAGAAATAAATTTAAAATAAATTTTTCTCTTGCTGCAAGGGTACTTTTTATTATTTTTGCTGAATCCAGTTTCTTTAATCCACAGCATTTTTTGCCCTTTTATCATTACTTAAAATTTGACGGGGGGTTTTATTGTGCAAATTATTTCTGTATTCAATTTGATGTGGTGTTGTACAGTATTTGGGTTTTTTTTTTTGTAATTATCTGTTTTATAATAACCTTCATTTTGCTACCTCCCAAAATACAATTTTTAAAAAGCATTGTTTCTGACGAAGCATGGAAATGTTCTTTCCAAAAGATTTTTGGAAAGTTATGAGTCTGAGAAGAGAGGGTTATAATAGAACCTATTAACCCTTTTAACCATACTAGTAACCTAGTATAGTATGCATCTTTTAAAAGTTGCATTAATATTATGTTTTGTATAATACAGCTCAAAACTGCTCTGGATTGAGGACCTGTGGGCAGTGTTTGGAACAGCCTGGATGTGGGTGGTGCAATGATCCCAGTAATACAGGAAAAGGGCATTGTGTGGAAGGATCTTCAAGAGGGCCAATGAAGCTTGTTGGAGTGCACTCCAATGAAATGGTTCTTGACACTAATCTTTGTCCAAAAGAGAAAAATTATGAATGGTCTTTCATCCACTGTCCAGGTAAGAACTTCTGATTTGTTTTATATTGTTTGTCTTTTTTTTTCTTTATTTGAAAGTATGGGAAGGCAGGAGCCAGACTGGGACTGGATGGGAACAAGACTGGCTGCAGGGCAGGATCTGGGCTGGAGCAGTAGAGGGGCGGAGCAGGGCTTGGCGAGAGACTAGCACAGGAAGGCAGGGAGTCTGTGGGCATGTGCATTGAGCCTCCAGCAAGAAACTGCTCCTGCTGAGTTTAAGAACCATCATGCTAACTTCCTCACTCAGGCAGTGACGCTGGCTTGTTAGGATGGCAGGATTATTGAGCAGGTGCAGTTGCAGGGCCTTACTACTGACATCGGTGCATGTCTTACCTCATGGAATCCAGTTTCCTGTGAGATTAGGTGCTTTCAACAAATGGTGATAGGTGGTTTAAGATGAGATGCCCGTATAGTATGTAGGGTGATATAGCAGTGATATGCATCTGAAGTTCTTTGGCTCCACTACATCCTTCACCAGCTTCAGGAGTGTCATAACATGTGCTCATTGCCAGATCTTGGACACTTTGTATGTCGTTGAGCATGTGTGAAACAACTTGAGTAACCAGTTCTTTGTTGCTGATCCAAAGTGTTGGATTTGTTCAGTACAAATGTCATCTAGATTGGTGGGTTTGTCATTTCTGAAGACATTAATTCCGGAGGTTAATCTGGTCATTGTGTACTGTGCCCCAAAATTATAATTCCCTTGGTGGTCTTCCTGCCATTTTTTGGGATGTGGTATGCGAAGTCGTCTGCAGAAATATAATAGTGTTGCTCTGCCTTCCTTGGGTAATTGTTAAGTTCCCAGATGGTTATCCATACTTTCTTGTTGCTGTGGATCATGTCCATGCTTTCAGTTAGATTCCGCTCTGACTTGTTTTTCCTCCGTTAGTGCGGAGACCAGTTCTTTACTAGCTGCACTGATATCCTCAGTGAATGGGTCTGCTTCAAACTTTTGCTTGTATTTTGTGTGCCAGTTCTATAATTCAGATGTTAGTTCTGACATGTAATTTGTTCTGCAGCCTCATGGAAAGTGCTTCTTTGAGACAGTGTGCATCACAACGACTAACTGGTCAGAATTTTGTGCTATTGGTTTGATCTTTCTTACAACGGTATCAAGGTCATTGGTGAAGCCCTTCCTTTCCACTTTCTTAAAATTAAAGTGGTGCCAGAGTGGTACTGAGTTTGGTGTTAGGCTGCATTGATCTGTATGGCAATGGGCCAGTGTTGTGAATGTGGTATCAGACCCAAACTAAGTTTGTTATATGAACCAACTATTCTTGTTGCTGCCAAATGCCTGATCAGGATTTTAGCACCATTTCCATCAGCTGCTGTTGAAAGAACTGGTGAGTTTGTGGTCTTGAATTAAGTCCAAGTGGTGCATATCTGTCCACAATTCAGCTAGTTCACCATGTTAATCAGTTATATTGTAGCCCCATTTGCCACTGTGACTATTGGAGAGAGTCCAGCAAAAATGATTAGAGGGCTGGGGCTCATGACTTACGAGGAGAGGCTCAGGGAACTGGGGTTATTTGGTCTGCAGAAGAGAAGAGTGAGGGGGGATTTGATAGTAGCCTTCAGCTACCTGAAGGGAGGTTCCAAAGAGGAGGAACTAGGCTGTTCTCAGTGATGACAGATGACAGAACAAGAGCAATGGTCTCAAGTTGCAGTGCAGAAGGTCTAGGTTGGATATTAGGAAACACTATTTTACTAGGAGGGTGGTGAAGCACTGGAATGGGTTACCTAGGGAGGTGGTGGAATCTCCATGCTTAGAGGTTTTTAAGGCCCAGCTGGACAAAACCCTGGCTGGGATGATTAGTTGGTGTTGGTCCTGCTTTGAGCAGGTGATTGGATGATCTCCTGAGGTCTCTTCCAGCCCTGATATTCTATGATTCTATTAAAGTTGCCAATGATCACCTGCATTTTGTCATGTTCGAGGTTATATGGGCTAGTGAATTTGAATTGTTTGCATGGTGGTTTGTAGACAGATGTGATGGAAATGTCACTAATGTCTACAGTCAAGACTTCAGTGTAGTTCTTATCAGTCATAAATGTTGTGTTGATAACAAGATCAGGTTTGATGAAAATGGTACTGCTGTGTTACTTGTGCGATCTTTCAGTGGCCAAGTTAATCCTGAGTATCTTTGTTAATCCCTCTCTGTTTCTCTTGGAGACATAGCAGATGGCAGTTGTAGTCAGCACACATTTTGGCTATAAGATCTTGTTTGACACCTGAGAATCCTTCAACATTTTATAATATTATTGTTAGTGCCATGATAAGGACCCTTCTGAATTACACTGATCACTTGTTCTACATTCAGGTACAGTTGTTCAGTTATGCTGTTGACTCTATTGATCTGAAGGCATAGACATATTATTTGGTTATATTATGGTGGTAGGGGCAGGATTTTTGTTATGAAAGAATGTTACACCTTGTGAAGTGGGGGGAGGCGGGGGAGGGAACAGTCCCAGATCTTTCCCTGTAGTGGCACAGTTTGGTTCTGCAGGCACCCCATCCTCTGTTCCATCAGGGTTCTTGAAATAATTTGCTCAAAGACCAGAATACTTAAAGTACAAGTATGTGGGGTCTTATATACTATGTCTTTTCAAAATACAGATTCTTTGGCCCCTGAGTTCCAAACCTTGTTTACTCTTAGGTCAGGAGACTACCAGTCTTCCTTCTTGAGTCCTGTGCTATGATTAGGGCCAGGTTCCTCCAGTCCTCCACTAGCCAATTTAGAGTTAAACAAAGAAGTAGTTTAATATATTCTTAATGCTAATGAGTCATGATAAACTAGCTCTAAACAGCCATGCAATAAACTACAGCAGGTGCACTCTCTATAATAAAACAAGATTCCATTCAATTTTCTGGTTTTCACATGCTTAGAAACTTTTGTGCTGGAATTCTGCCTGAAAGTGCATATTTTTAGAAAAATTGGTTAATCAATTATGGATTTTCAGAAGAATGAAAAATACAAAACTTTTCTCCATTGGAAGGAAGGGTCTTTTTGACGGGTGGAAATACTTAAGAAACAACAGAGCTTTGAAATTTCAAGCTGCATATGTAATTAGGCCTAAGTGAACAACTTGTGCCTTTTTAAATATGAACAATATCTGTCTTAAAAAATATGAAAATGTGAGACTGATGATTCACAGTAAAAACTTGTTAGCTAGCACCTAAAAATAGATGCAGTGCACATGCATACTGAGGAAGTTGACTGCACCAATATTTGGTTATAATAATTTACAGGCACAGCTGCTGAAGCAGGAGGCAATTGTAAACTCAAGAGGTTTCATAGCTTCACAGCCAGGAATGGTGTTGGTTGTTGCACAGTAAATTGCTAAATTCCTACTCTGCAAACCTGTTAACTCTGAAATGAGAGTCCATGTAATTTATGTATTCTATTTATGAATACCAGTCACCATAGTATCTAGATGCTGAACCCAAATAACAAAAGCAGGAGGACTTTTGAAATGAATTTTAATTGGACTTTGCTCTTGTTAACTGAAGGTACAGCTACTCTACTTAAATTCATTCACTTTCCCCCCTCTTTTTCTCTTCTTTCTCTCTTTATTCTATTTCCTTTATTTTTTCTTCAGTACCTATTATTAGGGGTAGAGTGATACAAAATCAGTAGATTTTCTGCTGGATTCTAAAAACATTCTTATAAGGGGCTCATTGTTATCTCTTTCAATAGAGGACTCCACAGCCTGGTGCCCAGTAGCTAAGATTGTTGTGCTTCTGATTCTACAAAAAATTTACCTTAATATTTTTGGTTTCTGTAACCATTGACAACTTTGCTTTCTTGGTATATCACATATGGAGAGGCAATCGCTTAGACAGACAGATTGAGGTTCTTGATAATTAGAACCAGGCTTTTGAATTTTACCCAGAAGTGAACAGGAACATGTGAAGTGTGCTGGGTATTTCTGCCTGGATGGCCTCCATCTCCGTACTGTGTCCTAGGTATTTATAGATATATTCTTACACCACCTTTGGAGGCAGAGAAGTATTATTCTCATTTTCCAGATGGACAAACTGAGACACAGAAATTTTGACTTTTTCAAGGTCACTCAGGAGGTCTGTAGCAGACCCAGGAGCTGAATTCATCCTTAACCAATAGATCATCCTTTCCCATTAAACTTTATAACTTGCTTTTTGTGACTGGTCCAGCTCCAATCTGCTGTGTCTTACACAAGTGTAGTTTCTGATTGGGCTTAAACAAAAGGAGCCAAAGTTTTCCAATACTGAGGTGATGAATGTGTGGATCTCAGCTGACAAGTCCTCATTGGGAAGGAATGTAGATGTACCAATAATTCAGAGGTGGTGGAAGCATTTCTTGCACTGTTGATGCGATTTTATGAAGGAGAAGAGAAGATTCCAGTACATGCTATCTTGACAGATGCTTTCTCGAGGGGTTGCTGCAAGGTCTTGGTAAGGTCCCTTACTCTTCATACCCATACCACTTCCATCTTCCTGATTTGATAGTTGTTCTTTCAGAACTTTCTCTTGTAGCCACTGTGTCATCTGTGTGATGGCACTGGCCATATTGACTGAAGAGATGTATGATTACGTGCTGTCAGAATGTTGGTGGCAGGGTAAGCCATGTAAGCACACAGCTTCTTCCAGAGTCTTATGTCTACTGAAAAGGAGGGAGAATAGGCTTCATCTTATTGATAGTCCACATAGGAGGGCTCTGGTGAAAGAGGAACCATTTCCCATCAACACTCTTTGGGATCTATATGAAATGAATTGTCTTAATCTTTTTATAATTTCTGCTCTGCTGAGTCTTGTACACAGGTCAGCAACACTCAGGGATTGATTGTGCTGAAGACTGTAAACTGGCTGAGCAGTATGACCATTGAGGTTTCACTTCTGTCTTCAGCCATAAGGAGGTCCTCTGTCAGTTCTGCTAAAGGGCTCTCTTTCTCTGCATGCTGAGTCCTGATTCTGAGGGATAAGATTTGTTAGCAGAGTGCATTCGGTGCTTTTGTTGCATAGTCATAACCACTTTGTTTATATATATATATATATATCTTTGCCAAAGAAAAGGGAGGTTAGAGATTAGGTAGTTTGCAACCTTGTTAGTCTCTAATGTTGGTTTCTTAAGAATGCACTTTGTGGGTCATGTGATAATAATTTTGGTTATTGGTGAATTCAGTGGTTCTCATTTTCACCAGGCATGATGAGCAGGGATTGGAGTCAGTGCCCCAGCATCAGAGATAAGACCAAATCCTTTCAAGAAAGCTAGAATGGCCCTGGACTTGTTTTTAAAATTTTTCCTTTCTCCTCTGTAGCCACCTTGTTTGTTGATTGGTTTTTCCCCAAAAAGCAGTAGTCCGAGAGCTCTTCACAATGGGTGGTACTGGCACCTGGGATTTAGTTAAATCTTGGTTAATCAACTGATTAGCTATATTCATAACTGCCTGTTAGAATTTATGGGAGAGGGGAAGGAAACTATTTTGAACTATGAATTAGGACTGGATTCAGTCAGTGTCAGTGAGACAGAAGACTGTCACTCAGGCCCTCAAGTCACTATTGTGACTGCTGCTGGAATACTGTGTCAGTTCTGGTGTCTCCAATTCAAGAAGAATGTTGAAAAATTGGACACTGTTCAGAGAAGAGCTGTGAGAATGATTGAAGGATTAGGAAACCTGCCATATAGTGATAAATTGAAGGAGCTCAATCTGTTTAGTTTGTCAAAGAGGAGGTTAAGGCCTGACTTGATTATACTATAAGTACCTACATGAGGTATAAATATATAATAAATGAGCTCTTCAGTCTAGCAGAGAAAGCTATAACGGGATCCAGTGGCTGGAAGTTGAAGCTCAATAAATTCAGACTGGAAACAAAGTGTACATTTTTATCAATGAGAGTAGTTAATCTTTGGAAGAGTTACCAAGGTTTGTGGTTGGATTCTCCATCAGTGACCATTTTAAAATCAAGATTGGACATTTTGTAAAAGAGATGCTCCAGGAATTATTCTGGGGAAATTCTATAACCTGTTTTACACAGGAGTTTAGACTAGATCAGGGGTGCTCAAAGTGGGGGTCAGGACCCCTCAGGGGGTCGTGAGGTTATTACATGGGGGTTTATGAGCTGTCAGTTTCCACTCCACACCCTGCTTTGCCTTCAGCATTTACAATGGTTTTAAATATATTTTAAAAGTGTTTTTAATTTATAAGAGTTTGTACTCAGAGGCTTGCTGTGTGAAAGGGGTCACCAGTACAAAACTTTGAGAACCACTGGGCTAGGTGATCATATTGGTACCTTTTGGCCTTAGAATCTTTATATTTAACATTTCTGATCATTTGTGAATTTTTGTCCCAATACTGTTTTAAATTGGTTTTGTGTTGATTTATCTTAATACAGGGGTTCTCAAATGTCATTGCATCGTGACCCCCTTCTAACAACAAAAATTACTGCATGACCCCAGGAAGGGGGACTAAAGTGTGAGCCCAGGGTCTTCAGCCCCAGATAGTGGGTTTTGGCCCGGGCAGTGGGGCTTGGGCTTCAGGTTGGCCCTGGGCTTCAACTTCAGCCCTCGGTCCCAGAAAATCTAAGTCAGTCCTGGCGACCCCATTAAAATGGAGTCCCAACCCACTTTGGGGTCCCAACCCACAGTTTGAGAACTGCTGTCTTAATCCTGGTCAGCAATTAACATTAAAATATTCAGAACTGCGATCTTCTGCATTTTTTGTAGTCAGAACATTTTTATGGTTTCATTTTTTCTCTTAATTATTTGTACTCACAATAATTTTGTTCTCAGAAGCAAATTAGGCAATACCTTTTTCTATTTTGTATTCCAGCTTGCCAGTGTAATGGGCACAGCACCTGCATCAATGGCAATATTTGTGACCAGTGTAAAAACCTAACTACAGGAAAACAGTGTGAAACATGCATGCCAGGTTACTATGGAGATCCAACAAATGGAGGCCAATGTACAGGTAATATCCTACCAGAATCAAAGGACACTTTCACAATGCTGAAGGTATCAATGAGTGAAAAATTGATATAGTATTATACATGTGCTGGACAGCTAACATTGTGATTCAATGTCCAGATTTAGTTTTCTCAGAGAATCTTCACATTAAAAACATTGTGTAACAATTGTGATTTTATAAATAAACACAGAGTAAGATTGTGGTTTTAAAACACAGCTTGTATTGGACGGGGGAGAAGAGCTATGCACTGGTAGCAATACCTAAAAGTATTTTGCTTGAGAAAGGTAATATGTCTTGGGAGATCTGAGACAGTGTAACCATCTTCTGCCATTGTCATATGGGACTGTTGCTGTCCCTATATACCTGGAATTCAATAACCAGAATAGTGCTGGGTACCTACAGAGAGCTACAGCAGGGAGCTTGAGAGGTGCTCTCCTCCTTTGCTTCTATGCTTGTACAGGGCTAGATATAACTCTGATCATTTTCTTTTTACTCAAAGGAGATTTTGTATATTTGAAAGATATTTACCATACAAGATTTTCATTCTAATGAATAAAACAAATAGGTGTTACTTTTATAAAGGCAAGATTTTCTCTGAAAAGTGACTGTGTAAAATGGAACTGCTTACTCAACAGATCTGTCGCCTGTTTGTGTTCTGTGACAAAGTCAGACTAGACAGCTACCAGAGAGTGGTAGATGACAGATATATCAGGCCTAGAATGGTAAAGGCTCTTTCTTCTTTAAGTGATTGCACATATGCATTCCACTCTAGGTGTGTGCGCTCCCCAGTCACTGGATATGTTTCCCTCAGCGATGCCTCTCAGGACAGTACAAAGGCCCTTTGCTGCTGCGCGCCAATAGTGCCAATATAAAGCACCCAGCTGACCCCACACGCCTCAGTTCCTTCTTAACACCCATGATGGTTGCTGAAACTGCTGTCTCTCAGTGGTCATCTTCCTCTTCTATCTGTACGTAGTTAGTTAGCTGTAGTCAGTTTTACTCAGTTTTGGCTAATTTTACTGAAGTTCTGTAAATTCATGTTTTAGCGCAGTTTTTGTCCATTCTCCAGTGCCCAGGCATGTCTAGGTCACTGGGCTTTAAGCCCTGCACCTCCTGAAACCAGGCTGTGCCCCTCAGCAACCCACCCTTAATCTGCCTGAAGTGCCTAGGAGAAGCTTACATTGGGCACCATTGCCAGATCTGCAGGGACTTTAAGCCTTGCACAAAGAAGTACTGGGAGGCCAGGCTGAAGGTTTTGTTCATGGAGGCGGCACTGAGACCTCCATCTGAGCCAGGCCACTACCGAGTGCCTCAATGTCAGTAAGAAGTGCTCCTCCAACCATACCAGAATCCTGGCACTGATCACCATCCCCAGGGCCTAGGAAAAGGCATAAGAAACAACCAGCCAAGAGGGGGCGATTCTCTGCACCAAAGATGGCCAGGCATGAGGATCAGAGTACAGTGCAATCTAAACAAAAGCATTCCTCCGCCTCAATACCACGGCACTTAAGTCCAGTACCAGAAGAGCCATTTGTGGCACAGCACCAATATTACTGACCATACCAGAGACGTTTGCCAGTGCCAGAGACCTTTTCTCACTGTTGGTACCAGAATCACTGGCAGTACAAGAGTCAGCATTAACAGTGCCAGCGGACAGGAGGGAACTGCTGGATTCTGCCATTGTGCTGTACTGTGCCCTTCAGTACCATCAAAAGGGAAACCTGTTCTACTTACCTCAGTGTGGGCATCTCCATCATGGCATAGGTCATCAACACTGGTGTGAACAGCACCACCATGGTCACCAAAGAGACTCTCATCCTCTTCAGAATCAGAGATGAAATCTTATTCTTCCCATCCAAGGAGATGTTCTCACCACTCCTCCAGGCATTTCTACCCTTCCATAGACCGGGCAAGTGCATAGCTAGGAGATCACCGGCGACCTATGCTGATCCAGTGTCCCTTTTGGAACCTGTTGTTTTTTCCAGGGTTTATTCCAGGCCATCTTATTCAGTGGCCTCTGAAAGAAGGATGCCATTGACCCATCGAGCCTGGTACTGAACTGCAAGAGCCAGCTCAATGGGATCCTGCTGAGGCAGAAAGAAGCTCTTCCTTCCACAGCTGGTGCTGACCTCCTCCCCAGATGAGGCAGTTTCAGGAGAGTGCAGATGACTATAAATCTGGGCATATAGGTGGAGTCATAGTGAAAGAATCTTCCCACATTTTAGCCACTGAGGACTCTTCAGAAGTAGCCCTGCCTCTCAACAAGGCCATTATGGACCCTGTTAAGACCCTTGTGGTAGACCTCCCCACATCTCTTCTCCCACCCCAATGTCAAAAAGGGAAGAACAAAAATACTTTGTTCATGTCCAGGGTTCAGTTCCTGTTCGCTCATTTCCCATAAGGGTCATAAGGGTGCAACCCCAAAATCAAGACTCAAAGAAATTAGACTTTTTTGAGAGGAAAGTTTATTTTACTAGGGGGTTAGAACTCAGAATTGCAAACCAGTAAGCTATGCTGGGCAGGTATGATTTTAACATGTGGGACTCCATGCAGAACTTCAAGGACTTGCTCCCACAAGAAGCTAAGCAATTGTGCTCCTTACTGGTGGATGAGGGAAAATCAGTGGTGAGGTCTCATTACAAGCTGCTTTGGATGCGACTGACTTGGCAGCCAGGTCCATGGCTTCAGCCATGGCCATGCACAGGAGTTCATGGCTACAGTCCTCTGGGCTCCTGCAGAAGGTCCAGCAAACCCTTCAGGACCTATTTTTCAAAGGAGCTTCACTCTTTTCGGAACAGACTGATGCATGGGTTAAAAGACTTCAGAGTGACCCTTAAGTTCCTTGCATTGTACACACCAGCTCCTTCAAGGAAGCATTACAGGCCTCAACAGTCCATCTGGTTTCTTTTCTGGTTGCCTGTCAGGAACTGCAGGGAAAAAGAAGCAGGGGTTTTAGGTGTAGGCAACCACCCTCTTCTGCCTCAAAGTCAATGCCTGCCCCACACAGACATCCAGGGGGTTCTAAGCAGGTGTTTTGATAGGACACCTGAGGATACTATACCAGTTTCCTTGATGCCAGACCCTGTTTCTTCTTTATTTGCAAACCACTTTTCACAAATCCTGAATGCATGGTCCAGTATTACCACAGAGGGTTGGGTGTTGAGTGCCATGGAAGTGGGATACACCCTTCAGTTTATTTCTACGCTTCCTTCCCACCCTTACTTGCCATCCCTCTTTAGGGACCTCTATCATGAAGAACTTCTGGGCCGGGAGAGAGGTTCAATCTCTTCTTTGCATGGGAGCGATGGAACAGGTCCGCAGAATTTAAGAGGGAAGGAGTTCTATTCCCATTATTTCCTAATCTCAAAAGACAAGAGGTCTCAGACTGATTTCAGACTGAGTCAGCTCAACAACAATCTCAAGAAAATAAAGTTCTTCATGGTCACACTGGCATCCATTATCCACTCCCTGGATCCTGGGTATTGACTTAAGAGACACGTATTTTCAAATATATTATACCAAGGACACAGGGTTCCTCAGATTCGTAGTGAACCACTTATGGTACCAATTCACAGTCCTCCCATTTGGCCTGTCTATAGCTCTGCAGGTGTTCACAAAATATATAGCAGTAGTGGCACGTTTCCTGAGGAGATTAGGGGTGCAGGCCTACTCTTATCGGACAACTGGCTCGTCAAGGGTTAGTCCAAGGATCAGGTAGTGTTCAATGTTTTACTCATCCGGTCGAAATTCAAGGCCTTAGGCCTTCTGATAAATGCAGAAAAGTCTACCCTCGATCTGGTGCAGAGTATAGAGTTCATTGGAGCAGTGTTCAACTCTACTCATCCCAGGACCTCCCAGAGTGACATTTCCAATCAATCAGATCCCTGATAAAACACCTCAAAGGTCATCCAATCATACAATTTTGGGCTGTTGTGAGGCTTTTAGGTCATATATGGCCTTGTGCACATGCATGGTACAACGTGCAAGGCTGCATCTGAGACCCCACCGATGTGGCTGGCCTCAGTGTACTCTCCAGACTGCTATCATCTGGACACGCTATTCTTGATACCTCCACTGCTTCTTGTTTTCCTCTGTTGCTAGTTGGATCCACTCACTTTGTGCTGGCATTCCCTTTATATGCCCTAAACTGTTAATGATCCTGGTCTTAGATGCGTCAGCACTAGGGTGGGGAGCTTACCTGTGGCCCCTCAGAACTCAGGGCCTTTGGTGTCTGGCAGAACTTTCACTCCACATCAACATCAGGGAATTCAGAGCTGTTTGCCTGGCCTCTGAGGCCCTTCCTGCCCCACATTACAAGCAGACACTTGTTTGTTTTCATGGACAACACTACAGCAATGTTTTATGTGAACAGGCGAAGAGGAACTTTCTCTTCCCTCCTTTGTCAAGAAGCAATGTAGTTCTGGGAATTTTGCGTAGCCCACTTAGTCAACCTCGAGGCTTTTTACCTTCTAGGAACGCAAAACGAGCTGATAGATCACCTCAGTAGATCATTCTCCATTCACCACGAATGGTCCCTTCACTCGGATGTGGCAAGAGACATTTTCCAGCAGTTGGGGTGGGGGAACTCCCTGAATAGACCTATTTGCAAACTAATTCTGCTCTCTTAGAACATGGATTGTGGCCTCAATCATGGACACATTTCTGCTACCTTGGATGAGACATCTTTATTATGTTTTTCCCCCCTTCCTGCTCATGCACAGAGTTCTGCTAAATATCAAGCGGGACCAGAATTGGGTTATTCTGATAGCCCCAGCATGTGTCCTCCAACATTGGTTCTCCACCCTACTAGATCTCTCTGTGGTGACTCCAATCCTGCTTCCATTGCACCCAGACCTGATTTCCCAGGAGCATGGTCAGCTGCTCCACTTGAATCTGAGCTCCCTTCATCTAATGGCCTGGAAGCTCCATGGCTAAATCCTGTAGAGCAGGCTTGCTCAGACCAAGTTAGTCAGATTCTACTAGATAGTAGAGACGCCTCCACCAGGGCTACTTATCTCTTGAAGTCTAAGTAGTTCTCTGGGCATCTCAGTGTGGAGTCTTGCCCATGTGTTCACCCATACAAGACAAATTTGAATATCTGTTGTTCTAAGTTGTCATGGGATAAAAGGGAAGGTCCTTTCATGGACTGAGAACTGGTTAAAAGACAAGGAACAAAGGATAGGGGTAAATGGTAAATTCTCAGAATGGAGAGGGGTAACTAGTGGTGTTCCCCAAGGGTCAGTCCTAGGACCAATCCTATTCAACTTATTCATAAATGATCTGGAGAAAGGGGTAAACAGTGAGGTGGCAAAGTTTGCAGATGATACTAAACTGTTCAAGATAGTTAAGACTAAAGCAGACTGCAAAGAACTTCAAAAAGATCTCTCAGAACTAAGTGATTGGGCTACAAAATGGCAAATGAAATTTAATGTGGATAAATGTTAAGTAATGCACATTGGAAGAAATAACCCCAACTATACATATAATGTGATGGGGGGGCTGCAACGAATCAGGAAAAAGATCTTGGAGTTATTGTGGCTAGTTCTCTGAAGACATCCACGCAGTGTGCAGAGGCAGTCAATAAAGCAAACAGGATGTTAGGAATAATTAAAAAGGGGACAGAAAATATATTATTGCCCTTATATAAATCGATGGTACGCCCACATCTTGAATACTGCGTACAGATGTGGTCTCATCATCTCAAAAAAGATATACTGGCACTAGAAAAGGTTCAGAGAAGGGCGACTAAAATGATTAGGGGTTTGGAACAGGTCCCATATGAGGAGAGATTAAAGAGGCTAGGACTTTTCAGCTTGGAAAAGAGGAGACATGATAGAAGTATATAAAATCGTGAGTGATGTGGAGAAAGTAGGTAAGGAAAAGTTATTTACTTATTCCCATAATACAAGAACTAGGAAACTCCAAATGAAATTAACGGGCAGCAGGTTTAAAACAAAAACAAGGAAGTTCTTCACACAGTGCACAGTCATCTTGTGGAACTCCTTGCCTGAGGAGGTTGTGAAGGCTAGGATTATAACAGCGTTTAAAAGAGAACTGGATAAATTCATGGAGGTTAAGTCCATTAATGGCTATTAGCCAGGATGTGTAAGGAGTGGCGTCCCTAGCCTCCATTTGTCAGAGGGTGGAGATGGCTGGCAGGAGAGAGATCATTACCTGTGAAGTTCACTCCCTCTGGGGCACCTGGCATTGGCCACTGTCGGCAGACAGGGTACTGGGCTAGATGGATGTTTAGTCTGACCCAGTATGGCCATTCTTATGTTCCTGTTGCACCTGAAACAAGAAGACTTAGCAATCTCTTCTATCAGGGTTCACCTTGCAGCAATATCAGCTTTCCACCATCAGGTGCATAACCAGTCCGTTTTTAGTTGGGACCTGAACCTAGTCTTACCAAAGCTTATGGGACCACTGTTTGAGCCTTTGGCAACTTGCTCCTTATTATGCCTCTCCTGGAAAGTGGTTTTCTTAGTGGATATTGCTTCATCCAGAAGGGTCACAGAACTCCATGCCTCTTACATAAGAACCTTTTTATACAGTCTTCTTTAAAGATACGGTGTATGTATGCCCTCATCCCAGTTTTGCAGTTCCATAGTAATTAAGCAGTCTATCCACCAGTCTTTTACCCGAAGCTGCATGCGAATAGGAATGATCAATGTCTTCACTGATTGGATGTTAGATGAGCTCTAGCTTTCTACATAGAAAGAACTAAACCATTCTGTAGGTCCTCCCAACTGTTCTTAGCTGTAGCTGACATGATGAAGGGTCTCCCAATCTCTTCACAGACAGTTTTGTCTTGGATTACTTCACGTGTTCGCACTTGTTATGATCAGGCAGGTATTTCACTATCAGCTAACCTGACTGCTCATTCCACAAGATTGACAACATCTTCAGCAGCATTCTTTGTACAGATCTTTATTCAGGACATTTGTAAAGCAGTGACCTGGTCATCGGTGCACATGTTTCTCCTCCCATTATACCATCACTCAGCATTCCAGAGATTATGCCAAATTTGGTTTAGCTGTTCTGCAGTCCATGTGTCCATGAACTCTGATTCCTCCACCTATTCAACTGCTTAGGAGTCACCTAGGGTGAAATGCAGTCACTGAAAGAAGAAAAAATGGCTACTAACCTTCTGTATCTATTGTTCTTTAAGACATGTTGCACATACCCATTCCATGACCTGCCCTCCTGCCTCTCTACCTGGGAGTTTTCCAGAAAGAAGGAACTGATGGGGCCCAGAGTTGGCTGGGTGTTTTATACCGGCACTAACGGTGCATTGCAGCAGAGGGCACTCAAGCTGCTCCAGTGGTTACCACTGAGCGAAAAATTTCCGATGATTGTGCTCAAGGCGTGTACACACCTAGAGTGGAATGTACATGTGTAACACATCTTGAAGAACAACAGTTACGGAAGCTTAGTAACCATTTTTTCCCTGTAAGCTGAAATGAGGTTATTTCAGGTCATCTAGAGACATGTGAGTCCAATTAAGGGTTGCCTGTGACCTTTGAAAAATCCTCTTCTGGTTAGGGAAAAGGAAAGAGAGAAAAGAGACAAGCTGCAGCAGGACTAGGGGCTGGAAGGCTGCGATCCTCTCTAAAGGGGAAACAACTGAACTAACGGACTGATTGGGTAGTGACTGGCACCCAGAGACTAGCATAACAAAGCAACAACATAGAGAGGGACCAGGGAGAGGTATTCCCTTTTTGTGTTATGAACTTGTTTCTTTTTGTTTGGCTGAAGAGTACTCTTTTGGGCCACCTTGTAAATGCCTTGAAAACCCTCTGGAGTGGGACTGATTTACTCCAGGCCCCCACCACCAGAGGGGGAAATGCTGAGCCCTGCTAGGTGAAGGGAGATGCCTGTCCACAGTTCATAGTCATATTTACTACCTTTAGTGCTTTCTACTCTTGTTGCCATTCAGAAGTTAGCGCATTCAGTTATATCTGTGTGATCCTATTGAAAGTAATTGAGCTACAAAGGTGTCAATGAGATCATAATTTGAAGACAATGGTAGTTGCACAGTAGTCACAAAGGACTTTACTGCAAAAACTTTAATATCAGTGATGATCCACGAGAATAAAAGAATCTAATTTGCTTTTCAAAGGTTCATTTATAGGCCTTTCAGCCAGGGGAAATATATTAATGTGTGAACTGAGCACATTTGACATAAGCATATGTAAAGGGGGTTACACATGCTGTTTTAAAATCAGTGTGTTTAAAAATAGAGCTGCATTTCCAGGTAGAGGGAAACTGATCATTATGCCATTTTCTAACATTATCTAAACCTGCTATCTAGATTGTAAACAACTTGGGGCAGGGGCTATACAGTGCTAAGACTACTGTTGGCATTTTGTCATGTAACTTTTGTATCTCAGTATCTATTCTCAGTGAATAAAAGTTGGTAAAAGTAGCTCCACAAGCCCTCCTTCCCCTACCCGAAGTCTATGTGATTTAATCTTGGCCTGCATAATGTGTTGTTATGATGGTGTGGTATAAAGATGGTGTTATCACTTGTTTGGCATGACCCACATAACTTATCTGTAGCTTCTCCACACATAAGTAATGCAAATGTCCCATTATTTTGATTTCAGATTTTATATGTAATATATATCATAAGTGGCAAGCTGGTTTTGTAACAAGTTAGATTGAAAGTATTCAGTAGTGGAAAAAATACCAATTAAAACACAGCAATAGGCTCTTATTGTCTTATTCGTGCTTGGTTTGATCTAAAGAGCCTAGTGTGTTAAAGGTTACAAGTCATCCTATTTTACTAAGTCTGTTCGGTTCTGTAATTGCTGCATTGGAGGATTCCCACTGGAGTGAAAAAAGAGATCTTTTGTATATTGCCTCTGGGTTGTTTTCTCCCTTGCACTAGTGATTTTAAAGCCTATAATATCTCCTCCCATATATCTGAAATAAAAGGATGTTTTTAACCTCAGCAGTCCTTGTGGTAGTGGAAGAAGGATCAGGTTGGCCGCTGCAAAATGTATAGGAAAGTGCAGGTGACATATTTTTTCTCCTGTAGCATTGATGATTCTTTTAGTGGAACCTTACCCCTCAAGGGATGTTAGTTCTCTAAAGCTCTCACCTCTACCTCAGCAATTTAACATGCAGTCCTGGTTACATGAAAATGCACATCTGGTAAGCTGAAGCACAATACAGTGAAAATGTGTTCAAGGGAATGGAAAGATTAATGTCTACCCTTATTGACAGTTGCACATTTTCATGGTGCTTTATGAAGCTTTAAATAATTCTTAATAGTTCTCTTATTTCCTGAAGTTGACAAAATGTTCTTTTGCTGTCTATAGCACCTTTATGGCAAAGTGATGTATTAAAGTAGCTTTTATTCTTCAGGGATACATTCGCTATCTAACCAAATACGCATTTTGTCACCTTCAGTAATAATGGCTAAAATCAATTTATAAGACCTGTAAAATTATAAATTTTACCACTTCTTTCTTCAGTCCTAGTTACGTATTACTATTAGAGTCCTTCTTTTTTTATTGTAGACATGATTTTAAAAGGGCTATTTAGGCTTCAGAATGCTTTAAAATTAAGATGATTGTTATTGTGAGACTTTATTTATGATTTAGGGTTAGATATTAGGTTTTTTCCCCAGATTAGACCTGTAAAACTGCTGCTATCTTTAAGTGTTGTTGATGATTCTATCCACTGATGTATTGTTAGGTTCCTTCAACGTTCTGAGAGGTTTGCCTTTTTCTCTTACTAGAGTGGCTCCCAAACTTCCTAGTGGTGTTCAGCAGAGCACTTCCTGGTGATCACAGGAAGCTGTTGCATTACTACCATTTCTTCTTTACTACTTTTTGTACCCTGGTCCATCTAAAACTCACCATTGGCTCTCATCACACCCTTCTGTATAACAATATACATCTTGCCCCTGTCTTCCCTCAACTGCTCCATTTCCCTATCCTTTTTACTACCCCCCTTGCAGTTCCCACCAGTTCTCCCTACTTCTCTTCCCTTTTCCCTCCCTATCTTCCCCTCTCCTTCCACCAGCACAAATCCAGATTCCACAACCACATCCTTCTTTGCGTCCTCCTCAACTCTGGTGACATTTACCTCAATCCTCACCTGCCATTCCACCCTTCTTCGTCCCCACTGCACCTCCCACTCTGGTCCCCACCACCACTACTACCCCTCTTTTGCCATCATTCCTAACTTCACATCCACCCCCATCTTCCTTCCTCCTCTTTCTTGCTGTGTCAGGAATACTTACTCCATCTCTGAAAATATCTGTCATCCATGACCTCTTCATATCTCAAACCCTCCATCTCTTGACTGTCAGAGATATGGATTGCTTAGCCTGACACACTGCAGCTGCTGTCTCTTTCAGATGGGTCTCTGCTTCTCGCTCTCCCTGTCCTGGATCAGACTATGGTGTGGCATTGGGCTTCTCCTCTCCTATTCCTGCTGCTTCCAACTTCTCCCTCCTCCCACTCCCACTCTTTCTCCTCTTTTGTCATGTAACTTTTGTATCTCAGTATCTATTCTCAGTGAATAAAAGTCGGTAAAAGTAGCTCCACAAGCCCTCCTTCCCCTACCCGAAGTCTATGTGGCATTGGGCTTCTCCTGCCTCTGACTCTTTTCTCCTCCTTCCTGTCATTGTTATCTACCATCCATCCAGCTCCTCACCACCAGCCTTCCTCTCTGATTTCAACTCTTGGATCTCTGTCTTTCTCTCATAATCTCCTACATGCATCCTAGGGGACTCCAGCTTCCATGTTAATGGCTCATCCCACCCCTAAGCTAAATATCCCTCCAGTCCTTGACTCCTTTTCCCTTCTCTTCCATCATAAAATCTGCCCTGGCTTGCCCTTAGCATGCACTTTCTATGCTCCTGTTCTTGCACTGCAGAGTGTCTCTGGCTGAAATCCCATGATCACTACCAATTCATTCTCTCCTGTTGCAGTTAAGACCCAATTCTACTTCTCCAGCTTTATTGAATCTCACACCACAATCCCCTTTCCACACCTTTGACCCACTCCTCAAACACTCCCTTCCTCCAGCCTCTTTATCTGCACAGCATCTTGCCAATTTCTTCCCAGAGAAAACTGACAAAACACTACATTTGTCCTGATCTATGGCTAGGGCTCTCCAGTAATTCAATTAATAAAAAATACTACTACTATTTATGGAGTGATAGTGCCTAGGGTGAGATTGTAAAACCATTGTGCTAGCACCATACAAACATAGAATAAGAGACAGCCTTTGCCCCAAAGAGCTGACAATCTAAACAGACAAACTGAAAAAAGGGCGAAAAGATGAACAATGTGGTGGGTCGCAAATGTCATGAATGAAATATTATTTGTTTGTCTCTTTTTTTATTTTACTGTCTGGTGATATGGGGAGACAGTTAGCTGAAAAGAGAGGCAAGGAAGGTGGAGAGGACATTAAAGTGAGGGATAAGGAAAAAGAGGAAGTGTGTGTTTTGGGGGAGGGAAAGGGAGCATGGAAGACAGGTGGAGTGAGATTAAACAGCCAATCAGCAAAGAGGAAAGAATGTCCATAGTAGAAACTGTAAAAAAAAACAACCCAAGACGTGACTGACATCACGGGCTGCAGATCCATGCTTTAGATGCTTTTCTTTGTTGCTATCAGCTGCATTTCTGGCTGGCTGCTCACAGCAGTTTTTTGTCTCTGAGCCCACCTGGCTGGATTGAGGGCTAGGGATCCTCAGGCAGATAGTACTGTTTCTTCAAGCTGTTTCTTTGGGCATCCAGACTCTCCTTCTAAAAAAGGGACAAAACACTTACCTTACTACTTGCTGTAATCGCCAGATGGATGTGGGAAATTGTGAGTGGGAGAAGAGGTTGTGTTGTGTGATCACAAATGGTTGGGGGTGTGGTTTACTTTGGAAAAATTTTGAGAGCCTATCTCCTAATAATGTCATCTAGACCATATTTCCCTAATTTGCTTATGGGAATGTCACATGGAACTGTGTCAAAAGCCTTACTAAAGTCAAGATAGTTCACATCTACTTCTTCCTCCCTATCTCTATCCTGTCAAAGAGAGAAGATTCATAGGATAATCATGCATGCATCATTTTTCAGTAGCTGGAGCAGCCCCTGTACTCCTTACATCCATCACAGGCTTAAAAGGAAGAAGACGTATGTAACACAAGAAAACCCTCAGTCCCTCCCCCACCTTTTTACCAAGATCCCTGCCTGAACCAATCCTGCGTATACATCCATGCAACTATCCCACAAGGCTCTTTGCTAGGAAGGGAAGTGGCTTCGCACCCTTTTGTGGTACCCCCAGAATCTATCCCAAAATTTGCACAGTGGAAATATACTAGTTCTACTGCTAAGGAGACTCTGCAAGTATGGGGCATTGAACATCATTTGCCCTCTGCCTAACCAGTGACACTTATGGTATTACAAATAGTTTCAAATTACAGATATATTAATAGTAGCAATACATTATTGACAAACTTTGTATTTTATTATCAGATTTTAATTTACTGTGGGCTAAATAAATTGTTATGAAAAAATATTTTATTTAAATTACATTTCTGAAGATTTTCTGGAAATATATTTAAAGGAACTGACTTTCATTTAAGTATACAGTGTCCTGAAAACAAATAAATTCTGTTTTGCAAGTCATCTGAAAACATTCCTTGGGATCTGACATCTAGATTGCAGAGAGGGAATTTGGGGCAAGAATAATATGTTCCTAAGTATCTCAAACAAATGATGTGTTTACAAGAAAAAAACTCTGCTGATATTTGCCCATACTTTGAGCACTTATTATAGGTGCTATTTCATTTTACAAATTACATATTTTGGAATCTGTAGCAGTTTTGTTTGTATCATTGAAAAGATTTCCATCTTGATGCACACTTAATGATTGGCATCCACTTTAACTTGTTTTTGTGTCAAGAACTTAGCATGTCATTCGTTGGAAATTGATGTGTAATAGTCTGACATTGATCATAATTTTTTCTAATTAATTGTCATCCAGAGTGTTTGCTTGGAAAGAAATTATGCCCAATGTCAATCATTTGCTTTAATTCTCTCTCTCTCTCTGTGCCTCTCTTCTATTTAGTCTGTGAATACTCAACAAAGTTGTTGCTTCAGTACAGCTCATGCATAAGATTGCATATTGTATTCTGGGGATATGTGTGTTGTTCACTTGTATTTCTACATGCCTAATATATGATTCTTGTATAGATGTGTTCATTTCCTCAATTCCTGATTGCATTCCATCGTGGAGATACATAGCTTTGATGTTTTGGTTATTGTTTTAGGTATTTACTACATAGCTTGACTTCTATATAAAAGTTCAGTACTAAATGACATTCTTATTGATTACAGATATCAGGCCTTGTATTAGTTGAAAACTTTAATATGTATTTAGTTAAAAATTGCATTGATAATTTAAATCTTTTTGTGATGTCCATGGTACTAAATAGTAAACAGAATGTGAAATTATTATTACATACTTCAAGACAACATACAGTTTCTCTCTTGCCAAGAGTGGTTTGCAGTATTTATGTGAAAGAAATAGTACATAGTGAACAAAATAGTAAATCCAGTCCTTGCTCATGTGATTAAGAGCTGTAGGATCAGGCTCATTCATTGCACAAGCAGTTATAAATTGTGCGATAGTGACTCTCCCAGAATGTCAGTTTGTTTATGTAAATCTGGAGCCTAGCCATCTAACACAGTATTTACGTATTTGTCAAACTGTGGATATTGTTATTTCAGATAGAGCTTTCTTGCAGACTGCCCCAAGAGAGGGATGAATTGCCATAGTAGCTATGTACTGTCACCTTCTGTTCTAAGTTCAAGGTGCATTTCTTTGACCTTGCATTTTTTAACATAAAACATATAATTTTGTGTGTGTGTAAATCTAAAGCACTGTGCACACTTTTCCTTCTGGGGAGAGGATGAAAGGAAAAGCATGACACATTAGTCATATGGCTTAATGTACTACTGGAAAGTGTTCAGATACCGGGGTGATGACCATGGGATACAGAATTTGTACAGAGTAGAATATGAACAAATACACAATCTTTGTATTGTTTATATGTCAGTGGCTTTTGAGAGCCTTACTTATTAGGATTCTTGATGTTTAAAGTTACATATTTGGTAATTAAAATTAGTGTCAGTTCAAGGACACATGAAATTCCTAATTAAACAGTAATCTCTAGATAAGGAGTAGCTGGAAACAAAAGATTCTGAAACTGTTAGTGTTGAGAGATGGTAACTGATGTTGGCTAGCTCTGCTTGTGCTGTCTACTATATTTTCTTCTGGGTTTTGTTCTGCCATATGTTGTATAAGAGGAGGGGAGAAAGAAACAGTTTAATATGAAATTTAGAAGAAATAGAGTAAGAAGAGTTCTGCAAAATGTCAGAGTAATGGGAGAAATCTCTTTTGGAAAATAAAGTGGAAAACTGCTGAAAACAATTGTGTCATTTTGGCAAAAATTTTTAGGATTATTTTCAAATTAATCTTCTACTTAGTTATCAGTGTTAAAGAATTTTTCTCTAGCTGTTTATCTTGTAATTTTCTTTAGGCAAAGTATTTTTTAAAATAATTTTGAAAGTGCCTTTGAGATGCCAAGAAGACATGCTTTAAGGTAATATATGACACAGAATGCAAATGTGTAATACACTTAATGCTCAAATAATGGAAGCTATTTGCTATGTTTCCATTTTTTCACTTGGTGCTGTACATAGAAGCATAGACTATCAGGGTTGGAAGGGACCTCAGGAGGTCATCTAGTCCAACCTCCTGCTCAAAGCAGGACTAATCCCCAGACAGATTTTTGCCCCAGATCCCTAAATGGCCCCTCAAGGATAGAGCTCACAAGCTGGGTTTAGCAGGCCAATGCTCAAACCACTGAGCTATCCCATCCCTCCCATCTCAAATAATGTACAGAGAGTAATGTAAAGAGAACCATTTAAAAAGCAAAACATTCATTGCCATCTGTTGTAAAAAATATTCAGTATTTGCCCATGCAAGACACAGGCATTCTGGCTCTATTCGTTCTAGCATTTTTCTTCGGCTTTCTTACCATTGCATTACCTGCACTGCAGCTTCAGCAGTGGTAGCAAGGATGAGAGTGCTAGTATAGACAGGCCACTGCTTAAATAACTGCTGCACTCTGAGCATGGTTAGTTGGCAAGGTGGATAAAATGCCTGATGACTAGGGCCCTACCAAATTCATGGTCCATTTTAGTAAATTTCACGGTTATGGGATTTTAAAAATCTTAAATTTCAGTTTCAGATATTTAAATCTGAAATTTAATGGTGCTGTAACCCTGAGGGTCCCAACCCAAAGGGAGATCATGGGAGTGGGGGAGTCACAAAGCTATTGTAGGAGGGTCACAGTATTGCCAACCCTTACTTCTGCGCTGCTGCTGGTGGCGGTGCTGCCTTCAGAGATCGACGGTAGGGGAGTGGCAGCTGCTGGTTGGGCACCCAGCTCTGAATGAAGTGCTGCTGCCAGCAGCATCGCAGAAGTGAGAGTGCCATGGTGCGGTATTGCCACACTTACTTCTGGGCTGCCGCCGGAGGTAGTTCTTACCCAGGCCTGGGGTTCCCCCAGCCCTGCCTCCCCCCAGTGTTTGGGGCATTAAAGAGGCCTGGGGCTGGCTGGTTGGCTGTGTGTGGGGAGGGTAACCACAGCACCCCAGCCCGATAGGCAGCCTGAGCAGTCACCCACATAGCCCACCCATAAAGTTGGCCTTACCCTCCTGAAAAGTGACAACCCTCCTGCCCCCACCATGCCACACTCATTTATATGCTCTTGGTGGTGGTGGTGCTGATGCTGCCTTCAGAGCTGGGTGCTGGCCAGCAGCCATTGCTCTCTGACTGCCCAGCTCTGAAAGCAGCTCAAAAGTAAGGGTGGCAATACTGTGACCTCCCCCCTTCAAGACAGTAGCCAGATTTCATGGGGGAGACCAAATTTCACAGTCTGTGATATGTTTTTCCTGGCCATGAATTTGGTAGGGCCCTACTGATGACCATTCCAAGCTAGTGTTCCCATCAGTTGAGCTTCAATGGTGATGAATTTTAAGAAAAATGCAAAGACGTTGCAATGATGGGACTGTCTACTTCATAGATATAGTCCAGTAAAGATTTATTTGGTCTCAAATATTTGAGACAGTCATTTTTCCCCTCATGTCCCAAGGTTTGGAGTCACTGACAATGATAAGCTAGTTGCTCATAAGTAAAATGTCATTTTTCTAACCAAAAGTCCTAGTATTGCTATAAATGGTTCTACAAGAAATAACTTATTTGAGTAATTGTACACAAGTACCATCCAGCAGAACCTGCATAGAAGCTCCTCGCAGATCACTGATGGGCTGGCACTGGTACGTAAACCAGGAAGCCATGACAAAGGGTTGTCTGAGCAACAATACAGGCTGCCTGCCTGTCTTGCTCTAGATCCTGTGCGTGAGAGAGCTGACATTCTGCTTCTGACACAGCCTTCCTCCTGATGCCTGACTGCTGGTTTGCTCTCTGGCCTGTCTCAGATTCTGACCTTCTGGTTCCCAACTCGACCTGACTCCCTCTCTGACCACTAGGTCTGATCGCCCACAACCTGGTTGTGATACCACCAGGTGAACTGGAGTCTCTTAGAGAACCAGAGATGGTTAAAAGTGTTATTCATGGATTTACTATATGAGAACTTAGTGTCAGCATGGAATCCAAGAGTACTCCAGACTAGAGACTGAATTGACCAATTGTGGATGTGTATCTTCAACCAGAGGAGACGGCACCATGACTTCAAACTCTTCAAAACACTTTCCTCTGCCCACGAGCATCACCTCTGTGTTGCTTGGGTTCAGCTTCAGCCTGCTGTTCTTCGACCATGAGCTGATCTCATCAAGGCACTGGGGCATCTTGGTAGTGTAAGCCTAGGTTTAAGGAACTTGGCATAAGTCAAACTGAGTTTTTGGGGAATCAAGTGGAAGAGGGCTCTTGGGAACCCCAATAGGCAGTAGTGGTGTAGTAATATGTGGTGGTGGATAGCTGTGTATCATCTGCATATTGTTGGCACTTGAGTCCCTGTCATCTGACCAGTTCACCTAGTAATTGCATGGAGATGTTGAAAATGACCTGAGATAGACTTGATCTTGTTAAACTTTACAAGCAAGGGGTCTATTGGTGGAGGTGCAGTTTCCCATCATTACTTGAAGGATACGGAAAATTCAGGATTCTGTGGCTTGTCCACCTTATGTGAAGTTCCATAAAGATAAATTTCTGCCTAAAAATGTTGCAGAATTTAAATCAAGTCAATCTATTCACCTATCAGTTATCTTTCTCAAACCCCACCCAACTTAAGAGGAAGCTGTACACACCTTTGATGTGATGAGGTCACTATCCTGTTATTTTGACTGGACAAAGCCTTTCTAGAACTCACTAAGATGGTTTGTGACCTTTGCAGACAGGGTTAAGGGTTAGGCCATATCTTCTAAATGAGTATCTAACTGTACAAAATCCAACTACTAATCAGCCAGGTTAGATTCCCCTGTGCACATTACAGTCCACTTCCCCTGGGCTCAGACAGCCACTATTGCTTCCATAAGAATCCCTATTGAGATATTTGCAGAGTGGCTATGTGGTGATCAGTCCACAGGTTCTGTCAGGATTATTCCTTAGCTGAGGCTTCCAGGTCAGACTCCCTCTTCAGTGGAACTGTCCTGCAATAATTTTTGAAATAGGACCCCTAACTCTCCTCTCAAAATGAGGAGGTAACTGCTTGCTAGTCATAAGAAGTGGGATTCATGCAGGCAATTATTCAAAGAAGAATGGTTATTTACCTTACTGTAACTGTGGTTCTTTAAGATGTATTGTCCACATGGATCCTACACCCCAATCTCCTTCCCCATTTCTATGGAATTCTACAACTCTGGGGTTAAGCATTAGCAAAGGAACTAAGGGTCAGTTGGGCGTGCTGTGCCCTTTATGCCCTTGGTTGGAGGAGGGATGCAAAGGAATCCTGGGTGCAGGTGAGGCCCCAATGAACATGCCAGAATAACCCAATCTCTCACACATGAGCATAAGAGTATCAGAAGTGGGATCCATGTGGACGATACATCTTGAAGAAGCATGGTTACTGTAGGATTAGTAACCATTCCTTCTTTAGAAAATAAATTCCATACAGGAAAATATAGTTAATCTGACCAACAATTGACAAATAATTTTTCTGTTCCTTTTTTGGCTAAAGTGTGCTTTTGTCAAGGAAGTTGGAAGGGAGGTAGTTGGTTTAACTTTAGTTTGATCTTTTTTGGTGGGGAAGGAGGTTGGGGTTCCCTGAAGCCCCCCCAACCGCTATCCAAGTTGTCTGTAATGTCCTCCCTCTTTGATGTACACGAAGGGTTCTCCAAACAAAAGAAAGGTCCTTTTCTCTGTCTTTCTCTTTCAAGAGAGGGGAATCTGAGGTGGTATATATTTTTTTTTAAAGGCAAATGTGGCCTGCCTTTTAGGCAATGTTTCTGTAGTCAGCTCTTTGGACCTTTTCTTATCAGCTGGTCTACTGTTTTTAATTAGAGTCTACTACTAGAACCTCCTCTTGGAGCACTCTGCTTGACAGCTGGTCCATGAAGTTGCAGGGGTGGTGAGGCCTGCAACTGTCTCTCTCTGGGCTGATCTCTCTCTGTGGTCAGTAGTCTCTGAGATGTTCTTCTTGTTCACCTACCCTTCCTGTGGCAGGTTTTTCCTTTTTAAGCTCCCCCTCCAGTCAAAGCAAGCCCTACAGGAGTTCCTCGTTAGGGCTGAATGAACCCAGAAGAGTTCATTACTCTCCTTACCACCAGAGTGAGGGTGTGTCCCTTCATACTATTGTAGATTTCAAAAAATATGCAAGCTATTGGCAAACTGAAGGCAATTTTCTAATTTTTTTCAAATAGCACACAAAAACTAATTAGTGATGGTGCTGAAGTTAATTGCATATTAGGGATGCTTAGAGCAGGTGTAGAGAAGCATCTGCACAAGTACTCAATATAAATATTTTATAACCATATTAGAAACAAACATATATTATGCAGTTTAAGAATGGAAACACTGTTCTCTCCAAGAATCACTTCATTTAGGTAGTAATACAGCATAATGGCAATAATATTTTTTCTTTCTAGTCTCAAAACTAGAGTCTGCAGTATTTTCTTGTAGGAGTTGTATGATGTTATTTCATATAAGTGAAGCTGGACAAGCAATGTTATAGGCAGTTGGCCTGAAGAATTAGCTCTGTGAGGAGAAAAAAAAAACAGTGTATATTTTTAAGAATTGTCAAGCAACTTCTTTCACATTCTTTGTGAAATGAAATGTATTTTGTTTTTTAATATGCAGATTTTTAAGCCCTGACCCACTGCAACTTGTTGAATGGTGCTGAGTGGCTTCAACTCCTGTCACCCCAAATAGGAATTGAAGGTACTAAACACACCTCTGGAAAAGCCCAACACATTAAGATACTTCCTATGAAAGGGAGATTTGTTGCCTTTCAAGAGTCTCACAAAATGTGCATGTCAATGAAAGAGGTATTTATTTTTTAACAACATACTCTTGAGCTCTAAATACACTTCCAGGTGATGCTGCTGTGCTGCTGAAGGCATTTCAAGTCAACAGATTGGTGGTTTTGGGAGAATAGGAGAGGCGTGTTTGTTTTGTGTTTTTATTGAGTTTTCAGCCAGCCTTGGAGGTTCCTATTTGAGCAAGCAGCTGCAAAACTTCAGCAGCCACATTATGGAGGATATGAAAAAACACTGCTGCAGATGCTGAGGCCATAGTGATTGAGAGCTTGTATCCATCTCTTCCTGTCGTAGACAAGAAGGTAGTATCAGCAACATGTTTTAAGCTAAACTCAAGATGTTAAGTATTGGTTCCATACTCTGAGGTTGAAAGAAATATTAAGTTTTTCAGAGAACCTTGTGAAGCTTCTGAAGTCTTCAGCTAACTGACCACTCTATTGACAGTTTTGTGGGGTTTTACAGTAATCTCTAATTGTCAACTGTTGATTACATGGGAGCAATCGTTTCTATTGTTTTGTAGATCTACAATTTATTAAGTGAGAAAGGAGAATTCCTTTCCTTGAACCTAGTAAATTTGGTAGCAGTCCTGGATATCGGATATAAACTGCTTTGGGAGTGATGGATGGATTAGCCCATGCCAATTTTTTTCTAAATCTGCCAGCTGCCTTTAGAGCTCTTTGTTATGAAGTGTTTATGACACATCTGAAGTTGCAGACAGTTGCTCAAGTGTCTCTGTCCATTGCCTTCTAAGTAGTCTCAGGGGTAGTGTATGACAATTACTGCACTGCCCCAAGAGATATTTCTTATGGGGTGCCATATATCTCCAGTTTAGTGTGGTGATGAGGAGACCTATAGCTGTCTAGTCATTGCTTTGATAATGCTGAAATATGTCTTCATCACCTTTGACCTAACTTATGCAGTGGAAAGGGTGATCCAATGCATGTGGAACTGGAGCTTGGGTGACAGCAGGATGGCTGTAGCTCAATGTAGATGAGACAGAGATAATGTTTATAGGCTGGGGAAGCAGCCAGAAGAGTTGGGTGAGATTATCTCAGCTCTCTTGATTGAAGGAATGAATCTTCCATTTCAAGTCTTGTTCTATATTTGGGTTTCTTATTAGATAATTAGTTACTTCTGGATGTTGGGTTGCAGTAGTAGCCAAAAGTACTTTTTTTCCTATCTGATTTGAGGGGGGGAGGCCCAAATTATGTTTTTTGGTGCCATAATTATTCATGCCTTTGTCACCTTGAGACTAGACTGTTGTAAAGCGCCCTAAATAGAGATACTAACTGAAACCATTCAGAATCTGAAGAATGATGCCATATGTTTATCAAGTGGTGTGTCACTTAGGGAGCATATTATACCACTGTTCTGGGATCTGCAATGGCAGCCAGTACATATCCAGGTAGAATTCAAGTCACCTGAGCTCCCTTGTTAAAGATGTGCTGTTTGCTAGTTGATCCCTTCACTTTGGACTTCACTTCTTCTCCTGGCCCGCTAGAGCCTGGATTTGTTAAACTTCTGGTCATGCTTCAAAACCCACCTTTTTCCTGAGCGTTTAAGGGATGGAGGAGCTACGATATATTAGGAGATAGAGTGTATGAATTAACAAAGCATTGAAGATGGTGGATTTCTAATAATATTAAATGACAGTTAATTATTGTAAGATCTCAACCATTTGTGCTGTCTGATTTATGGGAGGTACCTGGAGCATGAAGTAGACATCCTTAGAATCAGTAATTCGTAGGGCTGTTGATTAGTCGCAGTAAACTCACACGACTAACTCAAAAAATGTAATCGCGATTAAAAAATTAATCGTGATTAATCGCAGTTTTAATCACACTGTTAAACAAAAGAATACCAATTAAAATTTATTAAATATTTTGGATATTTTTCTACATTTTCATATAGTCTGTGTTGTTATTGAAATCAAAGTGTATATTATTTTTATTACAAATATTTGCACTGTAAAAATGATAAAAGAAATAGTATTTTTCAATTCACATCCTATAAGTACTGTACTGCAATCTCCTTATTGTGAAAGCGCAATTTACAAATGTAGATTTTTTTTTGTTACATCACTACACTCAAAAACAAAGCAATGTAAAACTTCAGAGCCTACAAGTTCACTCAGTCCTACTTCTTGTTCAGCCAATCGCTAAGACAAACAGGTTTGTTTACATTTACAGGAGATAATGCTGCCCTCTTCTTATTTACAATGTCACCTGAAAGTGAAAACAGGCATTTGCATGACACTTTTGTAGCTGGCATTGCAAGGTGTTTACGTGCCAGATATGCTAAACATTTGTATGCCCCCTCATGTTTTGGCCACCATTCCAGAGGACATGCTTCCATGCTGAATATGCTCGTTAAAAAAAAAGTGTTAATTACATTTATGACTGAACTCCTTGGGGGATAATTGTATGTCCCCTGCTCTGTTTTACCTACATTCTGCTATATGTTTCATGTTATAGCAGTCTCGGATGATGACCCAGCCCAAGTTGTTCATTTTAAGAAAATTTTCATTGCAGATTTCACAAAACACAAAGAAGGTACCAATGTGAGATATCTAAAGATAGCTACAGCACTCAAGACAAGGTTTAAGAATCTGAAGTGCCTTCCAAAATCTTAGAGGGACAAGATGTGAAGCATGCTTTCAGAGGTCTTAAAAGATTAACACTCCGATATGGAAACTACAGAACCCAAACCACCAAAAAAGAATCAGCCTTCTGCTGGTGGCATCTGACTCAGATAATGAAAATGAACATGCATCAGTCCATGCTGCTTTGGATTGTTATCGAGCAGATAACAGAACCCGTCATCAGCATGGACGCATATCACCTGGAATGGTGGTCAAAGCATGAAGAGACATATAAACCTTATGCATCTCTGGCATGTCTTGCGATGCTAGCTACAACAATGCCATGGAAAAACCTGTTCTCACTTTCAGGTGACATTGTAAATAAGAAGTGGGCAGCATTATCTCCTGCAAATGTAAACAACTTGTTTGTCTGTGAGATGGGCTGAACAAGAAGTAGGACTGAATGGACTTGAAGGCTCTAAAATTTTACATTGTTTTATTTTTGAATGCAGATTGTTTTGTACATAATTCTACATTTGTAAGTTCAACTTTCATGGTAAAGAGATTGCACCACAGTACTTGTATTAAGTGAATTGAAAAATACTATCTCGTTTTTTACAGTGCAAATATTTGTAATAAAAATAAATATAAAGTGAGCACTGTACATTTTGTATTCTGTATTGTAATTATATATTTGAAAATGTAGAAAACATCCAAAATATTTAAATAAATGATATTCTATTACTGTTTAACAGTGTGATTAATCATGATTAATTTTTTTAATTGCTTGACAGCCCCAATAATTTGGGAAGTTCATACTCTCCCACTGAGTCCCACATCTTATTTCCATGGACAGAACAGATGTGAGTTGGAGGAGAGACTAATATTTATGACAATTTGCATAGCAGTGGTATGGTGTTGGCAAATGTCCATTACAGACTAAGAAGAAATGATCTGCTTAATTCCAGTTTAGATCACAAGCAAAAGGAATCTATGATATTAGGAAATTACAAAACTGCACATTTTGTCACATGAGGACTGGTAGCCTAATCCAAATTAAGCAAGCAGATACAGTGATATCTGTTTCACTGATGTTTTTCTCCAGTCAGGCCTGTAATGGGTATGACAGACTAAAACAGATTCTGAGGATCAAATCTTGCTCACCTCATTCAAGTTATCACACTGAATTGAATAAAAAATTAAATATTACACAATGATTAAGCACAAAATCTGTCTCTCACTGTTAGACTTTCTTGAATTTGATTAGAGTTAAAAGCTGGCATAAAAATGTAAATATCAGTTCTATAGTGAATAAGTCTTCAATTTTTTTATATTCTATATTTATATAGGTTTTACTTTTATGTTAATTTAATGTGTGTAAGAGGGGAAGAGTGGCCTGTTCTGGGGAGAATCAGGAAAAAGTCTACCCATGGTGACAGCCAAAGTCAAATGTCTCTTATTTTGATACCTACATAAATATTTTTTGAGATATCAGATTGTACTGCTTCTTGTTTCCCTGGATGGAAACAGAATTGAGACAGAGTGTTTTATGATCAGGACTTGACTTAAATCACAGTAATAATTTTTAAGAACATCTCCAAAAATGCATTCCATAGGCTGACAAACTGTAATATACATACTATAATTGTTAGATGGGCTACCGGCAAATAGATGTCAGAAAAGGCCATAGTATAGGCACTAGAAGCCTTACCAGCTTCTGACATCTGTCCCTGGTAATACTTCTAACATTGGTCAATAGCAGTTCTCTATGGGGACAATATGCCATGCTGCACAGTGGTGAAAATGTGTCAACATTGCAGGAATTGTTAAGGTTGGATGATGCCATACCAAATTCATATGGTCTTCCCTGTGAAATCTAGTTGTTCATAGAACCATAGACTTTAAGATCAGAAGGGACCATTATGATCATCTAGTCTGACCTCCTGCACAACGCAGGCTACAGAATCTCACCCACCCACTCCTGTATCTAATCCCTAACCTTCGTCTGAGTTACTGAAGTCCTCAAATTATGGTTTAAAGATTTCAAGGTGCAGAGAATCCTCGAGCAAGTGACTCATGCCCCACACTGCAGAGGAAGGCGAAAACCCCCCAGGGCCTCTGCCACTCTGTCCTGGAGGAAATTTTCTTCCCGACCCCAAATATGGTAATCTGCTAAACCCTGAGCATGTGGGCAAGACTTACTAGCCAGACACCCAGGAAAGAATTCTCTGTAGTAATTCAGATCCCACCCCATCTAACATCCCATCACAGGCCATTGGGCATATTTACTGCTAATAGTCAAAGATCAATTAATTGCCAAAATTAGGCTATCCCATCATACCATGTCTGTTGTAGGAGGTTGCAGAATTGCCACCCTTACTTTTGCGCTGCCTTCTGAGCTGGGTGGCCAGAGAGTGGTAACTGCTGGCTGGGCACCCAGCTTCGAAGGCAATGCCTCCACAATAAGTAGTGCAGAAATGAGGGAGCCATGGTATGGCGGGGTCATCACTTTTGGGAAGGGCAGGACTGCCCTACGGGTTAGCAACATGAGCGACTACTCAGGGTGCCTTGGTCAGGGACGGGGTGCCATTGTCATCCCTCACACACACACAGCTAGCCCAAGGCCCCTTCAATCCCTGAGCGTTGGGGCCGGAGACTAGGGGTACCCTGGCCGTACACTGGGCTCTAGCTGCTAGTCCTGTCTGGGCTGGAGAGGGGCAGGACTTCCTCTTTCCCATGTATAGGCTGCTCGCAGGGCTGGGTCAGACCCACCTCCGGGAACCTCCTCTCGCTGCAGGAAGCTCCGCAGCTGCTGTCTGGGAAACCTACTCTCAAGGCAGTGCTGCGACCAACAGCAGCACAGAAGTGAGGGTGGCATGCTATGGTATTATTACCATTACTTTTGCCCTGCTGCCTGTAGTAGGACAGAAGTAAGAGTGGCAATATCATACCATGCCACCCTTGCTTTTGTGTTGCAGCTAGTAGCAGCATTGCCTTCACAGCTGGGCTCCCAGCCAGCAGCCACTGCTCACCAGCTGCCCACCTCTGAAGGCAGCAATGCCAGCAGCAGTGCAGAAGTAAGGGTGGCAGTACTGCAACCCCCCACAATAACCTTGCGACTCCCCCATAATCCCTTTTTGTGTTGAGACCTGCGCAGTTACAGCACTGTGAACTTTCAAATTTAAATATCTGATACGGTGAAATTTAAGATTTTTTAAATCCCATGACCATGAATTTTACCAAAATAGACTGTGAATTTGGTATGACCCTAGTTAGGGGGCAGTGGTAACCACTGAAACATGCAAGTTCCATGAAGTCTATAATACCACATTTTAAAAGAAAGGAGCCTAAGTGCTTATTCCTTACAAATAACTGCTTTATATTGGCCAATTTTTAGTCAGAATGGATTTATTGAAACGGAACTCATTTTACTGCTGTGTTAAACATTAATTTTATTTTGTTTATCTTATTAGCCACAGAATCCTAGCTCTTTCTACTGTTCTGACCACAGTGTGGTCCAAAGGCATGTTTTTTATTTAGCCCATAGCAACAGTAAGTTTTAATAACTACAGAAGCTGCCATTCCAAGCCATTAATCATCAGTGAGCAATGAGCCAATGTTCTAACCATATATCATGGATTATTTAAAAAACAAAAGACAGATGTTCACAGTTCAGATTAATATAACAGAATGCATTTCTAAGTAAAATGATTATATGAGGAAGGTTCAAGTTTGCCTGGAAGATAAATAAAACATGTAAATTCTGGTTCCCAAGCAATTGTCAATCTGTCCTTTTAGTGAGGGCTGGGGATGATATAAGAATAATTACTTATTATATTCCGGTAACAGAGCTAAGCTGAAATGCAATATCCAATATAATACAGAGATCATTCTTTGAAGACTTCTTTAAAAAAATTTCTTCAATATTTTTGCTGCAGTGCCTCTGTTTGTAAATGTTCAAAATGGGGAGTATGTGATGTGTTCAGTTGCATAACTTATTAATACATTAGGAGTCATACCCCTTGTGACAGAACCGATGCTATTCTGTAAAAGTTTATTATTTCTTCCTTGGGTGCTTTTCCATATGTATTCCACTCCTGATGCACATGCAGTCCATTAACTCAAGTTCAGATTCTTTTGGCTAGTTGTGTCTGTTGGAGACTGCACCTGTGCTCCAGATATTCTTGTGCCTCCCATATGAGGCCATAAAGAGCCAGGGACCCCAGCTATCCCACAGTTCATTCTTACTGGCTGTGATTACAAGTGAGAACCTGAACAGTGGCTGAGCCTCTTCTTCACTGTGGAATTAACCCTTTGAACGGGAAATAGTTCTTAATAGTTTTAATGCTGCTTAGTTGTAGTTACTAGTCTCTTTATACCCCCTGAAAAACACAAACTTTTTTCTTAATTTCTTTGTGATACTTTCCTGGTACCTGGTCCAGCTCTTATGGTAGAGCAGAAGTCTTCTGAGTGTAAAAGCTGGCCATCTTGTGCTGCAATGATGCCACTTATTGATAGGTGCACCATCTGCCTCTTGTGCCTCATTGAGGGCCACATTCCTGAAAAATGTGCCATTTGTAGATTGTTCTGTTTGAGAACCCAAAAGGCATGAGTGGTTCACCAAAATGTTTTTGTTAGGAAGGTCTGTGTGCCCCCCTCCACCTCCTGGAGTGGCTGAGAATGATAAGTCTGGGAAAAACTCTTCAAAAAGTCCTCTGCTGAGCTTGGCATCAGTTCACAGTTCTGAGACTTATGTCTCGAAGAAACCATCTTCCATGAAGGTAAATTATGTATAATTGGGAGAGGAAGGAGCACTATTCTGCTAAGGGGCACAGATCAAGGTCACTTTCATCGAGTCCTAGCAAAAAAAAGCAGAGATTGCCTCATTCTACCTCTTTACTCATAGAGGCTATTATGCCCTCACCCCCAACAACAGTGAATGATTTTACTCATTTTCAGGACCTCTTCAGAAGAGTAGCTAATGAGCTCAAGATCACTCTAGAGGTGTCGGAGTCTCAGCATGAGCTGACAGATATATTACGACCTTCGACCTCCTCCAAAATTGCCCTGTCTATTAATGGAGCCATTATGGACCCTACTAAGAATATCTGGCAAATCCCTGATATCATATCCCCTACCTGCAAAAGGGCAGACCGGAAATACTATGGCCCCTCCAGGGCCTCAGAATTCCTTTTCACGCACTCAGCACCAAATTCGCTGGTGTTAGAAGCAGCCAACCAAAAGAACAAACAGCAGCATTTCTGGTCCACTCTCTGTGACAAGGACAGCAAAAGAATGGACCTACTCGGGTGCAAAGTTTATGCATCATCCACGCTACAATTTAGAGTGGCAAACTATGCGGCCCTACTGGCCAAATATGATCACAGAAACTATGGGAAACTCATGGACTTTATTAATGACATCCCAGAGCACAAGAGAGAACAATTCAAAGCAGTAATCTCTGAAGGGCAGATTATTTTCTGCACAGCATTGCACCGCAATGACCATAGTGATATGTTGGGCTTCATGGTTTACCTCTTCTTCTTTCCCAAATGAGATACAAAACATGGTTGCAGATCTCCCCTTCGATGGCGAGAAGTTATTTGCAGCAAAACCCAACGAGAAGCTGCATACCATGAAGGATTCCAGAGTGATACTCAGATCCATAGGCATCCATACATCAGCAATTAGAAGACAACAATACAGGTATCAGCCTTACCAATGCCCATGTTACCCAGCCTACACACACAACAACCAAGGCCATACAGCCTCCGGCAGCAACACTGCCAGAGAACCAGGCATCAACGATGATGCCCCACAACATTGGCACCGTCCCAACCCCCTCCATCTAATAAGCAGATTTGAAGCTTTGGTCAAGGGGCAGCATAAAGATACATCTGGCAGCATTTACGGCATTTCACAGTAAGACTGGAGACGCTACTGTCTTCGCTCACCTCATCACAAAGCACTTCCTCAAGGACCTCCAGACACTATACCTGGACATTAGACCTCCCATTCAACCTGGGACCTACATTTGATCCTCACATGCTTGACGTGCCGTGCATTTGAGCCACTTGCAACATGCTCCCTCCTATATCTGTCTATGAATACTGCTTTTTTAGTTGTCATTTCATCTGCCAGACATGTAGGAGAACTTGGAGAGCTTATGGCTGACCCATCATGCTCTATTTTTTTTTAAGGAATAAGTCATGCTCCAAACGCATCCTAAATTTCTCCCAAAGGTGCATTCCTCCTTCCACCTCAATGAACCTATCCATCTACCAACCTTCTTAAACCACATGAAAACACCTTCGAATCAGTGATGCACAAACTCAACATGCGCAGAGCATTGTCCTTTTATTTGGATAGGCTAAGCCCTTTAGAGCTTCCCCATAACTTTTAATTTAATTTTAGAATGATCCAGAGGCCAATCCATCTCTACCCAGAGAATATCCAGTTGGATAACAGGCTGCATCTTCCTATGCTACCAACTAAAGAAGATGAATCCTTGAACTTCTGTTAGAGCTCACTCCACCAGATCTGTGTCAGAGCTGTGCTGTCTACAGCTTTCTTACCAGATCCAAAATCCCTACCTCCTTAAGAGATACTGCTTTTCAGTCACCTGGAGTGGAGCACCCACAGGGACATCTCTCTCTCGAAAAGGAGGTTACTTCCCTGTGCCCCACCAATCAACTCCTCCCTCTTCCTCCCCGTGCCTGCTGCCTGCCTCCACAGTGTGAAGGAGGTATTGGGAGGGAGGGGGAAGGAGCGGGGATGGGGTGGAGTGGAGGCCAGGCCTGGGATGGAGTGGTGGTGGGGAGAGGTGGTGTCAGGGCTTGAGGGAAGGGCTGGGGTGGGGCCTGGGGCAGAGTGAGGGTTGAGCACCACCGGAAAAGTTGGAAGCCGGCACCTATGATATCAGAATAAGCCATCTCTTGTTAAGCGACAATGCCCGAACTCTTAAACTCAGGCCTGGTCTACACTACGCGTTTAAACCGAATTTATCAGCGTTAAACCCATTTAACCTTGCACCCGTCCACACAACGAGGCCCTTTATATTGATATAAAGGGCTCTTTAAACCAATTTCTGTACTCCTCCCCAACGAGAGGTGTAGCGCTGAAATCAGTATTGCCATGTCGGATTAGGGTTAGCGTGGCCGTAAATCAATGGTATTGGCCTCCGGGCGGTATCCCACAGTGCACCATTGTGACCGCTCTGGAAAGCAATCTGAACTTGGATTCACTGGCCAGGTAGACAGGAAAAGCCCCGCGAACTTTTGAATTTCATTTCCTGTTTGCCCAGTGTGGAGCTCTGATCAGCACGGGTGGCGATGCAGTCCCAAATCCAAAAAGAGCTCCAGCATGGACCGTATGGGAGATACTGGATCTGATCACTGTATGGGGAGACAAATCTGTTCTATCACAGCTCCGTTACAGAAGATGAAATAATAAAGCATTTGAAAAAATCTCCAGGCTATGATAGACAGAGGCCACAGCACAGTGCTGTGTGACAAGTGTAATGGAAAGCCAAAGAATCAAATGGACGCTCATGGAGGAAGGGAGGGAGGACTGAGGACTCCAGCTATCCCACAGTCCCCGCAGTCTCCGAAAAGTATTTGCATTCTTGGCTGAGCTCTCAATGCATGTAGGGTCAAACACGTTGTCCAGGGTGGTTCAGGGTATATCTCGTCAATTTACCCTCCTCTCCTCCCATGAAAGAAAAGGGAAAAAAATAGTTTCTTGCCATTTTTCAGTGTCTGGCAGATGAAATGGCAACTAAAAAAGCAGTATTCATAGACAGATATAGGAGGGAGCATATGTCTACTGCATGCTGCTGGTAGACGTGGTGCTGCGGCACTGAACAGCAGCATCCTCTCCCCTCCACTCCCCGGTGGCAGACGGTACAGTACAAAATGACTGATAGCTGTCCTCATCAACCTTGAGTGCTCCTGGCTGGCCTCGATGAGGTCGTCCGGGGGCACCTGGGTAAAAATAGGAATGACTCCTGATCATTCCCGGCAGATGGTACAGAGCGGCTGGTAACTGTCTTCATCATAGCAACTGGGGGCTGAGCTCCATCAGCCCCCCCCTTTCATGTCTAAAGAAAAGTTTCTGTACTGCAGGAAGACTGCATGAGCTCAGAAAACATGTCATCACGAGTGTTTTTTTCACATTCTAATCTGCGATAACCTCAGTGACGGAGATGATGGGGGAGTGTAGAAACAATCTATGCTCTACGATTCTGGGGGGACTGCATGGTCACCTGTGTTGCTGAGTTTGCCACGCTGACCAAACAGGAGGTGAAATTAAAAGGTTCCTGAGGCTTTTCCTATGTACCTGGCTAGTGCATTGGAATTCAAAGTGCTGTCCAGAGCAGTCACAATGGAGCACTCTGGGGTAGCTCCCGGAGGCCAATACCATCGATTTGCGTCCGCACTTCCTCAAATTCGACCCAGCAAAGTCCATTTTAGCACTACTCTCCTCGCCAGGGAGGAGTACAGAAGTCAATTTTAAGAGCCTTTTAGGTTGATGGAACAGGGTTGGGTGTGTGGACACATTAATTTTTAAATTGACCAAACGCGGCTAAATTCGACCTAACCCCATAGTGTAGAACAGGCCCAAGAAACAATGGGCCATTGGCTCCCAGTAAAAAGTCTGTTCTAAGAGCTATAATTTAAAAGATTTCAGAAGGGAGAAGACTGTCAATGAGCTGTTAAATCTCAATGAAGCACATAGTTCTGTTTGTTCTATACTAACATGATGACCAAAAGTTGGGCTTATTTGCCAAATTGACGGGCTGTCAGGATATCCCACCCTAAGCCTTATGAGCAGAAAGGTCTTTTCCAACTTGTGTTAGGCAGTAATAAAGACAGCAAGTGTTCCTTTTTTTTTTTTTTTATAGAGTGCCATTTTGTAAAATACACATCCTGAATATAAACTAGTGAAGTGTGTTGCAAGTAAGAGGATCAGGACAGTGGTGCAGTGAACTCTCTCTCTCTCTAGAACATCTTTATATCTTAGTTGCTTTTCTTACATAGATCTTTAAAGTAAAAATAATAAAAAACCCACTGGTAAAATATGTTATTCTGAAAACTGTTGTCATCTTTTGGGTTCGAGAAAACTCATTTCCTTCCTGCAATGAATGCTATTTAGTGAATAGTGTTCGAGTCTGGCTGCAGAAACCCCATACAAAATGAGCATGCAGAGTATTAAGTCTCTCCATTCCTACTGGCTTCCCAAATACATATATGGAGGAATCCACGTACCTACCACCCATATAAGGCTCCTGATTGAAGAAAGTGTCCATCCTTGAATTCACTTATGAGCTTCAGTTAGGTTGACTCCAATCAGATAGCATTCTAAAGAAGCTGTCTATTTTGGGGCGCGGGAAGGGGTGGGGTGGGGGAGGGACAGAGGGAAAATGGGTTAGCAGCAGAGAAGCTAGCAGAGGAAATATTGAGAAGATAAAGCTATAAAATAAGTTGAAAGCTTTTTTCCTTGTTTTTTTTTTAATTATGCAGTGTGCCTTTTTCTTTCCTGTAAAAGCATTTTCTTTAAAACAATTTTTTTTGAACATTCTTGCAGTAGAAGTACACGAGAGAGCACTTATTTTGGAAGACCGGGTTTCTAAATTGCTACTGATGTCGTTAGCAGATTACAGTTAAGGCTAAGATTTTGTCACAGTTATTTTTAGTAAAAGTCACAGGCAATAAATTAAAATTCACGGTGTCCGTGACCTGTCTGTGACTTTACTAAAAATAACTTCGGGGGTGAGGGGCAGGGCTAGGTAAGGAGGAGGAATGGAGGGGGGACTGACAGGCCGAGCCCTTTGTTACGGTGGGGCACAGCCCCATATCCAGCAGCTGCAGCAGAGGGCACAGCTATGAGGGGTGCAGAGCCCCTGCTCTGGAGCTGGCCGCAGCTGCGGGACAGGGGTGCATGGCCTGGCTACAGCCCCCACCAAGTCATGGTTGCAGCTGGGTCGTACGCACAGCCCTGGGAAGCCGTGAGGGGGGTGCATGGCCCCCACTGCAGCTGCTGAGCAGGGGTGTACAGCTCCAGCCCCTGCCAAGCCTGGGACACCATGGGGTTGGGGCTGCAGGGTCCTGGTTCCAGCTAGCCCAGGTGCAGGGCAGGGGCACATAGTCCCACCTATGCCTCCTGAAGCCGTAGAAGTCACGGAGGTCTGGTAAAGTCACAGCATCCATGACTGCCGTGACCAAATCGTAGTCCCAATGACATAACCGTTACCTAGTTAGTTGCTGCCCTAGACTCCCTATATGATATAGCACTGCTTGCTTTGTTTTAGACCAGCTATATTTATAAATAAGTGTGATTTCCTGTAACAATGTACTCATACAGTAACAGAGAAGAATCACCCAAACAATATGAAGTTGTTTATAGGTTTCTTTGTGTACAATTAATCAATTTTTATCTGGAAAGTAATATAGCATTTTAACAAAGAGTCTATGATTATGATCACAAAGAAAAATTCATTATAACACCTTGTTCACAGATGCTTATCGGTTTCTCAAAAAAATAACCCCTTGAACTTGAAATTTCTCATGCTTGACCTCTCCACAGAGGTTATTTTCAGTGGTTGTGGGTGTTTGGGGGGGGAAAAGAAATCCAGTTAAGTGGGTTACTGAGTATGTTGTGACTTTCCTTTGCATTTTTAACTGGAAGAAAGAAGATTATGAAGAGCTCAGTGTGGTTTAAAAGCTATCTCTTATCAACAGATGTTGGTCCAATGAAAGATATTACCTCACCCACCCTGTTGCTTTAGTACACAATATTTGAAAGCTGTAGAATGAGGCATAGCAGATCAGTAAGAGAAGGCATTAAATGATGGTTTAATTACTTTCCCAAAGAATGACTATATTCAGTACCCCAGTTTAGCACAGACCAAAAGAACAAGAGCTCAGTTTGGATTTGATATCATCAGTCTCAAAGCTTGAAGTCATCATTTATGAGCTCTGAGCCAGCCCAACATGGGGAGGAGATTTTTTTTTCACCATAAAACAAGGAGGGTAGGAAAAATTCCTGTAGATCTAATAATAATCCAGATAATGTCAGAATTGGCTGATACAAGATAAAGTGTGGAAGAACCCTATTGTAACTGCTAGCTCTGTCACTGAGACAACAGTGTAGTTTGTGCAAGGAATAAATAATTCCACTCCCCGACTGACTTGTTTGTAAGTGAAGACAGGTGAATCCGTGGAAATTCCAGGCCTGATTTTCCTCTTAGTTACACCACTGTAAATTAAGAATTGAAGTTAACACATCTCCACTTCTGGCTGGGCTTATGACTGCCAGCTTGAGGAGACGTGTGCACTAATTCTCGTCAAGCTAGAACACTAAAAATAGAGAGAAGCTGTGGCAGTGCGAACGGCCGGAGGGACTAGCCACCTTGAGTATATATCTGTGGTCTTGAATGGGATTGTATTTGGGGCAGCTATCTCCTCCTGCCACTGAAGCTGCCCCAGCTATATGCTATTTTTAGCACATTAGCTCAATCAGAGCTAGCATGAGCATTTCTCCTTGAGCTAGGAATCACACCCCCAGCACAGGCCAGAAAGGGATTTCCCCTCCCCCCCTGTGTATTCTGGGAGGTTTTTTATCTCCTTCAGCTGAAGCATCTGGGATGGTCATGACTGGAAATGGAACACTTGGTGGGGTGAGCCAAGGTTCTGAGTTGGCACTGAGCATTCTCTCTCTCAGGTACTTGGCTGGCTTGTTCTTTCTCACTTACTGAGAGTCTAACAGATCGCCATATGTGGAGTCAGGAAGGAATTTCCCCAGGATCAGATTGGCAGTAACCTTGTTCTTTTTTGTTGTTGTTTTTGCCTTCCTCTGCAACATGTGGATGCTGGTCACATGCCAGAATTATCTGGGGATATCTCATTTAATCATTTTCCTGCCATTTCAGGGGCTTGGAGTACTGTGTACCTTGGTCTCCTGTTCTCTGCCTGGGGCACATAAAGGTCTAGTCATCTGGGGTGTCATTTACTTTGGTCTCATTTCCATTGTAGGGTGTTTAGTGTGTGGGTGCTGGGTGGTGTTGGTGGCCTGTGATATACAGGAGCTCAGACTAGATTATCTAGTGGCCCCTTTTGGCCTTAGCTTCTGACTCTAACTGTAGACATATTACAGTCATACCAGTGTAAAAGGGGTACTATTGGAGAATCAGTCCCTCATTCTCTAAACTAGCTTAGTTTATAAGATCTTTGTAGCAGCATCTGTGTTTGTCTGTAAGTTTGTACAACACCTAGAACTGTGGGGCTCTCAGGAGCTATTGCAATACAAATGCATAATAATGATAACAGCCAAGACTTTCAAAAGTAACTAAGGATTTGTGTTGCCTCAAGTGTAAGTGCCCTACATAAGACACCTTAAAGGGAGCTGAGTTTCAGAATGTGGCTGCTCAGCAGCATTTTCTGGAAGTCTGTTCACTTTATGGCTTTCAAGTTGAGCACCCAAATATTAAAGTATCCTGTGTAGCTAAAAAGTGACAAAGAGTCCTATGGCACCTTATAGACTAACAGACCTATTGGAGCATAAGCTTTCGTGGGTGAATACTCACTTTGTCAGACGCATGTAGTGGAAATTTCCAGAGGCAGGTATAAATATGCAGGCAAGAATTGGTTTAGAGATAATGAGGTTAGTTCAATCAGGCCCTCTTCTAGCAGTTGAGGCGTGAGCACCAAGGGAGGAGAAACTGTGTTTGTAGTTGTCTAGCCATTCACAGTCTTTGTTTAATCCTGAGCTGATGGTGTCAAATTTGCAAATGAACTGAAGTTCAGCAGTTTCTCTTTGAAGTCCAGTCTTGAAGTTTTTTTACGGCAGGATGGCTAACTTTAAATCTGCTATTGATCTACAACCCATCCTGGGGAACGATCCCTCGCTTTCACAGGCCTTGGGAGGCAGGCCAGTCCTCACCCACAGACAACCCGCCAACCTTAAGCATATCCTCATCAGTAACCAAACGCCGCACCATAGTAACTCTAACTCAGGAACCAATCCATGCAACAAACCTTGATGCCAGCTCTGCCCACATATTGACACCATCACAGGACCTAACCAGATCAGCCACCACATCACCAGTTCATTCACCTGAACGTCCACCAATGTAATATACACCATCATATACCAGCAGTGCCCCTCTGCTATGTACATCGGCCAAACTGGACAACGCTACATAAAAGGATAAATGGACACAAGTCAGATATTAGGACATACAATGTCCTGGGCATACAATAGCAGATTTAAAGGTACCCATCCTGCAGCAAAAAAACTCCAGGACCAGACTTTCATGTGCTGTAATATATGTACCTCCTTACTGTATTTTTCACTCCATGCATCTGATGAAGTGGGTTTTAGCCCATGCAAGCTTATGCCCAAATAAATTTGTTAGCCTCTACGGTGCCACGAGGACTCCTCACTTTTTTTTTTCAGTGTAGATTGAAAGTAGAATTCTTCTCTTTGGTTTTTTTGTGTTTACTATTGTAGTATTTGGATTCAAGGGATTTGCTACTTTGAATTTCATATACAAGTATATGGAGCTAATTTCTGCTTTTGTGTAGCTCTGTTGGATTCAGTGGTGTATTGCTTGTCTAGAATGTGTCTGATAGTGTACAGTTGATAAAATGTTTATGAATTGTTGGAGTGACTTAGTATAAAAATAGTTGCAGTCAGAAGGTATTTTCTTCAGGACTTATATAACCATTTATTTTACTCTCAAAATGATCAGAAAGTAGACTAACATTCACACATTGGGGTTCAGCTCAGTTCTGTGCCTACAGATCCCTTCCTTCTCCCCCTTTCTGGCCCTTTACCACTGGTATCTTGTTAGCAAAACTCTGCTTCATTAAAATAGGCTGGTTTCACATTTCTGCTCCCCTGTTTAAAACTCAGTTTTATCTTCATCCAGCAAAAAATTCATTTTATAATTGTTTATCTAGTATAAATACTTTGTGAAACTAGTCTGAGCCTGATTCTTACATCACACCAGTTTTACAAATGTAACTCCACTTCAACAGAGTTACTCCTAATTTACGTATTTTTTTCTGGAAGCATGGCAGAGATGTTTTGCTCTAACATTGTGGGATGCTGTAAAAATAATCCCTAGTTTTCTATTTAATTAATCTAAAAATACTATTTTTAAAAACCTACTATGCAATGACAAATACCTGCAATACTAGAAAGAATAATACTCAGTAACATTTATATTATGCTATCTGAAACTACAGTCTCTCTAATCCTTGTTAGTAGTATGTGTGTTGTGCTTCTTCAGCAGTTTAGCACAAAAACACATGGAACTGGGGGTCTTGTAATTGATGACTACTTATTACTTAGATTAGTATAGAAGAGTTCCAGTTTATATTCTATCCCTTTATCTCTTTCATTCTCATTTGATCATTTCTCAAGGATTCATGATAATCTTATAATTGTTTTCATTGATGTTAGTGATCATCTTCCTACATGTTCTTTTGTGGTCTGAGTTCTGACAATGATAAACGAGCTTTCTCTGTATTTTTATTTTGGTAGTTTTCACTTTCTTATAGTATTCATTTATTATTTGGGAAAAGTCTATTTTGAAAATATCTTTTCTGTGTGGTGTTGTCTTGTTTATAGTGATAGTTCTAAAAATGCAGCAGCAATGATCAAGAAATGCAATAACTTTTCTACCTGGAACATGTGAATTTCAGCACAATATCAGGAAATAATTTGCTATTCTAACCTGCCTGAAAAATATGTATTAAATGTTTATTTCCCAAATACATTCCTCTGAAAAGCAGTGGCTAGTATTCATCCAAGCATTGGGTTAGGAGCATTTAGTATTTTTGCTATAGAATGAAGGCGCCAACGGTCTCACCAAAACACGAGAAAAATAAAAGATGAAATATGTACTTTCCTAATTAAGCTAAGTGGGAGGGAAAAGGACACATATGACTCACCTAGTTGTTATTGGTTGGCTGCCTCTTTGTAGATGTTACAATGGAAGTGGAGGTTGAGAAGGTATTTAAAGGAAGACCGGACAGAAGCCTTACAGATGAATTAAAGCCGGGTTTTACATTCACAGTCTTTCTGTTCCTCCCAATCCTGCAGTGTATCTTAAAAGAATTATCTGTATGTGTGGCCACTGGTTTAATAATTTCAATATTTAATAATAATAATAATTTAATAATAACAAAAATGTACTTAAAGTACCATTTATCGGGAACCCATTGTGAGAGACAGTTCCTTCTTGCAGCTATACTTCAGAGTGGGCCATCAGGGGGAAGCAAATGCATTTTAAATCCAATTGTCTAAAATGTGTACTTCATGAAAATGTTGGTGGTTATTCTGTTGTCAGCATCAGCAACTGCATTTATATGCTGAGCTAGCAACTCTGAAACAATCGCACTGTTGACTTATTTAATACATTTTATAAAATGGTAATTTTACAGCCTGAATTTACTGTACTGGATTATACTGTATTGAAATAATCTTTCTGTTCCGCTTGAAATCTACATGTTGTACACAGCAATGTGAACTGAGTTATTACTAAACTTGCCCATATGCCATTTTAAAAATGGAATAGAAATAGTCAAGGTTTGTTTTTTACTTTTGTTTAAGGTTTTTTTTTTGTGTTGGTTGTAATTTAAAAAAAAATTAGACATTTGGCAACAACATTTTAATATATTTGAAACAGGCTTATTATAGTGACCCTACTGAAATGTGTCTTGCATTTTACTTATGTGTATATATTATAGTTAAGTATTTATGATAAGTGTTTAAACTAACTAGTATATGCTTAACGTAAATTGATGTTTGAGAGAAGAAATCCAACTCTTTCATTGCTGGAGATAGCACAATAGTATGTGTATCTTTCAATGCTGCTTGTCTTAAAGAAAATTGCTGAAATATTTCAGTTTAGGAAGATAGTACAGCAAAGTTTATCCATTAGACCAAACTACAGTGTCAAAAGATTCTCTAAGAAGGGTTGTCCATACTATCTCAGTGGACTGTCATCAAAACAGCAATGACATGGAGCAGTTTGTAGAAACTTCATATGACTAGCTGAATAAATGGAGTTTTCCCCCTTGATTTATGCAAATCTCTTCATTCTGATGAGGGAGGGTTCTGATTTGCGTAAACTCTCTTTGGTTATTACTTCATAACTGGAAAGTGAATATCATATATACTTGTTTTGGCTGCTTTACAGTAAGAGGCTAGGCACAGAGTACCCTCAACTCCCATAGAAGTTAATGGATATTGAATGCTCTCGTCATGTTTATGATTTGCTCAGCTTGTTGCAGGCACAAGGCTTTAATCTCAGGGTTTTGAAAGTCTTCTATATTTAGAATTTCTCATGAGCAAAAATGGCTACCTCAACTTCTCCCTTCCTTCAGTTGAATGAAGCAGAAGAACCCTACATTTTACATAGAATTGCTCCAAAGTGAACACAATGTCTTATAAAACTGTTAAAAGTTCGTTTTGTTAATTAAAAAAATAACTTTCAGTAGCTCCTTTCCCTTTCCCCTTGTCAGACATGATCAGGACTCTATCCTACCCAAAGTCTGGTTTGTCTCATGTTCCTTTAGACAAACCAGACTTTTACTATGATACTGTATTGCTGCATCAAGTTCACCGTCATTGGTATTTCTGGTGATGTTCTTTCAGCCTGGAGATAAAGGGAAAAGTACTTGAGAGCCTAACCTTCTTAGCAGCAAAATGAAATTTGGCTGAAAATGACCATGAAATGACAGATTTAATGATTCTAAGGAAGATAAGGACTAAGGAGTGAGACCATGCACATGTTTGGGCAGGATTTTATAATATGAAATAAATTCAAACAGAATTTTATGCTACAGTATCTTAACAATTATAGTTTTATTTGAATTTGTACATTTAAAATCTGTATACTAGAGTTTGACAAAAAATAGTCAAATTAATTTTAATAGATTGACATCTTATGAGATATCCAGACATTGACATCAAGATTTCCCTTTTTTCGTGGATTGCAAACATGAGCTGGGAGACATCAGGCTAATACTACATTATTTTGCTTAAAAGCAAGATTCTGAAATCCCCTTCCTAAAAAACCTGGCATTTATTTTAAGCTTTACAGTCAGAAAATATCAACACTGTGTGGTTTATGAAATGGGAAATGACAGACTTATGTTTACCCGATAGGTATAACGGAGACATGATATACTATCAATCCCTATTATATCCTAGGGATATGATTATCCCATTGGAAACACTTCCCTAGAATTAACTTACCACTGTTATATAAAATCTGTGTTGTTGGGGATGTGGATTTTTAGTATTGGAAGACAACGCTGGCTGTTTCAGCCAATCCATTTGGTTTATAGAGATCTGTCTGAGCATAGGTCAAAGTAAGAGGAAAAAGAGTGTATATGTAATTTTTATTTGAATGAAATTTGGTAACAGTAGTAATACTTAGAGAATGTGAATATGCACTAGTCATGTTGTAATGTTAGGATAAAATTAGGGCTTTTTAGCTATTCCTTGCATTGTACGTAAGGGAGGGTATGAGGGATGATTGAGTATGAGCAGCAGCTCCTGAAGTCATTGTGCTTTAGGTGTAAGTATCTGGGAGCACTGGAGACATATATGTAGCAGCAACTGGTATACCCTTTTAGAAGATACGTCTGCTCTTTCATGGCAGTCTAGCACCATTGTCCAACATGCATTCATCCAATAGGGAGTCTAGAACCACCCTCAGTACCAGCCTTGGATGGTACTACCATCCTGGAAGCATGGGAATCCTCAGAAAGGCTGGGGTCATTACTTGCCTCTAAACTTATGTGTATGTTTTCAGTAATGAAAATTCTGGGTTTAGTAAGGCTAGTCCACTTATTACAGGACAGCCTATGAGAAATCATATTGACTTCTGATTTCAAAATTCATTTAAAAGAAAAGCAGCAAACTGGGAAGGCTTTGGTTATTTAGTACATCAGTACCCGACTAATTGGTGCTTTTATGCCTAATCCTCCAATCATCCTTTATATAATTTAATTTTTTTAAGTATATAGGTGGGGTTTTCAAAAGCATTCAGCATTGGTCTACCTTTACTCTTGGTAAAACTCACACTGACTTCACCATTGACTTCAGTGGGAGTAGGGTCAGACTGACTCTGAGTACTTTAGAAAATTGTGTCCTTTATTGTCTCCATTGGAAAACAGAGGTTGCTTTCATCAACACCAATGCAATCAGCTTTGATTTCAATAGCCTTTCAAGAAAAAAGTGTTATGGCAAAAGTGTGGTGTATCTCTGCACAGAATCCGTTTATTTAATTTAAAGTATGTATGTATCTCAGCTGCTGTGGTGAGGCTGCTGGAGGATTATTTCCTTGCTCTCTGTTACGTATCCAAATCCATTAGGAACAGTGTTTTAATCTTTTTCCTCCCCATGTTGTCTTTACTGAACAGGTGTGATATTTGTTTTTTTGGTTTTCTGTTTGGTCTGTGTGTGTGTGTTTCCTCCGCTAGACTAATAATCACTGTCTCCTCTGCTCCCCTAAATCATCCATGTCAATAACTGGAATAGCATTATCTAAAGCATAATTATGACAGAGAACACATTGCAATCAGCATAGCATTGAGGCTACTGACACACCGAAGACACCTGAGGGCAGTGACAAGGCAAAATATCCATTGTGTACCAAATAATGGATGCACGTGACCATGGCTATCAAAAATCCATTCTGAGGTACAAGGGGAGTAGAGGAGGGCACATCAAACAGAGGGCACAGAAACGGAGTCTAGGCAGAAGCTAAAGTACATGGACGTGGTAGAAGATGGAACTAGCCTAAACGGTTGTGGTTCCAGTGGGGAGCTCCCCAGCTAACCCCGGTCAGGAAGGATCCAATCTAGCATTCTAGGGGAAGCCAGTCAGGCATGAGAACTTGGTCTCTGAATAGGATCATGTCTCAAGTGGCCAGAAGAGCTAGAGAATTCCATCCTGCTGATCACTAGGGAGGTGAAACTCAAACATAATTTTCTAGTAAAATGATATCATCAGAGAAGCAGAATTGCAGGTATGCAATTATCCCTTCTTGTCTTTTCCAGTACAAAAGCTGAGAATTAAGGACAGGCATATATTTAGTGGCTCACTGTCATTATTAATAATGCTACCATTTGAGATTCTGTGACTGTTAGACTTGCTTAGTAATCACTTACTATGAAATCGAGCATTTAAGATTTAGGTTTCAGTAAATTAAACAGTAAACATAGTTTATATTATAAGCTTCTTATTTCTTTTGCATTTGTCAAAATCAGACAAGTGGAAAAAATAAACAGGCGCACAAAGATAATGAAGTATAATATATGTTTTTACCTAAATGTGCTATAATAACATGGCACTATTGCCACTGCATTTATACATTAACATTTAAGCATATTACAGTAGCATCAGAAAAGGCATTAATGTGTTTTGGTGTTAGTTATTCACCATGTACACGTGTACAGTTCTAGCAGAAATTTGCATAGTTCTAAAATGACTTTGGTTTCTGGAACTGGCAGAAATACCCTCACAGATCTGAGATTAAGTATATCTTCAGTTTAGAAATATTAATGCAAAATATGTCCATTAAAGAGGTTTTTAACATAATGTCAAATTGATTAGCATATGGTGCACTTTGTTTCAACAGATTTCATCTGATTGAATTACTAAAACTCAGTAAAGTGGATATTTATTCCTGTTTATCTTGTAAAATCAGCATTCGGGCTAGCCAGAGCCAGCTCTAGCATTCTGGGATAGGCCCAAGAAATGTTTCACCATATTCTCTTCCCTCAGTGATCATAACAAAAGAAATGCAATCCAGCAGTTTATGTTGAGTGCTGTGCATAGTTATTGCAATTTGCACGTGCATATCTGGTATTTGCTAATTTAATTACTACTTTTGTGGGTCATCTACACAATTTGAATCTTTGACCTTTGGTACCATGGTACAGACCTCTACCAGTAAAAGGAAGAGCAACTAGAGGGGGATGTAGCACATATTTAGCAAGTACGTTACTAGCTCGCCTAGTTAGAAGAAGCTGCTCTTGGTTGTCTGAGATCTGCTGAAGTTAAGTCTCTTTTTCATGTGCCACTTTTTTAACAATTTCCATATAGATTGTTAGCAGGATTTTAATCTGGAACCTTCACCACCACAGCACAGTCTCTACCACCAAGACTAAAAGAGCAACTCCATTAGCTGGTACTAGCAATAGGTTGTTATCCCCTAGTTGACCAGCCACAAGATGGAGTAGCTAATTTTGAAAAGGTGACTGTGAATGCACAGGAAGAACATTTAGGTAATGGCTGTAGTGTAGCTGCTCTAAGCGGATGGGATAAAGTTCTCCTGTTGCTTCATTAATCCACCCACAATGAGTGGCAGCAGCTAAGTCAGCAGGAGAAGCTCTTCCGCTGACATAGTGCTGTCCTCAACAGTGCTACATAAGTGGTAGTGTAGACATTGCATCAGTGTAAAGAACATAGTGTCTGTTTTTTTTACTCACTACATTAAATCTTCTTAACTAAAAGAAATTGTACTACTAGTGAAGACTTTTGTTGTTGGTTTTTTTTCATATGCAATGAGCAGCTTCGATGCTAGAGAAATCCCATGTATTTGTGTCATAAATTAACTTTTAGATGGTTTCAGATTCGATGTGTTTACATAAATTGGCAGTTTTTGAACATTAATCAGAATGCAGCCTATTAGTTGCTCTGCAGCTTATGTGCTCTCTTATAATGGAGCATCACTGTTACGATCTATTAACTGATAAGGCACAATAAGCACAGTATGCTGCTAGGAATATACATATTCATTTGTTTCTTCCTGCTATTACAGCAATCATTTACATAGTGAAAATTAACATTTGAAAAGAGGCCTTTCCTGCTAAAAGTATTTAAACAATCATCCTGTTGACAAAGAATGGGTACTTGAGAGAATACAGGAAACGTTATAATGTGTTACAGAGGAATACATCTTCAGTGAACTTTTATTGTGCACAGTCAAGATCATAGCAAAATTTAACATTCAGTGGGAATTGCAGGTATCTCTTGGAGTTATAGTGGTTATGTCTTATTTTGAAGAAGAAAAAAATATTGTCTTATCACCACATATTTTATAGAAAATTCTGCTGTTAGTTGCAACCACAGATTTTACAATATAGGTGACATTTTGTGACAGTTGAAATAATCAGATTTATTTTATTGATGAAATGCTGCTCATTGCTTCCTGATGCATTTTATTCCATTTATTTACTATCTGCCAAGGAATAAAGTAAGGGGGAAATGACAGGTTAGAAAGTGCAGCTCCCCATTCTCTGCTAAAAGTGTCCGGAACAGCTCCCCTCCTCTTCCTTGTTTGTGAGGACAGCAGTCCACATTGTGAGAGCTCTCTCTTCATGCTTCAGTTTTCTTTAACCATTGTGTCTTCACTAATTCATCTAGCACTTTGTCACATGGATTAAAAGATGGTCTCATGATCATTAATTATATTGCCATCTTAATTTAATTAACAGTTGGACAAATTGACAAGCATGTGAAGGCCCTATGATATTCCTGAGCTATGTAAATTGTGCGGAGATGACCATAGTCATTGGAGCTGAGACTTCCACATAAAGCATCATATAGTGGAATAAAATATTAGTAATGGTGTAAAAAGCCAGTGCTTCTAACCAGATATGTACCTTTATTTATTTATTACATATTGTAACAGAGGCCTTTTCATTTCCATGCAAATATATATTGCCTATGATTTAGCAGGATATTTCAGAAAGGAAGGATCGCTGATATTTTGATCTCAGTTCTTTCATTAACTTGCATGAAAGGAGCACTTTCCAACTGGCAAGTTGCTATTTGCATTGGTGACTAAAATAAAAAATTAGATGAACTTATTTAATTTGTTCACATTTATAAAACCTGGCACTTGAAGTTATTAATAAGGACATCTTCCTGCCTGAATGATGATGTTGACCACACTTCTCATACTTATCCCTAAGGTCAGGAGATTAATAACATCCTATTTTGATTTTAGAGAGTGGTTTCCTCCTCCTGTTCCCTCAAAATGAAATATTACAAAGCTCGTGAGGGAGAATTTCTGCTGTTTTAACCTGTTCCCAGGCATCCTTTTTTTCCAAACTAAATGCCTTTATTACTGTGGTGTTGCCCTTGAGCATGGCATCTGTCATAGATTTGGTAAAGTGCCCTCTCTTGGCCACTCATTAGACTGCAGTGGGATGATCCGCCCACTGGATCTCAGAATATTTTAAGCCTCTGGAGTCTGAAGAGAGTCCAGGACTGTCTCAGATTTGGGGTCCCTAGATACATTTTCTGAGTTCAGACTCGCTGTGGCACCCCTGCTTGAGAGCTTAGACCATTAGCCTCCTGCCCAGCATCTAGAACTAGTGCTCACTCCTCAGACTCCTCTGTAGTTTAAACACAACCTTTCCCAGAATTCCACTGAAAGTGTGAACTTTGGGATTACCTCTTCAATGGCCATGTGGTAGATATAATGCATGTAAGGAAAATATGCTTTGCACAGGTTCTACAGCTCTTTCTGTAATAACACCACAAGTACACAGATTTTGACAAAAATAATAATTTCTACATGCATTTTCCTGCTTCAATTTCCTCACCACTTCAGAGCATCTTTGGGCTGGGGGTCAGAGCCCTCTAGGGCCATACAGAGATCTTCTATTGCAGTGGATAGCTTGAATTTTGAAATGTGGAGCCTTTTCTCCTCAGCTCACCTTCTGTGACTTTGGCTGTCCATTCCCTCCCCTTTCCTGCCTAAATGTTCTGTGTATCTCTCTCTGTGAGTGTTCCCCTGACCTACCCAGTCTCTGTTGTTTTTTAAAGGCTAGTATCAATACCTTGGTATCTTTGTTCTGCATTTGGGATTTTCCACTCTCCAGACAATGGTCTGCTGCTGCTGAGGTTGGGTATAACCAGCTTCAGCCAACCTCCTTAGCGCACCCACTGCAAGGTGCTTAACTCTGAATAAGCTGTCATTGAGTTCTAACAGTCCACACTTGTTCATGGTGTGGTAGAGGTATGACACAACCCTGCCATATTACGATGGATACACAAACAGGCGCATTCATAATACCCCAATTTTCATAGTAACAACTTCATAATCTCACATAGAATTTATAAGCTGTACAGACAGATCCCCAAAATCCAGCATCCAAGTCAAATTTGGCCAAAGACTGTGTGTGTTTAATCCCCTGATCCTGCAAAATGTGTGTACATGCTTAATTCTGCTAAAGTTATTACAGTTAAATATGTGTACGTTTTGCAGGATCAGACCTTAAATCGTAAATTGACTCTTCAAAGGCATCTTAATTTTAACTGTATTTGTCACTGTAGCAGTGGATTATGTTCTTTGTACCGAACACAGATGTTCTCTTCCCTCTCCTGAACTGTGTTGTTCTCTTTCCATCCTTGCTTGCACCATTTTTATTAAAGCTCATCTACTATAGTCGCACCTTCACTAATGTCAAGCCATTTTGGGCTCTCCTATTACCTACTTTTAAAATGGAGCTCAGCTATTTCAGCCATGTTCATCTCATCCTACCTCAAGCTGAATTTAGATGGTCTGCTAACTGGAGATGATGGGGTAAACCATTGACAAAGGCTTCTTTGAAATATCAGATGTGCTATCCTTCAAACACATGGACATTTATGTTGTATGAAGTGTATATTATGTAAAGTACATTTTATATGTCATAGTTTGAGATCCAGTTGTCTAATACATTCATACTTTTCTTTTGTGTGTTTGTTTAACGGGAACATATGGTTCTAGGTATGTGTTGTAGGGCACTGTCACAGGAACGAGTTTTCTGTGTTGTTCCTTATCTACAGAATAAGACGATAAAAACTCCCTCCTTCCGCCAAGAAGAAAAATAGCACTTCTATAATAGGATTGTAAAGTGGCAAATAAACTTTTATTACATGTAGGTCACCATTTAGTATTATATCCATGCTCATGAAGAAGACGACGATGCATAAAATCTTTTATTTTGGTTGTAATTAAAATTTCTGTGACAGCAGATTCTGATCTCTAGATAGGTTCAGAATTACTGAAGTGTGTTCAAGGAGAGTTTTAAGCATATTATGAATATCACTATATGGTTGTCTTGTCTTGTAGACCCTAATGCATTATCTATAGGACTATACCACACTGCACTAGGTTACCAAGAGGCAATTCCATTACCTGCAGATATTTCAGTATCTTTAATCACAATCAGAAAGGGTGGGTAGGTAGGATTCAGACTGCCTAAGGCTGTGCTCTTTGACATCCTATTTAGACCTTACATTGGCTTATCACACACCTCTTAATGAAATTCTGACATCCTCTGTACCATGGCATTTAAAGGCAGAAGAGCTCTTTGTAGTTTTGCCTCTAGAATGTTCTTGTTTTGGACCATAGAAATGGTATTATATCAAATTAGCCCCTGTTCAAGTGGGCCTTAAAAGCCTTAAATTTACTAATTTGTTGTCAAATGTAACTGATTTACAACTTTAACTGGTATGGCTACATTGTATGTGTCTTTTATTAGAAACTGTACAAAATTCTGGTTCCATTCAAGTCAATGGGAGTTTTGCCATTGTCTTCAATAGTTCAGGATTTTACTTCGTATAAATAAGGATTATTTTTGTTAATATTTAGTAATATATTTGCCATACTGTATACAAAGTCACATTGAAGTGATAGCCTGTACTGACTTCTCTGAAACCTTTACTATTTATGTCAGTAATCTTTAGATAAAAATCTCCCTAAAGACACATTCAGACTATTGAGTTCCCAGCACTGCAGAATATAAATTAAACAATCATATTAGTGATATTAAAAGGGTTCATGATGGAAATAGTAATACTTTAACCACACCACTTCTGTAATGCATTTAGGGTATAATATTAATATCCATAAAAGTATGTTTAGTCATAAAGTATAATATAGACATTTAAATCTCTTTCCTCTTTGATTTTATAGCTTGCACATGCAGTGGACATGCAAATATTTGTCACATGCAAACAGGAAAGTGTTTTTGTGCAACTAAAGGAATCAAAGGAGACCAGTGTCAACTGTGAGTACAATTGATTGTAGCCTGAATTTATTTTAATTCATGCCTAAAGAATACTTAATTTTGTATTTTTCCATTTCCTTTTTTGCTGTGAAGTGATCTCTGAATGATTTCTCTGCTTAATCTGGTCACTGTGTACATCTACATTCTTTAGAAAAAGGCAAAGTTAGTTTACCTTTTTAAAGAATAACTTCATAAATATTAATAACATTATACAGCCACTGTAGCTTTTATAGTATCCTATAAAAGGAGATGGCTGGAGAATTATCAGTAGCCTTATGCTGTTTTATGTGCAATTGGATTCAAAGTCCAAAATATCTGTGGTGCTAGGAGCTATATTAGGTACGTTTGTCGCATATCTTTAGGTCAGAAACTATAGTAATTAGATTTTTAGAGTTTCAAAAACATTTTAAGGTGGACAATTCTTCAGACATTTCATCCACATAATTAAATATTGAACAAAAGGAGTGCATAGGCCTTTAGCTTTGGAAAGTGCATTTAGCATTCTAGTTTTTATACTGGAAATCAGTTGGATATCTATCTCATTGTTGAATGGGTTTTTAACATTTAAAGACTTGCAACTCTGACTGGTCCACCGTGCTTGCTGAAATAAAATAAAAATTATACTAAGTAGTTTTTTCTGCAGCATGACTCAGATTCTCCTTTACTCAAAAAGGTCATACCCAGTCTCTCTTTCAATTCATGTGTTTCTTAGTTTTCAAATATTTTGAGTTCTAGAGCTTTTTTGAAAGGAATATTAAAAATAAATGATGCCTAATTTCTAACCAGGTCAGATTTATTCCAGATTCATTCTTTTCCCAGTTTTAATTTTCAGGAAATTAGCATCTTGTCCCAATGGTAATTTGCAGTTGTTTTCCTTGCAGAAAACAGAAATGCTAAAGGGTAAATAGAAACTGTTATGGAATTATAATTGTCTTCCTCTATTTTTGTGAAAACTGAAGAAAATGTGCTATTTTTCACATTTTCTTTATTGCTTTATTTTAACACCAGTTTTAGGAACTGAGTGCAAGGGGAGTTATAAAGTGATGCTGTTTTTTTTTTAAGTATTAATGAATTATACTGAACTTTTTCTCTTTATTATACTTCCAAAATTTCTGGTTAGTACATTTGGTACAAATCCCTTATTTTACTTTTTTTAAACTACCTAATCTGTATATTTTAGCTGTTTATAGCATGCCACTTGCCATAATATGTAGACACAGCTGTTCATAACCATCTTGTCTGCAGAAGTTAGTTGTTCTTATGGCTTCCAAGTAGTACACGTCAAAGGTTATGGGACAGCATGTTTTTCTGCAGGATTATATTGTGAATACAGTTTACCTGGGAAACATGCTAGATAAAATTGGTGACTGCATGTAACCAATTAAAAGTCCTTCACTTGGTCATTGGAGTTACTGTGTCAGTATCCGGCAGATTTTCACAGTGAAGACTCTGTGATCCACATTTGCTTAGGGGAGGTAAAAATAAACCTTCCTCTATCTGAGCTGGAAGAAATTGTGATCAGCTTGTTTCACTGGAAGCCAGTCTTTACATGGACTGCGGTGATACTAAAATTTTACTCCAGGAAATGATCCAACAGTGAGTGCGTTATACATGTCTGCATAGATAAACAGGGAGCCTTATACTAAAAGTAGAGTGTACTTAAGAAAAGGTGGTTAATTCTTTTTCTTGTAGTCAGACACCTCAATCATATTGTGTTATTAAATATAATTATTTATTAGTATTAGTATAGAGTCCATAGGCCACAGTCAAGATTGGTGCCTGATTGTGCTAGAAGCTGTAAAATATGGAGCAGGCGAGTGTTTCTGTCTTGAAGCACTTACAGCCTAGGTTAAGAGAAGAGAAGAAAGAAGAAGGAAGTTGTGTGAGATTGGACAAGGTCACAGTAATCGGAGCATGAGAATCACATAGACTAACAAGTTTCAAACTGATATGTAATACAGGTTGAACCTCTCTAGTCTGGCGACTTGGGACCTGATCAGTGCTGAACCAGAGAATTTGCCGAACCACAAGAGGTCAATATTGTAGCAAGTAGGTCTCTTTTTATTTTTATCTCGCTGAGGCGAATAAATGGAACAACGCTTGCAATGCTGCCTAGCCAAGGCTTACCGGATCTCTTCGTAACAAAGTGTTAGTGTTGTTACACAATTTTACTGTATTGGCACAAGGAAATAAGTGGATAAAGCATGAAAAACATGAAATAAAATCATGTTGGACTAGAGAGGTTCACCCTGTATATCATGCATTTATCACCAATGATATTAGAGTTTCTAATGACTACTGACCTAGTAATTATCCAAAAGATATGCTAGTAGAATGTACACCTTCCTGATGCTAAGACTCAAGGTACTTAACATGCTACATTAAGATATTTTCTATACCACTTCTGCATTTTAAGCTGTCATTCTTCTTCAGTGACCTATGTGCATTTCCATTGTTGGGATAGTACTCTCTGTCAATGAACTTGTGGAACCTTCTTCAAATACATGTTAGTTTTGGGATGTGCTACCCCAGCCACCTGAGTTCTCTCATCACTATCAGAGAAAGCAATGCTGTGTCCATTGATTTCCTAACTCTAGTAGGTTTTGTTAGCTCTATATTGTTATAATTTTTGTTTTGAAGTTTAGTGTTAATAGTATAGATAGGATAGCATATCGTCATTCAGTGATATTCATAGTTGATAGCTCTTCCCATCAGCCAAAGACTTATTAGATGTCTTGCCAAAGGCATCCTCATAGCAGTCCCCAGGAGGGCAGGTAAAGAAGAATCCTGTTTCTTTTGAGTGTTACAGTTACTTTGAGCAGTATCCAACCCCAAATCCCCTGGCAGCTTCAGTAGGTTTGAACAGGAGAACATGTGAAAACAACACATTCCACTTCCACTGATAGAGAATGGTTGGGAGACTGGATTTTCTGTGCTACACGGCATATTCTTTGGGTTCCCTGCATATATGGGCACAATCTACCAGCTACTAATGTGAAGATACTAACACTCCATATGTAATGCCTTGAATCTAGCTTTGAGGTCTTGCCTTAGGAGCAGAGAAAAGCATCAAAGAAGCTGGTGCAGGAGGATCACGTGTCTGTATTGTTGTTCATGTTCCCATGCAAAAAATGTGCTGATAGCTATAATGCTTCAACAGTACTCCTGGTTTTGTTTGGCTTACTGCAGAAACTCAGGCTGAGAGACAGAAAATAAAGAATAGGAATACATGGTCTGTTTTCATCATAGCTAAAAGTCAAGAGTGGAATTGCCTCAAGGTTCCATTTTAGATGCAGTGTTTAATATATTGTTACCCAATTTTGACCTGAGTGCTTAGCCAATTTTCTGGATCCTTCTGGTTGTTTCAGTTAGAGGAGAAATTGATGATGAAGCCAGGTATTACTTTGATGCAGTCATTTACAAAAAATGTACAAAGTCATGTTTCCTTGAATACAGTAAAAATCAAAGAAACAGTTTAGCTCTGGATATAAATTATTTTTTTTCCACTTGTTGGGTAGGCCATGGTGAAGTTTCAGTAGCAAGGGGATTTTCATGGAAATTTCTAACTCTAGTGTGACAGTTAGATTTAGAAAGCCATAGCTTCAGGGCTTTGTTATTCCTCTCTCCCATCCCATAAGTATAGGTGATGTGCAGTGAACACCATCCTCTAGGAACGAGGGTTTTAGGAAATCAGAGTGACTGTACAAAACTAGTTAATTTAAAATGAGAGACTATAGCAATCTGTAGAGAAAAATAAACTTAATGTAGTTTGGTCTTCTTTAAAAAAATAAAAATGTCCTTTGTTTCAATAATGTAATGTGCTATTCACAAGTCAGGAGAGAGAGATATTAATTCATGACCCTATGCAGCCTGAGCTAAAAGACCCAGCTCTTAGCCAAGGCTGTAGCAGGCTCTTCAGTTTCTAGCTGGCTAACTACCACTAGCAGGGAACAGAATACCACACTGAGCTGGCATGGCTTATCTTAGCATTACAAAACCAAAACAAGGAAATAATCTCTCTGAAGTACTTATATGTCTTCCATTACCACAATATCTGAGTGTCTCACAATTTTTACTTTGTGGGGCAGGAAAGCAATAATATCCCCATTTACAGATGTGGAATGGAGGCTAAGTGGCTTGCCAATGGTCCTGTAGGAAATCTGTGAGAGAACTGAACCCAGATCTTGCAGATCCCAAGTTAACAATCTAATTCTGCTGGACCATCCTTCATGTACAGATGAAACAAACCTCTGCCCCAAAATATCACTGAGTATGGCTTATTGTGTTGCACTTAATAATGTTTTAAAACATTTTACAGGTTAACGTGTGCATATTTCAGAAGTATAATGCTGCTGTTGCTAAGGCCTTGGCTACACTGGTGCTTGTAAAAACACACCCCTGAGCGCAGCAAGTTACAGCGCTGTAAAGCACCAGTGTAAACAGTGCCCCAGCTAATCTCCATGGTGATGTGGACCACACTCGCACTTCAAAGCGCTGCCGCGGGAGCGCTCCCGCAGCAGCACTTTGAAGTTGCAAGTGTAGCCATACCCTAAGAGAAGACATTATAAGAGCACAAGCAGTGATGCCTACAGTTAATGTTGCCCCACATTTTCCACTATAAGACCTTGGTTTTAGTTGTTTAACTGTGCCAATAGTTTGGTTTGCCGCCATGAAGCTTTGGTGCCTCCATGCTTGGAGCCAAAACTTGAAATTTGGCAGTGGGGTTGCTGTGGTGTCAGAGAAGTGCCTTCTGCCAAGACTTGAAAATTGGCCTCATTTTGACCGAATTATGAGCCTCTGAAAATCTCAGTTCACATGTGCACAGTAGAGACTTAGTCGAGTCTGGTGGCTAATTCCTCTGAACAGTATAACTAGATTGCAGGAGCACCACCTGCTTTTTTGCTGCCCTAGGTGGCGGAAGGTCCTGCCTCCGAAATGCCACCCCCAACAGAGGCAGCGGAAGGCCTGGCCACCGCGGTCACCCCCCCCAAATGTTAGCGCCCTAGGCGACCGCCTAGATCGCCTAATGGGTTGCGCTGGCCCTGACTCTATGGGTGTGCTCCATCCCGAGACTGAAGGGCAAGGCTGACTCCAGGCACCAGCGAACAAAGCAGGTGCTTTGGGTGGCCGATGGCAAGGGGCACGTCCGGGTCTTCAGCGGCAAGTCCCTCAGTCCCTCTCGGAGCAAAAGACCCGCCGCCAAATTGCTGCTGAGGAATGAAGCGGCGTGGTTGAGCTGCTGCCCAATTGCCACTGATCATGACTCCCCTCCCCCACCCCCCTTCGCAGCTTGGTGCAGCAAAAAAACCTGAGCCGTCCTTCCAAAAAGGGCTGTGAGCAGAACTTTCCCTGCCATTGCTTCTGTCAGCTGTCAGAAGCTGCTGTGTTGCTGAGCACAAGAACTGGGACCAGGAAGACTCTCTCTCTCTCCTCCTCCTCCCTCTTGTGCACAGGCAAATTAGGCAAGCAGAAGGAGGAGGAAGAATTCAGTTTGACAGGAATACTGAGGTGTGAGGATCTGGGCCTAGAAGTAGGGAGCAGCGAGAAAAAGCTGAGGTGAGGAAATGGAACAAGGCTGGTGATGGACAGGCAGTCTTAATTCTGGCATATCTGCATTTTTGAATGCAAGACTTTGCAACTTCAGTGTTTCTTTAATGTAGCTATGTGTATATAATTGTAGTAGGGGTGATATAACAGAACGGACATGGTTTTTATGTAAAGAAATACATTATTAACCATTTAAAAGCCATTAAATATCCAAGCAATTCATTTGTGTGCTGTCATATTAGTTCCATAGAGACAAGCATTGTTGTTGTATTTATAGAGAAGTGACTTAGATATAAAAATACAAATGATCAATATAGTACAACTTTAAAAAGGCTATTTAAATAATACATGAATCAGTATATAAACTTAAGTAGACAGTAGATAGCATTCTGCTGTGTTCCTGATCTTAAATAGTAATAAGACCTCAAAGATCCCTTCAAAGATTAAAAAATATCCTGCAAAAACTTGTGGGTTAACCCCTCTAAATAACAGGTAAAGACAGGACAAAATTTTAATTGAGACTCTATGCCAAATTCACCAATTCATTGACTTTACTATAGCTTCGTCCACTTATGCCTGAGTAAATATGTCTTTCTGTGTCTCCTGTCAGAGTTGTGGTAACAGGAAATAGCAGTCATCTAAGAAAACCACTTTAATAGGAAATTCCTCTATGAAAGAGAAGAATAAAGGAATCTGAGAAATGCATAATTTAATAAAACAGCTTCTTCTAGTCAAGGAGCTTTTTCTGTTTCCTGGTAGAGGATAGAAACAATTTAATACTAGTTACTATGGTGATCGGTGTAATTCTGAAATGAATGTAAATTAATAAATGTAATATAGAGTATTATTTTGTATACCAAAGAACAGTATCTTTTTGGTTTTTTTCCTCTTAAGACTTTCCTTTTTTGTTACTTTGCTGTAGAGAGGGTATTGAGTTCTGTTGTTGATGATTTGACATAAGGCAACTGCTTCCTATTCTTTCCCTCTTCTTTCTTAGCACAGTCCTGGGACTTTCTTTGTTAATCGAAAACTCGCTGTCCTCTGAGATGGCCATTGATTTTGCTCTATAAGCTAGCTAAAATGGAGATTTCCAGCTAACGATGGAGGTGAGAGGAACACTTAAAAAAACAAGTTCTTTATTTTCTAAACGAGTGATACTTAGACTTCAGTGGTTCAGAAGCCAAATTAGAAGTCAGCATTACCCAGAAGAGCCACAATAGTGTGACTTCACTGTTTCATTTACTATAGTACTATATATTCATATTTAAACAGTATGACAGGAGAAATATTTAATGTGTGTAAACACCTTTCAGTGTCCTAGAACCCAGGTCCCAGTCTGATCTCAAATGTCTACACCACTGTTAAACAACCCCTTAGCCCTAGTCCTGCAAGCTTGAGTCAGCTGGCACAGGCCAGCCATAGGTTTTTAATTGCAGTGTAGGCATATCCAGAGTCACAGCTAAATACAAGGCGGAACAGATTGCTTACCGTAAGTAGTTAACAGACGTTTCAAGGGACCATGCAAGTCAAAATGGCCCGTTAACATCTCTCCAGTCATTGCAGGGAGCGGGGGGAGGGGATATTTAGATTGTTGTAATAAGCCATAAATCTAGTGTCTCTATTCGGTCCATGGTTTTTAGTGTCTAGCAAAGTTATGAGTTTAAGGTCCTAGGCTTGTCTTTTGAAGGTATTCTGCAAGTTTCCTTTGAGGATGAGGAATGGAAGGTCAGATATAGAGTGATCACTTTGTGAAAAATGTTAACCCACAGGTAATATTGTGTTTTTGTCTTTTATCCTTTTTTACTGGGTGAGTTCAATCGAGAGCGTAGTGACTGACTCATTTCACCCGCATAGTTATTGTTGGAGCATTTAGTGCACTGAATGAGGTACACGTGTTGTGATAGGCATGTGTAGGACCCTGGATCTTGAAAGGTTAATGGGCCACACCTTGAATGGTCCCTTGAAATGTGTGTTAATGACTTATGTAAGCAATCTGTTCCACCTTGTATTTAACTGTGACACTCAGTATATTTTCCAGACCTAAAGAAGAGCTCTGTATAAGCTTTGAAAGATTGTCTCTCACCAACAGAAGTTGATCTAATAAAAGACATTATTTCACGCACCTTATCTTAAATCCTGGGACCAACATGACTACAACACTACACATGATACTGTTTAATGTACCTCTAACCCAGGGGTGGGAAAACTATGGCCCGCAGGCTGGATCAGGCCCCTTAGGGCTTTGGATCTGGCCTGCGGTACTGCCCTCCTTCCTCCGTGGCACCTCAGGCCCTGCGCCACTCTCCAGAAGTGGCCGGTACCACACCTCTGCGGCCCCAGGGAGGGGGCAGAGGGCTCCATGTGTTGCTTTTGTCTGCAGGCATCGCCCCCCACAGCTCCCATTGGCCGGAAATGGAACCATGGCCAATGGGAGCTTCGGGGGAGGTACCTGGAGGCGTAGCAAGGGCAGCACACACAGAGCCCTCTGCACCCCCTCCCCCAGGAGCCGCAGCACTTCCTGGAACGGCACGGGTCCGGGGACAGGGCAGGCAGGCAGAGAGCCTGCTCTGGCCCTGGTGTGCGCCGTCGCCACTCCAGAGCCCGAAGCCCTTCTGCACCCTGCCCTCCAACTCCCTGCCCTCAGCCCCCCTGCCAGCACCTTGCACCCCTAACGTACGCCAACTCCCTGCCCTGAGCCCCCTGCTACACCCTGCACCCCTATGCATCCCAACCCCCTGCTGCACCCTTCCTCCACCCCAACCCCCTTCCCTGAGCCCTCTCATACACCTGCACCCCTCCTCTGCCCAATCCCTTGCCCTGAGTCCCTTCCTGCACACTGCACCCCCTCCCACACCCTGCACTTCTTCATGCACTCCAACCCCCTGCCCCGGCCCTACGTACAATTTCCCCACCCAGATGTGGTCCGGCCCAAAAAGTTTGTTCACCCCTGTTCTAACCATTGTAGTATTCTCTCTTTCTGTGAACTTCTCATCCTTTCTTCTTTCTACTGTAGAGAGTATATAATTTGTAAAGTTCGCAAAGCCTTTTGGGATTCTTTGGCATGAAAGGCACTTTGTAAATGTGAAGTAACAGAATTCTTTAGCAATGTAAAAGGCATTTCAAATCCTAAAATTTACATTTTATGTGGAAAACAGAAGATCCATTCTTTAATGAAAGTGAACTGGAGTTTAAAATGTTTTATGCTATTTCGAGAAAGCAGCATTCTCATAAAGGGAAAAAAATGGTGGTAAGGGAGCAAATGAAAGTAGTTAGACAATTTTGTGTGCCAGTACTTAAATGCAGGGAAGTTGAGAGAATGCCTGAGGTATATCAAGGACTGTTGTTTTATAACTGATGTTTTAAATACGTAGTTAAAATACTGATGGAAAACCAATCTGTAAACATGCCACAGAACCAAAATAATTCAGAATTGTGGCAAACCTGTTTAACTTCAGTTATATCCTCCTTGTGACTAGGAACTTACTCTTTGGGGAACTGGATCCAGTTTGTTCATCTTAGATTATTTGAAATACAAGAAATATATCTAAGTAGGAATGAATTCTGACTGCTCTCTGAACACTGCATTTTAAAAATTATTATAGACTATAAACTGCCCACAAGTAGAAGCCATCTTGTTAAACATGAGATAGTGTGTTTGACACTGTCAGTGAGGTAGCCTGCTATGAGAGCCTGAATTCAGTTCCATCCTGCTTTAGTGCTACTTTGCAATCCTCAAAAGAATCCCAAAAAATACTAATGAAATATTTTGTTAAAATACTTTACAATAAATGTTTTTGATACATGTTTAACCAACATTAAACAGCATGATAATTGATATACAACCACTTGGATAGAACTTCTTCACTCAGTGCTATAAATGACATCACCTATTTTAGCAAAATGTCCACTGTCAAAAGTTAGCTCAAAAATGACAGAAGTACAGTAACTCCTCGCTTAACGTTGTAGTTACGTTCCTGAAAAATGCTACTTTAAGTGAAACGATGTTAAGTGAATCCAATTTCACCATAAGAATTAGTGTAAATAGGGGAAGTTAGGTTCCAGGGAAATTTTTTTCGCCAGACAAAAGACACTCTCTCTGTCTCTCTAAAATACACACACACATCTGTTAGTCTATAAGGTGCCACAGGACTCTTTGCTGCTTTTACACACACAGAGTATAAGTTTTAAACAAACAATTTAATACTGTACACAGCAATGATGATTGTAAAGGTTGGTTGAGGTGGTGAAGTCAGAGGGTGGGATATTTCCCAGAGAATGCCTTAGTGCTAAATGATGAAGTAGCACTCAGCTGAGCCCTCAAGAGTTAACACGTTGTTAATGTAGCTTCACATAAAGGCAGCATGAATGGAAGGAGAGGAGACAGCATAGCAGAGAGAGACAGAGAAACACATCGTGTGTGTGTGAGAGAGAGAGAGGTGCACATTGCCCCTTTAAGTATGCTGATCCCACTCTAAGTACACTCCCTTTTTAATTAGATCAGCAAGTTGAGACAACAGCTGCTGCCAGCAAGCTCCCTCCATCCTGAGCTCTGTCGTGTTCCCCCTCCCCCGCTCTGTGGAGATGGGGTAAACGAATGGGGGTAGGAGCAGGGGATGGGGACACACTGACATTAGCACCCCTCTTTCCCCACCCCTGCACAGCAAGCAGGAGGCTCCTGGAAGCAGCTGCAAGGCAGAGAGCAGGAGCAGCACATGGCAGTGCGGGTAGGGACAGCTGGACTGCCCGACAATTGATAGCCTGCTGGATGGCTGCCACACAGGAAACTTAGGGGAGCTAATGGAGGGCTGCTGGTCCACCTTGGTTTCAAGCCCTCAGTGGCTAGCTTCAATGGGTTGCTCTTTCTTCAAGCAGTGGACAAAGCAGGCAGCTCCCAAACAACATTATAAGGGGGCATTGTGCAAATTTAAACGAGCATGTTCTGTAATTGATCAGTAAGGTAACAATGTTAACTGGGACAACTTTAAGTGAGGAGTTACTGTAACCTTTTTTATTTCAGTTTCCTCTGGTGTAATATGCCTTCTACTTTTCACATTTTCCTATTGATTTAAAACAAAACAAAAAAAATACAAATTAATGTTTTATAAACCTGGGGGAAACGAATGTTCAGCACAGTACAGAAATTTAAAGCATTCCTAAGTCAGTAGGCTGAGCAAAATGGGAGTAATGCATTTTTCAGGGGGTGATTATTGTTAAGATTGACAGCTTAGAATATTACTTACTTTACAAGTGTATTGCGTTGTAGAATGATTCTCTTAATGGAGCAAAGTCAGCTTGCTGCAGTCTGCACAACATCTATGGCAGACAATTCCATCTATGTCCAAAAGGCTGATAAATGTTATCAGGTGCCCTTGTCAGACTTTCAGTGTCTGTACAGGTATCAGAGGGGTAGCCGTGTTAGTCTGGATCTGTAAAAGCAGCAAAGAATCCTGTGGCACCTTATAGACTAACAGACGTTTTGGAGCATGAGCTTTCGTGGGTGAATACCCACTTCGTCGGATGCATGCTTCCGACGAAGTGGGTATTCACCCACGAAAGCTCATGCTCCAAAATGTCTGTTAGTCTGTAAGGTGCCACAGGATTCTTTGCTGCTTTTAATGTCTGTACACTCATCCAGGTCCTGGGTCACTGGTTGTGACAGCTGCACGCAAAAGATCTAGGCAGCAGAGATGCAGAATTACACCTAAAGAGAAGGAACCTAAGTGCCTGGACTTGTTTGGAAAGAAGTGGTTTATTTTTGAGAAATAAGAGCCATAAGCAAATACTCTACAGAATAATTGGGAGTTGTGATGGAGTATCTACCCCACATAGGGCTTGAACGGTCCACCCCGCATAGGCCAATTGACCTTATAGGCTGTATCTGGAGGAGAGCCAGGGACTGATAGGGCCTAATGGCTGATGAAGCCCAACTGGGGGAGGTGTTACTCGCGGTTTCTGAAGACAAAGCTCTTGGTAACTTTTACTCTTAGCAAGGTGGTGGCAGGAAATAAATCAATGGAGACAAGGCTGTCTGACCAATAAATGGATGGCACAAACAGCACAATACAAGTTTGCTTTCACTTAAAGTATTACTTAATTTGGTCTCCAGCAGTTACACATGTCTGCAACAGGTTAGTAAAGGGAGACATCGCAGTGATGAGTGAGACTCATTACAAGGGACCCTTGGAGGAAAAAGGCAGGGCAAGGGCACGTCCTCAGGGGGAAGGGGCAGTTTTGACACTCCTGCTGGAGTGTTCGATTTTTCAGTATTAAAAAGTTGTTAACCTTAGCCTACCAGCATGCAAAGGATGATTAGGGTTGGGTCAGAGCATCAGCTACTCAGTAGTTCTCTTACTGCCTCACAGAGGGGATGTGCTAGGGCAGGGGTGGGCAAACTTTTTGGCCCGAGGGCCACATCGGGTTTTGGAAATTGTATGAAGGGCTGGTTAGGGGAGGCTGTGCCTCCCCAAACATCCAGGCGTGGCCCGGCCCCTGCCCCTTATCTCTCCCCCCCTGCTTCTCACCCCCTGAGGCCCCCCCAGAACTCTTGCCCCATCCAACCCCCCCATTCCCTGATGGCCCCCCCAGGACCCCTGCCCCATCCACCCCCTTCTCCGCTCCCTGTTCCCGACTGCCCCCAAAACTGCCACCACCCCATCCAACCCCCCCTGCATCCTGACTGCCCCCCGGGACTCCTGTCCCCATTCAACTCCCCTGTTCCCTGCCCTCTGACTCTCCCAACCCCTATCCAACCCCGAACTCCCTTGCCCTCTGTCCGACCCCCACGACCCCTTTACCAGCAGTGCAGCGTGCTGAGGCTGCAGGGGAGGGGGAACAGCAGGGGAGGGGCCACCCTCTGGGGCCAGTAGCTCAGGGGCCAGGCAGGAAGGTCCCATGGACCGTAGTTTGCCCACCTCTATGCTAGGGCTATGGAGGAAGTTGATGGGTTGGACTAGACTACGTGAAGTGTGTGTTCAACTGCTGTGTGGTGTGGAAAAAGATTCTTCCCCCATCCCTGTGGACTCTCCCAAGCCCAGCCACTTTGGCTTAGAGTTAAGGAGTCCATTTGGGTCTGTGTTTTATCTTTTGCATTTTTCTCAGGTTGGAGCAGTATGGAAGGGTGTGTGTAGCAGAGCTTCATATTATGCCTGATCCCCTGCTCTATATACGCTAGTAAATTAGGACGCTTAATCCACTGGTGGAAGTTCCAGTAGGTCCCCTGCTATTCCCACTGCTCCAGTGATCTGCTGCAGCTGGCTTCCTCTGCGGATACTGTCCACTGTGTCTGAGCGCAGTTCTAAGCACATAAAATGTAGTGATCCCATTTTTCTTTTTATTAGATTCGTATGGATTTTTCAGTTTCAAATAGTTCTAAAGGTAGGTTAGTAACCCCCTAATTTTTTGATGCCAGCATTATTTCATTTTTTAATATATTTTGGAATACCATATTGGGGCAAGACTGTCCTATCACATCTTATGTATCTGTCAATCTATGTCATCAATATTTCTATGCATAGTAACTGGAATTATATTATAAACACCTGTTGTTACCATATATAGTGGTGTTTGTTTTTTATTTTTTCGAGTAGTGCTCACACTGTTAAAGCCAGTGTCCACATGCATAGAAAGCAGCAAAGAACCCTGTGGCACCTTATAGACTAACAGACGTTTTGGAGCATGAGCTTTCGTGGGTGAATACCCACTTCCTCAGATGCATGCACCCACGAAAGCTCATGCTCCAAAACGTCTGTTAGTCTATAAGGTGCCACAGGATTCTTTGCTGCTTTTACAGATCCAGACTAACACGGCTACCCCTCTGATGCATAGAAAGGCACATCTTTGGCTGTGATGAACTCATGATCAAATTAGGGAATTGTTCAAAGAGCTGCATATTTTAAACAGTGTCCTTGGCAAGTTTTCAAGATAATTAATATGTTGCATGCTACCATCCCAAATATTCTTGGCTGGTACAGAACAATTAGAGGGCAACCTAAAGTGATCAAGCATAAGTGTGTTTCAGTGATTGGATATGGAGTGATTTAGCTAGTGATTTAGCTCTTTTGGGTGTCTATGGTATTTCTCATTTGCTGTATTTTTTTGCTTTGATGACTTTTTATAAAATCTTTGAATATATTTAGATGTATTTTTCTCTGAATGTGCGGTTGCTCAGGAATGTTGAGAAAATATATGCAGAGCTGTACACATTTCCCTTTAAAGTTATAGCAAATATGCATTTATAGTAATTAAAATAACTTTACATTAATATATGCTCAACCACTTATGCACTGCAAAAAAAGCAACCAAGCAAAACCAAAACCAAACACACTAGAGTTCCGAGGCTAGACTATGACTTTCTGCTTGTGCTCTGTACATTCAAACACACTTTTTCAAACATTCAGCCTTGGAATCTGATGATACCCTTGATATAGTGAGTTCACAAAAATAGAGTCAGCTTAAAGGACCAAATCCACACAGCAATGTGCTGCAGGAGGCTCTCAGGGACATCTGGGAGTTCTTTGTTAAATATTTGTCAGAGAAGGCTGGAGTGATCTTCCTGTCTTTGATGGAGACACCCCCTCCCTTTGGATTCTGCTCAGTCATCTTTCCCAATAATAGCTTATGCCTGCTTCTCCTAAAAATACCCCTGAAGAACAATTTTTGTAGCCTTTTGAATATCTGTGCTGAGATCCCCATGTTATCATCAGTCCCCAAACCCCCTTCAAATTATACAAGCTAGAACTTTATGCTGTACTACTAATATACTCAATATATTTTTCTGGAACAAAAAATGAACATTTCTAGCAAAATGCACATTGTTTGCTTTTTCGTAGTGCTACCTGTTTCTTTGGTTAAATTGAAGGCAATGCCCTTTTTGTTTTAAATGGAAATTGAAAATAGTTTCCCCAGCTACTCACCTTTCTGTCTGCAAGAACACACAGCCTGTATATTGAACACAGGTTTATCACAGGCAAAGAGGGATATTTTTGAGAGTCCCTTGTGAAAATATTAGCACCGTATACTGCTGTAATATTAACATTTTAAAATTATTTGTATGCTATTTTATGTAGTCCTCTGTATTGCTGTAACTAATGCTGATTACTGCTGCTGAAGTCAACTCGGACAGTTAACTGTGGGACAGTGTGGAGGGAGGCTGTATTCCCTTGTTTGAAGGAGAGCATTTAAGGAGAATTCTTTCAATTATTTAATAACAAACACTCTTAAAATAACTTTATGGCAGACAAAGTATTTTCAAGGTGAGCATCTTCCAGAAAATTTATGTTGCTAATAGCATTTTTATGGGCATTTTTCCCAAGCAAGGACTTCATTGCAAGATATGATTATTTTTGGCATCCTGAAATGCAAACACTAAAATAATTTGCAGAATACTTATGTTTTTGAGAAACCCATCCTCTCAAAGCAATTTTAACATCTTATTATCTCCAGTGGACTTGGGTTAGCAAGTGTAGTATTTGTGGTGCAGTATCCAGTTGAATTAAGTATCAGAGGGGTAGCCGTGTTAGTCTGGATCTGTAAAAGCAGCAAAGAGTCCTGTGGCACCTTATAGCCACAGGACTCTTTGCTGCTTTTACAATTGAATTAAAAAATTGATTCATTAGATTATTAATATTTTTTAATCAGATTATTATTAATGGTAGTACTGTGCTAGTGACGAAGGCCAGAATAATGACATCAGATCAGAAATGCAAAGTGGAGTGCCGGGGAATTGCTGCTATGCTCATTGTTGCTCACACTTTGCGTCAGTAACATGGAGAAAGGAATGTTTAGTAAAGTATGCAGTTATTAGAAGACATAAATCTGGGAGTGCCAACCAGTGCAAAGTGAGGCTGGAGTCAGAAGAGTGTAAAGCAACAGGGATATGTGGTAACGTGTTTTAATTGAAAAACTTCTCGCATATAAAGCCATAAATGTACAGAGTGCTTTACAAACAGAATAAGAAATTTTCTTAATTTATAATTCAGAACAAGATAAATCAGTCAGAAATTGCAAAATAGTGATCAAGAACAGTATCTTGGGTAATATGGGACAGGTTAAAATCATCAGTAGAGGATAAGGCACCAGACACAGAATAAGGAGATCTGGATCCCATCATGGCTCTGCTATTTACCTGCTGTGTGTTCTTGGGCACATCACATCACCTCTCTGCCTTGTTTTTCCCATTTTTAAAATGGAGGTTATGATACTTGCTCTTTTTTGTAAAGTTTGAAATCTATGGATTAAAAAAAGCCTTATGCTAATTATCTCCATCTCCAAAAGCAATTATCAAAGGACAATGGGATGTGCAAGCAGGGGAATCAAGACAAAATCAGAAACAATCATTTCTGGAACAATATATGGGTCTAGTGAGACTTTGTGGTATTATACAAAAGGACCACAATTTCTTCATTGAGAAATTAATTGAAGACAAAGCTGAGAATTGGATGCCACAAGACCATGCAAGAGGGTAGAAGGCTCTAAGCTAAAAGGGCAGTACTGGAGCTAGGCAGGATTCAGGTACTAAGATACTGAGGCTAGTTTATAGTTTGATTGTTCTTATGAAGCTAGCAATAGAGGCTCCAGTCATGAGGAAGGAATTAGCTAAAATCATTAGAAACATCACAGAGTCAGATAGATGGCTTAAATATGGACAACGTGGCCTCTTCCTATCCAAAATTCACCTGTAAAAAGGTTGCCACTTTTTGATCAGTTTCCATAATTTCATTCTGAGGCATATGAGTTTGAGTAGTGGGAGGTGGGGATCCAGCCCAAATATCTAGCTCAACCATCCCAAGTAGGCTTTATTAGCTGTTATTCCATGTTCCTGTTTCTAGAAGGATGCTTCCCCTTTGAATGTGGTCCCATAATGCTGATATAAGCATTATGCAGCTTCCTGAGGTTGTTTCCTTCTAGGTATGGCCTTCATTCTGCAAATGGATCACATGGGAGGATCCCTGCTGCACTCCATTGGGGAAATTGCAGCGTGGGCAAGAGAGACTTCCTGTGCAGGTCTGTTTGCAGGGTTGACTCTAACCAGGTCAGTTGTTGTTCACATCTTAATGTAAAGTGAGATTGTTTGGCTGGCACTGGCATTGTAATTCCTCCCTCCCCTCAAATCACATGCAGCTATGTGGGGCAATAAGAGACATCTCCAACATCAGAACTCACTTGGGCCTCTGTTTTCCACTCAACAAATATGCATGCAGTAACTCACATTAATGTTGATTGGTACTAAAAGTGTGCATCAAAGGTGTATCAAATCTAACGTGGATATCTTTGTATAGTTAGCTCAATCAAAATTTGTAAAATTTAGAGTTTATGTTGATTGTTGAAATATTTATGATACAAAAAGAAAAAAAAATATATATATATATATATATGGATCACCAAAACCGAGCCTGAGTAAACATTTTGACCCACAGGGCTTATATTTCTAAAGAGGAACAACTTTCTAACTGAGAACTGTCACTGAATCTAGACTTGTTTACATGTTGGTTTCTTCTTGTGTCCAATTAAATGTTAGGTTCAAAATAATCTAGAAATCTGATTCTTTTTTCACCAAAAATGAATCCAGTTCCCTGTTTAGTGGATTTACAATGCTTGTGCCTTTTTTCCCTGCCCATGAAAATTTGTTCCATAGTCTGAAGTATTAAACCTGTTTTGTTACCTCTTATATTTATTACAATTTACATAACAAAAGTTTTACTGTAAAATGAGATATCTGGCATGTTGAGGGGAAAGAAGGGTACTGGTTAGTCAAAAATTCTGGTTAACTAAGTTATATTTACCAATGGAATACCAGTTTTCAAAGCTTTAGAATACAATAACATGAATAAAGTAAAAATAGTATACAGGTATTCACCAATCCAGTAGTTGCAGAGTGGTTGGTTTCTTGAAACACTGAAGTGTATACAGTAGGTTCTCTTATGACTCTACATGTCACTATAGGCAGGGCCACCCAGAGGATTCAGGGGACCTGGGGTCTTCGGTGGCGAGGGGCCCCCGCTTCGGCGGTAATTCGGCAACAGGGGGTCCTTCTGCTCTGGGACCTGCTGCCGAAGTGCCTCGAAGACCTGCGGCAGGGGCCCCCTGCCGCCGAATTACTGCCGAAGGCCCCCCCGGCACTTGGGCGGCGGGTCCCGCTTCAGCGGTAATTCGGAGGCAGGGGGTCCTTCTGCCCCGGGGCGGAAGGACCCCCCGCCGCCGAAGACCCAGAGTGGAAGCAGCACCGGGGGCCCGGGCCCCATGAGAGTTTTCCAGGGCCCCTGGAAGTACTGAAGGACCCTGCTCCAGGGACCCTGAAAAACTCTCGTGGGAGCCCCTGCGGGGCCCGGGGTCTGGGGCAAATTGCCCCTCTTGACCCCACCTCTGGGTGGCCTTGACTATAGGCAGCACATGACATACACCCAGATCACTAAAAATATACTTAACACTAAAACGATACTGAACATAATTTAATATTTGATGATTCAGAAGGCACTTCAGGATCTTGCAGTGCCTTGGGGTCATTATCAACATCAATTATTATTATAGTTGTAGGAGATTAGGCTGAATCTGTTATGACACACCCTGGAAGTTGCTATTCTGAATAAATCCCTGATATCAACTCGTTTACTTATCTTCTGCCTCTTTTTCACAAACGTAGAGTGCAGAATGTGCAATTGCATAACCTCCTGGGTAGTATACTAGTCCCAGTTACTAGACTGAAGATTTTTATTGGGAGATATCAGAAATGCTGGTTAATGGAGCATTCTGGTTGATAAAATGCCAGATAACGCAGTTTTTACTGTAATTTATTTTGATAAGCCATTAGTGTAGTAATTGGTATAATATTTGTTTTATTTTAGATCAACATTTGTTCTAATAAATTCAATATTAAGCTATAGAAAAAAAATCCAGATAACCTGAGCATGGAAATTACCAAGTTTTAAACCAGTAATTTAGCTTAATTTTCTCCTACTTTTCTCAGCTATGGTAAAACAGGGAGGAAGTGTGACTGTAATAACTTGGTATGGTATCATACTAAAGTGGCACCTTTTCACCTTGGTTGACTGGCATTACTCAACATTCAAGTTGCACAAAATAGAATTTCCTGCTTTTATTTTCAAAAAATCTATTTTCATATTATAAATATGGTTAGAAAAATGAAACTGTGTTGCTGATAGATGTAACCACCAGTAATGTTTCTATCATTGTTGACTTCTGATATTTATCGGTCTTGTGCATTGAGAAAGGGGAAGAAAAAGTTGTTTTCCATAAAATAATAATGAAAAGCTAGGTCGGGTAGGCACTCGTGATAGTATGTGTTTATTAGAAAGCTCCTGATGCAGGGAAGATTGCTTTTCTTTTCCTGTTATGGCCGCTAATGGATGTAATATGCTTCCACCTACTGCTATTTTCATCTTCTATTTTTTTCCCTTCTTTTGGTCAATTGTACGTTGTATGAATGAGAAATACTTAGCTGTAGTATATATATTTATGCGTGAAGAGAACTAGAACAACCTTTCATGCTATCTTTCACTTTTGTTGCCAGCTATCACTGATGCTAACTGCTTCCATAATTGTTGAGAGAATAGAAAAGCTTCTGCATCAGAGATTATAATTATGCACAATGCTAAGAAAGGACTTTGTATTATGACAAATCCAAAAAAACAAGAGAAAGGTTTTTTTTCCTTTTCTTTGTCTGAAACTGCTGATAATTATTTTTAGATATGAAAGCTACCAGTTCATTTAGTTATTTGAACAACACTTAATTGCTTCTGACAATTCCCCAGCTCTGGGAAGCACTCGAGCTACACTGGCTGCATACCCTTCTGTTACTGCCTACATGGGCATGTCACTTTTTTTGGGTTTGTTGAATGCTACATGCTATATATCCAATCTCAAAGTGCTTTACAAACATTTATACTCTTGTTGTTAGGGTAGTATTTTTATCCTCATTTACAGTCTGGGTAACTGAGGCACAGAAGTCACTTGACCAAGGTCACTCAGCAAGTCTGGCAGAGCCAGAGATAGGCTCTCGGTCCTTCGCTTAAATGACCAAAGTATGTCTTTCCTCATTTGTATTGGTTTTAGTCATGCATTTAACCTGCCAGCTCCTTGGGGAAGGGATTATGTTCTTGTTGTGGATATATTGACTGATGTACTACACACAGCAGTATACGCGCCTCATAGTGCTATAGAAGATCCATATGGCCTTTTGCCTTCTGTATCTGCTAAATCTGGGTAAGCAGGTTTTGAACAGAACTTCCCCACAAATGACTGACTAGATGAAATAATAACGATTGTGATATACCATCTCCAGTCACTTACTGATGAGGGAGCTACAGCATTACAGATATTCTTTTAAAGACCTGCTTGAGCCTCCTAAAGAGATTTGGATTGTAATTTAACTACCTAACAGTTAATCATGTATTTGGAGTAGCAGTCAGAGTATGCACCTTCCCTAGATGCTTCTCCAGGTTATCTGATATGCAGTGTATGTGAATCTATATCCTTATCTTCTTTTCTTTTGCAAAATGGCTTTAGATTTCAAGCTGCATCTAATAAACCACTCAAAATTCATTTGAGACTGTACATTGAGTCCTTAGTGGAGAAGGAGAGTGTCACGCTGTTCAGCTTCTTACGTAGTAGTATTTGCATGTAGCCCTCGACTGAAAAGAGAGTGGCCACAATTTGAGGCTGTGTATGTGTGGCTAGAGCATGGGATAATGAGGGGGAATCAGGTTTCCAGCAAGACACAGAGAAATAGCCAATTTGCATTTGCTTCTGTGCTTTTGATACTAGAACAGGATTTGCATTACTGGGTTTGAACTATTGATCCATATATTTTAATAGCAGCTAGTACTTCATGCTTCAAAGGAAAGGGGGGGGAAGACCTATGATGCCCCTAAAATGTGTACACTGTTTTACAGGAGATGAAAATTCCTGCCCTGTGAGTGATCTCTGAAACATTAGTTTTGATTACCCTTAAAGGTATTTGATTACCTTTAAAGGCTATAGGTGTGCAGAAGTGATAAACATTTTCAATCCTGTTTCAAAATCCAGCCAAAATGCTAGACTATAGGCCTCCTGTGATGGTGAATTCCACAGGTTGACTGCATCCTGTGTAAACATAAATATTTCCTTTCCTTTGTTCTAAATGTACCTTTAATGTGCCCTTTAATTTTATCATGTGTGGTTGTGTACATAACAGTATGGATTAAATCAAATAAAATACTGAAGAAAGATACACTAAAATTAGTGGCATTAAGGAAAGCATCTGAATCTTTGACTTTCTAAACAAAAAACCTGATTATATGGAGTGCAAAAAAGTGTATTCTCCGTTTGTAACACCTCAGCTGCTGAGTGCTTACAGAGAGGAATAACTGGCAATACAGCACACAAAAAAAGTGTGTGTGTGTGTGAGAGGGGAAGGGAGGTAAAACCTAACCAGATTCAAGAAGTAATGTCTTAATATTAAAGAGAGTCCTTTTGCTTTTCATCTTATTGTGCTGGTGAGTCATCTTTTGGAAAGTGTAAAATATAAATTTAGCTACATAACTTTGGAATGTCATTTAGGCTTCTTTTGTTAAATAGCTCTACCTTTGAGTTATATATTTATTTTGTGAATGTATTGAAAGGTAAGTAGTGTATTCTACAGTTTATTAGATAATGGGTTTTGGGGGAGCTTGATTACAAAGCCATAAATCAATCCAAGGACCTTGATGATGGGTCCTAAACCTTAACAGTGAAGCTTGAGTGGTTTATTAAATTATCTTTGCAGAAGGATTGATTTACAGCTTTAGTCATCCATCTCCATCTATTATTTTTATGTTATGGAGAAAATAATTTTTCAGCAATTTTTAAAAGGAATACCAAGCGCTGAAAGCTAAAGTAAATATATCAGTTAGAAAAACTGTTTAAATAATCATTGGAGTTTGATTTAAAGCCTCAGTATCAAAGCAAGTTAATAATCAAGCCTGAAAATCTGGGCTGACACAAAACCCTTTACTTTCAGAGTCTCAGGAGCAGTGATTCAGGGAAACTGAGACAAGGTGATACATTCTCAGCTGGTGTAAATTGTGATAGCCCCATTTGACATCAGTGCAGCTATGATAGTTTACACCAGCTGAGGATCTGCCCTTCCCACTGGGTGTCTGAATTGTTCTTAGAAAGGACTCTCAGAAAGGCAAGACACTTTTTGTTTAAGAAAAAAAAATGGATTCTATAGAGTTTGATAGCACCTTCCAGAAAGCTTCCTACCCACCACAGGTAATGGAAAAGGATTTTTTTCAAGCCTTTACCCAGTCAGAAAAGTCAGCTATATTAATCCTCTAACTGCCCATCTTTAGGTTATGCCCACTGAAATGAGAAGGCTGGTGATCCTGTACTAATAGTATTGTGTGCAACTCAGGAAAATGTAAATTAGTGACATAAAAGCAAAGACTGGAGTCTTTATTACTAATTTTTAGAGGCGCACAGTCAGGGCTATTAAAGAGGGATGTGTTTTATTTTTTAAATAAAAATGTTGAGCTCTCTGAAGGGTTTCTGTTTAGCAGTTGTCTCAGAAAATATGCCTCATGTTTTCTGTTTTTGATCTTATTCTATTTTTAAGCCACCCAATCCATCCCTAATTATAATTCTGATTTTCTCAAAAATTCAAGACCTGATTCAGGAGAGCGCTTAAGTATATGCTAAAGAACACTGATTTAAAATGTTAGGTTTAAGTGCTTTCAAGAATAGGGATGTTTTCCTGATTTGGGATCTCAGTGGGTAAAATTCAGATTACTTTTACCATTCCTTAATCCCTTCATGATAGTCCATTGCCTGGTATGTACTGGCTGCAACATCCTACAAAGCTACTTAACAAAATTCTTCCCCTCAACTCCTGATAATTTCCTTCTCTCTCTTACTTTCTTTCTAGCTAAATTCATGGAGGAAAGGTCCATCAATGGCTGTTAGCCAGGATGGGCAGGGATGGTGTCCCTAGTCTCTGTTTGCCAGAAGATGGGAATGTGTGACAGGGGATGGATCACTTGATAACCTGTTCTGTTCATTCCCTCTGGAGTATCTGGCACTGGCCACTGTCGGAAGACAGGATACTGGACTAGATGGACCTTTGTTCTGACCCAGTATGGCCATTCTTATGTTCTTCCTCTTCACTGTTTTTGATCGCTGCTTTCTGAAGTTTGTGCTCTCATTTAGGATCCAGATGAAGCTGAAAAATGGTGGTCATAAAAAAAAAATCTACCCTGCCAGTGAACAGAAAGATTGCTTACTCAATAGTTCTGAATAAAAGGAAAAGAAAGACATGAACTGCACATCTAAACAACTGAACTTTACTGATGTGCAGTTCCATTCACAGAAAAGTAAAGCAGTTCCAAGATAAAGAAGTGAGCACTGTGTAAATCCATTCCTTCACAACATGGGAACTGGGTAATACCTGAAATAATTTCTTCTCTCTGTTACCAGAAAACATTTCAGTATCCCTTTACTGGTCATGCTTAAGGATTTTTTTACCTGTGTCCATTGATTTAAATATCACAATATTTCTAAAAAAAAGAAAAAAACTGTTTTTGGAGAAGAAAATAGATAAAAACGTATTATTCTGGCGTTTTTCATCTATTTTTATGAGATCTCTACCGTACCACTAGCTTATGTCGTCTTTTACTCCCTAGTAAAATATTTCAATGAAAATGGTTTACTAAATGGTTTAGCATTTACCCTTTTGAAATCTTTGATTAGAGATTTCTTTGCACTCAGATTTCTAGAACAGCATTTTATGTGTTCTGCCTATTTCACCTCATCTACTCAGTGACCTTAAGTCTTTCTCTGCGGTGAAAGTTATATTAACATTTCTGTGATTTTGAATCTTTCCCTTTAGCTACTTTGCCACATGACGGTGCTTCTTTAAATGAAATATTTTTATTTAATACATATCTGTCCTCTGGTTTTAACTTTTTACCATCAGTAGAACTGGGACTCCTTGTCAATCTGTTCTAAACCTTAAAATACGTTATAAATTGAGGTGCAATAGACTATAATTCCTTTAGGAGGGAAGAAGGAATGATAGGAATAACTATTCTGATACATCCTTCTCCTTTGTGGCTGGTTCATTAAACTATTCAGCAGATACCCCGCTACCCCGATATAACATGACCCTATATACACGAATTCGGATATAAGATGGTAAAACATCGCTCCGGGGGGGCAGGGCGGCGCACTCCAGTGGATCAAAGCAAGTTTGATATAACGCGGTTTCACCTGTAACATGGTAAGATTTTTTGGCTCCTGAGAACAGCGTTATATCAAGGTAGAGGTGTATATCCAACTGTATGTTTTCTAAATCTGTAGCATTCTACTTTCTTCATCTACAATATGAGAGATTGTTCTGTATTTCAGTAACAGACTGTAATGAGAAGCCCTGTATAATATCTAGCCTGATTTGTTTTTCTTCTGCAGATTCCAGTCGTGGCCAGATATCATGGCTGTCCTAAAGAGTGGAAAAGATTACAATTCTTGTTCCTTACATGTTTCTTTTAGGTTCCATAATCCCAAAAAGCTGATAACCCCCATTTTCTTTTGTTCAAACTATGTACATGTTTTGAGTTTTTGGTTGTAGGGTATCCCTTCCTTACCAATAATCAGCCTGGTTGCTCTTCTCCTGTTCCTTTTGTAATACCTGGAAGCATACTATTAGAGACTGTGCATTTTACTATCTGACCTGTTTGGGGGGCTTTTCAAAGTCCTGCAAGAGGTGGCCATTTGGCTGGCACAATCCCACCCACAGCTAGTATGCAGTGGGGAGTTCACAAGCTGCATCGTTTCTTGGAATGGGGTATAGGAATTAGTTTGATCTCACTGTATTTCTTGTATGTTGACTAATAGGTTTCTTTGTACTCTGAGCATTTTTTTTTGCATGTGTAGTCATTTCTTCTTGGTGCTTGAACTCCTTATTGGAAGTTATCAGTTCAATAAAACGTGAAAGAGGATCTGAGGTCCATGTTGATGTTTTCAAGAGCAGCTGAGTCCCATTTTCAAGTGAATGTGGTATTTAGGACTCCATTTCTAAGTCACTTTGGAAAATGGGACTTAGGCACCTTTTGAAAAGTTTGCCCTTGGTATTGAAATAATGAAGGGAGGAGGAACATGCTGTGTTTCCAATGTTAAAATATTTAAACAATACATCTGACGAGAGTGAGTGTGTTTCCAAGTAAACTATACGGTAAAAAAAAACAAAGTCCAGAAGAATTTAAAACGAACAGAATTTATGTGAAAAGAGAAGTCATAAGTCAGAGTATAGTAATTCATTGAAAAATTAAGATTTAAAGGGCCATTAGAAGCAGCAGGAAACATACATTTTGTTAAAAATAGTTTAAAATCCACAATACATGAGAAAATGTGAAATATTGGCCCGGATTCTGCACAGATTTTGCTGCACTGTTAGCTCATTCTGACCTTACAGCCAGTAACCTGTCATTGCCATTGTTATACAGCTGGTATAGTGACTCCCACACCAACCTCCTCCCCTTTTCAGGCATAGAGGGTGTGTCCGGGGCAAAGGGGTATGGTAGGGGCTTCCCTGTGCCTCTCTCTGCTGCATTGGCACCTTGGTGTCCTTGAAAACCATTGTAATTTAGAGCAGTCTTTGGGTTGTTGCAAAGTAATACAGTGGGCTAAAGTGTTACACAGCAAGCCCGGGATCAGGGGAGCTCAAACCTTAAGTTTTCATTCCCTGCCTGTACTGACTTGTGTATTCTTCACATATATCTGGGGGTCTGGGCCATTAATCAAAAGTATACGGCACATTTTCATACATCCAGAAACATGTTGTATAATGGCATCAGTAAAATGTCCTTTTAAAAAAACAGGAGGAAAAGTGTTTTCTCTTCAGTATTTAGGATTGCACTTCTATAAACTGATCCTTTTTAGGGAGAGGAAAATTTTAAAACATGCCATTTTAATTGGATAGCTTTTAACACAAAAGCTTCTGTACTGGATGTTTGAACTCAAATCAAGAATGAAACATTCACTATAATGCACTAGAATGCTCTGCAAACATTAAATAATCATAGAGTGAATTCTCTGGAATGTTTCCATGCTGAGCTTGCCAAAAGAGCTTTTTCCTTCCCAGAAAGCACTTTCTCTACTACTGTTTCAGCTTTGTCGCTCTAATTTATAGAATATGTGCATGCTTTGCTTCCCTGACATGATGAACTGCTTCAATCACTGGAAGTTGTGTTTTGGGTGACATTAAAACATTCCATGCTTCTGACTGGTGGGTAATATTCCAAATTATAGCATTATCCTTGCAGAATATTATAGTTATAGTTGAAATTAAGAACGTAATATGAAAACGGGGGGGGGGGGGGAGAAAGAATTTAAAATTGTCAGAGCAGTTAAAAAAGTTATGCTTAAAATAAATATTATTGCTTTCATCACACAGTATTATTGTTGATTGTGTTTTTATGACAAATTGATACAAACCATGTTTCTTAAATACTAATTCAGGGATCATCTTACAGTTAAAAAAATCAGAAGTATATTTCACTGAGTTCTTAAAAGTATCGCCCAAAATTTTGGACTGAGAGCGTATTATTCTGTGATTTAAACAAATTGACTTGGGACAGATTTTCAAGCTAGCATGCAGAACAAATGTAATTGAAACAGAGATGAAAGGCGGTAAATGTAATTGGAGCCTATTATCCTATGTGGTTAAGAAGCTTGAGCAGAGCAAACCATCAGACAGTATGAAAAGGAAGTACAGAGAATAGAAACTGCTCGAAGCTGGTGAAAGGGACTTGTGAAGGGATTACACTGTAACTATTCCTACACAATCTCTACATTGATAATATCCCACCTCTGTAGTACATCTGGATTACCAAAGAGTATTTTCTGTTGATTCCTGCACGCTCTTTTATTTCTCTCTGATGTCAAGGAAAATCCCTGTTTAGCAAGTTCCAGTACTCCGGAGATGCACCAGGGCATTTAGTTACAACTGATTCTTGACTATGATACAGAGGGAGGTGAATGATCACCTAAAAGCACTAGCTGAATGATCATCACAAAAATCACTAGTTCTTTGGAGTGTCTGAGAGATCATTATTAAAGAGCAAATATTCTTTTATTAAAAGTATTTGATTAAAGCGTAAAAGCTATAAAAAAAAACCCCACCCCAGAACACAAAAATGTATTCCAAAAAACAATGAAATACCACATTTATATCTATGAGTGGTTGCTTCATGCACTATGGATGTTGGGAGTGAATATTTTTCATATGAACATTTCACAAACAATTTGATTGTATTTATAACATAGGTGTGCAGGTAGTACAGTATGCTATCTTCTTTCTCAACTATCTGGAAATTTTATTTTTTTTTAAATATTTACTAAATTTTGTATTAGACTTTTGGGGAAATTCATTAAAATTCCAGAGTATCTCTTTCCAGATAACAGTGGAATGGTAACATGACTGGGAATGACATGACACATATATATGCCTTGAAAAAAGTGTAGAGAAGTGTATTGCCCCTGTCATGCACAGAAGACTAGTTTCACAAAGAAACTGATATGCCTAGAAAATTACTGATATTCACAAAGCCTGAGTTCAGCACCTAGAGCCCTGTACACTGAGGGAGGAGAGACAGACACCTTAGAATGGGATTCACAAAACCAAACTGGAGGGCTTCTTGCTTAAAATAGCTTATGGAAGATGCCAAGCTGAAGGGTGTATACTAAGCCCCTCCCCCTCTTGGACATAGGCCCCAAAATCCTGGCTGCAGGAAGGCACCCCCCTCTGTTGGGGATTCTCAGCTGCAAACCCCCTCCTGGCATCAGGTGGCTATGCCATTTTTGCAAGAAGCAGGTGTGGTGATGGAGGACAGCAGGGACGTCTCTTGTAACTTGAGAATGACTCCATAGCCTGATGGTTAGAGCACTCACCTGGGAGGTGGTAGATCCCTGTACTAATGAATGTTATAATTTTATATCCACAGTGGAAGAGCTTCACCAGGATAGACTGAGGGCAACCCACATCAGAACATTCTATAGCCCAATGGTTAGGATACTCACCTTAGAGGGGGCAGTTTCCTGTTCAAAGAATTTCTCCCCCTCATATGGAGGGATGTGGCAAAGCAGGGCTCACAACCGTGGGGCCTCCTGCCGTCTGTCCTGGGAATTAGCTCTCGGCCCTTCCAGTCCACCTTCAACTAGTGGTGTCATGCCTGCCATCACTGCTGTCCTCCACTCTTCGGACCCGTGTCACTTCCCAGACCACAGCATCCTCTTCTGGGCACAGTCCTCTGGCTGTGCCTCCACTCTGGTATCTCCCAACTTCTGGGTGACTGGCAGTCCTTATTCCCACCACTTGCCTCAGTGGCCAACTGCAGTCCAAGTTCCAGCCCCTCGCCACAGGAGCAAACTGCAATCTGGATACTGGCCACTCTCCTCATTGGCAAGTGGTGGGGAGACCCAGGCTCGGCCGCTACTCTGGGTCTCAAGTCAGGGACCCTATAGCCAGCAGCCACCAACTGCCCTCCTCCAACTTGCTGCCTGTTTTCCCTGGGCCACTTCCCCCGTAATCCTACCACCCTCCCAGTCCTGGTAGCAAAGCCCCAGCCTGGCAGTGGTCAGCCAGCACCTCACCCTTGCACACTGCTGCTCCTGCCCTGCCCAGCACTGCTCTGCTCTGCTCTATCTATCTATCTATCTATCTATCTATCTATCTATCTATCTATCTATCTATCTATCTATCTATCTATGGCACATCTTCAGGCACCCAGACCTCCTCCCTTGCATTCCAGGGAGAGACTCCCCTCTGCTCTGCTAAGCAACCCTTTATATATGGCCCTCACCAGCCCTGATTGGCTGCTCCAGCAAGTCTTCCCCCATTGGTGGGCTCAAGAAGCCTTTTCCTGATTAGTGGGCTCTGCACAGCCTCCCTGGTGCTGCTTTTAACCCCCTTCTTCTCCCTGTGTGGGGCAGCCACCCGACCACATGAGGACATATAAATGCAGGGTGTCCTATACCCCTGATGAGTATCCTAACCACTGGGCTAAAAGTTATGAGGGTGGTGGTCCTCCTGTAACAAGGTGCCCACTGCGCCCCTCCGGATTTGGCCTCTTTGGCCCTTTCCTCCATGAATCAGGGACACTTCAGTCTGGTGCAACACCCATGTTCTTTATTCGTGATCAGTTTCCCACCACCAGTTTCTAACTATATACAGGCTTTACAGCTGCTTGGTCTGCCACAGTCCTGGCCTGCAACATACTAGGAGGCTCCTACTCCCTCTGAGCCTGACCTCCCACTCTTAGTCTCCGTCCTCCTTTCTCTCACTTCCTTCCAGCCTTATAGCTCTTGCTAATGAGGCTGGCAGGTGTGGTCAGTTACCAGGCAAACAAAGGGCAGTTCACTCAGCACCAATCCATGAGTGGGAAAGCAGGAAGAGGTGAACTCTAGGCAGGAACTGAAGTATATGCAGAAGTAAGGATGAAGACTTTGAATGTGAAGCAGAAAGAAACTTGACATTGCTGCAGGGATTCAAGGTGGGGAATGACATGGACAGAGCATTAGGAAAGTAGGATGGTCATCTCTGCAGCATGATTGGTAGATTTGAAAGATATTGGAGAGGTCCAACGGAGGAAGTTGTGGTTGTAGAGACCAGAAAGGAGACTGGGAGTTGTCATGCCTCTAGGGTACTGATGATGGCTCTCTGGATGGTCACTTTTATGAGATTAGTTTCTTTGAAAAGGGTTCTCAATCCATTACCCCTTCCAGGAGGGGATACAATTGTCACCCCATCCCTGTCTGCATTGGAGGATGGTAGTGACAGTGCATGTACAAAAATTCTGAGGCTTGGGACCATGAACTTTCCAGCACTATAGATAACCTGGCACCCTCCCTGCCTGCCACATGGTGATCCCTTTCCCTCTACAATGGCTGTCACATCCAGAACATGTCAAGGAACAGGATAGGTGCTGTTAATTGTGATTTATACCAGTGTGAGAGGAGAATCAGGTCCAGTGGGTCTGTGTTTCAGAAAGCTATCCCCTAGAATATGTGTAAAGCAGTGGGTCTCAAAGCTTTTTACTGGTGACCCCTTTCACACAGTAAGCCTCTGAGTGTGACCCCCCCAATAAATTAAACATGCTTTTAAATATATTTAACACCATTATAAATACTGGAAGCAAGCAGGGTATTTGGCGGAGGTTGACAGCTCCCAACCTCCCATATAATAACTTCATGACACCCTGAGGAGTCTTGACCCCCAATTTGAGATCCCCTGGTGTAAAGGCATGCAACACAGAGTTAAAGGATCTGGGGCTCATTATGATAGAGTAGGAGGGATAGGCTAGTGATAAGTGCTCTTTGCTTCAGATTCTCATTTGTGAAAAGTTCATGAAAAATTCAGGAAGATTAACAAACTTTTTCAGTGGTTTATTAGAAACTCCCTAATCTGTCATGAATATCTCAAATATAATTTGAAAGTCTCATGTACTAGCTAGGGTCTTGGTCTCCTCACAATAAGTGTGATAGCTTGCCAGTTATTCTGTATCATGTTTTAAAATCTCTGAAATGTTTAAACTTCATGTTCATATTATAACAAGCCACTAACACAATATGAAAGTTACTGTTACCATAGAAAAGTTAATTTAGATAACATTGTTATTTTCTGAAATTTCCTAATACTGTCAGGTTGGTGACCTAGAAAAAAACATAAATGACATTCTAATTTATTCATTCCTTTGTCTGCATTTTACATTTAATATTCTTATATGGAAGATAGTAAAATAAATGTAATATTTGTCATGTCATTTGGGCATTGGAGAGGTTCTGTTCTCTTTTACTGAGAACAGAATACCCCTTGTTTCTGAGTTGCTGTTTGGTGTTGGTCTTGGTCACAAATCTTCTCAAGTCTTCATTTTCTTATGGTGATAAACTCTACACTTAAGTAGCTGGAAAATTATTAATCATACACAGTGTATTTTGAAATGGAAAGAGGAAAATTAACTTGTCATTCCTTATATTCTTTTGTATTAATTACAGAAATTATAGGGTACATGTGTTATCACTGCCTACGTTTTGCTTAAATTGTTTAAAAATTGGGAACACTTTAGTAGATTCTTCTTGTGTAAAAGATGCTTTTATTCTAAAAACTAAACTAAGAAAACTAAGAACAATTAAAAATGAATGTGGGGCTGGAAACCAAATGAAAACATCTGTGGGCTCTGTTCTATAACATTTTAATTTTCTACATAAAGATTGTAACACAATATTTCTTTGCAATCATTATAATCACTTACCACCCACAAACAATTCAACAATTGTAATAAAATAATAAAATCCAGACAGTTATACTTGAAGATTTATACAAGTATTTAAGAAAAAAAGCCTTACTTACATAGAGGCTGCAGTATGTCTAATTACACATTATACAAGGGCATTAGTAAATAGTCCATTCTTGCTGGTCATTATAGTGGTATTGAAACCACAGCAAAGCACCTTGAATCCAATGTACTACTTTGTCTGAGCTAGTCTCTCTGCCTTTTTATACCATGTTCAACACTCTGGTATCTGAGTGGCAGGTCCCAAGGCAAGGGATCCTTGGAAAAATTAACAGAGCCTAGGCCTCCCTCTTCCCCTGGTAGCTACTTGATTTGAGAATAGCAGAGGCACCCAATACCCCTTGAAGTCTGCATATGGAGAACCCCACCATGCATGGGCATCGTGAGGCATGGGTCACAGATTTAGCTGTTACATATCCTTTGGTTTTTTTCCCCAACATTCTTTTGCTTTTAAATCAGTGGCAGGACTGCATAATCTTTGGCAGGTCAGTTATACATATGAACACATGCTTACAATGGAGATGTCAGCATGACGTAAACAGGGAGATTAAAAAATGAGTAACGAAATGTTTCAACCATCTGTAGTGTTTTCTCTATTTTACTTTACAGATTGTGAGAGTTCTGTTTCCTTGCGACCCTAGTCAAAATGAGATATGGCTGTCCCACTGATGTAAGCTTAAAATAAAGAATACAAATTTACAAACTAGTATTTTGAAGGGTTGCTGTTAAATGTTCATCCATTCAAACTCAAACTTACCTTTCCGCTCACTTATAGTTTACTTGTTTCTCATATCTGATTAAACCTTTAACATTTTAAACATTCCTCAATATTTTTTCTTTAAAAAGAAGTATATTTATTTTTCAAGAAAATACACACACACACACAATGTATGAAAGATATTTTAAAAGCCTCACGGTAACAAATCACTGTGAATGAGCAGTGGAATAAACATTGTTTTGGAGAGAATGAATTTCATTTTTAAAATGCTGTGAGTAGGTTTAAACGGTAGTTAAGATTCTCAGCATTACTTCATCCCCTTTATGCTGGGTACAAGGGCCAGAGTGTCATAGAGGAGGAGTTGTGGATACATCTGAGGGAGCATTCCCTTGGCACAGGAATTGAGAAAGACAGTTGTAAGCTGTTTACTGAGCATCCCCTCAAACCTTGGCATCATGTGGGGTGTGGCTGGGTGTTGGGAGGTGCATGTTGGGGCATGGTTGGCAGCGAGAAGGGTATGTTGGGATGAGGGGGCATGTGAGATAGTCCCTGGAGTACCCTAAAATTGGGACAACAGAAATGAAGCTCAAAGTGACCTTGGACTTCCCTGCCCCGGGATGTAAGAATCTCACCTGGTGTATCTGTTCTATTTTATTTATTTATTTATTTGATGGGGGAGGGTCTAGGTTAAATTGTGAATCCCTTACTCACACTGTTGAGCAGTTAGAGGTAGTTGAAAAATTTCTGATGGAACATTTGTATATCAGAAAAATGCTGATGTAACTAAATCAAAATGTTTTGTGGTAATGTATCCATTTTGTTAGAATGTTTGGGAAATTATTAATACACTTTATTTCAATAATGTTGAAATATTTAGTTTGTCTTATCAAAACATTTTCTTTTCTCTTGTATATTGTATAAAAGTCAAAATGTTTAAACTTTTATATAAAATAATATAGTCAAAGCAAAACAATATTATAGTCAAAAGTGAAGCATTTTGACCTTATCAAAGGGGAATATTTTGATAAGGTCAGAACAAAATTTTTCAGAATATTTCATTTTATGAAAAAGTCTGAGATGTCCAGCTTGCATCCTGAATCAGGACAAATTGAAATTTCAGAATCTCAGAATTTCCCAGAATTTTGACCAGCTCTATGAATTTTGACCAGCTCTGTGAATACTCCTTCACCTGAGTGGTCCTATTTACTCCAGTAGCATTACTTGGATGAGTAGTTTTGCTACAGTGAATAAAGAGTTCACAACCTGGTCCTCTGGGGGGAAAGCAGGTGAAAGATATCTTAGCAAGTGTAAAATTTTAAGAAAATCTGACTAATACACAATGATTTAAATGACAATATTAAGAATGAAAATATATTGTAGATAGAATATCAGGTGTTTTTTAGAAGTAGAAATGCAAGTGAAAAGCATATACAGTAGTGGCCTGGGGGCAGTACACTGTAATAGGTGGAATATTCAGAAAAATAAGTAGTGCTACAAGAGATTGTATGCACATACTGCAGATACTCTTGACTCTACCTGAGAGTTTCATATTAGCTCCTAGGGCCAGATGCTCCTAGGACCAGATGCAAATAGGATGCAAATAGGCACCTAGTGGGATTTTAAAAACTGCCTGGGCACCTAACTCCCATTGAAATAAATGACAGGCACTAAGGCACTTTACAAGTCCCAATAGGTACCTGTCTGCATCTTAAAGCATCTAAATATCTGAAAAAAAATTTATCCCCTAGTTCCTTGTGATCAGTGAAGAAGCCTACAAAAAAAAGAAAACTATGGGAGTGTGCTTTTTATCCTTTGGCTACTACTAATTTTAGTGCTTCAGCAAATGAGGAGGAGAGAGACTTTCTAACTCTCCAATTAGTTTCCTCAGTAGCTAATTCAAAACATCTATTTTGTAACACTCAGATTTCCCTATTTTTACTTGCTAAAAAAGGAGAGAATTTAATGTGAAACAGGACACTGTATAATAGAGAGATGCCAAAGAGCCTCACCATAGCCAATGCCATTACAGATAGCGTGCTGAGAGAGAGACCTACAGAATGAATGGGAGGACATCCTATACATTAATATGAAAGAGAGAAAGTTAGAGCTATGATAATACTTGATAATTTCCTGATGATGTTTTGGGGGTTTTTTATTTATTTTGATATGCATTGTTGAAATTGACATAAATTGCTATGCATATTGGCTGTCACTTTAAAGGCATTTATAATTGTTTATATCTTCAAAACCTCTTATAAATATTTCATCCTAGATCTATGTTCTGTCTCTTTTGCTGTTTGTTTAGCATGACTGGATTAAGGTTCTTGGGCTTGCTTGATGTCACATTTTTAATCACACTGTTCTGCAGTTTTCTGAAATCTGTTGTCTTCAGGCAAAGTGTCCAGCTCATCTCTCTCTTTTGGATTATTAGTTTTCATTACATTTGAAAAAAAAAAGAAACAAACAGAAAATATTTCATATTAGTGAAAAAAGGCACCAGAACCCTTCCCTTCTTTGTTCCCCCTTATGTCTTTTCTACTTATTCAGAAATCATGAATTACACTCCTCTATGGAAAAAGGAAAAGGGAGGGAAAAAACCTAATGAAATATATTCCTTCTAAATAACACAATACAATTTGAGACCCAATTTGCTCATCGAAAGAGTTGAGTGTTCCTTAGTTCTCATATAGTCCTTTTCTTCTTCAGGCCAAGTTCCCAGCAAGGGTGGGAGAGAGAGATTGTGTCATAATATGAATGTTACGTGGCCACGCAAGACATTCCTTATGGGGATCAAACTTTTTGTATCATCAACCATCCTAACTCTATGCTTACCCCTTGCCACATTCCGGGGTTCAATCTGGACCAGTGAGGGGTTGTGTCATCATCCGCCATGCAACCTTGAGCACCTCACAATGCTTTGCTGTTTTAGCTCCCAACCTGGGCTACTCACAACCAGCCTACCAGCATGCAGGTCACACCCTGATTGTTTGTGTATCGCTATAGCCGTGGTCCAGCAACTCTGACCCCAACAGCCTGTCAGCAACCCGCCAGCCACACTCTGGCTTCCAGCAACCTTGGTTACTACCTGAAGATTGACCCCAATACACTCCCAATCCTGAATTTTCCCCCAAATGTGTGTTCTGCACTCTCCAGCTCTCTCCTAGACAGTTCAGATGTTAGCGGTCTATTGTTTCCATAAAGGGCCAGTAAGCTACAGTTTGCTACTCTAAGTGGAGTTACCAAACAGTTCAGTTTAGGTTAGTTGAGAATAAAAATTAAACAAGTTTATTCAACTACAAAGAGATTTTAAGTGAGTACAGGTATAAGGCATTTAAGTCAGAAATGGTTAAGAGAAATAAAGATACAATGCTTTCTGGTAGTTAATACTCGACAAGCTAGATTTGATACAAGGTAAAATCCTTACTGCAGATTCCTAGCAGAACTGCTGACCTAACTTTCAGGTCAGAATCTGCCCCCAAAGGAAGAGGATTGGTTCCTTTGTTGTCTGAGGTGAGAGAGGGAAAGATACTTTGGGTGTTTTTGCCTCTCACTTTTATAGTTCAATCACCCTTAGAAGTGGATTCTTCTCAGGTTTACCCCTCAAAGCAAAGTTTTATTCAAACAGTAAAGGCGGCAACATGAGGTGTCTCCATGCTCTTTCTTCTCCCATGTGTATACTGCAAGGCAGATTTGCCTTGTCTCCTGCCATTTCCCCCATTTGCTGTCTCAAGGACCCTGTTTACTAGTTATGTGTAAATTGAGGTAAACCCACATTTCTTTATTTAGGATAAACCTGTTTTAACAACTTTTGCCTAGTCAGGGCTGTGTGGGTTTGAACATGTGCTAACAGCATAGAATCATAGAATATTAGGGTTCGAAGGGACTTCAGGAGGTCATCTAGTCCAACCCCCTGCTCAAAGCAGGACCAATCTCCGGATAGATTTTTACCTCAGTTCTCTAAATGACCCCCTCAAGGACTAACTCTGGGTTTAGCAGGCCTATGCTCAAACCACTGAGCTATCCCTCCCCATACAGGGTAATTCATAACTTTACATATAATGTTGCTACATACATTTCACCATAATGATATTGATCAGCAAGTTGTTATTTTTAAGATGGTACCTCACAAGATGTATTCTGTACAAAAATTATTGCAGTAGTGCATAGGGTGTGAATAGAAGGGGTGCTTTCGGTCACACACCCCTAAATGCAAGGGAAAGAGACTTGAAAAGAAACCATTTTCGCTGAGCCCTAAAATAGCATCAAAGAGCTATACAAAGGCAAGGGACTTTCACCCCAGAACAATTATAACCATATTCCACTAGATTAGTCTCAATACCAGGGCAGAGAAGGTTTACATAGAAGTCATTTGTAAAGTAGTAGCCTAGTGCATAATTACACACATAGTACTACAAACTTGATCTCAGGGCACCTGCAGATTCACTGTTTGGCAGAAGACTATTTCATGCAGGGGTGCCCTAGTTACCTGTTTCTCTTGTTTTATTCTGATCTGCTTTACTCTGACTTTTGCAGTGCTAATCACTTGTTACAAGTAAGTGATGGCTCACTCAAAGGAGCAAAAATTACTGACTTGTCTGTTTCTACTCTCCATCTATGGGATGTCTCCTGATCTGCTGCGCTGTTTGGTGTAGGTATCTGAATTTAATAATGACTTCGGAGGTCATTTAAAACCCTCTATTTGCTAGATTGTAACTGCTAAATTTTATCTGCAGAGTTGGAGTTTTCTTTCCCCGGGTCAAAAATGTTAGTGATGAGTATTTTCTTAGTTTGTCATATTTGTTGTTTTAGAAGAACAAACTCTATGATAGGAAGTTGGTGAGCATGTCCCCTTTTCCAAGGCTTGCCCTGTTGCCTTGACACGTCTAACAGCTTCTGTCCATCACTGCCGGTAGACCTAAAATATATGTTTCAAGATCAGCTGTCATTTCATTCATGGAGAAAGGAAACTGACAAGTAAGGCAATTCTTTTTTCTAAAGAAATATAATGGGACATGGGAGATTGGATTTTCTGGATTAGAAGTGAATGGTAACAAACCACTGGCATGTGAAGTCAATTTGTTCTCTAATTCATAAAGTCTCACTTGGACTATTTTTTACTCAGATGGTTCCCAATGATGGATACAGTTAGTTTTGTTCCTGTTACAAAGATGAGGCTAGAGAATGCCAAAGAATTAATAAGAACTCGCAGTCTTTTTACCACTTACCCAGTTTAACTGAATTATATATTTATCTTAACACAAAGCTCTTTTCTCACTTATTTTAGTTATTTTCTGTTGCACAAAGAAAAACTACTACTTTGTTTGAAATATTGCAACTTCAAAAAGTATTTAAAAGCCTTGTAATGTTGTTTATCCTATGCCTTCCTGGAGGAATTGCATTTGAATGGCATAAAGAAAAACTGGAAATAGATATTCTGTATACATAGCTACAATCTTTTATTTTATTACGGGTAAGTGAAATTGGCCTATATAAGAAAGTCTTTCTGGTCTAGGCCTTTTTAATGAATTAAGTGAATAGGAGACAAGTTCATCTACTAAAAAAAACAAAACAGTTTGTAGGACATAATTATGTGCACTTACAAGAAGACACAAATAAATCTTCCTCTCGCCTTTTATCAAAAAGTCCCAGTTGAAACCATAAATCCTGGTACTTTCAGGTTACCATTAGCTTGAGGGATATAAAGAACTGTCTTGATTATCTAAAACAGAGGTTGCTTGTACTGGAAACATCTTAGAATATAGAGAGGTGAATAGGTAGGTGCTTCCATATTTTAAATTAGGACCAATTTGTTTGTTCAGAGAATCAAAAATAAAACAAAGAGTTGACAAAATTAAATATGGATGCAAAAGGTAGAGATCCATAGAGTATGATGGTAATACAGTTAAGAGACTTTTAGATACAGCAGTAACATACACATGAGTAGGTTATTAGTTTACTGGCTTCAGCGTAGAGAAATACAGATTAAGGAATTAGGGAAAAAACAGTAATATTTAGCCATTATGTAACATCTTCTGTCTGAGACTGAAAGCTCTTCACAGACATTAATTGGTTAAGACTTATAATATGTCTGTGAACTAGGTGTACAGAAACGGTTGTTCACCAAATATACCGTCTGAACAGAATTTTCACACTTGTTTCTTAGCTTCTTGGTGTGATGCTGGTGAAACTCAAGCTTGTAAGCTTGATCTTTGAAAGTGTGAAAGCAAAGTGGAAAGTGAGCCAGGCCCCCTACTGGCTATAGTGTACAATCTCCAGGTTAGTGTAAATGCTTTCCTCTCAATGACTCAGCCAGTTTATTGCTGACAACATTCGACAAAGAAATCCCAGCAGATGACTGTAGCACTACAGCCAACACTCAGGGCTGGTCCGCACTACGAGGGGAAATCAATCTTAGATACGCAACTTCAGCTACGTGAATAATGTAGCTGAAGTCGAATATCTAAAATCGGATTACTCACCCGTCCTCACCGCGCGGTATCGATGTTCGCGGCTCTCCCTGTCGATTCCGCAACTCTGTTGGGGTTGATGAAGTTCCGGAATCGATATAAGCGCGCTCGGGGATCGATATATCACGTCTAGATGAGATGCGATATATCGATCCCCGAGCAATTGATTTTAACCCGCCGATACAGCGGGTAGTCTGGACGTAGCCTCAAACTCTTCACTAGACACCCAGTACCTCTTTGCCTGTTATCCTGAGTGCCGATAAAAGAGGAATCACCTCCAAGCCCTCCTTGAGGCTCTCCAGGGAAGCTCCAGTAATGATGCTGGCTTAGAGAGCTGACAAGTGTAAACACACCTGAGTGCCAGGACCCAATGCCAACAATTCATGCTTTGGTGCAGACCCTACTTCACCTCTGGTAAACCCAGTGAGACAGTTTCCCATCCTGCACTATTACAGGTGAAGCTGAGAGCTTCCCCAAGCATTGATTTCTTAATACTATAGGGGCATAAGAATTTGAGTGGTAGTGAGCACCAGCTTATTAGAATCCGTACAAGAGATTGATGCAGAAGACATTTAGAAAGTACCAGTAGATCATCACTGCATTTCTTTCAAAGCTCCGAAATTTAGGCAGTTTGAGATCAAGACCTCTGGATTTTCTCCACTTGCAGTCATGTGTTTGAAGCAGAGGTGTGGTCAATGAGTCTAGGTATCCATACATGCTCATTGATCCGGCCCAGTCATTGTGCATTGCTAAAGGTAGGATCTTTCTGTGCAGTCACAGGACTTTTTCTGTTGAAGCCAGTGCTTATACCCAGAGAGTCAGTGTTCTCAGTGTCGTAAACTGCGGTCTTGATGCCAGCACTCTCACTCCCTCTTAAACTCAGGGCTCTCGTGCAGGCAGCGTCAGTGCTTCCCAGCACACTGGTGATACTTCAATTCAAGCTGTATGGGCGGGGAAGCAGAGGATCAGTCTTATGAAGGCTGCTGTTTGGACTCAGAAGAACCAGCTGTCTCATCTGTCTGAATCATGTGATGCCAAACACTGTTCTACTACTGAGAAACACTGTGGCATTGACTCCACTGGGGAGGATCCTACGAGGGCCGGCTCCAGCTTTTTTGACGCCCCAAGCGGCAAAGAGAAAAACCACGCTGCTTCATCCTTCAGCGACAATTTGGCGGGCAGTCCTTCCCTCCAAGAGGGACTGAGAGACCTGCCGCTGAATTGCTACCAAAGACCTGGAGGTGCCCTTCCGGTGAGCCACCCCAAGCACCAGCTTGCTGCACTGGTTGCTGAAGGTGGCCCTGGATCCCACCTTCCTGAGGTTTCTACAGGAGCAGTCCAAGAAACTTAATTTAAAGTTAAAAGTAGCCTAGGAATTTGAGAGCCGTGACTGAGATATTGGAATGAGGACTCAACATCTAATACAGTTAACAAGACCTTGCACCGTGTATTTTGAACATCTAATAATTGTTTGATAGAGTCACAGAAACTGCTTCAGTCGGGAAGACAGTTAAGTAAAAAAAAATTCTCTCTGAGGAGGATGTGAGCTACATCTCCCATCTTCACTACAAGGTTTGGGATTAAACACAGCCATGACTAGAGGAAAGACCAGCCACACTTATGGTATTTAGCCCTAAAATCCTGAGTTGTGGCAGTGGGATTCATTTGAATGAAGAAGGGTTTACCACTCTGCAGTTGCACGTCTTCTCACACGGGTCACCAACCCTTCATTAATCATGGGTCAGGTGGAACTATGGAACAAGGTCACCACACTGGTCAAGATTCTTCCCCAAGAAAATCCTAGGACCTTAAAAAGCTAGTCCATGAGGATGTAAATCTAGTTTGGTTTTCGGTTCTGTCAAATATGGGGAAGATGGTGGTGAGGGTTGTTGCCGTAAGTGGTGATGCTTATGGATCACCTAGGCTGAAGATATCCAGTTTCCACGAGTGAGGAGAGAGGAAATCAGGCTCAAATTGATCCCTTCACTTGGGCCTCACAAAAACATCTTGTCTATTTTCTTCAACTGTCTGAGTCCGTCTGAAAGACTCAGAGAGAACTTAACTTGCAAATGCCACCCAAAGGTGCCACTGTCAAATTAGGGGGCAGAACTCACTATACATAGGCATTTGAGATATGTAGCATTTTTGTGAAAGGTTCACAAAATGAGTGAAATGGGCCCATATATATCTTTGTTCTCTTGGTGCTACAGAAGTTGACCTCAGGACTTCTATTTCACTCTTTCCTGTCAGTCCGTGGGCATATCCAGAAGCCCCTCAGAAATCCTGTATTAGTTCAAGCGGGGTGAAATTCACCTCTGTATAGAGGGCCAGTACAACTCACATGCACTTCTTAACTGGGACTTGCTTGGTGCATAGAATTTGTGCTGGTCCTCTGCACAGGGAAGTAATTTCAACAATTATTATTAATCCAAAATATCTTAGAAGCCACTACTGTAAAATTAATCATACCTTATATTGTATGAAGAGTAGAAGTAGCATGACAGTGCACCTTTTGTTGCTGGGAAACAGGCAATAAATTCTGACTCTTTACTTACATGTTTGTATTAGGTTATACTCCTTGAAAGGGCACAATACTTGAATGTGTTCAGTGGTCTTGCAACTTTTTTCGGATAGTCAATCAACATATGCATGGAAGCATGCTTATGATAGGACATAGTATAGACCAGGGGTCAGCAACCTTTCAGAAGTGTTGTGCCGAGTCTTCATTTATTCACTGTAATTTAAGGTTTCGCGTGCCAGTAATACATTTAAACATTTTTAGAAAGTCTCTTTCTATAGGTCTATAATATATAACTAAACTGTAGTTGTATGTAAAGTAAATAAGGTTTTTAAAATGTTTAAGAAGTTTCATTTAAAATTAAATTTCAATGCAGAGCCCCCCAGACCAGTGGCCAGGACCCGGGTAGTGTGAGTGTCACTGATAATCAGATCACGTGCCGCCTTTGGCACACGTGCCATAGGTTGCCTACCCCTGGTATAGACACAGTACACTGCTTAGTGCAGCTTAATAAAAGATTATATTTAAACCATCAAGTGCCTAGAGACAATATGATAGGTGCTTTCATAAATTAAAACAATGTAGCCCAGTGGGCTAGCTTGCCTTTATTATATTCATTGCTTTGCATTATATTCTGCTTTGCATTATATTCTGCAGTATTGTAAGAAACCTACAGGTCTGTATCCTGTAAGACATCAGCTTCAGCAAGTTAGCATAAGGCTTGAGGCCTATGAACTTTGAACAGACAAACTTTGCACAGATAAACAGCCCAGTGGAAAATCCCAAGTATTTGGGGAGCTGAAAATAGAGTTTAAGGGGATGTTCTGACTACAGGTACATTATTCAACCACAGAAGTGTGCTGGCAACGAACTGATGTACATAACAGGTACATGAGATACATCTAAGGCTAGCCTGCTTGCTTGCCTATATATCTTTTCTTATTTTCTTATAGGTTTGCTTTTTTGTTTTATTATAATAGGTTTATAGGTTTATATTAGAGTATATTTTGACTGCAACGTGAGGGACCTAAGGCCACATTCTATATTTTGAGCTAGGGCAAAGTTACCATACATATGTTTGGGACCTTTCACCTAGTTAGGTGTGATAAGCTAAAGCATAAGGTCCATATTTGGTTGCGACCTTTAATGCAGAGGATGCTTTGAAATAGGTTGGTATTGGGGGCTTCCTGTGTTCATACCCTTTTAAACTTAACAGGCACACCATGACTTGAAACTTGGAAAGAACCAAAATAACTGGTTACCACAAAAATAACAAATGTGATACCTAACCACAAAACGAATTGAGAGGGTTAGAGAATAACTGGAAATAGCAGGCCATCAAAGGGTCAATGACAAACCATAGATTTTGTAAGTAATCTGTTTAAAACATTCTTCCATTTGTCCTTGAAAATAGGAGATGTATCTTTGGAAACATGCCAGTGTAGTACAGATAATTCATTATTACCACTTAAAGCAAATGATCATAGTCCTATAGCATATATAAAGTATCTAACGTAATTGCTTCTTCAAAGATTTAAGTATACAATATGTTTCAAGTATAACCAAATAATGTAAGTGCATTTGAAAGTAGGTACTATTCAAAACAATATATTGGATTTTTTGAAAAGTACAAAACAATTGCTGTAATAACTAAAGTACTATAATGATAGAATTAATTCAGTGAATAGGGCTTTTGTAATTGAAACCATATTTCTTGACTTATAAAAAGCAATACACATGCTTAATAGAACGTATGAAGAGTATCAAACTACTAGGCAGAACTGAACTGGAAGCTAGAGTATGTATTCTTATGAAAAAAAATAAATGCTGGTTACTTTAAAAAAACTATTTAATTCATTTTTTACAGTGCTGCAAAACTATGCATTTAAGCAGTATCTTTCAACTGAAAATAGGCAAAAAAAAGAAGGAAGTATACCAAAATATTTTGTTTCTGTACAATGCATTGCTTAGCTTGGCTTTATATTACAGGCATTACATCAGTTCTTCATGCATTATGCCAGAACAGCTAAAATGGCTAACTGTAAAATTGCATTGTCATATTTCCTTCAAGAGTGTTGAAGGTCAATTCTATAGCTGTTTGCAGGAGTTAATGGTTCTTAGAGACAAAAATGGATACTTCCGTGAGATTAAATTGCAAAACATTAAGTACTAAAAATGCAGTCAAATTTTTTTTTATAATTCACTCTTTTTTCAACATCTCTCTAGGCATTGATATTTAGGTTGCTTTAGACAGACTATGGATATTTTCAAGTTATGTGCACTTTTTTTTTATTTAGATATTTATTTTTATTTACATCAAAGTTGTGTTGTGTGACATCCTTGGGATGGGAATCTGGGAAGATCCAGTCAGCTACATGCCTGTGGAAGGCAATTTGGTCTGATAGACAAGCCACTGACTGGGGAGACCTGGGTTCCGTGCCTGCTCCGTGACTGACCTGCTCTGTGACATTGGGAAAGCCACTTCACTTAATGTGTTTCCTCTCTCATTCCTTGTCTGTCTTGCATATTTAGGTTATAAATTATTCAGGTTGATTATCTCTCACTACGTGCTTGTGAGAGATGGCTAGCACAATGAGCCTTATAGGTGCTACTGTAACTCAAATAATAATTATCATAAAAGATCTTCATGCTTGGGGAGTGAGGAATCCATAATCAAGGACAAGATAATTTGTCATGTGGAAATACTAGATTTCATTAAGGATAGTCAGCATGGATTAGTAAAAAGAAGATCATTATCACAAATCTGATAAGAGAGATTATTTGAAGAAAAAAGAGGAGAATTCCAAGATAAAAAAAAAGTATTTTCCATTGATCAGTACAATAGATTATGCTTTACTGATATGGAATACAATAAGCTTCGAGTAGTTTCCTGTTAGAAATAATACATTTGCTTTGTCACAGAATTATTTTTCATGATTAAATTTTTGAAGGAATTCTGTACAATTAAATACCTCTTCATTTCATGATAGAAGTTATTATTTGTGTAGTTTTATAGGTAAACACCGAACAGTTCAGTACAGAGTCTTATCAAACAAATAGCAGGTTCCTAGATGTAAAGTGCTTACTTTTAGGGTCATAGACCGAAACAACAGATAATAAAAAACAGTACAATACAAAAACATGCTTTTGAATAGGCATTGTAGTCAGAATATTTCAAAGTTGTGAACATTTAAATCATTAGGTGACTCCTAAAGAGGGCAACCTTATATATGAATCTTGAAACTTTCAAGACTGTTCAGATTTAAGAAGGTTTTTATTCTATATTTTTTTCTATGAAGCATTAAGTCTCGTAGATTCAGATCAAGGAATTTACAATCTATGTAAACTGAATAGTCCAGAATTTTTTCCTTTTTGTTTTATAAAACTAAGGACATTTGTGTTCTGATATAAAATATAGTATTTTCTGAATACTGCGTAACTTGTAATAATCCAATTCTATCATTGAAATGTCTAAGGGACAGAACAATCAAAATGTCCTGTTATCTCACAATAACTTGAATCATATAATTATACCTGTTACACAATATATAGTCTTGCTACTGTAATAGGCAATGTTGAACAATCTTAATGACAGGGAAAGAAAAGCAGATTCTTTAAAATGCTCCATTTTAAAAAGAAAATAAATAGATCATTGTGCCTTCACTCTTCTTTTAAAAGTTACCAACTTAAAGACATTCCCAAAAACTGGATGTAATTGTATATGCCTATGTTCAAGCTAGGAGACTACTGTGAAAAAGCAAGTTACTTAAAGTGCTTTGCAATCTTTGGATGAAAGGTTAAGTACAATAGTAAAAAGTACTATTGTTGCCTGTAATCATTCCCAGATTGATGTATTGAGGGGAGCCCTCCATGGCTCCAGTATCTGTATTAGGAAACTAGAAGAGATTGTAGACAGGGGTTGGCGCTGGAGGCTGGACAAACACCTGTTGAGTTTATGCAGAAAAGTTAACACAGTTTGGTGGTATATTTTCTGTAGAGCTTCCCTCTCCCATAGATCTAATGCTACCATGGAGCCAGGAGGAGAGGCCATAGCAGAGCCAGAAGATTGCAGATCTGAGGGCAAGATGTTTTCTTCAGTGGTTGAGGTGGATGGGGAAACATTTCTTCTGCTGAAATGGTTAGTGTGGAATGATCTTTGTGGAGATTTCATTCCATGAAATCCACCCACAGGCTTTTCAATGAGAGCGGAGAATTTGTATTATAAGCATGTCTGTAACAACACCTAAAATCAATGTGCAATCAATATGCAAACAGGCAGAAGATAATAAGGTGAGAAGTAACAGTCATCATGGATTTGTCAAGAACAAATCATGTCAAACCAACTAATAGCTTTCTTTGACAGGGTACAAGCCTTGTGGATGGGAGGAAGCGGTAGATATGGTATATCTTGATTATAGTAAGGCTTTTGATACCATCTTGCATGGATGACTTATAAACAAACTAGAGAAATGCAACCTAGATGGAGCTACTATAAGGTTGAAAACCATTCCCGGAGAGTAGTTATCAGTGGTTCACAGTCATGCTGGAAGGGCATCTTGAGTGCGGTCCCTCAGGGACCGGTTCTGGGTACTGTTCTGTTTAATATCTCCCATCAATGATTTAGAGAGAGTACACTTATAATATTTGTGGACAAAACCAAGCTGGGAGGGTTGCACGTGCTTGGAGGATAGGGTTAAAATTCAAAATGATCTGGACAAACTGGAGAAATGATCTGAAGTAAAAAAAGTCAACAAGGACAAATGCAGAGTAGTCCACTTAGGAAGGAACAATCAGTTGCACGCATACAAAATGGGAAATTACTGCCTAGGAAGCAGTACTGCAAAAATGGATCTGTGGGCCCTAGTGGTTCACAAGCTAAATATGAGTCAACAGTGTAACACTGTTGCCCAAAAAGCAACCATCATTCTGGGATGTATTAAAAGGAATTTTGTAAGCAAGACACAAAAATAGTTCTTCCACTCTGCTCCCTGATGATTAGGTCTCAGCTGGAATATGCATCCAGTTCTGGTGCCATGTTTCAGGAAAGATGTAGACAAATTGGAGCAAGTCCAGAGAAAAGCAACAAAAATGATTAAAGGTCTAGAAAGCATGACCTATGTGGGAAGATTGAAAAAATTGGGTTTGTTTAGTTTAGAGAAGAGAAGACTGAGAGGGGACATGGTAACAGTTTTCAAGTACATAAAAAGATTGTTTCAAGGAGGAAAAAATGTTCTTATTAACCTCTGAGGATAGGACAAGAAGTAATGGTCTTAAACTGCAGCAAGGGTGGTTAGGTTGGACATTAGGAAAAACTTCCTAACTGTCAAGGTGGTTAAGCACTGGAATAAATTGCCTCGGGAGGTTGTGGAATCTCCATCATTGGAGATTTTTAAAAACAGATAAGACAACTCGCTGTCAGGGATGGTCTAGATAATACTCTTGCCATGAATCCAGGGGTCTGAACTAGATGATCTCTTGAGGTTCTTTCCAGTCCTATGATTCTATGATTCTATTGTTAAGATTGCCTGACACTTCTCATGATAAAGGCCCTGTTTTCAGTTGCTTATAATTTTGTCAGACTTTAAGTGAGATAAATTTTCTATGCCAGATTTCAGCCTCCAGCTGAATTTTTTGGGAAAATTTGATCCAAAATTGTTCAGCCATTTCCAAAAATGAAGCCAAAGAAAAATACATCGGTGTACCTGTGTTAAAAAATTTGAAACAATTTGAAAAAATTAAAAAACATTTCTTTTGAATATCTTCATGTTTTGGAGCAAAAACTTGACATCTGAAAGAGCGTGGACTTTGTGTCAGGGATGCGCCTTATGCCATCCCCATAAAAATCTGCAAAGATTTGGCCACAACAGTTTTAGAAAAATTATATTTCTCTCATGCTCAGTGGAAACTCCTTTGATTTTTTGCTGCTAAACTCTTGAAGATTCTATCCAAACTGAGCATTCTTGAACCTCTCACAGCTCTAGTTCTGCACTAGACTGCACTTGAGCCTTCCACAGAGAGCAACTGAGATTGCCCCATTCTCTCTCACATCCTACCCAAGCGAGTGAGCATGCTCCAACACAGAGCACGAGGGGTTAAGCTGGACTTTGCCTGGAATGCCTGTTTACAGCTTCTCCAGGCTGAAAAAGGGCCAAGTACTGGAGCTTTGAGGAGGGAGTCTGTTACTCTCACACTCTCTGTGACCCTCCTCCTGGCACAGAGGCTGTGTAGAGGAGGAAGTTGTATGATTTGAATGCAGAGTGGACAAAAGCTAGAGCCAGGGAAGGGAAAGTAGTAGATAGGGATAAGTAGTCTGGTGTGATGGAGACTGGATGTGAGGAGAAAAACTGTGACTGGGAGCTGGGGGACTCTGCCACTGATTAAGTAAGGAGACTGGGACCATGAACTGGGTACAGAGAGGAGGCGGAAACTTGATACAAGACACCGGGATGGGAGTTGGGGAGGGAAAAGGAAGGAGGAACCTGAGAATCAGTTGACTAGCAATGAAAGCAGATGATGATGTGTGGGAAGGGTGCAGACTGTCTGGACAAGGAGACTGGGACTGAGAACTACCATGAGGGGGAATGGAGTTGGAAGGAAGGGGAAACATCTGACAAGGAGGTGGGATGTGGGGAAATACCTGGGATTAGCTCGGCAGAGACTGCGCCAAGAAACCAAATAGGGGGAGACTGGGATAAGGAGCTGGGGAGGGAGTGGAGGGAGCGAGACTAGGTGAGTAGCTGTGGGACTGGGAGTGTCAGAGCAAGGAGACTGGGACTGGATATGGACAGGCAGAGTGACTGAAAGTTGGAGGGAGGTGGGTAGTGGAACTCAGTGAGCTCAGAAGGGGAGACTAGGACTGGGTAAGCAGAGAGAGATTGGGACTAGGAAGAGAAGCTTGAGTAACAGAGACCGGGACTGTGTGGACAAGGTGCCAGGAGTAAGAAAGAAATAGGACAGGGACAGGAGATGGTACAGAAGGGATTGAGCTTGGGGAAATAGGTAGAAGAATCTGTGCCCACTAGAGCACAGTTCCCTCCAGAGTCTAGAATGAAACCCATGATTCCTGAATCTCAGCATTCCCCCTGCTCTCAGCAATTCACTGAAACCAACTGGCAAGCCGTGTCTCTCATCCTCTTCCAGTGCTAGTCCATATAGAGGATGACACCCTACTATTGCTATCAGTTACTATGTTACATCAAGTGTTACATTAAGTCTATGTAGCAGGTCTGATTAACCATCTAGGTGTCAGTGTGATGCCACATGAAGAAATTTTTTCAACAAATGAGGAAAGGGTTCTATAGACAACAGTCTCTTTCATGACACATCCCAGATTCATTGCCTGAGCAGGTCCAGCCTGGTCACTGATTGAAGCAGGGGTCTTGTGGAAAATATATCTGATCAGGCCTGCCGACAGCAATTCCGGGCCTCAGGGCAGAACAGTCCGTGGGTCCCCGCTGGTGCCCAGCGAGCTACCGGCATGGCCAGGGTTTCCACATGCCAGCCCAGCTGCCTTTGCTGCCACCGGTACCACCCCTTACGCGCTTAGGAGCATAGGTGCCAAATTCCAGATTTCCCAGGGAGTGCTTGACATCCCCCCCAATCTATCCTAGGCCCTTCCCCCAATGCCCCAACCCCACCTTTTCCCACTCCTGTTCTGCCCCCTTTCCTGAGGGTGCCCCATATACAACTGGGGCTTGATCTAAAGGGCAGGTCATGTGTTGTTCCCCCACCCCATGCCCAGCCCAGGGCCACTGTGCTCTCCCTTCCCCATGTTACCTGCAAGGGGAGGGCACTTTGTCCTCCCACTGCACCTGCCCCCTCCCGCCCTCAACCCATTCTACCACTCTCCCTTGTGGGCAGGAGCCCAGGTAGGGAGCAGGAGGGAGCTGCTTTTAATGCTGGCCCCTCCTGGTCGCTGTTCTGCAGCCCTGCCCAGCAGCTGCCTGAACTGTGGTTTCCCCAGGAATTGAAATTTGTGGGGGTGTCAGGGCCAATGAGATATGTAAAAGAGTAATGAATAAAGTAAATGGTTTGTTAGGATAATGCAAATTTAACATAAGGCTAATGCAAGTTGCACCAAAACACCTAACAGGTCTAGATTTCTAAAAAAAAAAAAAAAAAAATTTAAAAATATGTATATTTAATTTAAATTGACTTTTGAAAAGTAAGCTATCATGGGATAAGAGGGAAGTTCTCTCATGGATCAGTAACTGGTTAAAAGATGGGAAACGAAGGGTAGGAATAAATTATCAGTTTTCAGAATGTCAAGAGATAAATAATGGTATCCCTAAGGGGTTGGTATTGGGACCATTACTGTTCAACATATTCAGAAATGATCTGGAAAAATGGGTAAACAGTGAGGTGGCAAAATTTGCAGATGATACAAAACTATTCAAGATAATTAAGTCCCAGGCAGACTACGAAGAGTTACAAAGGGCTCTCGCAAAACTGGGTGACTGGGCAACAAAATGGCAGATGAAATTTAGTGTTGATAAATGCAAAGTAATGCACATTGGAAAACAATCTCAACTATACATACAAAATGATGGAGTCTGAATTAGCTGTTAATACTCAAGAAAGAGATCTAGGAGTCATTGTGGATAGTTCTCTGAAAACATCCACTCAATGTGCAGCAGCAGTCAAAAAAGCAAACAAAATGTTGGGAATCATTAAGAAAGGGATAGATAATAAGACAGAAAATATCATATTGCCTCTATATAAATCCATGGTACGTGCACACCTTGAATATTGTGTGCAGATCTGGTCACCCCATCCCAAAAGAGAGGTATTGGAAATGGAAAAAGGTACAGAGGTGGACAACTAAAATGATTAGGAGTTTGAAACAGGAGGAGAAATTAAAATGACTGGGAATTTTCAGCTTAGAAAAGAGACATCTAAGGGGGGATATGATAGAGGTCTATAAAATCTTAACTGGTGTGAAGAAAGTGAATAAGGAAATGTTATTTAATCCTTCACATAACACAAGAACTAGCAGTCACCCAATGACATTAATAGGCAGCAAGTTTTTAAAAAAACAAACGGAAGCACTTCTTCACACAACATAAAGTCAACTCGTGGAACTCTTTGCCAGGGGATGCTGTGAAGTCCAAAACTATAACAGAATTTAAAAAAGAACTAGATAAATTCCTGGAGAATAGGTCCATCAGTGGGTATTAGCCAGGATGGGGAGGGATGTAACACCATGCTCTGAGTGTCCCTAGCCTGTTTGCAAGAAGCTGGGAATAGGCAACAGGGGATGGATCACTTGATGATTATCTGTTCTGTTCATTCCCTCTGAAGCACCTGGCCTTGCCTACTGTCAGAAGACAGGATACTGGACTATATGGACCACTGGTCTGACCCAGTATGACTATTCTTATGTAAAATTAATTATTATAGTAATAAAAATGTTTAGTACAGAAACTCCCCAACATAATGACCTCTCAAGATAGCAACAATGTGAGATAACATCCTTGGCAAATAATGCATTTTAAAAATCTTGGCCTACTAGGAAACATTTATATAAGTTTCCATTCCCAGTCACAAATCTAGCATTCTGGAGCAAAGTCATTAAAATATAGTCCAACAAACAAATGTTTATTTAACATGCCCCTCAATTTTCCCTCCACCGCACCCCACTCACCGGTGTTGTCCTTGGTCAGTGGAGACTCAGAGTTCAGAGGTGCTTTCACGTGAGTACACCTTCCAGGTGGGGGGCAAGCAAGCACTTTGCTCGTTCCTCCTCACTGTTTGCTCTGGCCACTCCTATTCATTGTGCCACCGTTCACTCCACCACTCTGTTGCCAATGGCCCTGTTCAGTCACCTTCTGCTGCAACCTGCCACTGTGACCTATGCGAGTTGGTCTCTTGAGATTCCACCCAGCTCTCAGTGATTTCAGCTGAGCTCTCAGTGGGGGAACCTCATTGCTAGTGCAGTCTGGGCCATCTTTTCCACAGAAACACTGTCCCCACAGCAGGACTAAGCACTTAGACCTGATTATCGGTGATTTCAGCTGCAGTGGTCACATAACAGAACAAAAGACTATCTATGGAGCCTAATCAACTCTGTCTTTAAACAGTGGAGAGGGACAGGTCCCCACCCTCTCTCTTGATGCCCTCAATCAGCACAGGCTAAGTACAGTTCTACTGCCCTTTACTCATACAGTAAGAACAACATTTCATACCCCGTTGCCCCCCACATTCAAGTGATTTGTAACCCAACCCCAGCCAAAATCTATCACTTGGGCAAAACAGCTCTGTTTGCTGGATATCTAGGTAGATGACGTGTGAATGTAAATACAATCTGGTCCTGAAGCCTTTTCCCCAACCCTAGCTTATCACTAGCTGTCAGGGAGATCTCATTTAGACTTTGCTTACAAATCATCATTTGAAATTATTAGGTTGGCCAACATCACTGAAATGAATGCACTGACATTGTCATAAAAAACAAGAGCTGTATAAGGAAGCTAATCTATGGTCATACTTTTCAAATATATTATACTTTTTCAGATGCATGTATTTTATCATACACTGTATATACTTTTAAAGTGTGTATTAATGTTTCAATTTCAATTGAAATTTCCAAACAGTCACTAAATCGGCATGTAACTAGTTCACAAAACTGGGGGAGGGTGTTGGGGAAGTTCAGGGAGGGTGTAGGGAAATCAGTGTGCCTGAGAGAGCCTGGCTGGGGAGGAGGCAGCTTCAGCTCCCCACCCAGCTTGGCTGTCAGGGACCATAGCACCCGAACCTGGCCAGGGAGCAGAAACCATCTCCCCAGCCAGGTTCTCTCTTGTGTACTGGCCTCTGAGCCATGCGTCTCCCAGGCCCAACCCACCTCTTCCCACCCCCCACTCCTCTTCCTCCTCCCAGCGCCTCCAACATGCCGCCAAACAGCTGACAGCAGCAGGTGGGAGGCACTGGCGGGGACGGAAACAAGCTGATCGGTGGGGCCCGGTGTTGGAGGGGGGGGTCCTATATCTGATTGTGTAATCAAAGATTGTATCATAATGAATACACAAGGGGGCTGAATCAAGGTTGCACAATCAACCTTAATTCTAACATTTCCTAACTTCTGAGTGCTTGACTTTGCGACACAATTAATTTTTTAACATTTGTTTTGTGTTATACAATATATGTGCACTAATAAGTGCTGAGCTTACTGAGTAGATGAACAAAAAATAACTTTGGAATGCTGTGTCTAGCATAATGCTTTTACTGGAGTGCAAATTTTAGGAAGTTTTTAGCTGTATAGAATGAGATATTTGTCATTAAACTGTAATTTGCAACAGCTCTTTCAAGGTGATGGGTGCTATTCTCTTCTCCTTTTGTACACAAAGCTGTTTGGAAAATATAAATGACAAACAAACAAAACTGTGAAAAGCTGTGTTACTTCCATGGGACAATCAAGTTATGTTGTAAATGCCATCGATGCTTATTTTCTTCTATGGTGTTGTAACAAAGACTAAGTGGTATTTTTCCCCATTTTTGAATAAAATGAGCACAGTAACATCCAAATATTACGTTGGAGAACTATTAAGGAGATCAGCAGCAAAACAGACTTGAGAAAATTAAAACTTAAATTGTTTTTCTCATAGGAGTTAAGCTGTTATAATTAGAGTATACTCCAAATTCAACAAATTGCTAGATGATATGACATCCAAGTTAAGCAGTTTTTCAATATTGCTCATAAATAAAATAAATCTAATGCAACATTCTCTTGCAACCAAGGTTCTTGAAGAGCACAAAACAATGAAAAACAAAAAGTGACAATAACTGAGTGATCCAGACCTTCCCATAGGAAAAAAGTTCTATAGAAATCAATAGATAATGATAACCTTTCTCCTGGTTTTCTGAACCATCCTATAAAATTTAACAGAAAATTATAACTCTGCTAGAGAATTCTGTGGAATGGTTCATAAAACCAAGACAAAGGTTATAATTTTCTATTAAATTATGTAGGTTTTTAGAGTAATTTCTTATCTGATTCATTTAATCACTATGAAATTCTGTAGGATATTTCGTAAGAGTTATAAAGCTGAAGAGAACAACTTATTTTATAAATAGAACAGGGATATTTTTCAACTTCTGGCATTGATATGGCTTGTCACCTACACAATAGCTACTGCCTCATCTTATTTAGCAATAGAGGTAACTATCTCAAGAAATTAATCAGTGAAAGGCTAATTGCAACACGAGGATCTGTTTAGAGACATCTAGGGAATCCTGGGGTTTGTTTCATGTTTTTACTCATTTCATTATTGTTATCGTTATAAATTATAATTAATAATAATGATTTTCTCATGCTCCAAAAATGAGCTTCTCACCTAACACAAACAAAAATATAGTTCCTGCCCCCCCAGAAGAGCTCACAATTGAACTGCAACATAAGTGAAAGTGATAAACAGAGAGAAGAGGAAGAGTAACAGTAATAAGAGGTCATGGTTATGTAGTAAGGCAAGAACACATCTGGACAGCTCCATTTTTTTATTCCATTACCACTCACGGGACAGGTTTGGGGAGGGCATTCCATGTATAATGGGGTCATATGAGAGCAAACAAAAGAGGCATTGAGACTTCTGGAGTAGTGGTAGTAGGAGCACTGTTTATTTTCAGCTGCTTGAGGTCTAGACTGGGCATGGATGAAACAGTCACGCAGCAGAGTAGGGAGTTGAAATGGAGCTTTTCATGAATGGGTTAGGGCCTCTTGGGTTTTGGTTCCTGGTGCTCAGTGTAGTGCAGGGGCTCCACCACAGATGTTACCCTCTGGGAGCATGTGAGCAGGAAATGGATGGTTAGAGGCAGAGAACAGGTAAAACCATGGCTTCTCCTCCATGTAGCACTCTCTGCTGGATAGCAGAGCTAGCTGGACACATGGGGGAGTATGCTGCACCCCATAAAGGGGTGTTGAAAATTTCTCTTACCCCTTCAGCATAACAGGAACCTGGGCAAAATGGTGCAGCTGAAGGGTGTCCACCGCTTCCTCTGGCCTGTAACCTAAAGCCATAGCATAGTTCTTTGGGTTCTGTATTTTTCTAGAAAAGTCTGTTTCTCAAGATGTATTTGAATTGTGACTGCATACCTGTGAGTAGATGTTGGTTATACGTTAGCAGTAGAATAAACATAAAAGTTATGACAAAGAATATTCATAAACGATTTTTGAATAATCTTATTTATTATTTGTATCCTACATCCGTACAGTGTGTGTAACCACACCAAAAGTGGCCACTCCCCCTCCCCCACTGCCACCATGCTAAGAAGTGAGTTATGGAGAACATGAAGAGGAAATGATAATAGCTGTCGTTTAGAGCAGATATAGCAGATATGAATTTTGAAAGGCACCATAGCATTTTCTTTATTTTGCCTGTGCAAATAGTGTTGTTTTAAAACAGATTATTTAAAAATTGGTTTATTGTTTTTGTTTTTTAAACTATTTGGTTGAAACTATGCGTGTTAACAGAGAATAGTTGTATAGTATGTTACTGCTGTAGAACATGTTTTCTGAGGAAATACACAAAACAAAATGAACGAAGTAACAATTTTGAAGGTTTTGAACTCTCATCTTAACTTCTCAAGATATATATTCCAGATCTCAAATTACCTGTAAATTTAATACATAGCTAAAGACAGCACTGTTGCATTTGTTTGGATCTGTTTTATATCAAATGTCTTAAACATTTACTCATCCCCACCTCTAATAAGTTAAAACTGCCCCTTATATTTTGAGGGGGAGAATGTTCACTCTAATGTTGTATTAAAAAAATTATAAAATGTGTTTAATAGTAATTCAGTTCATTTTTATTTCTGCAGCTGTGACTCTGAAAACAGGTACCTCGGAAATCCACTCAGGGGAACGTGTTACTGTGAGTACTTAAATGTTTCTTTTTCTCTAATCTCACAAATTAAGCACTGTATACACATAATATAGTGGGTTCATTTCCACAATAAAACAAATTAGACAGAATGCTTGGTGGATATTAATTTTTTGATGTATAAAGAAAATGCCCATTTAGGCCTCTCTAGGTACTTGTGAATTTATTTAAAACACCAAAAACTAGGCAAGTCCCCTCAAAATTGCAGCTGAAACTGAACACATTGAAACCTGCTCCCTCAGGCAAAGGCCTGAATGAACAGCTGAACTCTTGCATCATATACTCTAGATCAACATTCAAGATCTCTGTCAGCCCAAAGAGGGAGTATGGCTATATTGTGGCTTTTAAACCACAATTCATGGTAGGGATGTGGAGAGGGATAGTACTATAGCAAGATCCCCTGCGGGCAATACGTAAAACCATAAGAATGGCTGTACTGGGTCATACCAATGATCCATCTAGCCCCCAATCCTGTCTTCTGATAGTGGCCAGTGCAAGGTACTTCAAAGGGCATGAACAGAACAGGACAAATATCAAGTGATCCGTCCACTCAGAGATTTAGGGACACCCAGAGCTTGGGTTTGCATCCCTGACCATCCTGGCTAATAGCTATTAATGGACCTATCCTCCATGAACTTATGTAATTCCTTTTTTGAACCCAGTTATACTCTTGACCTTCACAACATCCTCTGGCAATGAGTTCCACAGGTGGACTGTGCATTATGTGTAGAAGTATATCCTTGTGTTTGTTTTAAACCTGCTGCCTATTAATTTCATAGTGTCCTCTGGTTCTTGTGTTATGTAAAGGGGTAAATAACACTACCTATTCACTTTCTCCACACCTTTTTTGATTTTATAGACCTGTATCATATTACCCCTTGGTCATCTCTTTTCCAAGCTGAAGAGCCCCAGTCTTTTTAATCTCTCATTTTATATAAGCTCTTTCATACTCTGAATAATTTTTGTTGCCCTTCTCTCTGTACTTTTTCCAATTTTAATATATGATTTTTGAGATGAGAAAACCCGAACTGCATGCAGTACTCCAGGTTTGGGCATACAATGTATTTATATAGACATTATTGTATTTTCTCTTATTATTGATCCCTTTCCTCATGATTCCTAACATTCACTTACCTTTTTTTGACTGCCGCTGCACATTGAGCAGATGTTTTTAGAGAACTTTCCACAAGGATACCAAGATCTTTCTTGAGTGGTAACAGCTAATTTAAACCATGTCATTTTATATGTATAATTGGAATTGTTTCCAATATGCATTACTTTGCGGTTGTCTACACTGAATTCATCTGCCAGTTTATTGCCTGGTCACCTAGTTTTGTGAAATCCCATTGTAACTCTTCACATTCAGCTTTAGACTTCCTAGATTTTTTGCTACCTCACTGTTCACCTCCTTTTCCAGATCATTTATGAATATATTAAGCAGCACAGGTCCCAGTACAGATCCTTGGGGGACCTTGCTACTTATCACTTTCCATTGTGAAAACTGACCATTTATTCCTGCCCTGCTTACTTTGTTGAAGAGCCTTTGGTGGGGGACCTTGTCAAAAGCTTTTTTGATAGTCCAAGTACACTCTAACTGGATCACCTTTGTCCACATGCTTGTTGACACCCTCAAAATATTTGAATAAATTGGTGAGACATGATTTCTCTTTACAAAAGTCATGTTGACTCTTCCCCAGCATAACATGTTCATCTGTGTGTCTGATAATTCTGTTCTTTACTATAATTTCAACCAATTTGTCTGGTACTGAAGTTAGGGTTACTGGCCTATAATTGCCAGAATGGCCTCTACGGCCTTTTAAAAAAATTGGCCTTACATTAGCTATCTTCCAACCAGTAAAGGATGATGTAAGTGATAGTTTACATATCAAATTTAGTATTTCCAAGATTAAAAGTGACTCAGGTGTGGGAATCTTCCTCATATCCTCTGCAGTGAAAACTGATGCAAAGAATTAATTTAGCTTTTCCACAATAGTCTTGTCTTCCTTGAATGCTCGTATAGCAACTTGATTGTCCAGTGGCCCCACTGATTGTTTGGAAGATGTTTTGCTTCTGATATATTTTTAAAAATTGCTGGATTTTGTTCTTCAGATTAATTTTGACCTTTCTAATTATACTTTCATAACTGACTTGTCAGGGTTTATGCTCCTTTCTATCTTTCTGGCTAGGATATGACTTCCAATTTTCAAGAAATGCCTTTCTGCTCTTTTACTCTGTGTGGGAATGTCCTGGTTGAGGTTTCTAGGTGCTATCACAATATCAATATCAAATTATAATAAAGGGATGCAAGCGTGGGAAGATGGCATGTTTCCTCTCTCAAGACTTCTGCGTATACCTGCATATCATCAAACAGAGTCTGGCCCCAAGTTTTTATTATTTCCCCCGCCCACACATACAACTTAGATCTGCATCTGAGAATATGACATAAGAGAAGTGGCTGTATTTTTAAGGTTTCTTTTAATTTTAGACCATATTTTGTGTTTTAGAAATTGGAGGCTGTACATGAAACTTTTACTGCAGAACTTTTTAGTCATAAGCCACCTTA